>NC_090666.1:35195257-35838313 GCF_013368605.1 Nyctibius grandis
TTTCAGTGAAGAATTTTTTCCTAATATCCAATCTAAACCTCCTCTGGCACAACTTGAGGCCATTTCCTCTTGTCCTATTGCTTGTTACTTGGGAAAAGAGACCAACCCCCACCTCGCTACAACCTCCTTTCAGGTACTTGTAGACAGCGATAAGGTCTCCCCTCAGCCTCCTTTTCTCCAGGCTAAACAACCCCAGTTCCCTCAGTTGCTCCCCATAAGACTTGTTCTCCAGACCCTTCAGCAGCTTCGTTGCCCTTCTTTGGACTCGCTCCAGCACCTCGATGTCTTTCATGTAGCAAAGGGCCCAAAACTGAACACAGTATTCGAGGTGCGGCCTCACCAGTCCCGAGTGCAGAGGGATGATCACTTCCCTAGTCCTGATGGCCACACTATTGCTGATACAAGCCAGATATTTCTCATACAAGACTCATTAAAGGGAGTGGACCCTTATACAGAAACTGCCAATGTTATGTTTGAGTCCCATCACTATCTATTCTGGATAACATGACACCAAACCAGCCTCACACTAGAGCTCTACATATCATTTTATTCCACATTACTGAAACTGGGCTGTTCAGTAGTGAAGAAGAACTGAACTGATACATTTTTGTTTCTCACTGTCTGGTAAAATGAAGATAAGAAGTGAGGCTATTGATTGGCTTCATGGAGTGATGGTAGCTGATACTGGCTCTTGTTCAGTTTTGATGACTCAGTTTCAGAAATATCCTGCTCGGTACATTCTCACTAAGGAACAGCAGTTCAGTATCCCACTGCATTGTTGCTACAAGGCTTGGCGAAAAATTAATATTATTATGGATGGTGTGCAGCCAAATCATTCCAAAACTCTTACAAAATTTCAGTTACGTAGTATTCAATTCATAACCATTGGTGTGCCCCAGTTACTATAATCAAGACATTGTTATAGGTTGTGTTAGTTTAGTTTTATAGCTAAAACTCCAATCTCTTACTTATGATGAGCAGGACTAAAATACTTAAGTACCTAAAAATACTGAAAATCTGTTTAATGGTTTTTATAGATATTAGACAATTCTACTTTATGCTGACTTTGAAGCACTAATTATATAGATATAGGCAACATAATGCCCACTCTGTGACCAAATATTTAGAGTAATGCCAATAACACTCAGAAACTTTTGTCTGAAACTCCCTTGTTCACTCTGCTATTTTAAAATTAGCTCTTACATTTAAGTGTGAATATCTTGGATTGCTGAGATCTTTTGTGAAAGTCTGTCCTATATTTTTTGAAGAAATTAAGCCAGGTAAACCAGGATAGGAAGAAAGTTCTCTTGGATTAACTGGTTAAAAGTAATAGACAAGTGTTGGAACAATGTAAAAGTTATTCTCAATAGTCAAAACTAGAACTAACTGTAAAAAAAATGAAGAGTATCACGATAATGAGTAACTGCACAATAAAGTCATTGTGCATTGTCCTCAAAATGTCAGCTCGATTCTCAGCGGCGTCAAGTCTTTTCCAATTACCTTAGCTAGTCTTGTAAAATGTATTATATCATTTCTTACATATATTCTTCCACATAGCTCTACAGCACCTTTCTTTTTGTTCCGTTTTACCAAAATATTTACAATCTATTCTATTCAATCTCATATAAAACAAAGAAAATTTTTCTTAGTTTTAAATATACTTTTATATTGTGCTTAATGCACTTTATTGGCATATTATTTGTTCTTTAAAATATAGCTTATCTATACATATTCTGTGAAATATCATTTAACTAGGCACACTTCTCACTGAATGCTCTAAGCTCAAACAAAACTAAGTTAACATGGAATGCTACACAAACTTTATGCACGATTAAGATTGTTAATTAAAACACAATCATAATTGGAAAGAGCACTTTAAATTACTCTTAAGATACAAACTAATGTACATTAATGTAAGCAAAGATGATAATTTAAACCTCTACTGTATACTGTTTTTCAAATTGTTCCTGTGCTTTGATGGTTGATTAAATACGCCAATCAGTGGGCCAAATTCTGAGATCATGATTCAGGAAGCAATGAAGACTTCAAGCTTTGGCCAAATGATTTAATAACCCCACAATCCTGTTAGTAAAATCTGTGTGTGCATTTAGATTTATAAATTATCAATGGAGAGGTGAAGTAATTTTTGTAGGTATTGCCTTGGCTGACACACCGCAAAGCGAATCAAAGAGCAGCAGCCCAAAAGCATGTGCTGGTATAGCCAAAGCTTTCTAATTAGGGGATGTTTATGTCCATTAAGGGTGAGACAGAGAAATTCAGAGTCTGAGTCTCGGCTAACAGGCTATATCTTTCTTTGTTCGAAGTGCACTTGTGCACAAGCATCACTGGGTCACAATAATTCAAGTTCTGGACTAACCTTACATATGACAGCCATCCTGTTGCCTGCAACAGTTAAAGAAAACCCACACCTTCTCAGTTAGAGATCTTCTGCAATTTCTATTAATCAGGAACACCTTCAGGGAGGTGGGAGAGGGAGAATCAAAAGCACTATGTTCCATTCTGCATTAAGGAATAGACATTTTTAAGCTTCTCTTGGAAGGATTAAAAAAACATTTATCAGCAATTGTTTTGTTTTACCAATACACAATTCTGTCTCAGAGACTGAATTCTGGTGCTTGAGGCATAGCAGCAAAAAGCGTAGAAACTCTGATTTACGACCTTGGAGCAGTCTGACCCTAAAGGGAGATGACCAAGCCAGCTGCAGGTAAAGCAGGCAGATGTTGCACAGGGACTAAGCACCTCAGTTTACTAAAGAGGACAGGATGATCATCCAGCTGCACATCCATTAGCCTGGCTTCATTAACACACAGAGTTTAGAATACATTTTAAAGGAATGTGCAATGAAAGGCAAGAAAGTAAACAGAAAATGCCATAAAAGCCAATGTAGATTTAGCAAATGTAGATTTGCCAGATAAACTTGATATCTTCTTTGAAGGATAATTGACTTGCTTGATAAAAAGCATACAGTAGAAATAACCTCCATGGATTTCAGGACAGTATTTTATAAGGCGCCACCTGGGAAATAATTTGAAGTATAGAATGTAGTAATTAATACGAATTTAGAGTAGTACATATACGAGACAGGCAGAAATGTTGGAGCTCCTCTGCCTGTAATCCAAGCTGATCAGTAGCGTGCCAGCAATGCATTAGGAGTGTCATTAGAGCATTTTGTTCTGAAAACACCACTATTAAGTTGGTTTTCACTGGTTTTACTGCAAGTTGTGCTGGATTTTATCAATGGTGCTATTCACATGCATAAATATATCTAGATATACACAGAATCCATGTACATCCAGCAACACTATTTCAACAGGAAAATGAAAGAAAAAGGAATGAGTTTCAAGCCACTTCGTTGTTTTTTTTTCTGGCAGATAAAGACTGAATCTAAACCTAAGGTCCCCACCCCGAGTCCTGTAAAGTTACAATCAAAGTTAAGTTATATTATTCACTCCAGCACTGGTAGTCCTTACTGTTCCTCAAAGGCAAGTCTTAAAAACTAGCACTTATTCATGGGCCCCAGAACAAGCAGAGGACATGCATTTGACAGAAAAGGACATAGATGACATTTTGAAATGCTGAGCAGCCTTGTGTACAGGTAGGGAAAAATAATCTAAATAGTCCCTCTCCAACTTTCAAGACTATATCAGCCTTGAAAGTCAGTATAGAATGTGTTCAAATCTGCTATAGAGTAACAGACAGATGCTAGCATAACTTTACTGTCTGAAATACTAACATTTTAAAATGCTATACCTCTAAACACCTCTAATTGGTTTGAGATAAAAGTGTTACTTTTTTTATGGATGGGAGCATGCATGAAAGTACATTTGAAACTGTAAAACTTTATGGGCTTGATTTTTATTTTTATTTTTATGGAGCTAAACCTCCTTTCAAAGTTTGCATTCTCTGAGTGCAGTAACCATGATTTTTGGTACCAAGTGTATCACAACAGGGCATGGTCTGGTGCTCCTGCAGTCATGCACAGCAACATGTAGAATGGGCCATGAAAAGCTGTAGCTTGAAAAGAACAGGTAGAAGAGACCAAAAGAGTTAAGAGGTAGCCATGAAGCATTAACGATAATAGCTACAAGTACAGTCTGTAGCAACACAGTGAAGAGACAACAGGCTCCTGCGACAAGAGCAGAAGAGAGCTCAGAGGAAGACACAAATGGGAGTGGTATCTACAGAAAGGGCTGAGAAGCGTGTAGAAGAGACAGCATCAGAGGAACAGGAAATAAAGTCATATCATTTATACAAAAAAATCTCGTAACCTAGTCAAGGTAAGAAGATTAAAGACCTAGAAAAAATGCAAACATGGAGTAACTATAATTGGGAAAAGATTCCTTCAAAGATACTGATTACTATGGATTGCGTAATCTTCTCACCAAGAGGCACTGGGTATAAAACATGAGGGATTTGGCATCAGCTCTCCAGCACTCAACTTACTACAATCTCTGTTCAAACTGAACATATACAACTGTCCAGAAATGACACAGAAAAATTGAGCTGCTTTCTCCTTCCATCACACCCACACGCCATACAGCCTGCATGGGAAAGAGATAAAGACAAGTGCACATGCAAGCAAGCTGCTAGGTTTGGAAGTTCCTCTCCCTGGGGCTGTTGCAGAAATTCTAGCAGTCCAGGGAGACCCAATCCAATTCCTCCTTCATTTCTGGAAAAAGAATATGAATGTGATGGCCACCACCGTGGCCAAACACTAGGACTTGAAGACAATTTGAAATCAGAAGGTCTCTGCATTTTGTCTTGTACAGCCATGCTGGAGGAAGGAGTGTTAGCACACATGAGCTATGAATCCAGTATGTATGAGATACAAAAGTAAAAAGGGATACAGGTAATAGAAAAATACGTGGAGCGCCTTGAGCAACCGAAACCAAGTAATTGGTCTTCCTGCTTTTTCTGTTCCATAATTACAATGACATAATTAAGGTGTCAAACAGAAACAATGTCATTAAAGGTGAAACTAAGCTATAACTGCAGTGTGCAGTCACACATCTTCACATTGATCTTGCCCACCAGGTGAGCCTGGAGCTCAGAGATCATCTGAAATGTACAGAATTGGTATTTAAGGCCATATGTGAGACAGATTAATACTAGCCATTGTTCATTTCCTTGATTTCAGTGTCTTTCCCTTCAATAACCTTCTTTTTGGTTATTTCTGTTAGCCCAGAACTTTCTTCTTCATCCCTACATTTACACGTGTTTATAAACAAACATATTTTAGGTATTCTTACATATGCACAATGCTTAGTAGAATAAGAATGACAATATTTCCTTTCTTTTAAATGCTAATTTTCACTATATATAACTACACATGTCAGTGAAGAGCTTTGACAAGCATTCACCTTATATACAACTGTGAACAGTGTTTCAACAGGGACTTCCTAAAAATGTTTCACCTCAAGAAATGGGTTTGACTCCAGGATTCACATGCAACACTGTATACACAGCTAAAATTGCTTACTATGCCTCGCTTCTATAAATTTACCCTGACCTACACCAGCATAAGCTCAACACACTGTCTCTTACAGGACGATGTTAAAATCTCCTCCAGTTCACACTACCAAGACACAGGGCCACAGAGACTGAACAGAGAAACAGACTGCCTAAAGCTTCCCTTTTCCTGAATTGAGCCCTGTGATGAATAAATACAAAAACTTGTCTCAGCTCAGCCAATGTTTTTTTTAGAAGCGCAGTCCTGACCCTCCCCTCAGCAGAGCACTATTTTCAGTTCTGACTCCAGGGGCCTTCCTGAAGCCTACTTTGCAGAAGAAAGTCCTCTTAGTGTATATACTAATAGCAAGACGTGCTATTGACCTAAAAAGCAAGGTGAGGTCAGTACTGTCAGCTGCATACTGATTTTAATGGGGCTACTGCTTTAGAATTTGACTTAATTTGTACCACTGCACTGCTGACACACTTCATGCCACAGCATCCATCAAGACAACTTTCATTCAAACTGAGAGTCTAACACTATACTTTGTCTGAAACGAAAACCAAAGAAGTGACTATTTGTGATCAATTTTATTTTGCCTTCCAAGAAATCCTACTTTAAAAAGGTAAATATTTCAATGGATTGAGAATAAGTAGTTTAAGAAACTGAAAAAAGGTCTGGCAGCAACTATGAGCTCTGTACTAGCAAGTACATATTTGGCATTTTACAGAACCTTCAGGCTTAGTTTGATTAGTTATTAAAATTATGGCTAGCCTACAGGGAGAATCACAATAATTGGTATAGGTCATAGATAATCAAAAGTGTCTCTCCCAGTGGGATGAAACCTATTAAAATCAGATATTTAAATCTCTTTACACTTGCATATTCAACTCACGTGCAAAATTACTTGTCCCAAATCTTAGTCTCCAAGGAAGATTGCAGACATTTTTCATTGTTCTTTATTTGGTGCTAATTAACATTTTCAAGAGGTTTGAGACAGATGAAGCTCAGTATACCCCAAAGAAATGATTCTTTCTAGATGCCAGATCTTGGCTTTATCTTGTTGAAAGAATCAACTTTAAAGCTCTGAATGTTTAGATTACTTCAACTGACATCTCAAAGGCTAATAATCTAAAAAAGAATATTAAATACAGCCCATTATTTCTATTGTGAAGATCTGAACTTAAAACGAATGTTAATCAGATCAATTTTAATTACTGATTGAAATGTCTAGCTTTGCTATTGAGACTGCTATTGCACTTTTCCCATATTAATAACTGTTATGACAAAGGAATGAAATGAAATCAAGAATTATTTTGTCTAGCAAAGTTAAAAAAATGAGAAAACCAGTAGACAGCACATGAAAAATAACGGGCCAATATGTATTATGCCATGAAATTTACTAACGCGAAGTTAAAATGTAACTGTTAAGTGCCTGATAAAATCCTATCAAAGCCAAATGGATGTTTATCACAGGCTTCAAAAGCTGTGGGGTTGAATTCTGAGAATTGTTTGTACTTCAGAGTTTTAGTTAAACATAGGATTTTTGTGTAGGTTTTATTTTTATTCTCATCCAAAATTAAAAGTAATCAGATCTTTAGCTATACTTCATGGACAAAAAAAGGAAAACCAGCACCCAGTAATACAAAGCTCTACAAAATTCTTTGTCATTTAACATAGAGTAGACCCTTAACATACAACTTAGAGATTTACTACTCAGATCATTGTATTTGTTGTGGTCTTACTTAGAAACAAAAAGTGAAATTTCTCTTTTCACCACCCACAATTCAACAAGCGAATAGAAAGGAATTTTGAATAATAGCTGCCTCGGGGGCATACATGTAGCCCTTGATAGTTGCCCTAAAGCTCAAGTTTGAGCTTTAAAGCTTTAGCTTTCTGGCACCATTTTAAGTACAGCTGACTATGTGCTTGCCAGTCTTGCCATTGGTAATAGTAATGTCACTCCAGTCAGCTGTGACAAAAACTCCTTAGAATAATTATACAGTATTTTTTGCAACTCTTTCATGATCCACATAGCCATTCAGTCTCTGGGAAGGCTTGGCTTTGATTCTCTTCCCTCAAAGTGTAAAAACAATTTCTTTCCTGTAGTCCAGGTTATTTATCCAGTAAATGAAAGCGTGTGAATGGAGAGCAGGAGGAAGGCAGAAACCATGGTTACTTACCAATCAATTCAATACACTAAAACAGATTTTACTCACCTTGACAACATCCCTGCACATACAATGCAGTCTCACTATTATTCCTAATAGTTTCACCATTATTCATAATTTGAAATGCATTCTGCATTTTCATATTCATGAAAACACTACAAGAAAGGTGTTAGATCTTTAAAGATTTCACTCAATCAAGGTTGAACATGAATTCAGTGCCTGTACAGAAAAGGATTCATGAGAAAGCATTCAGCGATCTTTATTAAACAATTACTAGCGATAAAATTTTTCTTACCTGCCTATAGTGGCATATCATATAATTAAACATTTCTGTTCTTGCCCATAGAGTGTTCCTTTGTGTATCAACATAAACTTTGTTATGGACTGTACAATGATAGGATTCATCTCCACCAAGAGAGAGAGAAAGTCTCCTAATCGGGTCAGGGCAGCAAAATGACCCCTCCAAAGACACTTGGCACAAATAGAGATCATGCAGAGCCAGATTTGTCTAACTGGATAAATGAAGTCCTCACTACTCACCTACTAAGAAAATGTGCTGCCATGACTATCTGCATTGTTTTTTAGGGGAATTAATGCTATTGTAAGCAAGGTCTGGAGCAACAGCATCATATTACTACCATGTTGTGAAAGCACCAGTTAGTCTATAGATGAATCTCTCACTTGCCATTCCTTCTTTATGGCTCAAAGAGCAAAGAGGGGAGGCAACAGACTGAACAGTGGGGATGAGAGCATGCAGTCAGACACCTCTGTGGTAGGACATGGCAGCTGAGGACCACAGGGTTAAGAGCAGCAGACTTGAGAGGTCGTATGGAAAAGGTACACATTTTTTTAAAAAAAATCTTCTATATATTTCCTTTTCTTTTTTAAGCCTCATCTTCCTTTTTTTGATGCCCTCTTTTCCTGTTAGTTTGGGGGCAGTGGGGATTGGTTCTCCACTCATCATCTATGTCAATTCCTACCTCAGACTTTCAATTTATGGTAATAGTGTGGTAATACAGAAAAGAAAGGAAAATCGCAATGAGTCATCTTTATCAATCTGCTCTGTTGAGAGCTTGCAAGTCCTGATACAGAGGAGAGAACCAAACCAACCCGCTTAACTTTCTGTACCAAAACTCACTTCAGATATACAATGTTGTGGACTGAGAGAACAAGAGGAACCTTCTAAGTAAATCTCAGAGTGGTAAGCAATTGTGAAATGAGATCAGAAAAGAAGAAACAAAAGCCTGCTAAAGATGTACTCTCTCTCCTCAGGCACGCTCTTAATTTTTATTCAGGTTTTAAGTGTCCTGATACTTTAGTGAAAATAGTTTTCCAATATTTAGTTTACTGGATTGTAACTTAGTTGCAGAACCATTAGTTAATGCTTGCTGTGTTAGAAGCCTTCCACATTAAGGCAGCACTATAATTAGTTTAGCAGAGCAATAAGTTTACTGATAGGAGAACATGTCCAATAATATTACTCAGCAGGAATATCTAACATTATCTGTCATTGCCCTGAGAAGATTATTGAGCAATGCGATGCTTAAACAGACCCAAATCTCATCACAATCAAAAATTAGACTAAAATTTAAAAGATTCCAGGAAACCAGACTTCTGTACAACATTTTGCCATGATTTTTTCAAGAGTTCCCTAAAAGAAAATCAGAGACAAGACAATATTTGACATTACTGTCAGCATCAAGTAACGATTACTTATTTTTTTTAGTTAGGAACTAACAACCATTCATTCCAAGGAATCTAATTCTCAATTTCTACAAAAAGGCATTAAAAAAAAAATCATCTTACCCATTGACAGATAGATAACATTGTCATGTATTTTAACAATCTACAAAGGTGAAAGCTTTGTATTACCTGAGACCCCCTTATAGCACTAAACTCGTCATTAGTGGAACTTGGTAGAAAATATTCCTTGCCGTTGACAAAGTGTGCTTCTTGTGAGCAGCCAAGCACCCCCAAATCTAAGAAGGCCATCCCATGAGGTAAGTAGGAGATTCTTTCTTTCCTGAAAGCTCTGATCCTGCTTCTCACAGCAAGATATGGTTTTATAGGTACCTGGGGCATGAAAGGATTTTATTCTACTCCTTAGTGGAGTGGATCCACTTTATCAGATGGATCCTGTTCCTCCTTCTAGCAGCCCTTGGTCCTCAAAGAGGGTCCTATGTTCATAAAAGCCTAATCCCTGTTGTTGACATGAGCTGTGCAGCCATTTGTTGACCTGCAGAATCCATCCACTCCTCCTCAAACCCTTCCTCCTCATGGGCAGGATTGAGGAGAAAACCAGATGGGCCCCTATGCTGTTGACCACCATCCCTAGAGCCATGCAGTTACAGTTGATATGCTCCAGGTCTCTGGCAGTAATGATGGTGCCCACATGGAAGAATGGCAGGGGATAATAGTCCAAGGGCCAGAAAAGTCTCCACAGTCTTTCCCCAGCATCCCTGATCCAAGCCCCTGGCAAGCCACAAACTTCCCAGGACAGCTGGTCAGGTCAACAGATGGGGTTCCTCTGTCACAAACAGTAGAAAGCCTCCCAGAATAACTCACCTCTTCCTCACAGACTTCCTGCATGACTTGGGCTAAGCCAGCACAGACACTTTGATGGACCAATGTCCTAGGCCCCCACGTGCTGTTGTGGCACTGAACCTATTCTGTAGTTGCCAATCTGCTGGCAGAGGAGCAGACTTCCTCCTGGTGCCAGAAAACACCAGCTTCCAGCCTTTACTGTCACAGGACTCTTCCATTTCCCAACCTTGTAAGCACACGAGAAGACCACCTCCCCCTGCTCCAGGCTCATTGACAAGCCCCGGGCACTCTCTGTATCCCAGCCTAAGGAGCTCCATCCTGGGCAGGGAGGACACCAGCTCACTGAGTTGAGGCCCCTGACATACCAGGGGACTTTTATGCTCTGTGGCCTGCCACCACCATTGTTGAACATGTGTACAGTGTCCTTGGCCAAGGTTTTGGCCGCCCTCTGCGTGTACAGCAAATTGCCATGTCTGTTGGCTACCTTCATTAGTTGCACTGTCAAACACAGTCCAACACATATCATCCACCATTCTTCAAACTCTTCCATCTACACCTACTATAAAGAGAAGTATTAAAAAAGGAATAACTAAGCCTCGGGAAAAAAAATCCTTCAGTCTTGTGGTCAATAGCAGGATTGAACATAGTAACAATATTTTCTCCTAAGAAAAAAAAAAAAAAAATTACCAGTGTGATAAAGTTAGGTCAAAAACTTTTTCCAGTTCCCCTGATAAGTCAATAAACCCCTGACAGAGAGAAGCCCAGAAAGGACAGATATAACAGCTTTCAGTCACCACATATATCTTCCCAAATGTCCAGTTATAAAGAGACATAATAATGACATGATGTCAGGTCTTCACACTACAAAATTAATAACACTTTCAGCAACTATGTTATACTCTAATGCCAAAAATACTGCAAAATTGTTTTCTCTGGAAACAACTGGAACACTAATATTTCAAAACTGACTTGGTAGGAATGATGAAATTGGTTGTGCCAGAGAAATGCCTTATTGTGAAATAAAGCCTACAGCCAAAGAAAATTGTGTAACAAGTACTGCAGAACTCCCATGGATTTTAATTACCTGTATAAAGAAAAAAAGGATTGTGCAAGTGAAATACAACCAACTAATGCACTGAGTGTGAAATGTTAAGTGAGATCACAGAAAAAAAACTTCTTTAAAGACATAAATACTGATTCTTTTGAAGCAACTAGTCAGAAAAATCCCAAGAGTTCTTGATTTAGACATAAACACTGTGCAAGATGTGTCTCATGATGTAACCATTCTGATACTCTGTTCTTACTAAAAAAAAAGTTTCTTTTCAAAAAGAGTGCATGACAGTGTCAAAACTCACCAAAAGAAAATTGCAAGTAGCCAAAAGACTAAAACATTGTGAACTGAAACACAACAGAGAGAGTAAACAAACTACTTGAACAGCTGGGACTTTAAAAGCCTTTTTCCTACTTCATTATCCCCCCAAAAGCTGAAAGGGATAAACAATGGAGCTGTAGAGGAACAGCAGGAGTATAATATGTTTCAAACCATGGAGGTCACATTCACAGCTTTGTAGAGGTACCTGTGCTATTTGAGACACACATAAGTGCTTTGGAAAGAGGATGAATAGAGAGGTGATAATATCCAATGATGATACAAAATTATTCAGGGTAGTAAAACCTAAAATAACCTACAAAGAATTGCAAGAGGATTTCATAATATTGACAGATTGGGTGACAAAATACCAAATGAAATTTAGTGTTGAAAAATACAAAACACTGTAAATGGAGAAAAAAGTAACCATACTACACCCACACGGTATTTGGCTTCTTTCCCTGAAACATCAGCACATCGTTCAGAAGCCAGTAAGACAACAACCAGAATGCCAGTAGTTCTTAGTAAAGGAACCGAGAAAAGGACAAAAATAATATCGTTATTCCACTACATAAATTCATGTTGTTCCTCCATCCTGAACAGCACATGTAGTTCTGATTGTTCCATCTCAGGAAGGACATGATAAAAGGGAAGAGCAACAAGGATCATCAGAGATATATAAAGGCTTCAATACGAGGAGAGTTTAAATAGAGTCAGACTCCTCAGCTAAGGAAAAATGCCAAGTGAGAAAGGATGAATAGTGAATGATTAGTCACTACCTCTCATAAAACAAGAACTAATGGACACCAAATGAATTTTTCAGGTAGAAGGTTTAGAACAAAAGGAAAATCTTTTTCACACACGTGTAAATAAACTATTGGATTGATTGCTGCAGCCAACAATGAAGATGGATTCAAAAACTGATTACACAAATTCAAAGGTGATTAACACAATAGGCTGAATGTAACTTCCTCCAGTTTAGGAAGCCCCGGCACTGCAGCCTGCCAAAAGCTGTGTGATATTTTGTGTTTTGACTGCTATTTTTTTCTGATATTCCTTTTTAATCTTTTAACTTTGCACAGTACAGTTTCAAGTATGGTCTCTCAATAGCTGAATCAGCACAAATGGAAGAGCAACCAGCTTCAGTCCTGGGACGAAACAGCAGCGCACCGGGCTCAGTCCACAAGTTTTAAGATCTGCAATAGCTGTGTGAGCCTTCTTGATGGACTTAAACCAACCCAAGTGCAGCCTGCCTCCAAAAGAGAAGGTACCACCCTTGCCTCCATGTCCTACTCTAGGGAAATAAAAAAAGATGTTCAGTTTTCAAGGATCCATATCCGTGGTCTGGATTGCTATGCAGCCACAGGATCAAGCACAGACAGGTTTGACTCGACCGTGTGGCAGCTTGAACAGCTTCTGCTGGTGGCTCTGCACGGCACACGGTTTACCAAAAGGCTTCCTTAGTATCCTATCCTCCTGCTCGGTAATATCAAAGTGTATTTTGTAGGGACTGCTATTTCACATTGCCAGCTTTTTAATGTGTAGATATGTTTTTCTTTAAAAATCCAAGGCTGTTCATGCTGTTAATGATAAAGATAATATTCTTAGAATAATGAGCAATTACGAACATACTTTCTCCACAGAGTCATATTAATTTGAGCTTCTGCATTTCAGTATTTTCTCTTCCATAAATGCAAAAAACCTACATAGCCTCACTTATTCATTAGCTACACATTATATGCTACTGTTCAACATTTATTGTTGAATTATATTTCACTAATAAAACATAACTCCACTTCCTCTGAAATTTGTGTCCTTTAACTTCATAAAAAGTTTTTTTCCCCTTTGGGGCATTTCAAAGCATTTAAACTGTGATTAGCCTCCAAAATAAATTTTAAGTATCAGATATATGCTGAAGGAAACCAAAGGTACTTTACAACGTAAAGATCACATGTGGAAACGCTGCACAGAAAAAAGCTTCCCTTTTCACTGTTTTATAGAATGAGTTCAAGTACATATTTCTGAGTCACACACACACTCAGTAAAATTAAATGACTGCATATAAAGCAGTATAGTTTTGTGCCTAGGAAGCAGCGATTACTATTTTATGTAGTACCTGCTAAAAGCTGATACCCTGAATAAGACTGATGTTTTAACCTTTCAAGAGACATAAGTGATAAATTTGGTCAAGGACAAAATCAGACATTTGTTCTTGAAAGTCTTTCAAAATCCTGATATTAATATGTTATCGATAAACATACATGGCAGTTTTCAATGCTTTTAAATAAAAAATAATAAATTATGTATTAAGCATAGCAAATAGTCAATAAAACTCACAATTAGAATAGGATGATTGTATACAGTTCTAATAAATTCAAATATTATTATCTGCTTTGGCAAGCTTACAAAATGGCTTATTATCATTTCTAGGGGTTTCTCCCTAATATTCTTATTTTGCAATTCAGCAAGCACTACTGCCATCTCCTGATGTTCAGCTGTAGGTGCCAAAATACATCTTTACATTTTGTAGAGAAGGGATCTTAAAGGTCACCAGAGCTCCCCCAGTGGTAGTCCTGACCACGGATTTGAAGTCCCAATTCACTGTGTCTATTTTGCAGTCTCTCCTCCAGCTTGTCAAGTAAACTATATACACGGGAAAGCAGAGAGAACAAAGAGGAGAAAGAAAAAAGAGACTCTTCGGTGATTAGGAATGTGGCAAATGTGCATAACCAGGATTCAGGTCATTGCTTCAATAAGAGTTTCACTAAGCAGGACAGCTCCTGTAGGAGAGATTCATTAGGCTCTACATCTCCTACCCATCTGACCTGTCAGTTTGTTGGCTAACACAGGTCAATCTCACATTTTAACCAGGAAGGCCAAAAATCCTTTCTTGACAAAAGTACACTAGGCCCTTCCAACATAACATTTATTTTAACAAAATGATATACTCCAAGAAATACTTAATTATAAAATTTCCAACTGGTTCTCAGAGATACAGGTCTGAACAGGGAAAAAGTAAAAATTAATACTGGGCTGTGAAAGCATAGACCAGAGGACCAGTTCTGGACAAAATCACACCACTGAACCACACCTCCCTGTCTGGCAACCAGTATGGTAAAGGACAGACTATCCCAGGACTCTTAAAGCACTTTAGAAAAGAAGGGAGGAAAACCTATTGAAGGGAAAAGAACATCAGTAGTAAGAAGCATTGGCCCCAGTGGAAGGTAACTGTATTTACCTTTCTTTCTTGGCTTGCACAGATCTCATCATCATGTTCTAAAGATTTAATAGCATAACTAGTCCTGTAGCCTTCAGCACAACTCCTCATCTGGTTTAAGCGTATAATTAAGTGTTTACGAAACCAGACTGTATTCTAAGCCTCCTCAGGGTCACGTCTCTATGGAGCCCTATGTACTAGCCAACCACAACCTAGGCTTCAGAAATTCCCAAACCAAACATGGTTTTATCAAACAAATCATAACATCTGGTTTTGCTTATAACAATTTTACCCCAACATAAGTTTGGTGAAATCTGCAGAATGACTGCTAATACGTAAACGGGAATTAGACTTGA
The DNA here is from genome assembly GCF_013368605.1 of Nyctibius grandis. Lineage (NCBI taxonomy): Eukaryota > Metazoa > Chordata > Aves > Nyctibiiformes > Nyctibiidae > Nyctibius > Nyctibius grandis. The sequence goes on from NC_090666.1 coordinate 35,210,385, forward strand.
AAAACTATTATAACGTTTAGCTCATCACATTGCCAGTATGGCACACTTACCATTTACTGATTTCAACCTTTTCAAGGTTTGTTACTTGTATCAGTGCTGATTTTTTTTTCCTTCCCCAAAATTACTGCTACCTTTAGACAAAATAGACAACTTCAACATAGCCATGCAGAAAGCAAACAACAGTTTCAGCTCTTGAACCACTACCTGACCATTTTATCCTGTTGTGGATATCATCTCCTGGAAAGCCCTATTTATCCATATCAACTCTGAAGTGAGACTTTGTGGATTTAGCTAAAAGTGATACCCAGAATATTAACCAAGTGCTGGTTTGGTGCAACAAGGCTTTTAAACAGACTCCCTCTTTACAGTAAGATTTCACTTATGTCTACCCAGATAGACCATATTATGCAATCATACATATGTAGCATATAATAATACATACTTAATAACCTGGAATCAGTAAGTTGTATAATGCCACTTCTCAGTCTAACAAGACTTTTTTTTAGATTTTCTACCTTCATCATAGCTATTCCTGAATATATTATGCTTTTAACATATTAAGTAACAAACAACATCAATCACAGCATATTTGCAAATCAGTGGCAAAAAAGCGTATTTAGAAACAAGACACATTAGGATCTACAAGCTGGACAAATGCAACACTGAAGTTGAATTTTACTCAATATCTCTAGCCTGATTTTTTGGCACAAAATCATATTTTTCTACTTTACTGCTGGCTGATATCCATGTTGAGGTTTTACTATTAGCACAGCCTATTTCCCCTAGCATTTCAGAGGGCTGCATTCAATTTCCTCTCTGGGAATTTGAGCAGAAAAAGGGATTGGCTTGGCATTCTTCTTAAATTTTAAAGCTAGTTTCAGCTAGCTATTTCTTCATTATCTTTTTTTTTTCTCCCTTCTTTGAATTGCACCACTGCGCTTTTCTTATCCTTCTCCACGACTAAATTGTTCCATTTTCTCCCATAGTCTTTTAATTGGCAACTATATTCATCATTCTTAAAAGACTCTAATCTAAGGCATGCCACCTTGATAGTAAGAGTCCCTAGTTTGTGAGTTAGAAACCACCTTGGTTTTGTGTAGTAGGAAAACAAAGAAAAAAGAAAAACAAAGGTAACACATTAGCCCAAGTTCTCACGCAACACTGAAAGTCCAAATATATATTTTTTTTCCTGAGGTGGATATTTACTTATAATTAATCAAGTAGAAAAACACCAGTGTAAGATTTCTCTGGCTGTTACAATGCTCCGTAGCACCTAATCCTGAATTAAGTCCATGGAGACAAGTCTGTTCCCCTTGCATCCAGGATGGAAAAGGCAAGGTTTTACCAGTTAAAATAGATCAGTAATTCTTAGTCTTATACAAGCAATAAGGATCAAATGATCAAAAGTAGGCTGAACTGATCTCTTCATGGCCTGAGTATGCAGAAGAGGCACTGTCCCCTTTGCAGGTGAAGCATAAGCATCCCTTGTCACCCCACAGCGCATTGCAAACATGCTCCCGAAGCAGCTAGGATGACCATTGTGTGGAATATTTTTGGAGCTGGCACAAATGCTTGAGAGATGTTGTGGGGAATTCAGATAAGGAAAATTAACACTGAGAGTGGTATAATTTCATTACCATCTCCTAAATGCAATGTATTGTTAGACTATGAATATGTTTAGGTAAACAAAACCTATCTTTCGTGATGATTACAGGATGCAGAGTAAATAGCTATGGAATCTATATCATGTACTACTTCAGTGTTAAAAGGTGTTCATTTAGGACAAGTCCCTTCTTAAAGCGCATGCAATCTTAAAAGAGAACTCAAACACAGATGATGCACCAGTACTTCTTTTTAAAAAAATAACTTTTGTCCAATGATGATTACCTAATTCCTTTTAAAATACAAATTTATTAACCTATATGAATGTTTTTATCACTTTTGAGGTATAGCTTTCATAGAATTGTGTGCACATAGGAGGAAGAGTCTCTCATCAATGGGTTGATAGTTAACACTGCTACCCTTGATCAAAATTCTGTTTACCTATAACTGGCCAAGTCAGCCTTTCCATCACTACTGTGGAACTATCTAGATCTAATTACAGGAAGAAATACAATCATGACCACAAGTTTTCATGAGAAAAGAACAAAGTAACATACAGTGCCTGGCCTGTTACTCTTCATACCTTAAGTTTCCTACCTCTAGCCAACATGGAGCGACAGATGAAGTGCAGCAACTCTCACACCCACATGCAATGCACTGTCTTTAGAGTACTGCACAGCCACCATCTGTCACATCGTGGGATTTATTCAGTGCTTTTGTTAAAAAAAAATTAAGAGTTCACAGTCAGCTAAGCCATTTCTCCTTGCATTCATTGTGTGTCTATGTATTGTTAGTAATAAGGTGGATAGTGAAAAGCAAAACTGCCATACACATACACACACTTCACTGAAATGGCTCGTTTAGGCAAGGAGTAAACAGTTTGCCTCATTAAATCCACTGGGTCTTTCTCTGACAAAATTAGGAAAAGGCTGAATTTCAAATTCATTAATATTGAACCTGATTTGATGGTAATCCTCTTAAAAACACAAAGTATAAAAAGCATTTCTGAATGATAACGTCACAGTTCATATCCTGTCTTTCATTCTCTACAAGAAATGCTGTAGTGTTATTTATACCAGGCTGAATTCAATTATTTGGTATTATTCACAAGGGTACTTCTTCTCTTTCCAGCCACTGGGTTTATTTTTGTGGCAAATTAGTCAACCAATAGTTTCTCATAATTTTAAATGGGTTCTTACCATCACTGTTACAAACTACAACAGGCACCGTCTTTCTAAAGAGGGATAAGAGACTTACAGCATTGCATGTTTCTTCGCTACAAAGCATCTATATGTTTCTCAAGGGCTTAGATATTTGGTGGATTATAGAAATGTCGTAACATTAAATTCATAATTTTAAGATTGAGTAAAACTCTTGCAAATAAATTTTCTCTCTCTTTGGAGGTGTTACCATTATCGAAATAAAGGATTAGCGATAATGACAGTTGTATTCATCTTTTGGTGATATTTCCCCTTAATAGATTTGCTCTCTTTTAAAATGACATTTACGTGATAGGAATTAAATTAAATTTCAGTGTTTGAAAACCAAGTATAAAGGCACCGAGCTGACACATGGCAAGTCCTTTGCTCAATATTAGATTTTTTTTGCGCATATGGTTTGGACTGATCACTGCACATTCATGAGGAGACTGGCCATGCCCATGTCTGACTTCGCCCGGGCACATCGGTCAAATGTGTACCACGGATTTTAAAATAAAATTGGACAAAACATACGTGCATTTGATCCTTTCAAAAACAAAGAACCAAATATTCAAATGCAAACTCTTGATGCAAAACTCGCTACAATCAATGAGAGGAACCTCACAGGTTCAATTGTGCTTTTGACCAGGGTCTTAAAACCCAGGCTGCCTATTTCTTCATGAAGTCCAAGCCCACAACACTCCTTCAAACACACACCCCCTGAATAACCAGACATGATAACTACAACCTACTTTCTACACAACATCTGTAGGTAGTTTCCAAGTGACTGAACACGTTCCCTTTACTCCTCTGCATAGGTGTGTTCTTGCTGTAGTAAGCCTTGAAACCCACAAATGGTAACAATTCTGCCTTGAGCGAGGGAGGCATTGCTCTTCCAGTGCTTTTGCCAAATTAATTTACCACCGTTAACTCCCACCTCAGCCAGCTGGGCTTATTTTTTTTTCCTCTTGTGACAAAACCACAATGTCAAGCTAACAGACAGAAGTGACCCAATTTAGTACTTTTCTTTTGTTTAAAGAACTTATGAATCTTACATGTTATCTTCTTCTGTCTGAGAATTTCTGAGCACTGACACAGTCTGAGAATTACTCCATCCATTTTAAGAAGATACTGCTTTAAGGTTTTCTTTGCATTTTTTTTGGTGGGGTGGGATGGTTTTGATGGGGTTTGGCTTTGGGTTTTTTGTTTTGGTTTTGTTGTTTGTTTTTTGTTGGGTTTTTTTTTTTTAAGGTTGCCCTGTCCTGCTTCATTTTTGCAGATTCATAGCTTGTCCTGGTTTGGCTCAAACCAGGCCAAATAGTCTTAGAGAACCCAAGGTCACTGCTTACGAGTAAAGAGCCGAAGGGGGTTGTACCTGCAGGGAGTAGTGGACGGGGCAGGTGACCCAGGATTGACCAGCAAGGTATTCCATCCCATACATGTCATTCTCACTTTCCTGTTTATCACTAACCCACTGCCTCCTGGAGGTGGGGCCCAGGAGGGAGGGGCCCTCCTGTCTCCCACTGATTGGTACCAGCTTTGCCAAATCTCCAGTTAAAAGCCTGCAGGTGTGATGGCAGTGGAGCTTTTGCATTTTGCCCTCTGCCCGTGCTGGGGGGAGCTACTGCCTTTTCCCCTCTGCCTGTACTGGGGGGAGCAATTCTGCCTGAGGAGGATTTCCAAGCTCTTGATCTTGGTTTTGTACATATTTGTATATATTTGGTTATTTCTATTATTATTGTTATTATATTCTTTTTCATTATTATAGTTTATTAAAACTGTTTTAACTTTCCAACCCATAAGTCTCTCTCCCTTTTCCCTTTCCCTTTCCCTTGGGGGGGGGGCGGAGAGGGTTAACAGAGAGCATCTGCCACCTGGTTAATAGCTGGCCCAGCTTTAAACCGTGACAGATTTATTGGTGCCCAACGTGGGGCTCGAGAGAAGCTCCAACAGGTTGCTCTGATAAGTTGAATCCTGGCTCTGGTGGGAGGAGACCTGGAGAGCTCAGCTGAGAGAATATCAGATTTCTTCCTTTGAGATTTACAAGGGGTTGGAAAGTTAAAACAGATAGTGAAGATGGTGATGTCATTTTTGAATGCTGTGTTATCTCATCTTTTTATGGAGTTTCTTTCACAATTGAGTATTGCAATGATGCCTTACCTGCCGTGGGCACTGTGTTATTGCTTGCTTCTTATGAATGTTTACATGCAGTTTAGCAGTGGGTGCTGGTCGAAATGTATTGTTTTAGTATGGGGTTTGATACTGATTTATGCTGTGATAAACTGGGCAGTTAATATTCCGATCTCTTATCTCTATGACACAATGATGGGCAGCTTTGATCGCGAATCAGTAGCAGCAACTTCATCTGCACGCTCCAAGCGTCCTTTAGCTGATTCTGTTAATGATTACACTTCCAGTTTTACTTTGGGAAATAGCACCTTCTCCTTTTCTGCCAAGCTGATTCCACTAGATTTTGCGAAATTAGGATGGTGCTGTCTAGGTGGCATGTTTTTATTTTTGGTTGTCCTGAATGTGTTTCTGATGTGGGATAAGATTAAATATCGATGCAGGGACAGTTGTAGGTGTTATGCAGCCACCTCAGATCCTACAGTGTGTACTGCCGCTACAGCCACTAAACCCACTGAAACCTCAGCAGCCTGTACCACAGCTGCTACACCCCCCAAGATGGCCACTGCAGCTACTCAGACTCTCAGCACTCCCACGACAGCCACTGCATCTACTCAGACTCCAGCATCTATCGAATCTGTACCAATTGCTCCTGTAACCAGGAAGAAATACCAAAAGAAATCAGCTCGTGAAGTGAAGGATGATGACTCGGAGCCTTCTAAGGCAGAGCCATCATATGACCCAGGTGAGGGCCCTTCTCAGGCAGAGTTAGGGCCTGACACAGATGGGGGTTTCCTCGATCGTCCTTTTAAAGCAGACCCATCACAGAAGAAAGGCCCTTCTAAAGCAGAACTATCACAAGAGGACTCGGACGTAGAGATAACCTACCACTCCTTATCCCTGAAGGACCTGAGAAATATAAGGAAAGACTTCAGCCGTTATGACAGTGAACCTATTATTACCTGGTTGCTCCGATGCTGGGATAATGGGGCAGACAGCATGCAATTGGATGGCAGAGAAGCCAGACAGTTGGGATCCCTGTCCAGAGATGGTGGTATTGATAAAGCGCTCGCAAGAAAGTCAAACACTGTCAGTCTCTGGAGGCGACTCTTGTCAGCTGTAAAGAGCAGGTATCCCTATAAAGATGATGTTATGAGCCACCTAAGCAAATGGACCACTATAGAAAAAGGTATTAACTACCTTAGAGAACTGGCTGTGCAAGAGATCATTTATAGACACCCACGGGACATTGTAGACCCTGTAGATCCTGATGAAGTGGAATGCAACCGATCCATGTTCCGGAAGGTTGTGAAGAATGCTCCACCGACATATACCCATACATTGTCAATATTAGTATGGGGAGAAGATGCTATGGCACGATCTAGTGTGGGCGAAATGGCTAACTGTATGCGACAGTATGAAGATAGTATTTCTTCCCCACTGCAGGCACGCATCTCGGCTGTGGAAAAACTGACTAAGGAGAACAAGGACTCATTTAAACAACTGTCAGACAAACTGTCCATGATCGAGAATAAACTTGACTCTCTACCTACACAGGCGCGCGTTGCAGCTGTTAAGAGAAAACGTTCTCCTACAGGACCAGCTCAAAGGAAAAGGAACACATCACGAGGTATCCTGTGGTTTGCCCTGCGTGGTTATGGGGAGGACATGAGCAGATGGCATGGACAACCTACCAGTACCCTACAGGCACGAGTACGTGAGTTGCAAGCTAAAAGAAATACCAGAGAGAATTTTTCTAGGAGGATGGTTGCTCCAGTTACCAGTGAGCAGGACCCCAGTCAGGGGAGATGGGCCTCAAATCACTTTTTCCCAAGTGTGAATAGGAGAAATGAAGGTCCAGTCCCTGTGAGCAGCATGAATCCATTTCTCAATTAGGGGGGCCCTGCCTCCAGCCAGGTGGAGGAGAGGGACAACCGGATTTATTGGACTGTGTGGATTCGATGGCCTGGCACATTAAAACCACAAAGGTATCGAGCCCTGGTAGACACTGGTGCACAGTGCACCCTAATGCCATCGGATCATAAAGGGGCAGAATCTATCAGCATTTCAGGAGTAACAGGAGGATCTCAAGTGTTATCTGTATTGGAGGCCGAAGTGAGCCTAACTAAAAATGAATGGAAAAAGCACCCCATTGTGACTGGCCCAGATGCTCCGTGCATCCTTGGCATAGACTACCTCAAGAGAGGGTATTTTAAGGACCCAAAAGGGTACAGATGGGCCTTTGGTATAGCAGCTGTAGAGACTGAGGACATTAAACAGCTGTCTACCTTGCCTGGCCTCTCAGAAGATCCTTCTGTTGTGGGGTTGCTGAAGGTTGAAGAACAACAGGTGCCAATTGCTACTACCACGGTGCACCGACGACAATATCGCACCAATCGAGACTCCCTGATCCCCATTCATAAACTGATTAGACAATTAGAAAATCAAGGAGTGATTACCAAGACTCGCTCACCCTTTAATAGTCCTATATGGCCAGTGCGAAAGTCTGATGGAGAATGGAGATTAACTGTGGACTATCGTGGCCTAAATGAAGTTACGCCACCGCTGAGTGCTGCTGTGCCAGACATGCTAGAACTTCAATACGAACTGGAGTCAAAGGCAGCCAAGTGGTACGCCACCATAGACATTGCTAATGCCTTTTTCTCTATTCCTTTGGCACCAAAGTGCAGGCCACAGTTTGCTTTTACCTGGAGAGGTATCCAGTATACCTGGAATCGACTGCCCCAGGGGTGGAAACACAGTCCTACTATTTGCCATGGACTGATCCAGACTGCACTAGAAAAGGGTGGAGCTCCAGAACATTTGCAATACATTGATGACATCATTGTGTGGGGTGATACATCAGCAGAAGTTTTTGACAAAGGGGAGAAAATAATCCAAATTCTTCTGAAAGCTGGTTTTGCCATAAAAAGGGGCAAGGTCAAGGGACCTGCCCGGGAGATCCAGTTTTTAGGGATTAAATGGCAAGATGGGCGTCGCCAGATCCCGATAGAGGTGATCAACAAAATAACAGCTATGTCCCCACCAACTAACAAAAAGGAAACACAAGCCTTCTTAGGCGTTGTGGGTTTCTGGAGAATGCATATTCCAGATTACAGCCAGATTGTACGCCCTCTTTATCAAGTGACCAGAAAGAAGAATGATTTTCAGTGGGGCCCTGAACAACGACAGGCTTTTGAACAGATTAAACAAGAGATTGTGCATGCAGTAGCCCTTGGACCAGTCCGTACGGGACAAGATGTTAAAAATGTGCTCTACACCTCAGCTGGGGACAATGGTCCTACTTGGAGCCTCTGGCAGAAAGTGCCAGGGGAGACTCGAGGTCGACCCCTAGGATTTTGGAGTCGAGGATACAAGGGCTCCGAGGCCAATTACACTCCAACTGAAAAAGAGATACTGGCAGCATATGAAGGAGTTAGAGCTGCTTCAGAGGTAATTGGTACTGAAGCACAACTTCTCCTAGCACCTCGACTACCAGTACTAGGCTGGATGTTCAAGGGTAAGGTTCCCACTACCCATCATGCAACTGATGCGACGTGGAGTAAATGGATTGCATTAATTACGCAGAGGGCTCGAATAGGAAACCCTAATCGCCCAGGAATCTTAGAAGTAATCATGGACTGGCCAGAAGGCAAAGACTTCGGAATGCCACCAGAAAAGGAGGTGACACGTGCTGAAGAAGCCCCACCATATAATGAACTACCAGAGGATGAGAAGCAGTATGCGCTGTTCACCGATGGATCCTGCCGTCTTGTAGGAAAGCATCGGAAGTGGAAAGCTGCTGTATGGAGTCCTATACGACGAGTCACAGAAGCCACAGAAGGACAAGGTGAATCAAGTCAATTTGCAGAAGTAAAAGCCATCCAGCTGGCTTTAGACATTGCTAAACGAGAAAAGTGGCCAAGGCTGTATCTTTATACTGACTCATGGATGGTGGCAAATGCCTTGTGGGGGTGGTTAAAGCAGTGGAAGCAAAGCAACTGGCAGCGCAAAGGGAAACCTATTTGGGCTGCTAAATTGTGGCAAGATATTGCTGCTCGGCTAGAGAAACTAGTCGTGAAGGCACGTCATGTAGATGCCCACGTACCTAAAAGTCGGGCAACTGAGGAACATCGAAACAACCAACAAGCGGATCAAGCTGCTAAAGTGTTCCAAATAGATTTGGACTGGGAACACAAAGGTGAACTATTTTTAGCTCGGTGGGCTCATGACACTTCAGGTCATCAAGGGAGAGATGCAACATACAGATGGGCTCGTGACCGAGGGGTGGACTTAACCATGGACTCTATTGCACAGGTTATCCATGATTGTGAAACATGCGCCGCAATTAAGCAAGCCAAACGGTTAAAACCTTTGTGGTATGGGGGACGGTGGTTGAAATATAAATATGGGGAGGCCTGGCAAATTGACTATATCACACTCCCTCAAACCCGCCAGGGTAAACGCTATGTGCTTACCATGGTGGAGGCGACCACCGGATGGTTGGAAACATACTCTGTGCCCCATGCCACTGCCCGGAACACTATTCTGGGCCTCGAAAAGCAAATCTTGTGGCGACATGGCACGCCAGAGAGAATTGAGTCGGACAATGGGACTCATTTCAAAAACAGTCTCACAGACAACTGGGCCAAAGAGCATGGCATTGAATGGGTATATCACATCCCCTATCATGCACCAGCCTCTGGGAAAATTGAACGGTATAATGGGCTGTTAAAAACTACCCTGAAAGCAATGGGGGGTGGAACCTTTAAAACTGGGATAAACATCTGGCACAAGCTACCTGGTTAGTTAACACCAGGGGATCTATCAATCGAGCTGGCCCTGCTCAGTCAGACCTTCTACATACAGTAGAAGGAGATAAAGTCCCGGTGGTGCATGAAAGGAATCTATTGGGAAAAACTGTCTGGATTCTTCCTGTAACGGGCAAAGGTAAACCCATTCGTGGGATTGCTTTTGCTCAGGGACCTGGATGTACTTGGTGGGTGATGTTGCAAGATGGTGAAGTCCGATGTGTCCCTGAAGGTGATCTGATTCTGGGTGAGACTACTTAAGTCTGAACTGCATGTTGTTGCTGCATAAGTGTCTTTCAGGTTAAGACAGTGGTGATGAGACCGGAGCTAGCTTCATCAAGTGGCGTCCAGTAACCTCCTCGAGTCTGACATCTTTAACCTGCAACCCGTGGGCACGAACCATGACAAAAGAGAGACTGCTAGCCAGAGAGACTGCTGAGAGACTGCTAACCAGATGCAAACCCACAATCCTGAACCAAATGAACTTGATGGACTTTTTGCATAAAGATGAATCATAGACTAGTGATATGTATATATATATTTGAAAATGAAAAGGTAGTGGTGATCTGAGTATGACATGAATGGTATGGAATAAGGGGTGGAATGTCCTGGTTTGGCTCAAACCAGGCCAAATAGTCTTAGAGAACCCAAGGTCACTGCTTACGAGTAAAGAGCCGAAGGGGGTTGTACCTGCAGGGAGTAGTGGACGGGGCAGGTGACCCAGGATTGACCAGCAAGGTATTCCATCCCATACATGTCATTCTCACTTTCCTGTTTATCACTAACCCACTGCCTCCTGGAGGTGGGGCCCAGGAGGGAGGGGCCCTCCTGTCTCCCACTGATTGGTACCAGCTTTGCCAAATCTCCAGTTAAAAGCCTGCAGGTGTGATGGCAGTGGAGCTTTTGCATTTTGCCCTCTGCCCGTGCTGGGGGGAGCTACTGCCTTTTCCCCTCTGCCTGTACTGGGGGGAGCAATTCTGCCTGAGGAGGATTTCCAAGCTCTTGATCTTGGTTTTGTACATATTTGTATATATTTGGTTATTTCTATTATTATTGTTATTATATTCTTTTTCATTATTATAGTTTATTAAAACTGTTTTAACTTTCCAACCCATAAGTCTCTCTCCCTTTTCCCTTTCCCTTTCCCTTGGGGGGGGGGCGGAGAGGGTTAACAGAGAGCATCTGCCACCTGGTTAATAGCTGGCCCAGCTTTAAACCGTGACATAGCTGCAAACCAACAGTGCCATCCGCTGTTCCTCAGGATCATCTTACTCAATAGATTTTTCCCACTGTTAAATAAAATAAGACATTCTATTTTAGAGTCTCAGTGCTTGCAAACACTGGCTTTCTGGTACAGGCAAGAGCTTAACACTTCTAAAGAAAAAAGCCAAACTAATTGTAGAGGTTTTTATGGAGAATAATAAGAAATCCTGATTGAGTTCTACAGAAAACTTCATGAGCAATTCAGATTGCAATTCAGACTGTAGTCTTTTATATAAATATACTGTATATAATTGATTTTTAAAAGGGTTGCAGGCAAACTTGTCACCCAAATCACAAATGGGGCAATTCTGTCATTGCATGGCATTCCTGCCAGCACTATCAGTTCTGGAACTGATGTTTCCCTCAGAGCAGTGAAGCTGCCTGGTGTAAGCAGGGAAGATGGGCACAGCACCTGCACTTATGCTCAGAAAAGGTGGTACAGCAGTACAAAAAAGCTGTGCTGTTTTCCAGTCATTTCGCCAATAATCTATACGGACCTCTACTGCTGGATGCACAGGTCTTCTACAAATAATTTTTGTTGATCAAAGATGGAATCAGCAGCTTAGGAGAGATATCATAAATTTACAGTGAAATCAGGAAAAGAGGTTAGTAAACATATTCATAATACAGGAAGAAAGGAACAAGTAGGTCAGTAGCAGACAGGATGCAACGAGATGTAGCACCTTTTTTTGGTACAAAACCATCAAATTTTCAATTTGTTTGAGGGATTCCGGCAAATATATCATTCTGGGTAGGTTTAAGGAGGTGAGGATGTATACAATTGCATCTAAGTGCCCTTCCCCAAAACGAACACAGTTATTATATGAAACGTGATCACATAAAAGTTGTAATTACAGACTTAGCAACCAATGCAATGGGGCCTGTGCACTGAAGGCCAAAACATACCAGAATATACAATCTCGGTGTAAGCTAAGAGACTACACTTAAATACACACAGATAGAGAATAACCACCACTTTATTATTACTTTTTCTAGAAGTAATATCTTTAGAATGCTGGAACAAATGTGCTATATAAAATCAAAAGTTCTGATCTGTATAGCTCACATAAAGATTTAAGTTCATGCATGCTTCTAGCTGGTGAATAATGAATGTCACAGGCTTCAACAGCCCTATTTAAGGATACAAAATACCTAAGTAATTTGCTGTATCCCTGTGTTGGAACAATAATGCAGGATCACATTTCTCAATTAACTCTGTTAACAGTATTGCAAAATTTTTATTTTTTTTTTGCAGTATAATATTTAAAAAGAATTTGATGTTCTAATATAGTTTACTACTTCTGTATAGCTTGGTGTCTATTTAGATACCCAGAGGGTAATAGAGAGTAGTGTGTTTCTTTATTTGCATTGAAGTATTCTTCCTCACTCACATCACATGGAAATGGAACTATTTTTAAAGGCAAAGAAAAACATGTTACCTAGAAATTTTGGGGTTTTGACATCTTATCCCTAAAACAAAGCATCTATTTCTGACAATATTTACTGCTCAGATTATGTCTATAGGAAGTTCTCCCCTTGAAGTTGAAGTAAAATACACAGGATTTTCTGCTGATGAAGGGAAATACTTCTATGGAAGATACATAGTTTACTTCTTATGTACCAAGACATCAAGACTTAACCTTTCACAGTTCATGCAGCTCTAAAGTAATTTTCATTTAAGCATAATAAAATTTTCCATATCTCTGTTACCACACTAAGTAACAAGCCATCCGGAACAGCTTGACCATCTGTATTTTTCCAAAATTTATTCCTTTTTCATTGAAATGTACTCTAATTAGTAAATTACCACCTGTTTATATTTACCAACTGCCTAAATAAACTTAATAGTTTCTAGTAAAGATGTAAATTAATGTGTTCTCAAAGAATACTGAAGTATCAACTTTCAAAACAAACACAAACCTTATCGTTAAACAGGACAGACAATGTGCTGATCTTTTAGATGCATTTTTAAATTAGAGTAGCTGTCAAATGACCTGCAGTATACCTGGATATTCTTTTGTTGAAAACAACATAGTTGTAAATTGTGGAGAATAATTTGTCATCATTTAATTTGGCCAGAGATCAGACTTAGTTTTCAAAACTGATACTACAGGCTGTAATACAATTTCTGTTTTACTCCTTAACAAAAATAAGTTTTCTGGTGCCGTTTCAGGATCCAGGACCATGTGTTCATCATTTAAATGATAAAATAAGCAAAGAATGAACACACACTCTTTTATCACCATAAATAAATTTCAGTTCCATAACTGTTACTCAGGAGATAAAAAAGCTCTTCCCTTAAAAAAAAGAAAAAATCTTCAAATATAGCTTCTTTATATCACACGCTTCAGCTGCAGGAAGGGTTTTTCATTTTCTCAAATTTATATTTGGATTGACCTACACAAGGTTTTTCCAGTTATGATAAAAAAAACATGCAACATTATTTGCATTCTTTCATGAGAGATAAAGAAGACCTACAACATGTGTAAAGCAGCTACATATGTAAATTGACTGAATAAAGCAGAGCCTCACCAAGCCTTTTTGTAAGGACAATGAAAAGAAGGAGACTGCATCAGGTAAGTGTTCTGAAGAACTGCGTACCTCATACCCTCTTCTGGAAATCCAAATAAGACAAGCCCATTTCAATAGTTTCTCGTAAATACTCCAAAAAGCACACAGAGATACAATCAAGTTTTCATGGTCAATTGCTTAGGAAAAAACAGGTAATGTAGTGAAATATGTATTATCGCAAAGTCACGCTCAATTCAGCACTAAGTTCAGAAAACCTGTGAATACACCATCCATCTGTACTTACAAAGCTAGTTAGTAGCAAATGTAAATTAATATGTGCATAAATACCATAAAAAATACATAGACAAAGCAGCATCACAGACATCACATTTTAGATAATAAGCAATGAATGCCATAATTCAGTTTCAGTAAAACAATTAGGATTATAAAGTTTTTGGTGCTTGTGCTAGCATGTAACTTCTCAAATACATTCCAGTGAGGTCAAAAAGCATGCATCAAAAGTAGTTAAATTAACACCTGTTGTACTTTTCATAGACATTCATAATAAGCAGTATTTTTTTGTAATACTCAAAACATTTTCTTGTGATACATCACCATCAACACTAGCTGATAATAAAACCAGTCTTGGACAGAATACTTTAATAATTTTTTTTTTTTAAACAAGGTTTCAATTCCCTGGTGCAATTATGGAACTTGAAATGTAATTCTCTTTAGAACTGCAAAGGAATTAGACCAGAGAAACCCTGTTAGGGGTGAAGCATGATAAAAAGAAACAGCTTCAAAGACCTCTTTTATATTGCTGTTGCCTCATGTCATGTTATATTCTAAGCCTGAGTTGTATTAATGTCTGTGAAAGGACAATGAGAAAAATGAGAAAGGAAAGAAATCTGTGTAGCTTAGCATTTCAAATAGTCACAGAAAAACATTCTCTGTTGTCCTATTGCAATTTAACTTTCTATATTGGGATGTGCCTTTGAAATGCAATAGTTACTTGCTAGGACATTGACAGAATCATCAGTAATTATCATTTAACTGAACACTTGTAGGGAGGCAGAGAGAAAACCTAATCTTCAGTCTGATGTCACACAGTGGGTAAGGGAAATTTTTCTTTACTGTTGTGAAAATTGCATCTTATTTTGAATATTTCACATTAACAAAAACACTGACCCTAGAACAGATACTGAAAAGCAACAGGAATAAAAAAAAAAGAAACCAGTTCAACTCTACACATCCATAGACAAATGATCTGGAGAGATCTGCTTCTGTAGAAGAGCAGTGTACAGCACAATCAGAGAGGCATGTACAAAGAGCTTTGTCACATCTGTCCATGCGTTTCCTGGTCAACTCCAAAGTATGTCTCTAAATTTGAACCATTAAATGAAATATAATGCAAACACTTTAGTCTGAGATGAATAAATTACTATTAAAATTCATGGACATTTATGATTACCTCAAATTAACCACCCAACAAAGTCTTATTGTACAGGGAAAAAATTTTCGTTGCACCCAGCTGCCAGGCACAGGCCAAGTGTCAAATTCCCACTGTTTGCCTTTCAGGAGTATAAGGAAGCACTGCAGCATCCCAAAAGCCAACAAGTCACAAGTCAAAAACTAACCACTGATCACTTTCATTGGCAATTCCTATATTGCCTAAACACAGCTCAATGCAGAGCAAACAGAGTGAGAAATAAAACATTATTTTTTTCCTCTCTGCTTTTGATGTCTATTAGCCTCCAGTCTTCCACCAGGATGAGGATGATTGATTCACAGAAATCACACAAATGCAGGTTTTGCTACCCTGGAACGTAGCTGCTTCATGCAAGGATTTGCAATTAAAAATTTGTCTTTAAAGTCCTATTGTCTGTACTGTAAACTGAAGCAGCTTAAGACTGGGTTAGTAGATACACCTTTCCTGACTGAGTATTTCCAACTTAGGGAATGAAGCATGTCCCTGGATTGCTGCATTTGTTTGCAGCCATCCCAAACTGCTCCTAAACAGTTTAGGAGCAATTAATACCAGTTTTGTTCTGTTTTTTATCTTGTTTACTCCTCTCTGAATCAGCAGAAAGAGACAGAAAAACATCAAGAACATCCTGACCTGCTTTATCAGTAAATCTTCAAAAACTGACTTTTACTGTATTCAAACAAAAAAACATGATGCAGCTGAAGGCAAGTAAGTGTGTCGACATCACCTAAAAACTGAAATTTGTCTCCATGACAATCTTCAGTAACCACTGATGCCTTTCAGACTTATGTTTGAGAAATGTTTTAAGACTTCAGGTCTTGTTTGACTATTTTTAAAAATCTCTCCTGTGACATTAAATATAAGTAGATCTTTATGAAATAATTCCTCTCAAAATCCCATACTTGTTAATTTAAAATTAGAAAGTATTCAGTAAAATCCATTTGTGAGACTCTCCTATAATATCTGTTTTAGGTAGATCATCTCCCATTTTAATAGTTGTTTCTGAGAAAGGCTCTTGAAAAGAGAAAGGATGGCATAAACAGACATTTAGATAGTCTCTGAATATAACTGAGTCATTTCAAAAATTCATCTATGGATATATATTCCTCTGAAAATTCATCTACAGATTCCCACTTGTGGCAAAGGGGAGACACTTCTCAAATATGAGAGAAAGGAACTGGAAACATTTTATTCACAGTGACACAAATGCTGTCCTGAGGTATGTGAAGATGGAGATTTTCTTTCTCTTACCAGGGTTTATACTATTTCTTCCTCTGTTGAAACCATCCCTGGAGGTATTTAAAAGACGAGTCAATGTGGTGCTTAGGGATATTGTTTAGTGGTTGACTTGGTAGTGTTAGGTTAATGGTTGGACTCGATGATCTTAAAGGTCCTTTCCAATCAAAATGATTCTGTGATTCTGTAATAGTATTAATAGTATGGTATAGTATAATTTCTAGAAACATTTTGCTATTGATGGCACTATAGTGAAAGCTATTCAAAACAAAGAATGGTAGTGTTTGCACGACTGCCTGGTAGAGTAGGTATCTGGTCACTCTGCATTATTCTCAGAGTGGGGAATAACAGTGGAATGCATCCCGAGATGCTCATGTGAGCAAAAAAGAATGGTGCAGAGGAGATGCCAGTCCCATGTCAATACTATGGAAAGGAAATGGATTAAAATGTTTTGCTTTATTAGGCTGTGACACCTCAATAATTCAAAAAAATCACAATCTGAAAGTACTATCTAAAAATACATCAAAGAAAGGATATTCCTCAAAAGACTTGGAAGGACAGAAATGAAGCAGCCATAGTGACACACACTACCTTACAAGACTCTCTTCTTCATTTTCTCCTTTGAGATCTTTGAGTTTTGAGGGAAAACTGGGAATTGGAAGGTGTAAATCCAGAATTGTCAGTCTTTTTGGTGTGGGAGAGACAGGCAGAAGACACTCAGAGAGTATGATGTTATTCACTACAGCTCACCATGAAAAGTGGGAAATTTCAAATAACACAAACTTCAAGTTTGCTATAACTATGTACAATATGCATCCACTTTTAAACTTATTAAATACATTCCATGAAGTCAGAAGTAATAATAGAGTGAGACAAAAGCCTGTATCAACAACTAATAATGGAACTGCAATACCTATCTCAATTGCAGAGGAAAAATCATAGGCAAGGTTGGATATACCATACTGGGACTGCAGCACTGGAGTTGAAGTGATGTAGGAGGTGGAATAACAAAAGCACAGGGCAAGTGCCCAGCTCAGCCTAAAGGAGTTCTGCTGGACCCTACGATGGCACTGTGGTTCTCTTCAAAGGGGTATTGTTTCCACAGCCAAATTGCTCAGAAGAATTAATATTTTTGGAGAAATACGGTTTGAAAGGGGACATGCACCCTGACTGCTCCACCTTTCAGATGTGTCCCTTTCCCAGTACTGGAATTACCGTTGGCCATAGATCTGGACAAGATGGTTTATTACACCATGCTTCAGATAAGAACATTGCCAGCTCTGTTAGGCTTATGTTTCTGTAGGGCTTGCAAAATGTAACTGGAAGTGAATTGTTTGGAGTTCTATAGCTCCTACAGTCCTCTAGTTTTGAGTTTTTGTAACCCCTGTAGAACTACTATGACCACCCCTCCACAGACATACATTTCTTGACAATAGCTCTCTGTTTATACTACGATACAAAGAAAATTACATATTGCAAAGCTTTATATTTATGTTCAAAATTAAAATGAAAACCAGGAGTAATCATCTCAATGACCACCCCTTAATTTCATTGTCATCATCAGCTACAGCAAACACAAGATGAACACGAAGTTCTCTTTGCTCTTATTCTCTCTCAGAACTTTTTCATCTCACCTGAAAGAACCTATGCCAAGATGAAAGACTGGACTACCTCCACTATAGACACAGTAAACTGCAATTGAGGTTTCAAGTAAACACTTTTACTCTGCTTCAGTGCAGAGCCGGTCAGGTCAGGTCAGGTCAGATAAGTTTTGTATGAGATTCCTAAACTGTCACCTAAAACTTGAATAATGTTTGATATGCCAGAAGCTAGAATTTCAGTTACATTTCTCACATGAGAAAGTGTGACAAAATATTAGCTCACACAACCAAAATCAAAGTCAATATTCAGCTATACAGACAGTAACAACATTAGTCTGCTGATGTAATTTAAAGTTATCTATGCAGCTATTAGCACATCATATTCCTGTTATTCTTTGGAGTTTTCAGCCAATCTTTGCTTTTGCATAATAAAATCTACTATTATTGAATCCCTACTCACTTAGTAGATGTGAGAAAACTATAAGAGGTTAAACAAGTTTAAAAAAAGCAAGCATGCAAAAAAAACCACCAAGAGAAATCATTTAACTTTTAACATCTCAGTTTTCATGAGAACATTTAAAAAAATGGAGGCTCACAAACCGACGGCTCTAATGACTGCCTACTAGCAGGCCTACTAGCAGACTACTAAGACACACTGTCTGCAACTCTATGCTATAAATCTGCAGCTGACACAATTAATGTGAGAATGTTGCTAGGAAAAATGTTCATACATCCGTGTACAACCACCCTCTTTATTTCACCTTTATACATAAACACATAAGAACATATACCTATCTACCCACCTGACAATGGAATTCCTTCCCCCATTGTTGATAGGGGAATCGATGGACTGCCCCGTCTGGTGCCTCTTTGCAGCTATGTTCTATGCAATTACAAAAACATATGGTAATTTTTTAGGAAAATCATTACAACAGTATATATTTAGGTAATACAAAAATCTCCAAGTGATTTTACCATCATAATGTTACTAAGCAATAACAGCTAGTTGAAGGACATCCCAGTTTGGGAAAATTGAATATACACTAAGTAACGCTGTTATCAATGTTTCTGTTTAACTGCTGCAAAAGGCCCATTTAGTTTTCCTCTGGAATATCTAAAGAAGATCACATATCCTCAAGCACCCTGACAAGGATATTGATTGCTATGCAGACCAGGTAAAGAAAACAAGCCTAGTGGTAATTTACGATCAGCTTGTCTTTATTTTGGTTTACAATACTCATAATTGAGTCTGATCTGTTATCCTCTACTGCCCTCTAAACACCCTCCATCTTTCCACGTGTTTCACAGAATCTGACTTAGCAACCCATTAAAACCATAGCATCTAAAAGGAGTTTTCATCTCAACAACAGTTCTGTCACCCAGTAATGCCATATTATCAGTTACATCCTCCGCTGGTTTAGGTACTTTGATTTAACTGATTTACCTGGAGCAACAACCATTGTTCTTGACTGGAGAATCTTGACTCCTGTTGGGAGTCTGATCTATAATATAGAGCTGATGTATTCTATACTTTTCATTTGAGGCAAAAAAATCTCCGATCTTCAAGAGATTCAAATTTGCAGGAGGTCAGTAAATGGTTGACACCACATACATGTTACAGAAATTCACATGGCAGAAATGCAGGCGCGTTATAGCTGATTATAGACGTATCAAACATGGTTCTAAACAACCTACTAATAAACCCTAAAATATTTACAGTAGTTTAAGTAGGAACTACAACATTTCATGGCAATTATTTTTTATTTACTAACAGTTTAATTACAGTCTCTATAAAATGTTACACTGCAAATAGTAGAAACCTTCCTAATCCCTTCTCTGTAGAAACTCAGCTTCTACACTCAGTTTATTGGAGAGGCAGAAATGATGGGTACTAAAGGGTTAATCACCTTCCAGCAGTTGCTAGGTAACATACTCTGTCATCCCTGCATCCTCGTCCCAGGGTGTTCAACAAGGTCTAATGAAAATCACTACTGCTTCATCTTAAATTTCATTACTTGAGCACGTGTCTCTCTTCTCTTCTCCAACCATCCCCCCAGCATCCAGAATTGATGCTGAACAAGTATAATTCCGGAGTAAAACAGACCTAATCTTGACATAATCTTTCTTAAAACCCTGGTGGTTTTCTCCTTTCCTTGTACCCCCAGCTGCAGCCCTGCCTCGTTAGCCTTGCTGCAACACCAACAGTGCTGAGAGCTCCTGGGAGCAGGAGCTGCGGGAGGTGGCCCCAAAATGCACAACATAAAATAACATCTGGCTGCCACCAGCTGAACCTCTGTTCCCCTTGTGCTCTGCACTGAGTCTTAATTCCCACCTGTTGTCCTCAACTAGCTTTTAACCTAGCGAAAACCATATTTCAGTCATATACTTCTGACTGTATTGGTTTTTGGGAAATCACTTCCAATCCAATTTGAGAGTGGGGTTTCTTGTGGGGGTTTTGTGTTGAGGTTTTTTTAAAAGAAAAATCACCAGTGCTACAACAGACCAGAATGAACTCAAAGCCCAGAAAGCCAATGTCATTTCAACAAAAGCAGAATGGGGGTATTAAATAGCTATTTCTGAATGCTATTACAGAGAAAAGTGAACAACTGCTACTCATTTTTGTCACTATGTGAGTTTTCCGCACCAAAAAGTCAGCTGCTATATTTCACTGCTCTTCCTCTGTTAGGATGACTTTCACCTCTAACAAAAGGTCTTCAGAAGATCCACGATGCTACAGAAGGCATACACGTGAGGTATGCCACGGCAGACTAAATTTCACCACTAATATTTTCATCAGGTTCAAGTTAATGCATTTTAAAATATGCTGATTCCAAAATAAAAGCTTTGAATGTCTTGAATTTGGACTGCAGGTGCTGCAGAGATAGATAATCGTGCATAGGGCAAATCCAGTGTCCCTCCATGTGCATGTCATTAGCACACACAGCAGAAGGCATTTCCTGTTTGCTACGATACAGAAAAATCACCAGATCATACAAAACTAAAACCATCAAATTATTTCAGTCCTATAATAAACACTCTCTATTGGAATTAAGTTCAATAGAAACATGTTTTTGTTAGTCAATAGCTCTATGGAAAAGCCAACAGTAAGAAAAGGTACTAGAAAGGACATATCACTATGGGCATCCCCTTAACTTCTAAAGGATTCAGCTGTGTTTTGGTTTGTTTTTTTGTATTTTTTGGTTTTTTTTTAACTTGTAGAAGAAACAGGAATATTAGATACATGCTAGTCATGGAGATTACTGATAAAAGACTTTTAGTTTTGAACTAATTTCCTTAATTCTCTATTACTAGATGTTCCAAATATTTTTGTTTAAATTAAATACTGACAATTTAATTACAAGTCTTCAAAAAAAGGCCAATTATTGAAAAATAGTAGGCTGTTTAAATAGATGATACTATAATTAAATGAGGAAAAACTAAAAAAAGTAGAACATTATAATTATTTTTTTAGAGTCTGATGAAGAAACAAACACCACCACCTTTCGTGATTTCCCACTTCCTTTACTGCTTTAAGCCTTACTGCAGCTTTAAGCCCTCTATCTTTATTGTTAGCAGATGCAGACCAAAGGGGATAGTTCCCCACCTTATAACTAAACCATTTTTTAATTCCTACTCTGAGGGCATAAAACCTTGAGAAACAAAATGATTACTGACTGGTACAAAACTTCAATCGATACAGCCCTATTCGTTCATTGTGTTGCTTTATAATCCAAATCAAATACTCATTACATATTACAGAGCAAATAAAACAGTATGTTACTGTCAGGCTACAAGAGCAACAGCACTAATTACTGCTACTTCGGTCTGAGAAAGGGTTTGGGTTTTTTTTGGTGCTCACACTTGCAAAATATTACATACAAGTATGAACTAAAAGTTTCTCCACTAAAAAAAGTCTTGGTAATACCTTTTGACTTACTCAGAACTCCTAAAAAACTTAAATTTTGAAATTTAGGCTTTATGTGATCCATTGGTTTTTTTTTTGTTATTGGGGTTTTTTTTGTTTCTGTTTTTAAATTATGTTCAAAGTTGTCTCTGTGCACAAAGTGAGCGGATGCCTGGGACTGTGGATTGCTGAGGGCAGCAAAATGAGCACAGCACAGCTGCCCTCTCTCTGTGCCAGAGCGCTGGGCTGAAGGTGCTCCTCCCTCCCAGGGACACGGGGTGCCGTGGAGGAGCTCAGGCCGTATCTGAAAGCGTGTGGTTCAAGAGCTGTAAGCCTAAATTTCCATTTCTCTCCATCCATCCCCTCCCTATTGCCATTTTCTTCCTCATCCTCTAAGAGCCTAGCACTCAACCCTCTGCCCCAGAACAGCAAACTCCTGCACCTCCAGCACCACTGAGCAGCTGAGAGGACGTCCTAGGTAAGTCTACACCTTAGACTGTTGGAAACAGGGTATATAAGCCTTTATTAAGTTTCATCTCCTGAAGCCACAGCCAGATCTAACTACCTTAAAGGCAGCTGAGATGTACCTAAATTCCACACCATAACAGGTAAGTTACACACGGGGGCACAGATGCTACCTCAGGGAATGTCATGTTAAATTTGAGAGGATTATAGAGTGCCATAAGATCCTCAAAGGGAGAGTAAAAAATAAAATATCACAATTCAAGTGAACCTTCCCTGCTATCGCTCACACACCTTCACATTGATAGCTGGCTCAGCTCCGAGAGGAAAAGAAATACCTGGTTTATTTCTCTCTTCTGAGGGCACTCAGTCAGAAGGACTGTCCATATACTTGATAAAAATATGGCCTGCTTTGGGAAGCAGAGAAGAAGATGGTGCACTTGCTAGATTAGCTCAGTGTCTCAGGGGTAGCAGCACCTCATACCTGCTCACATCTCTTACCAGGAATCAACTGTGTGGATGTCAGTAACCTTGTTCTCCTGCATCTCCTCAAGGATCAACCAGGGCTGAAGGTCAGTTCTGGTCATTCCCAAGAGGAAGGAGGCTCTCCTTTTTTTTTTTTCCAAGCAGGTTCCTCTTCTCAATCAAAGAGACCTGTCTGCTGCACAGAGGGTGGTGCTGGCAGAAGGATGGAAACAGGCACCTTCCCTGCCCAAACTTAACATGGTTTAGAGTAAGGCTAGGGCAGATAGGCGGCAAAAGACCAAGTGAGCGAGGAGCCTAATTAACATTAAGTTCTGAACAGTAGGTTTTATAAATTACTCCAAGACAAAAGCAAAACCTGTAATGTGTACTGGGAAAGTCTCACTTTAATTTAATCTGCTGCTCTTCAATTATTTCAGGAGGACTCCTCTCATTTTGACCCTTACAGAAGAAATACTCATACGAGTCCTAATGCCAAAATATAAATGCAGATGAAAAACCATTAGATGCAAGTTAGAAATGACAGATCCACGAAGAGAGTCATAGTTTTGAGTTATAAAGTGATTATTATTTTATCTATAATTCTTTTTGAGAGCTGTGCTGTATTGTTTCAGGCATTGTAAAAGCAGATAATGATAGTCATTGGCCTAAAATGTTTGCAACCCAGGGAATGAAACAGGAAGATGGATAGCAAGACACAGCATATCATTAGGGTAGTTTCGCTATTTTTTCCTCTAAGTATTATGTTAGAATGGAACATCCTAGTCAGGCTGGAAATCTCATTTTAACGAGTTCTGCAGGAATAAATAAAACTGACAAAGGCATATATCTTGTTAACACTACAACTATTATGATTATTTTCCCCAAAGGAAAATACAAATAATCATATTCAGTTTAGTACTTAGTGATAGTTGCATGCATTTAAAATATGCATATGTGCATACTTGACTTGACAGATGGGCCGTTCAGTGGATAATGAATTGGCTGGATGGTCACACTCAAAGAGTTACGGTCAACGGCTCAACGTCCAAGTGGACACCAGTGACGAGTGGCATTCCTCGGGGTTGGTATTGGGACCAGTCCTATTTAACATCTTTGTCTGCGACATGGACAGTGGGATTGACTGCACCTTCAGCAAGTTTGTCAACACCAAACTCTGTGGTGCCATCAACATGCTGGAGGGAAGGGATGCCATCCAGAGGGACCTTGACAGCCACAAGTACAGGCTGGGCAGAGAATGGATTGAGAGCAGCCCTGAGGAGAAGGACTTGGGGGTGATGGTTGATGAGAAGCTCACCATGAGCCAGCAATGTGTGCTTGCAGCCCAGAAAGCCAACTGTATCCTGGGCTCCATCAAAAGCAGTGTGGCCAGCAGGTTGAGGGAGGTGATTCTGCCCCTCTGCTCCGCTCTTGTGAGACCCCACCTGAAGTGCCAAGTCCAGCTCTGGGGCCCCCAACAGAAGAAGGACATGGAGCTGTCGGAGCGAGTCCAGAGGGCCGCCACAAAGATGATCAGAGGGCTGGAGCACCTCTGCTATGAAGACAGGCTGAGAGAGATGGGGCTCTTCAGCCTGGAGAAGAGAAGGCTCTGGGGAGATCTTCTAGCAGCCTTCCAGTACCTGAAGGGGGCCTACAGGAAAGCCAGAGAGGGACTTTTTACAAAGGCATGTAGTGATAGGATGAGGGGGAATGGTTTTAAACTGAAAGAGGATCGATTTAGATTAGATATTAGGAAGAAATTCTTTCCTGTGAGGGTGGTGACACACTGGCCCAGGTTTCCCAGAGAAGTTGTGGATGCCCCCTCCCTGGCAGTGTTCAACACCAGGTTGGATGGGGCTTTGAGCAACCTGGTCTAGTGGAAAGGTGTCCCTGCCTGTGGCAGGGGGGTTGGAACTAGATTATCTTTAGGGTCCCTTCCAAACCAAACCATTCTATGATATATGGTGAACTTATTGCAATCTACAACTACCTGAAGGGAGGTTGTAGTGAAGTGGGAGTTGGCCTCTTCTCCCAGGCAACTAGCGGTAGGACAAGAGGACAGAGCCTCAAGCTTCACCAAGGGAGGTTCAGGTTGGACATTAGGAAGAATTTCTTCTCAGAAAGGGTTATTAGACATTGGAATGGGCTGCCCATGGAGGTGGTGGAGTCACCATCGCTGGATGCATTTAAAAAAAGACTGGACATGGCACTTAGTGCCATGGTCTAGTTGACATGGTGGTGTCAGGGCAACAGTGGGACTCGATGATCCCAGAGGGCTCTTCCAACCTGGTTGATTCTATGATTCTGTGATCTATGCATAAATGTAGATATATGTATATATTATCCATGTGTTTATATATATTTTAAAGTCTCAATAGCTATTTGCCATCCTGATCAGTATTAGTTACCTGATTTCTTACAGATGTCAAATGTAGAATTCACTTTCTAAGCTAGACTAGTTAAATAATCTTCTCTTTCCAAGCCTGAAGTGCAATACTGACTGTAATGCACCCTTCTCTTTTAAAGATCATATATATTCTGAAAGCTATATGACAAGAAGTTGCAATGAATAGCAACAAAAAATGCTATAGCAATCAATGTTAAGAGGCAGATTCGCTAATCAAATTCTGCCACCCATGTTTACATGAGTGATACTTTATTCTACTAGTAGTTTCAGTGCTTGCAGATGCTCAGAGACAAGTACTGTTTTTCAGAACATCCTGATCATTCCCCTTTGAAAAATTAATAATCTAAAGGAACCTCAGAAGCTGATGTATTCCTATTTTGAAAATTCAGGGCAGATGGAGTAGTTTGAGGCTTTAGGTGGTTTGACTTTTTAGAACATTTTTATTCTCATGGGCAATCTTTATTATCAAGTTTCAGTGCACATAAAATTTCTGCACTAAAGATACGAAGTTTTAAAATGTATCTGAAGTGGAAAACACAGCCACCTTTATTTGCATTTATGCTGGCGAACAAAAATAAGAGAATGATAAGCCAGTAAAGCATGTACAAGAGAGAAACCACCACAGGCACCAAACTTAACGGATAGGGTAGGAAAAGAGGCATTAGATGCTATGGAAAGGGAGTAGGCATTTAAATCACATCCATATCATGAACCAATTGTACAAGGGAAGGAAAATAAGAACTTGAGAGTTACAAGGTCAGCTGACAGGCTGCAGTACAATTAAATTACAGAGGCACAACATGGGCAACACAATGCAACTTTTTGGCTATACGTGCATTCCCATTGCAACACAATCTTGCAACCAGATGTCAAAGTGCTCCATGGAACAGGGTGATGTGAAGACAAGAGATGTTGCTATTGATGCTAAGGAAATTTCAGAAATCTTATAAGATTGCCCCATTTAAAACAATGGGAGTACTCAGTTAATATTACACACATCCTTAATGGCTTCTCTGGATCAGGACTTACTGCAGAAAATAAGTATTAAGTGATTGCCACATATATCAGCAGAGGGTTGTCCAGAAACCAAGAATTCTGCTTCACACAAAAAATATTGAGCTTTTGACATGTTTTCAGTCTGAATTAGGGAAAGAGATATAGATGCAGTTTTAGGATAATTCCAGAAAAAGTGAGCTTAGATACTGAGCACAGGAAGTACACTAGAAAGTACTCCTTCCAGACTACCCAGCTTGGACTACATTTATGCAGACAGTCCCTACTCTGCTGAGAATGAAGACTTGAACCTTGATCTCCCTTGTAATGTAGATCTCTTAATGAAATTATCTATTTATCATGGAACTTTCAGAGTTTTAATTGAACATTTCAGAGGAAAAAAGCATAGCAGCTGACACATTTCTGAAATAGTTTGATGGTTTTTTAAAAAAACCTTACTTTCTCTTTGTTGACCAGCTGCAATCAGTTGGTATTTTGTTCCTTCGTGCAACCACTATGCAGGTAGTAAGTCCTTATGCAGATAAAGGTTTAAATCATTAACTGCCAAAATGGTGACAATGGCCTGCAGTCTCATTCAGGCTGTTGAAATTCCGGATACTATGCCTCTGAGAACTTAATTGATATTAATTCCATAAATCACCTGTATCATGTGGCAAGTACAAAACCACTTCCTATTTCCCTCATGAGTTATTCTACCAGTAATGTTTAAAGAAAAGCAGTTCCATTGATAATAAAAATATAAACATGCAGCTGACAAGTACATTCTTTTATTGATCTCCATATGTTATTTAAAACAAATTTTGATTTTTAGGTTCCACAGTTTCTGCAGAGAAAGATAAATCTTCAGCTATCTGCTGTCACTAACTCTAAAAAGTTACTAACATTACTGCTTTGAGCAAATGGAGATTACTTAAATTCAAGTGATGCCTATTGCTGTCTTCCTGAGATACACCTAGAGATTATCCAGCAGTCCATAGGAATCTAGGCAATTCCTAAACACATGGTATTACCCAACACAGTTCATTAGTACAATCTAGAAACTTCACAGCTCTGGCACTTAGTCTGAGAACAAGCTGGCATTTTTGTTTTCCTCTCCCATAGCCATGACTCCTTCCTCAAACCATAACTTTTGAGAAATGTTTGTATTCAGAATTAACTATCTCTGGTGAAGGAGCCACCAAAACTATGATATTCCTTGATCCAGTGGCATCCTTCTTCAAACCCTCAATGAGACTTCAGTCAAAAAGAAGCTGTGAGTATAGGATACTGCAAGGTTGAAGGTTGTTTGGACTCTTCTAGATTTTCCCTACTTAAATAACAATAAAAAACTCAGTATGTGAAGCCAGGATAAGTTATTGAAAAGGGAGCGTGCTCTATTTGTGCTATTTCTACCTTCTCAGTTTCTAAATACTCCCCAGAGGAGAGCTCCAAGGGCAGCTATTCATCACAGAGACCCTGGCAGCATGGCTCTTTCACAAAGAATATTTACAGCTGCAGTAATCCATGGACTACATTAAGAAACTCTAATCCGATAATGATTAGCTCCCTTTTTCCTCTGGATCTCCATGGCCAGATGCCACTTGGGCACCTATGTTAATCACGGTTTCTGTCTGCAAAAGCCCCTGCATTGTTTGTGTTTCAGTGTGTCATCCTACTCGGCACAGCGTAGCACAAGGTCACTATGAACTTAACCACAAATTTTGACTTTTTTTTCCTCCATAAAGTTTGTCGCACAGCCAGTTGTGAGCTAGCTCTTGAATTCAGGCTTTTGCATGACAACCTGCACTGCTGAAGTTCAGAGTAACATGTTTGGTATAGAAGCACATCTTTTCAAAACCTGCTTTAAGAAAAGTCTTTGCCTTTACTCAATTTTTGCTTTAGCTCTTTTTCCTCAGGTTTTTTAAATTACTTACTAGATTGGTTGTTAATATAAACTACCTGTAAAAGCATATAAATTTAAGCAAAAAAATACCCTTCATACTACTTAACTAATATCTCTTTATTTTATGAGAACACCAAACAGCACACCTGAAAAACTGGTATGCTTCTTTTTTCCAATAATCCTGGTCAAAAAGTCTGTTTTATTCTTAATGATACAACTCTTCCTCAAAAATGCACACAATTTCTTTGCACACTTATTTCCTTGAGTCTTATCTCTTATCACCTCAGCTACAGCATTTACTTAACATCTACTGAGTTGTATTTAGAGAACAATAGTACACAAACTAGTATTTACTGAGCATGAATATTCTATAAGGTGTTTAGGAATTCTCTAGTTCATTGACTTCACCTTCATTAGAAACAGCATTTCATTAAGTTTTACTATACATATATAGAATACCCAGGTCTTCCTTTTTGTCAGCAACCTATATCAATATTTTGGGGCAATAAATTTTTGCTAAAAAAAAAGAATGAAATGTTTCCTTCAGGTTTTCCAAACAAGAGCACAGTAGTATCCTGTACTGAAGCATCATCTTAAAATTGTCAACATAGGCAAGACAAACTGTGCAACTAGGCTAGTGCCAAGGACAACCTGTTCTAAACAAGAAACCTGCAGGGCTGCCAACAGAAATTCTGATGAGCCAGTCTTACACGGGGTATGAAAGAAAGCTTCCAATATGATTTCTTCAAAGAAAAGCTTAAGTTTCTGAGGACTTTTAATTTTGGGGAGGGCTGGCATTGCATGAATTCAGAGCTATTTCTAAATGCCTGTCAGTCCAGACCTGCCTGCTTTTTCATGGATCATCAATTTAAGTGATTCTTCAGGGTTCCTAAGCCCCCTAAAGAAGCTACAACCTAGGGGACATGGTGTAAGAAACACTGGGTCAACGATCTCTTCTTGCAGCTCACTTAAACATAGATTATTGGACTCATTATCATTGAACAATATGGATCGTAGTCACATGAAGGGCAAAATCAGCCTGAAAGGTTGCATCAATTACAAATATTTCCCCTAGATTTAATACGCTTCTGATCTCTTTAAAGATACTTGAAGGAACTTTTCAGGAAGAGGAATCTTAGCACAAAACAAGAAAAGTTGATATGAAATATATGAGGTACCCATAAGCGTTGCATACGTAAAATCAGAACTTGGCTTTTAAAATTGGAATTCATTATCTTTTTTAAATATAATTGTGAAATAAAAACCTCTCTAATATGAATTAATATCACTCATATTACCAATAACTAATAACCATTTTATACATTTCAGGGTATAAACACATTCAAAAGTCACCTTTATGAGCAGTTAGGAACTTTTTCCCCTGACTTTCTCAAACTGAAATTAAATTTTTCAAGTAGATCAGGTGCATTATGTATAACCTTGTCACTGAAGTTTGCTAGTGATAGTTAACCACATCTTTTACATACCTGCATTTAACAGAAATCATTCATTTCATTTTAAGTCATGGCTATATAATTCTGATTTTTGCATATACATATACATTGTCAAAATATGAAGCTTAATTTTATTTAATATTCATTTAACAGTTTGATGGACTATGCATTTGAAAGTCAAATGCCAATCCATTTTTTATAATCAAGTCCATGTTTAAAAAAAATCTTATAGGTTATTTGCAACAAATTAGAAGAGGAGCCTTCTGCTATCATTCAACAGGAACCAATTTATTTCATTAAACAGAGATCCACATTTCCATCCCACTTTATCTTAAAATTCAACTAAGTATACCAGTCTTCCTTTTATTCTGATACTTTGATTTAAACACCCATAGATCTTTGGAATATTTGGAACAGGGCCATTCAAAACAAAGCAATGGTATTCACAGACCACACAGATAACAGTCTGTCATACAGTTTTGTGCTGAATCTACCCCTTTTCCACCACATTTAAAAACAAATATCTATTAATATTACAACCATGATGAAATTTCCACTTATATCTGAAAACAAATGGTAAAAATTATTTACTTATTCATGCACAAAAGTGACAGTAAAACACTTCAGGTTAAATATTCCAAGGGCTACACATCTGCCATGCAACAGTTAGCAATTAGGTAAGTAAATGTTGTTAATGTTCTTGCACAAACACTTGAGTATGCAGTATACACTTATGGAGGATACTGAATATGAAGCACCATCTCTCTCAAGATTAGTATTATGAATAAAATGCATGTATTCTATTATTTTAATACAAAATGTACATAATCCCCTTCTGACTCCAAGACAATGAATCCTACCACAGAACTGCAAAAGACAAACAAAGACATGTTGTTTTAGCAATGTATTATTAAATCACAGTTCACACGTTCCTATTAATATTTTTTGTAAGAACTTTCCCACTGAACTCAGAATTCAGTTTGGCCATATTAGAAAAACACTTGCAAGGGTAACGTTGATCCCTTCCATGAGTCCCACTTCAGTGGCCTGGTCTTGGAGCTCTCACATTAAGTAACTCACTGACAAAAACATGAACAAGATGCAAGTGAGTGCAGAGTTGGTCCTTTGAGATTTGCTATAGTAATTATATCTCCTTTTTCTATACACTTTTCTGTGTACCAGATATATTAAAAAATGTTTGACTGTGTTTTCCGTTTGTTTGAGGTTTTTGCATTTGGGGGCATTGTTTTTTTGGGTTTTATATGGGTTTCTGTGAGGTTTGATAGTGGGTGGGGTTTTTTGCTTTTTGTTTGTTTTTGAGGTTAGATAGCTATTAATGACTTCCCTTTCAGTTAAGCAAGCAAACTACCCTCCCAATCTATGAACTGCCTATAAAGATCTCCCTTCTAAAATTTTTGTAGAAGATTGTGTCCTTGCTTTCTAAACTACAGTTCTTCCTTTCTGATAAATTTCCTTAAATTAAACTCACAGGAATTTTTTTTTTTTATATTTCTCACTTAAAAGGACAGTACCTTCAGAACATGTGAATGACAGCAGAACTATGGAAGGGGACACACAACAACATTTTCTTCTTCACAGATTGTTACCAGTCCAACGACATTCCCTGCTTTTCTGGGGACTGATTTACATAAATATTTCAAAACAGAAAATGTAGAATGTTGATATGATTTTATATTTCCCAGACAGATTAGTCATTAAAAAAAAATAAAAATTAATTAATACTATTTATTTCTTTTCACCCCATTTAGAACAGAATTAATAACAAACTATGCTGCTTAAGTTAAACTACATACATCATGTAATACCTGATTCTGGATAGTGGGATTGTTTCACTTCAGCATTCCGAATATCGAGTTTTGGTGGGCATGGGTATTCGTTGAGGACTGGAAAGACTGTTGCTTGTCAGAACGAGGCTGAATTTTTTTTTTTTTTTTCCATTAAATGATTCTGAGAGTAACTAAACGAAGCCTCAGGTATTTGATTGCCATTCTAATCAAAGCAGACAGCTTATGAGAATGTTAATTGGAGCCAACTATAGCTCAACTAACCTTACCTTGAAATGTTAAAACACAATCATTCTTACTCAAACTGTATTTTTCCTACATGCATGTCTCATTTGAGACATTCATTTTCATAGATGTATATATAGTTGTGGCTCCTACACTAAGTCAGACAAAGACCAGGAGAGAAACTAATTCTTTCCACTAAATTACTACACAAACATCCTCTCAAATATATAACTCCCCTGGTTTCCAAACTTGATCATCTCTTCCCTATAGCACATCCATGCTGAGATTAAAGGCTAGTGTGGAAATATCAGTAGGAACTAGGCATCATTAATAGCATAGTGCTATCTTGGAGTACACAGGTTTATTTACTCTGTTTCTTAAAATCTGAGAATGAATTCTGAAATTTATTGCTTTCCATGCAAATCTTTAAATACTTCAAAATAGTGTACCTTAACACAGGAATGTATACCAAACTGGTGATTGCGTGTCCATTAGTACTAAAGTAATAGAATTAAGTTGAATAAACCAAGCATTCCTCCTTCTTTTGTTCAGAATCCAGGAAAAAAGGGGTTTGTATCACAAAAGGAAAGGATAGTGAAAATGAAGTCAGAAATTTTTCTTATACAAGCACTACCAAAGTTGCTTTTATAAATAAGGGGTTTTTTTACCATCTATAGACATCATAAGTATAGTCTGCTCCAAAAGACTATTTGATTGAGGCAAGGTAAAGAAATAAAAATCACATATACATAGCAAGTGAGGTGCAGTTATTGGTCAATAGCAGTCTTACCTGACACAAGGAAAAATAATTCCAGTTTGTACAAAAAATACATTAAAGATTTAGATTTTAAGATGGAACTGCTATTTGATTATGCATTACCATAAATTCTTATTTTTGCTGACCAAAGAAAGAGTTAAGATTGAAAAGTAAAACTGTGTTGCACAACATTTAATAGAGTTTGCACACAAGCAAGAGAATTCTGGAGCATGAACTTTTCATTCTTAAAATAATCACAAGGTATCGACAGCACTCATCTGTAACGCCCATCTATTCAAACAAGAAGATATGAAGGGTGACAGTCAGTGTCTACACTTCTGTAGAGTAAAACATGCTGTGAAGCCAACATCCCCAGCATAGGCATTTCAGGGACTTATTTGGGGCAGGTGCTGCTGTGAGTGTCATTCTGGAGTTGGAACTATAGCTTCACTCCTGGAGAATCACACAGAATCACAGAATGGTTAGGGTTGGAAGGACCTCTGGAGATCAGCCAGTCCAACCCCCTGTCAAAGCAGGTTCCCCTAGAGCAGGTATTGATGCCATTTTATCAGAAAAGAATCCAATTTGAGATCTGAGGATGCTTCATACTGGTAAGTGGGAACAACTGAGTGACATGTCAAAACTAAAGACTAAAATACTTCTGTTACAGACCCTATGGCTGGATCAAAGAAGCAGAAGCCCCAGATTTGAAGCAGTGAACTATTCTCCTCCATGTTGTCTTTCCCAAGTAACTTGACAATTCTTGTTATGCAGTTTTATAGTATTCCTCAAGATTCATGCAACTTCTGTTTCCATACAGAACTAAATAGATATAACTAAAAACAGACCAAAAAAATGAGCTTTTATTAGGCCTGACTTCTGTTTTATCACATTTATAGGTTTTGAGAAGTATCTGTATTATGCAGACTTCTGTATTGGTCTGTTCATTTCAAGAGCCAACTTTTTCAAGGTTATAGGTTGATTTTCAAGGAGTGAAACCAAAAAAAGAATTCTAGAGATCAGAAATTTTACATTACTGGGTGTTGTTACAAAGCTAGTTTGTATATTCACTGCATCTTACTGCATATCAAAACAGTGCATGAAGCACACCTTTTAAAGGTAATTTCAAGCTTGTTATCAGCTGCCTTTGTTCTGCAGATACTGCTAACTTTTG
This sequence comes from Nyctibius grandis, assembly GCF_013368605.1. Taxonomy (NCBI): domain Eukaryota; kingdom Metazoa; phylum Chordata; class Aves; order Nyctibiiformes; family Nyctibiidae; genus Nyctibius; species Nyctibius grandis. The sequence goes on from NC_090666.1 coordinate 35,243,767, forward strand.
AGTCTACTGATAATTGCTTCTGACTTGAATAGACAGCATCACTTCTGATAACTTCTAGTTCTGATGTGCTCCAATTTGGAAAAAAAAATTGAGAGAATCTTTCCAGCAAAATGAAATTGTGTTCACTCAGCTTTCAGTTGAGAAGAAATTGCTTAAATAGAGGACTATATGTTGTAGAAATGCTCTGCTATATCATAAGGAGAGAAATTAATAAATAGATCTATAGGAAGGAAGGTTTTATCAAGAGCTTAAAAGACAGTACAAGCATACTTGAAGTTCAAAGAAAGTGAAAGCATACCTCTGAGGTAGGAAATCAGTCCAATTCCTTTTTATGTAAAAACATACTCCTACAGTTCTGTTTTTTTTTTTTTTACCTGCTTTGAGGTATTTGCATAAAAATTTCATGTATGCAAAATACAAACACTGTGTTACCAGTGGTCAGTGATATTAATTCCATTCACAGAAACCAAATCACAAAACTGATTCGAGACAGATAGTGCAGCCAATGTTATTAGGGCTTGGTTCTGTTGTTGTTAAAATGAATGAGATCCCAAAGCACTTCACAGACTTAACTGATGTCTAAAGTTGCAGATGGGAAGAAATAATAATTACAATTATAATTATATCAACTTCAGTGACATCAAAGCAGGATTTTGCTAGATTAGGTGGGACTTAAGCTCAACGCCTAAGAAGCACTCGAAACCTCAGACAAATGTTACACTACCCTTCACATAAGTTGTAACAGTGGTTTCAATGTTGTAATTATTCATACTGCAAGATTAACTCTGATTTTGGTATGCTCATACACGCTGCATTAACACCTCTGCAACAGAAAACATCCTCAAAATGGGAAAAAAAAGAATACTAAATGCATTGCACATGAAGTGCTTTGTATTTTGCTTTATCACCCATGTAAGTAGGGGGATGAGTCAGATGTTTTAGAAACAATCCACTCGCAGCGGTAAGGAAAGGCCTCTATTTTCTGTTTTTGTTTCAGTTACTGATTCCAAGGCCAACTGTATGAGGTTCAACAAGTGTCAGGTACTGCACTCAGGTCACAACAACCCCATGCAACGCTACAGGCTTGGGGAAGAGTGGCTGGAAAGGTGCCCAGCATGTTGGTCAGTGCTGATCGATGGCCAGCTGAATATGAGCCAGCAGTGTGCCCAGGTGGCCAAGAAGGCCAACAGCATCCTGGCTTGTATCAGAAATAGTGTGGCCAGCAGGAGTAAGGAAGTGATTGTCCCCCTGTACTCAGCACTGGTGAGGCCACACCTCAAATACTGTGTTCAGTTTTGGGCCCCTCACTGCAAGACAGACATTGAGGTGCTGGAGAGAGTCCAGAGAAGGGCAACGAAGCTGGTGAAGGGTCTGGAGAACAAGTCGTCTGAGGAGCAGCTGAGGGAACTGGGGTTGTTTAGCCTGGAGAAAAGGAGGCTCAGGGGAGACCTTATTGCTGTCTACTACTACCTGAAAGGAGGTTTTAGGTCTCTTTTGCCAGGTAAAAAGTGACAGGACAAGAGGAAACGGCCTCAAGTTGCACCAAGGTAGGTTTAGATTGGACATCAGGAAAAATTTCTTCACTGAAAAGTACACAAAACTTCTACCCAAACATGGAGAAACTTGTCATTTATTAATAAGAGCTTGACCAGCATCAGGTCTCATTTTTTTTGTATCATCATTAAGCTGTTGATGTATATTTAGTTTGTTTTCTGCTAACGCCCCAATAAATTTCCACTGTAATGCTGCCTAGCAAGCTCTCCCCATCTTCTATTTGTGCATTTAACTTCCCCTTTCCAGATGTAGTATACAATTGTGTTTACGGTGTTTCTCATCTTGCTGATTTTAGACCATGTCACAATTTTATCAAGATTATTTTATATTCTCTCTGATTTGTCAGAAGATTCTTCCAGCATAAGGAAATTAGTTCAAATACTACCTACAAATTTACTAAGTATATTCTCTATTTCACCAGCCAACTTCTGATGAAAATACCGGACAGGGCTGGATCCAGAAATCCGTAGGGGACCAAAATTCTCAACTGGCACACACTATTGTAGTGGTTCTTCATACTCTTCTGAGATCTCCTTGCAATTATTTTATCTAGATTATATTTTCCCAGTCAACTAACGGCATTGCCATATAGGAAAGCATTAAAGTTGATACATCACATACTGCTTCCACCTTAACCACAAAGGCAGTTACAATACAGGTTTGATGTGCCACCTTCTTGAACAATCACTCTTGATTTTATTACCATCTTGTCATTCCCCATCTGCTTACATATTGATAATTTCAGAATTACTCCAGAGGCTTTCTAGGGATTGAACACAGGAGCTACTTTGGACACAGCTTCCTTAGTCCTTTTGTTCTTCACTTCAGATAGATATTGTTTGCTTTCCTGAAACCTCAGAAACCTCCCTTATCTTCCTTCCCCCCGGCCCCATTATAATCTGTAGATAATAAAAGCACGACTAATGACACTAAAATTCCTGCTTGCTTCCTTACTTCTGTGGAAACTTTCAAGAACTGTCAGTTTGAAGTTTCTTTTATAGAAGTACAGCTTAACTTTACCTGTTCACATCTATGTTTTCTTCGCCTTTTTGGAATTAAATTATAAAAGGATCTGGTCATAATTAATATTTTTTCTGCATAAAGACAGCTTGTTTTGGTCTTACCAGTCCATTTCTGCATCTGTTATTGCAGCTGTCCCAGCTCCTGTTATATATATATATATATATATTTTTTTTTTTTTTTTAACACAGGACTCAAAGTTTTAAATCAGATGACCGAATCATCCTTTCTGTAGAATCCGAACCATTAAAAAGGTATTACAGACAGGGCTGACAGGACTGCCTGCTAAGGCACTTCCTATTATAAAGCCCTGCTTTCAGTCACTTACAACTTTGCCAAACTGACTGCATTGAGATGTATGCACTACATCTGCTTCAGCGCATGTAGCGTCTCATTCACAAATAATTCAACTGTTTCCCAGAGCAAGATGAAGAAATAGAAATTGTGCTGTTATTTTTCTTTGCAAAATTTGTATCCCTGTGCTGGCCTTTCCTGGTCCCCATGCCTGAGCAGTCAGCACACATCAGCAGCCCTAACTCCTGCACAAATACTTTATGTTACCACCACTGGGGCAGGGAAGATGCATCACATAAGGGGAATAGTCCATCTGGCTGAATTTCCTCCGTTAACCGGTGCTCGGATTGGCCCAAATGATAAACTTGACAAAAATTCAGTTTGCAGAATTTCAGTTTGCTTTTTTATCACCAGGTCTTCAAATATTTCTTTAAGTATAGGTATGAGAGCACAAAGGCAAGCCCAATCACCCAGTATCAGCAGGTGCTGCCTCCACCCTGCCTGAGCAGAAAGGGGAACAAACTGATGCTGAGCTCTCCACGCCCTGGACAACCACCCATAGCCCCAGAGCTGAAGCATGAAAGCCAGAGACACTACATCAGTTTTATGACCCTAGACACTAACAAATAAGGTAGAAGTCTCTAATAAATTTAGTTCAAATTTTGCATTTTTCACCAAAGAGCTTGTGTGTCCAAGACGACAAAAATGTTGATCAGACTTATAGGTAAGCACATTTTCTGGCTACATCCCCACTGTTTAATACCTGTTCCTTTTTAACAATGCGTTAATGGAAATCCAGGAGCAGATCTGCAGAGCCACAGACTCTTCCTCTCAGCGCAGAGGACAAAGCTCCTGTGCCTTCACAGTGGATCCCCGACAGATTCAGTGCAGCAGAACAGCACGGGGCTCCCTGCCACGAGGCACACAAATACCCGCATCGTGCTGTACTAACAGTATGTTTACCTCAGATACCTTGCTAATTTGTACCATCCCCAGACAGTTGTCAGGTAACATGATTTTACCTATTTGTAAGCTAATTCAGAGATCAAACACAAAATGCTGCATTAGGGAACAGTATGCATATTGTAACACTCCCAGCAGGCACTTGGATTGGCAGAAAGATGTTGTTAACACCTTCTTTAGAGTAGAACTTTCCCAAAAATTATGTTTTATTGTGAATTTTCCTTGCAATTCCTTTTCTAGAACTGACCACTTAAAAGGTAATATACAACCATTCCAACCTAACAAAGTTCACACCACAGAAAAGAAATAGAAAATTATTTTGCAGACTGACTACTATAACTCACCTGTGGGGACAGGCTAGAATCCCATGAGGTAGTTTCTTTAACCCTACTAATCTTTGTTGCCCAATTCAGGGTGTTAGTCATATGCTGCTGGCTACCAAAGTTTAACAAGCTTCTCTGCATCGACAGAATTATGTCTTGTTCTCTGCAGAATCAGATATAATGAAGCTGCTCATTAAAAATAATGAGCTGCTTTAGTAATGAGCCCTGATCTACAGCTTCAGTCTGTGGAATATCTTATTTTCAATTGAAACATAATTAGATTCAATTGAGGTCCCCAAGTTGGGATATTAAAGGTAACCACAAAAATCATACTTAATTATGAAAACTGAATACACCAAGACTTTCAAATACTCCCGTGTAATACCTATAGTGTTGAAATATTGGTAAATATTAGTTAAAAGAAATTAATAATGCCAAAATTATTGAGTAATAGTCCTTAATTGGTTACAGAACTAGTGTTACAAAACTCAAGCCGTTACATTTACATCCAATTGCCTGAGGACAACTGTTTTCATATTTAAAGTTAATGGCTTGAAATTCAGTGGCGTTAAGCTCAAATGATTTCCACTGACACCAGTAGGAATTGAGGAAGTCTGACACTGATAAAATCCAGGCCATTAATTTATGTACAGAGTTAAAAGTTACTCTTGGTGCCAAGTACACAAAGTTGAAAATATTCGAGCCATAGGATGAAAGCAAAGATCTAGATATCTGTATCAATGCAAGGAGGCAATAGCCAAAGCTGATGTAAACCAAGCCTGTACCAGTGTCTTTTCATGAGGTCAACTACGTAGCACAGCCAACAAATGACAGTAATGCACATCTGAGAGTCTCTAAGCTGTTTATCACCATCAGCATTGTGAAGTCAAAAAGTTTTCTGAGTGACAATAGATAACATTTAAGAGCAGCTCGCTCTTAAAAGAAATAGCCTGGCCAGTCAAGTTACAGCTCCTGCTGACTCCCGAACACATCTCCACTGACATCCCCACTGGCAGGGTCTCTAACCCTGAACCTCTTCCTTTCCTTTAGTAGCTGCTCCAGTCACACAAGCACACCCACCATTGCTCGGTATCAAACCAATGCTGCAAAGAGTTTGGGGTTGGCTTGGGGTGTTTTTGGGGGTGCGTGGATGGGTGTGTGTCCCCACTGCTTCTTCAAACATCCCATCTCTGTGCAAAATATCAGGGCTGAACATGGCCTTAAAAATGCCTTAATACAGCCTGCAAACCTAACAGTAAATATTTGTTTAATGCACAAGATAATGAATTAGCACTCCCAGAAATAAAAGCCGATCAAATAAAAACTGATCACAATGGATCACCTCTAACATCCAAGCATTCCTGCTGGGATAACTAAAGCTGAAAATTAGGTGCCAAGCATATTGGTAGATTTTCTATGAAGACAGCTATTCACTTCAGAAGAAACAGACTAATGTTATTTTCACACTCAAAGCTCCAGAGGGACAGAGAATAGCCACAGTTGCGGTAAAGCCAGGAAAAGGCAACCTCCCTGCAGCACACAGTGCACTCTGCATCAGAAAGTGCTAATGCAAAAGGATCTTTTTAGCATGTACAAAAGAATTAAGACTTAATATACCTGTTATTGAAACATAGCCTACAATGTCCCCCTGAAACATGGGACCCTTCAAGTGTCCAGGTATATACCCTGAGCACATCCAGACTCCCAGGGTGAGAAAAAAATGCTGAGGTAGTCATGACATGTTCCTGAAATAACCCTTGACATAAGCAACATAGAAATTAGAAATAGCCTCGGTCACTATTCTGCAGCCTCCTGATTTTAAGATAATCCAGTCCCACTTCACAAAACAATATGATGCAACTCTCCCAGACCACAAAGTACTTTTACAACAATCATTCCTCAGTGCTGAATAAGAAGGAAGAGATCTTATAGTGTGGGCCAGTAAAATAATCTTCCTAAATATGAGCAATTGAAAACAACGTTCTGTCCTCAAGTATATTGGTCATTCTTATACCCCACAGCACCTGTATAATCCAACTAAGGATATTTAGCAAAAAACAGTAGAAGGCAGGAAAGCTGCCTTGGAACAGCTGCTTAAGACTATTTCAATAATTTATTCACTTTTTTCCTGGTTTGCAGATTCTCTTGCAAACACTTTAAACCTTGTAATCCTCTTTACATACGAGCATGAAAAATGAGCTGGTGTTCTAGCTAATATACTTTCAGTTTTGACAATTTGTATACTTAATTTAAAATAAAAGTGCCTATCAAATACAAAAGACTGAAGTCACCAATGAACACACCTGAACATCTATTTTGTAGCAATGGAAGCAGAGATGAATGCAAGTTTGTTAACTCCTGTTACATACACTGCATAAAGTTAGCAACACATACATAGTCTGACATAGTGGGCAAAAATGTAAGCACCTCTACATACTTTTGTGCATTTTAAAACAGTGTTTTTACTCTTTATGCAGTGAACTTTAATTATGACCTACAAAATGTACAGTAATAGAAAATGCAATTTTATCCCTTCTTAATCTTCATTTTTCAATCCTCTTTTTAATCATTTGCTTCATTGACCACTTACTTGGTTAATTTCACTGAATTATTATTTGAGCCACAGAATATTATACTTTTATCAGCAAGCTTAGAAAGGTAGCTCATTACAGAACTTTAACAACTTTAAAATAGAATTTTGCTTTAGCCAGGAAACCTTATAAAAATGTTTTACAACATTTACCATGGATTGGGTGACAGACTTTGCTTTTTTGTAGTAATTGAAATATTAAAATTTTCTAAAATAAAAATCTGTCTATTGTTACCATCACATACATATTCATTACAACAGAAAATGAAAAAAGCCTCAGATTGAGACCCTTACATATCCAAAACTTTTAAATGTGCTCCAAGACTTTAATGTTTTCATGTATCTCTCCTTTAACTTTTATGTCAGGCTGTGCCTAGCTTGGCTACAGCCCTGAGTACTTTAAATAATATATATACGCTCACACAGCTCCCAGAAAAAGTGGTTGCATGGAGTTTCCAAGATGCCCACCGGCACCAGAGGGAGGGGATGTCAGTGGACAGCTCAGGATCGTTGCAGTAGCCCTGCACAGAGGACACAGAGGCAAAGCAGAGAAGCAGTGGGAAGCAGAAACATGTTCCCTGAGGTTTTAGGGCAGAAAGAGCAGAGATTAAACGAACCTATGAGTACTGCAATAAGGAAAAGAGCTTTGGGCAGCTGAAAGAAAAAGCAAGATCTGTGAGGAAAAAAAGATCAAGTGAAAGACCTTGGAAGAAGATAAAGATTGACAGCATGTTAGAAAGAGAAAACAACTCTGTCTTCCCTTGCAAGGAAGTAAACAGAGCTTCAGGCTACAGAAGCAAACAACTGTTTATGCTGCAGATAGTAGGGAAAAAGGCGATCTGAAGGGAAAATAAAACAAGGAAAAAATAACCAGAAGGTAAAAGCATCTTAAAGAACCTTTTCTCTGCAATAACGGAGCAGCCTCCATGGGGTTTCCAACTGCAGAGCAAGAGAGAAGAGCGAGACTCTGTCAGGGAAAGCACGTGGGAGAAAATAAAAGATCCAGCAACACTTAAAGATATGTAGAACGTGCAAACTTCTTTGCTTTCCCCCTTCCTTAACAATACAGGTACTTGGCAAGAAAACAAAAGTTAAAAAGAATTTCAGTCAGTATGTTCACATCAGGTAGGCAGCTGTGGAAGTGGCATGCATTGAGGTTACGTGATCATAAACTCGAGCGTTATATTTGTAGTTGAGTGGAGATACAAACGTGCACGTCCACCCTCTTCACTGCTCTCACAAATCAACTCTCCAAGGCTCCAGTTACCATTTGTTTCCACCGCAGCAACCCTTAACCCACTGTACCACCAGGGAAAGGATAACCTGCCAAGAAACAGACTAAGATAGTCTTAATAAAACGTTTGTCACCTTTAAACTGTTTGTTTCTCACAAGAGTTAAATACTCCTCTACAAATGACCTACAGCAACTTGCTCATCTCCAAATTCACCATAAGTTGGGTTTTACTAGTTATCCCCAATTCATAAACTGCAATTCATGCGTTATCCATTGAGGAGGTCAGTTTTACAATGTTCAGAAGTTTTTTTATACAGCCATAAGGCTTTGCTGCTACAATTATGTGAAAGTAACGATAACCAAATACCGAGGCTCCAGCACAACTGCAACTTGAAACGCCTGCATGTATATTTTATTTTAAAGTTTATGCCATAATATACATCTCTCACTAGCTGGCTGTAATGAATAACTATTAACAAAGAAAAATTGCACGAGATGAGATTGCAAATCACAGTTACAGTTCATATTAAAATTAAATATTCCAAACACTATTGTTACATAATATATTTCTCAGAAAAATATTTTATTGTTAAAGAGGTCTAGTTGGTTTTTAGTTTCACATTTAGTGTTTCCTAGTCCAGAGAGTAGTGAAGGAGCTATAATTGTGTTTTATTTTAATGCTGCTTTTCCTTTCGGCAGATAAACTCCCCGCGTATTAGAAAACAGAAAGTAATAAAACTTTAGGTCATCTTCAAACAGAAAAGAACAAAGCTGGAATTTACAAGATGTAACAGAGCAAGGTGCAATGATCCCAACAGGAGTTCAAACTTCTTACAGTACAACCATGCAGCTAAGTGCAGCACTGCGTTGTTATTAGTTCAGGACCTGAAGGCTATGTAAGTATATTTTCTCAGTATTACAGTTAAGGTAATTAGCCAATCTCCCAGCAGGATTTAGCAGCTCAGTCACAGCTTCATTCAGACCAATTCGGGCTCCAAAGCTGGGTTACTAACTAGCTCGGAAATCTATTCATTGCACTCCAAAGCACAGCACGGACAAGCCTAAAGTTGGGCAGATTTTGAAAAGCAGGTGCCCTGCGATGTTTCTGCTTCCCGTGTCTTCAGCGAGAGCAGACTTAAGCCACTACAGAACAGTGCCTCACTCCTGACCCCAAAACTCCAGGCCATAGACATAATCTTCAGTTGGGAACCACCCCACATGAGCATTTCATGGGAATCAGTACTTGCTCCCAGCCAGCTTAAAACACATATTTTTGCTTTCATCACTTATGTATCGCAACTACATATTTAAATGCAATTTCTCTTTAAAAAAAAAAAATCTCTAAACAGTCTTTGAAGAACTCCTGCATTTATATAAATACACAAACCTTATCACACACCTGACAAAAGTAGTGCTAAACCACCAGCTTTCTAGTAACCAGGAAACTCAGTGCCAATGCAGTCCTCAAAATTGTAGCATTCAGGCAGATTTCAGGTTAAATCTTGAGGAGATGAAGTGTCTCCTTTTCTGTGAAACCACAGCAAATCTCCACATTCACATGGGACTAATCTAACTAGATGTTAATAAACAACTGTCAGAGGAAGGGTCAAACAGGATTATTACTGAAGCAAATTCAGATTTGCCTGTGCCTGTTCTATTCAGGTTTTTTTATGGCATATGGGTATCTATTAAAAGCACTCACTAGCAGTAGGATCACCTTATCGATCCAGAGTTAGAGCTATTAGTGACAAAGTAGGTTTTGAAAAGGTGCCACTAGCACAAGAGCACAGGGCATAAGAGCACTCAAAAACCTGACAGTTCAAGCGTGTCAAGGGTTCTGACATGAGGTACAGCCATCCCCTGAAACAGCAGCATCGATGCGATTGCGAGAAGCGGTACAGAACAGAGAGAAAAAATATTTGGATCTCAGGAATGGGTTGGCAATTCACTGACTTTTAAAAATTCCCACTCATCTGTGTGCAAGGGGTTTTTTTGTTAAAGCATTCAGATCTCTGCAAATCATTATATAACTTCATGCTGTTGATCAATTGCTTGGCAAATATAAAAGCATTTTCAGCAGGATCACATTCTGACAGCAATATTCTCTGTTCCTCCCAGCACCTTCTCACTAAATACAGCTAGGGCAGCTTTGCACTGAACAGCAGAGACAGAATTTGGAAACCCAAAGGATACCCCAAATAACAGTAAAATTCAGTGGCCCCTAAGTCTGTGCTGAATGCTGAGATCATACTCTAACCCACAGGCATTCCCACAGTAATACAGCAATATTCACAGTTCAGTATCTGCAAATAATTAAAAAAATAGGGGCCACTTAGTCCAACCCCTGCTGTCATACTTGTGTGATTTCCAACACTCCATAGTGGCAGACTTTAAAGCCTTCTCATGTAACCTCTTCATGCCTCACTATCCTCATCATTGATGGAAAGATTTTCAGAGCATCAGTTCTAAGTCTCCCACACTTAAACTTAATCCCATTACCCTCTGTCTCATCCACAGTGCATGTAGCTTATTTCTTTCCATGTCGTATATGTCTTAGGACTGGAGATGTGTCTTGCTTCACTTTTTACCCCCTCTTATAAGCTACAGTTCTTTCACAGTTTACAACACTTCTAGTTGTTGGCCTCATCCAAATTCCCCATTTCCCTGTATCTTTCAGGAAAGATGATGCTCAGAACTGAATGCTGCCTCTTATCACTGCTGAATATAGCAAGAATCCTTCACACATCTCACCCAGTACATGCCAGCTTACATATTACACTATGCAACATCCACAAGGACTTCAGCACGGAACGATTTAAGTGTCTGTCCTCCAAAACAGAGGCTCAAATCTATTCTCAACCAATAATGACAGCAAAACGTTATGAGCTACAGATACCATGGCTTGTTGCACAAGTTCACACAGGTTCATATTACAAAGGCTCACCCCATATTGCTATTAATTTGCACCTTCTCTTACTTCAAGACTAGTAATTGTTAATCCACCCTAAAAAAAAAGATTCAGTATTTGACAATAAGGCACATTTGGAGCAGCATGTAGATCTGTTAATCTAGCAAAGCATAAAAAAAAATCTTCAAGGGAACCACTCATATTCTTAAAGTTAGGCATAGGCATGAAGAGTTCGTTGGGATGATAGCTGAAAGCACCAAGAGGCAGAGTTCATTTTGACATTTGTTAACATCGTTCTGTGCCTCAGTCAAGAGGCTTAGGAACAACACCAGCTAAGTCACAGTACTCGGTGATAGACTTCAGACATGGTGTGCATGCCTACAAACATTGCTAACTACACTGTACTAATTTGTCAAGTTACCAGAGCTATTATAGGCGATTTATTTATTGCCTGTCCAATTTTACCTAAAGAATGCAATTCTTCATACTCGTGCTTAATTATGTATTAACATAACTTAAAACTCATATATAAAAACCATGTCTAAACATGCATCAAAATCAATAATTCCATTAATAAAGATAGACCTAATTTTCAGTCATGTAATATTCTTAGCATAACATCTATTTAGGTCATCTATTTTATGTTGACAAGAAATCAGGAAATGTTCTATTAGATTTTTTTTTTCCTCCAATTAAATTAGCATCACATGAATATAATTAATATATCAGTTAGAAAATGCTATTAAAAGTATTTTAATCCAACAAAAATCAAACCCTGCATATTCTGGCTTTTTCTGCATAGATATTAAGGGAGAGCTTCATAACAGAGTCTATCCAATACAATCCTGCCACTATATTCCTACTATTCATAAAAAAGGTGGGAGGGTAAAAAACAAAAAGGAACTTTGTACAAAGGTACAACAATCAAGAGTAACTTTAGCACAACTGCAACTTGTGGAGTTCAACATGAGCTGCGTACACACTGGACCTGCTTGTTGACTGTCCCTGCCATTCCCTTCCTGCAGCCATGAGGCCATAGCAGCAGGCTTTTCACATTCAGATCATTCATGTAAACCCATCTAAATCAGATTCCCTTTTTAAGTAATAATGGGAAGATGATAAAAAATGTTCTTTGGTGTCTAGTTTAAAATTTATTTCCGAAAGCTCAATTTTTCAGTATTATATTTCCAATTTTTTTTTTTTAAACCCATTCAATGCTTTTTTCTAATTGAGCAAATTCAATTAGATTCTGATCACTGGCACTTTGTTAAGCCTTTTCACTGCTGAATTAAAGAACATATTCCTTTAAGGTACTGATATAAAAGTAGACCTATATTTCAACAGCTGTTCTTTCAAGTCAGAGCATAAGTTTAATAACACCTGGACAAAGTGCTTATCATGTGTAATAAATGCACAAGACCATCAAGTTGACTCTCAGAGGGGCAACACTGAAGCCAAAAGGTGTTTTTCAATAAGTTCTACTACAATTAGAGCAAGATAGTCTGTGGTCACAAAATAACACAGGCACAATCATGCAGCAAACACTTTTCTGGAAGAACATTATCCCATCTGTACACTGGAGCTACAGCTGCTCCCAAGACTATGTGGGACATGCAGCACATTGGGGATGGGGAGGAGAGACACGAGACATTTCAACCAGCCCAAGGAAGCAGGAAAGCACCACTGTCATTAGCGCAGGCGCCTATTTGGGAACCAGATGATGCAGAGCATCAACAAGCTGTAGGTCATTTCCTGACAGCACCACAGGGAAAAAGGCTGGTGTTGAAGGGCATTTTGCTGATGGCCTTTCACTGCTATAGGACAAGGCACAGATTTCTCCCTCCTGTCACCAGGCTCATCTCTAAAGCAATTGCATTAGGAAGCAAATTGCTTATGGTTTCTTCCCACAGAGAAAGCAATGCACTTTTAGAGAACAATTCAGCCATGGATCTCTGGGTATCAGACACACAGGAAAGCTGAGCATCCCTACATAGTTACCCCAGATAGCTTCTTGAAATTTGGGAGATTCAGGCTGTGCTGTGCCCATGGACATGGGCTAGTCAAATGGGGTGTTTTGTGGCGGTTTTGAGATGCTTTTTCAAGGATTCTAATTTCTTCCTAGTCTTGCACTACACTCACGATCTGTAAGTTCCTCTCAGATGCTTTGTAGATCTGTGACAGCTTAGCCAGTTTGTGAACTCTCGAAGTATTTTATCTACTTTCTGTTTATAGGAGAGAGTCCCTGTCTTGTGCAAAACTTCAGTCATTTGGTTGAGCCCTGTTCTTCTGAGACTAGCGATTACTTGCAAGTGTTGATACTCAGCAAGAGCTTCTAGACCTAAAAATAAAATAAAACCAAAGAAAAAAAAAAACAGGAGCGCACCCTAACCAGGGTTCTCCCAATTTTTCATTTCTCCCAAACTACTTTGGCATTTCAAGACATTAGTAGAACATGCCTTACATCTTACATCATATCTGGCTGGACCTGCACTCACATCTTCGCTGCTACCACAGAAATTTGAGGATGAGGCTAAGGACTTGAGAGCATTCTGGTGCCCCAGGCAGGACCCTGCCTCACACAGCCACACTCCAATGCCACAGCATGAGAAAACCCATGTGCTGCCTTCCGTACCCATGTTTCCATCCACTGTTGTTCAAGAAAGCAGTTTCCTTGCTGTGATCCTTAGTCCTAAGCATTATCAAGGCTGTAATGCTTATTTGTTATTAGTGCTTAGCAATGAAATAACTCCTCATCCAAAAGTTAAATCTAGAAAAAATAAATAAGCAAAAAATATTTCTTGCTTGACCTGTTGGCAAGAAAAAGGAAGCTGAAGAAGTCTGTTTTTTTCTCTTGCTACTAGAATAAGTAGTAATAAAGTGATATTCTCGTGATCTTGCCCTCGGGGCTTCAAACTGCCTATGTCACAAGGGAAACAGCAAAAGATAATGTATTTTTGGAGATGTGATGAATTATACATTTACAAAGGATAAATTATACCAGTCTGACAAAGCCAGAAACATCTTCTGAATAATCATTATATTGACTACTTATTTATTAGCTGTTTATATAGGGACAGACATGTCATTCTGAGCGTTTTCATATAACACTTCCCTTTCATCCATACTGTATTTTTTTCATCTGACATTCTATAAAAATTTGCCAAAAACTAATAACATTATCCGCAGATCCTGGCCACATTAACCAAAGCTGACACCTGCAACTCTGACCTTCTGACAGGAGACAGGAGATGAAGACATTCCTCATAATTAATGTCACGACCTTATTTTGTAGGCTTTTGACACCTTCGCTTACATTACAGTAAAAATACAGGTTCGGCTCTTGTTCTAATGTGAAAAGCATTAATGAACTTATGTAAAAAATTTGCTAACATAAGAAACAACGCCATGGTTATCAATATATTAATAAATTAATTACAAACTACTTTTATACATTTGTTGTTAATGAATCATGGCAGAGTAAAAGGAATTCTAAAGAAATTAAACCAGAAGCATATACATGACCTATTCAAGCAACCTTACTGTTGCACACATACTGTGTGATTAAGGAAAGGCAATTAGGAAACCACACCTGAGAAGCACGATCAGAAAACCACCTTGAGGACAATTAAAGAAAAACACTAAGAAGCCATATCTGGAAAGCATTATCAGGAAACTCTCTTAATTAAGAAAAAAACAGGAGTGTCCTAATAGGAGACCAATCAGCCATTGTAACGGGGTCAAACAACCTATGTACAGAATAGTACAAACCTCTTAAAGCTGCACATACCAGCTTAGGCAGAGATATCTTCAGGCTGTCAGCAAAAAGAAAAAAGAAAAACCGCAAACATTAGTTGCATGGTGATCAGTGCTTGAGAATCAGAAGCAAGACCTGATCACTCCAGTATCTTGTAATATTAAATATTTTAGCATTATCTTATCAATTAAGTGAAACATACTACAAAGCCTGTTTATGGTCCACTACCTTATCCTCATTGCTAGGAGGTAATTTGGATAGAAGAATATTTGTGTAGGGAATAAGTGGGCATAAGGGAAAAGTAGGGCAATAAACATGGCCTTTGAGACAGCTCATTCCACTAACAGGTAAGATTCCTGATGAAGAAAAAGGCTGTTTAAACAGGTGATTTGAGAACCTGTGAATATTATGAAAATGTAGGTAATGGCACTTCCTAGAAGTGGAGAGAACTCTCATTTACAAGAATTTCTAGGCAAACTCCACAAGTGCTGAATTTTCCACACCTTTGAAATAACTTCAAGAGTACAAATATGTCAAAATTCTCACTTGCTCCTAATATGACTAGAATAAAAGTATATAATCGAGAGATTCCCATCATACCAAAACCAAGAAGTGTAACTGCCTTAAGTTTAGGCACATATTAGTCTAACAACCAATGCTTACAGCACTCACTGAATAGTTTCAAAGAAAGGGTCTTTCAAGATAGCATATTAAATCTAAATCTTTAAGACTTCTAATTCATGCTTTTCACTTCACTATTCACATACATGAGCCACACCTAGGGTCTCCTAGAATAGAAAGAGATAAGACAAACTTTGACTTCAGTGTCCCTCAGGGTAGAGGACTGAATCCAGATCACCAGACAGCATTTTAACCTTCAGATCATACTTCACTTCCTCTCTATTACAGCTACTAAAAGTCACTGATGAAAATCGAAAACTCTTCCTTTCTGCTGACTGCACTAATTCCAAGTGTGTGGCATCTTTATTGTGCACCACCTTTGTTGTGCTTGCTGTTATAAAATCATGTTGCCCAAGTAACATGTACTTTCAGATCTCAGCAAGTAACAGGACTTCTTTGTTAAGCCCATCCTACCACTTCAAAGACCCTTCTTTGTGATCCACCCAACTAGGGTTACATGCAATATTGAAGATGTGGATTCTTAAAATTCTCCAGTATTTCATTTCCAGCTTATGTGCCGAGTAAGTAACAGTTAATATTTAAAATAAAGTGCATACATTTAGCTAGGAAATTCCTATAAATGTCAACAAGAATGAGAGAAAAAAAAATCACTGCATAAGCACCCAACAATACTTCCCAGACAGTAAGAGACCAGACTTAAATTCTTGCTAAATAAGTCATAAGCAAGTTCAGCCAGCATGTCTGATGTTGGCTATACTTTCTTCAAGTCCCACAGTCAGCCTCTTGTAGTACTGTAACCTGGAATCTACCTCCAAATGCTAGTGCTCAGTTTCTTCTCATCCACCTGACTAATGTACGTCTCCCACACGGCCAGCTGAACCATAGCATGCAAACATGGATGACAAGAAAGCTTGAGAAGGGAGAAGGTATCCATTATTTACCTAAAGATCTGTTGTGTTAAGTACTTTCCAAACACAGAAGCAGCAGATGGTCTTTTTCCCCCAAGAGTTTACAAGCTCTGTACGAAGCAAAGCATGACTGGACAAGAAGGTGGTACAGAAGGAATAGAGAAGGAGAAACTGCATCTGCAATCTGTCAGAAACACTCCTCTCCAGTTCCTACTTCCTTTTATTTCTGTTGTTAGCACAGAGCCATCTCAACACCAAGCTGTTCACAACACTATGCCACAACACTACGTAAAGGAAGACAACAGCTTCCACCACGCTGTTTTCTAGCCCCAAAATTACTCAATATATAGTAGATGTACATCAGGGGAAAAGTAACCTTGCTTAAAAATGTATAATTTGGATCATTTTCCCCATTTAGTGGGGCAATGGATTCACATGAATGGGCTTAAAAGCTAAGTGCATCCCCTATGTCTCAAGGTTTATAGTCTAAGTCATAAATAAGTCAGAAATTATTTGCTAGAACATCTATGAAGTTATTACTTACCAACATCATAATTTCAGGAAAAAGCAAGTGCTATGTGTTTTAGAAGATACTATTTCAAAATAATCTTTATGCTGTAAGAGATTAACACTTCTACTGTTCACTGTATACATTTACTTTCAGAAGTACTATTTTAACATTTTAAAATATTTTACAAACACTTATTTTTACACTTATTACACGTTTAAATGTGTCTTCGTATATTTTTAAATGTATTTTGTGTCCACAAGCCACAATTTAAAAAGTAGTTTTGGTTGGAACAGCACTGCAAAAGGATTAGTTTGCTTCCAGTTACACATTAGAGCTGTACCCTTATACCAGTGATGCAAATGGAATCTGAGTCCACTCTTCTATTTTTTTTTAATTTTAATTCAAGAAATACCAACAATTTAATCCAAACTGACCCTACTTAATGAGTAACTGACAGCAGTTCTCTATCCCTGTAAAAGACGTTACGAAAGTGGAAATAATGGAAGACATTTTATAAGAATAAATAGATGGCATAATTTTTTTTTTTCTTCTGCTGATATCAAGTAGGTAACTTTAATTCTCCAAGAAATATTCTTCTCTTTCTCATCTATTTTCTACTTCTAAGAAGGTACAGCTGCTTATACAGTATAGAGTAAAAGTATTCATATATTCCTATATGGAAAAATTCCCCATGATTTATAATTATTTCTATTTCACTGTAAGGAAAGCACTCTGTAAATTGCTGAGTCTCAAGCCTAATCTTTAATACAGGCTAATTTTATGAACTGGAATTTCTCTTCCATCCTGCCATGGTGCCATACTATGCCGACAGCATAGAGTGCAACAGATTAAGTGTCTTGAGGAAGGAGCAGAAGGGACGACATCAGCAGTAGGCTGGAGTTGACCAGACCACAACAGAAAGAATTGTTCTGGTTATTATTCAAGAACAGTAGAGACAATAACAACCAGAAACTAAGTGAAGCCATCCCCTCACCATCCAAACATACCTGCCTTATCAGTCACATTGACATTAATTCAAGACAGACCAAGGTACAAAAGTCAACGAGGATTCAGCCTTCAGAGAAATGGACTAGATTTCTCAGTAAAGTCCTTCCTATTTCTAATTCCTATTATTGTATGATATTGGAAAGCTTCTTGCAAGTCACACTGTGGGTACACATCAGCCACCAGAAAAATCAGCCTCTAAGAATGAGTCTCTGCTTGTCTCATTCAGATAGCTCACATATATACATATACAAGCAAAAACTAATGTTATGTTCCACTATTGCAAGAAATACAATGGTAAAACACAAACAGGATGTTGGAACAGCACAGCCACAACCACCAGTTTCTGCAGGTACTAGCACATAAAGGGGTGATGTAATTTGCTCAGATTTAATGGTGTTTGAATTCCCAGGTACTCATTTTCAGCTAACTCAAAGGACTTTTTACTTGAATCTGGACCATCTCAACCTCACTCCTCCAGATTTGCAACAGGTCACAACCATCTTCCCTCACACCCCTGGAAGAAGCACAGCTACTCCACTTCAAGTGGATTACTTCTAAGGAGCTGACATTTTCTTACCAATGTCAACTGTGATAGTCATAGATGGAGAGTATAGAACGAATATACATTAACTCTGACACATTAAAAACAGCATATGAACATATCTCAAAAATTAAGAATGTCGCAAATCTACTACTGTCTTCTTGAAAACCACATCATCATACGTGCACTCATGCATTCACAAGTAGGGTGCACTACAGACAGCTGCCTTAATCTTCAGTTGTAATTTAGTAATAAACTGTATTTGTTACTAGCATTTGGAAACATTATCTTGAGAAAGAAGTGCAGACTAGATTTCATTTCAATATTTTATTATGAATATATCTTATTTTATATTTTCATTGAAGGGAAGCTTCAGTCTATTTTTGTCTAAATTACATTTTAGAAAATAAAGCATTACTGAAAAATAGAGGTTTTGATCTTACCTCAAATTTAGCCAAGACTGTCTTTCATGTTTCATTTCTGGTAATGCACTGAAAAAGCACAGAACCTCCTGAAGTCATAAAGATGGATTAGAAAGGGGTGAGAATACCATCTTGGTATCACAGGTCTTTTATTTCCCCTTACAGTTGCTAACATGGATGCACACACAAGTAAATCATCTGTTTCTCCAAAACCCATGTATCTTCCATGTATCTGTGTAAAAATTTGCTGTGACCCATGTCAGAAATCAGACAATTCAGCTATAGATTTTAGCATAAAGAATTCAAAATTTGTTTTTTTGACATGTTCTCTACTTTTATGAACATTGTGTGTGAGCTTTTAGATGAAAAGTTAAGCTAAGAATATTAATGCTCTGAGCATCTATAATTATATTAGCAATTAATTGATTACATCTTTCCTTTACCTTGGAAAAAAGGTAGCGTTTAAATTAGCTGAACATACCTGCACTGTGGTCTCTCCCCTTACGAGTCTTATTTCTTCCATTCTTTATAATACACTTAATGTTTTCCAGCTTAACAGCTATTACTCCTGCCTTTGACAGGGGCTCAGCAGGCAGCCATGCCCTTTCCCAGGCAGATGGGGCAGCACCAGCCCTCTGTTGCTACCTCTCCCCAGCACAGCAATGATGGGGAGAGCCAAAAAGGACTCATGACATTGTGGGCCAGTCTTCAGGTGGAAAACTGAACCCATAATCATCTGATATAACATGAAGTAATATATGTGTTGCCATTTGTTAAGCTGTCCTTGGTATCTGTGAGAACATGTTTCTACAACAGCAACCAAATGTGCTGCCCCAGAAGAGAACCACTGTCTCGGTAGGGCTGAGCAATGAGGAAGGGTGCACTGAGTGACATGCTGTGATTAACAGGTTTCATTTCACCCATCAGGTACATACTCATCACTGCTCAAGGAGCGCTGCCCACCCTGACACTGGGCTGCCTACAACCCCCCTCCTCCCCCAATATTTTTCCTTGGTTGAGGAAAAATCATCATGAAGAAGTTGAGAAAACTATTAAAATAAGACAATTAATTTGTTTCAATAATACATAGAAACCTGCATCATCTCAGCTGCTCAGTCAGAGGCTGAAGTGGAGCCCAACAGTCTGCTTTCACCTGCACTCCTTCCATTTCAAATTATGAGCAGACTGGTCAGCACAGCCCAGCAGCTGTGAAAGTTTCCTAACAGCCCCAGCTGTATGTGTAATGAAGGTACATCTGCTCTGAAAATGTTATACCCGGATTCAAAGAAAATACAATACTTCATCTTTTGTGCTCTCCAAGCACCTTCCCAAAACATCTCCCAAGATGAGAAAAACTTTAAAGTTTGAGAATGACTATTTCACTTCTTTCCTGATTTCTCCATCACATTATTTAACTAATTCCTGCTCACACAAGCTGCTCCAAGTAAGTATACAACATTGCTCCGAGTATGCACAAGTTATTCCTTTCAGCTGGGAAATAAAACAGCGCAAACTGGCCTTTCCCACAATTTTATTTATGCCCCTTGCATCCCCTTAACTTCATTTTTCAGCTGAAATATCAGCTATCAGCTTAAAATAATGAGCTGATAATGGATTCCAAAAATGTGCAACCAGAACCATTACACTGCACTCTGAACTCCTGTTCCTCCTCAAATCCTGAAGACTGGTCTTGATGTTCAAGTGTGTCTGCATGACTAATTACAAATTTTCTGACAGAAAAGCAGATGCATTATGTTTCAGTGTTCTTGCTTCTAAATAGCTTTCAAGTGTTTGGGCCACACACTGGTGTTGAATTTGAATGTGCTAAATTAGGCCATGCAACAGGAAAGACATATACCCTTAATTCATTAAAGTGCTCAGTCTAGGTGCATAAAATACTTCATCAGGAATTTAAAAAAAAAAACCACACTGTAGGTCTGGGCATAGGGCACAGAAAATGCAGGACTTTGCATAAAAACATCTTTGTGACTCAAGCAGGCGAGTGGCCTGAAAAGGCTGAACTGACCCACACTAAGATGCACTTGCATTCCCTTTCCTCCTGTTCCAGCATACCCCTTTCCCATCAGCTCAGGCCCCGTATTCCCCACACCTCCCTTCTCCTGAAGATCTTATAGCACACATCTCATTTTCCCTAAGGCAGTCACACTTCGGACACAGCACATCAGTACTAGGACCTGGGCACTAAATGAGAGCAGTAAATCAGTTTTCCCAGCAACAGCAGACTTTCTACAAGCTCGCCAGTAAAGCTAGCAAGTGCAAGAGTATGGGGAAGACAACCAGAAGGCACAGCCTCCCTGAATGAAAAATGGAGGAACACAGCATGCAGTGGGTTACCTTTTTACTAGTATATGCTAAAGCAGACAGTGGTTCAAATTAAACTGTAAAATAAGGATCCTCCAGGAAATAAGCCTTTAAAGGTAACTTAAGCTGGAGAAATAAAAATTCAAGTCACCAAATCAGTAGTCACTTGTGAGGACTTTGCTTTTACACATTCTAGCTATGGTTCTTATCCTATTTATCATTAAAATATTCAGGTTAACTCCAGCAGAGGAATAAAGATTGGTACTCCTATATATATAAATAGATATCTATGTTTAAAGTATCCTACTCAACATGTTTGAGGGATCCACTCAAAATAGATTTGTATGAGATTTACTTGAATGATACTCTCGGTCCTTTAATCTCGCCATAATAGATGGTAGCTTTCAAGAGATTTGAAATGCATGGTAACATTTACAATACGTCAAGTTTCCAGGGGCTGTAGGGACTGAAATATATGCTTTTAATTTACTCTGAAATTCAACGTTTTGTAGATTTTGTTTGAGCGATTTCTGCTTCAGAAATCAACGTCTTTCCATCTGCTTGCTTGTTTTAGAGAATAATGATGAATTTGGACTAGCTTGTTATTACTGAAATTTATGCAGAATTAAGATGACGTTTAGCCCATTGCCTGCAGTTGCACGGGCTGTTTGTACACCCCAGTGGAGAAAGGTGGCCAGTGCACTCTTCCAGAAAAACCCCGCAGAATAAGCAGCTGTTCTATTCATAAACAGAATATTAGGAGCATGATACAAACCATAGAATGAAGCAAAATAACCACTGAGGTAGACCTGTAATATCAGACTTCTAATATCCAAATTGTGGTGGACTGATTTATGTGAAGTGAGGCCCAAAGTCTGTGGAGTTCAAAACAAGTGTGAGACTTGAGAAAGCAGCATCTAAGTCTATGACGACAGTGACATTAATTTACATTTGAAAACATGCATAATTGTCATCCTTTAAGTCCCCCTTTCTTACATCTCCTACAAAGGCTGCAGAAAATGTTCTTCTCAGTATGCAGCAAGCATGATATTTCTGATCATATTGCCAGTACAGCCATTTCTCTTCATCATTGCAGTTTGTTGCTTCATTTCCTCAAGATCCACAGAACATGAAAATAACATACTTATGTGAGAAAAATAATCTACCTGTATGTTCCCTGAAAACAGAAGACCTACATAATCGAATTCCTGTAAAAATATAAATTAATACTAATGGGAACTTCAGACAATCAGTGACTCAACTCAGTTTTCATCCAAACTGAGTTACAGTACATTTGTTGTTCATTACAAAAGAAATACAAAGATAGTTTCAAGTTGAAAACACTCTTCTCGATACTTTTCCTATCAAAACACACATCACAATAACAAGCTCCGCAATGACAATTCGCCTCAGTTCTTAACTACTCATCTTCTTTACAGAGTAGTGTATGGGCTTTTTCTGGGGTTTATGTAATTGTTACAATTTTTTAAACAAACTCACTCTTGTCCTAATACATATTTTATACTATCATAAGGTTAAAATATGATATGCCTCGTTTAGTTTACTCAAACTGAAGTTTAACCAAATCCTTGTATTAAGAGAATTATTGTTTCATAACTAATTTTTTTTTTATAATTCCATGTTGATATTATATCCTTAAGCTTCATCTGCAGTACTGTATCTCTAGTACAGATATGGTAGCTGATTGTTCTTTATTTTTCTCCTGTAATAGAATAGCCATGATAAATTTCAGTTTACCAGAACATCACACCATAAGGTAATAATTCCTTTTCAACATTTCAGCGTGGAGTTTCCTGTTCCATCTATTCTTACAATAAAAATATAGGAGCAGCTTGAAAATCAGGCCTAAGTTCTGCACATGGACGTGATGCCTGTGATGTCCATCACCCATTTTGTCCTTACCTCAACATGTTTTGAACCTATATTAGTCTCAACCAAATATGGCAACAAATTTCCTATCTTCTGTAGGAAGGTGCAGAAGAAATGCTCCTGCTGAAAGGCCGTGTCTTAGGTTCACTCCTTCCTACAGTTAAGGAAATAAACATACAAACTCATCATCAGGCTATAAAATCCCAGGAGAACAGGCCTCTGTGCTGTCACTGCGAATGGAAATACTTGCTCAGTGGTATCTGCATGAACATTTCCCGAGATATTTAACACTTAGGAACTTTTCTCATTGAAGATGACAAATTTAGCTTTTCATTAACAGAGGAAGCTGTCCTTCAGACTTGGAGTCACTAGGAATAAACATCTTAATGTTATCTTAGGCTTCATCTAAATATAACAATCTTTTATCCTACTTCCATTCACAGCAAACTTGGTTCATGTGCTCTTATTAGATCTGCTAGTTGCATACAACCCACAACAGTAAGAAAACCAAAACGTCTCTAAGAACAGTCACGTTCTCTATAATGCTTTTGTTGCTATCCAAGTATTTGCAAATCTGACAAACACAACTGTAGTGGCTGACTTCCATTTACAGACAGCAGACTGAGTCCTGGTATGTCTGTTTGCTCCAGTTGCACTATGTTTCCCCACAACCATCTCAAAATCTGGAAAAACAATGTGTGTGCTCTTCCAAGCATACCATCTGCACATTCTGGATCAAACAACCCTAAAACTAGCCTCAGAATGACTTCTGTGAGCACTGAGATTGCACAGGTGATGCCTTTATCCAGCAGAACCACAGGCTGTAAGCAAAAGAGCCCCTCAAAGACATGCAGAGTCCATTTTGCATCCCTTTAAGAGCCTACCCACTCCCTAAGGGATGAGGTACCTCTTATCTATATGATCAAAAATGTAATGGCTACCACTACATTTGGGTGCTTTTTATAAGTGGTTAATCCTTTCCCTGCCAGTTACGAATTAAAACCAGCTTTCTCAGATAATCAGGTTTCTCAACATTGCATGTACATTTATTTGTCATCAGAATTTCTTTCACAACTTCATTTAGACAGGCACTTTTTCAAATCCATCCTATCCTTCACAATTTACAAACACTTGCCCTCCCTCTGTTGGCCTTGATCCACAGTAATGTGTTGAAAATGGAGACCCATTTTTCTTGTCAGACAGGGTGGATGGTTATCTGAAGTGAAAAGTTTCATTTCCCAGCATCTTTCATCAAAACTATTGCCTGATAATTATACAGAATAGGAAGTAACCATTCATCAAATCCATATCAATTTATCATGGTGATTCTCCCCTTCACGTGAAACATGAGAACCAAAATGAATCAGTCAAACCAAACTCCCATCCCATCAAAGTTTAAAAAAAATCAAACGGATAAAATGCATTTTCCTCATATGGCAGAATGATTGAGGCCCTATAAATGTTAAACTACCTTCTGTCATTATAGGAGATTATTTTAATCCCATATCCTGACAATTCAAGCCAGTATAAATTTACCGGCAATTTAAAATTATTAAACGTTATCTGACTCTTAAGTGTGGGTAACAAATAAGATTTTCATTCCCATGCTACCACAAGCAATTTAGTTAAAGTAACATTTAAAACTGAAAACTTTACATTCCACAAACCAACCTACCTAAATGGACCCTATTAGCTGAAAATATATAAGCATACATTTGCTTTAGCAATATCTAACCTTCAGCATCTCCTCAACATAAAATCATCATAAATGCATTAGTGGATTTGTCACTTCTGGCTGGCCTAACATTGACTCATACAATTACATTTTAAATCTCTTGATTCTCTATTGTTGTCTATCGGAATGATGTCCACAGATCATTTGTCATCGTGTACAACAGGTGCCAAAGTATGCATAAAGATGTCATTTCTGAACAGTCAAGTTGCTTATAAGGAAAGTTAAATTAACTGGATAAATAAGTACAAGATTAAGCCATCTGGCAGTACCTGAAATAAAGGTCTATGTAGCAGTTTGGTCTTCACAGGACTAGATTTCTACTCAGGCAAGCGCAGGAGAAGCGGTCCCAGGATACAAGTGAGGCTTCCTCTGACTTCATTTGCTACCTACCAGGAAGAGTTCATACTGGTAAAGTTACTCCTGTTCGTCTGACCATATATACCTGTGAGCACTGTCTCCAACCTGTCCTTTTCCATGACTGCAAAGGGACTGGAAATGTGGGAGGAGAGCACAGACACACATGTCTCTGCCCTAAACCCTTCCCACTCTGTTTTCTGCCACAGGACTGTGCAGAAACTACCAAAGCTCACTTTTCTCTGACACAATGGAGGCATGAGAGAGATTTTAAAACTGTTTGGAATATAGAGGTATATGATCCAAATCCCACCCTGATTTACAGTAAGCTGAGTACACAGTGGCAAGTTTTGTATATGGCAGAACTACACCTAACTCGTAAGTACAAGTTTAGTTCAATGAATTTATAATAGTGAAGTACCATAGTTGTCAGATTGTTTTCACACTATGTTTAGATAACAATTTACTTCTGAGGATGTGTGTTAAATGTCTAACAGTGAGACAATTGGAATGGGTAGGCAGAATCTCAATAGCAAAGTAAGGATATTTTATACCTTTGAGAAATAGTAACTATCAATTCTTTCTATGCTCCTCCAGTTTTCTGTGATCATGCCATCCTCACATGAAGAGGGATTTATCCCAAAATCACCAAGCCTGACAGAAATCTAGCACACGTATACTTTGGCTTATATACTTCTAGTATGTGCTTCTACACAAAAATTCACTGAGGAAGAATAGGTGTGCCTGAATAGCAGAGGTACACGACCCTGCCGCACAGCAAGCCACACTGGAGGGCTACCACCACTCCCAAACACCGGGGCCAAATCTCCCTGCCCTGTTCTCACTGTGAAGGTGGGGAAATCTCTTTTTAGGTCTTTCAGACATTTTATTGAACTTTGCCCACTGTCTTAGATTCAAGCCTGATTCCTTTGAACTCCTATTTCCCTTTGGGTATATGTTCACCGGTAATGACAGTCCTTTATCCTTTATTTAGACCTTTATTTTTGTGGGCTTAATAAGTGAGCTACTAAGTGGTTTTTTAAAAAAAAAAAAGCATGAGAGCAAGCTCCTTTCCCCAGTTAGCCCATTAGCAGCTCTACACAAAGCAGCAGCTTTCCTGTAGGGAGGATGCTAACACCTGAATCTACCTGAAAAGCACTTGGATAGAGATTCTGGCTTTTCTGACATTAGTTCTTTCAATTAAAACACGCACCTTCCCATCACTTCACCCCCTTCAGGACAAGACATTTCTGGCCTGTTTATGACCTTAAATACAGTATATATGTGAAGTACAGTACACAACCTGCTGCAGAATTTCTTCCCAAACTCCTGTTACTGAGGTATAGGAAAGAGTTTAAGAAAGCAGAATTAATCATAAGAACTGCATTAGCAGTTCTTGGGTAGGACATCATCCAAAACTGATCTCAAATTCCTTTACTTCCAGGGCTTTGTTGTGCAGTTCTAATCTCTCAGCATAAGGCAAATGCTCAGATACTAATTTTTTATACAATTAAAAATTAATGATAAGAATTCAGGAATCATCTTTCTTTTTGCCCAATGGCTTTGTAGTCAATTTACATTATAAATATTCACTAAGTTATTACAATATATATTTTTATAGTGGTTCATCTTGTAAAAGCAATGATTATTCAGAAAAATAATATAGTTCATATTATTAACACTTTTTAATAAAGGGGATATTGTGGTATAGTAAATATTTTCTGCAAAAAAATTTTAAGTTAATTTTCAAAATATATCTGTATTCCATATAGACACACACATACAAATTGTGTTTGTATACATCAGCAAGCAATTACTTAATTGAGTAGATCCACTGATTGATTACATAGAAGTAAAGGGATTCACAAAGGGGTGAAACAAAACAACATTATTTCCTTGCTCTGATCTTCTAGACCCACTGCTAAGGCCAGATCCTAATCTCAACAGGAATGCAGAGAGGGGGAAAAAAAAAAAACAAGAGGCGCTCATAAAGATAAACTTTTCATGTTACAGATAATGGGTATGTCTACAGTAACATTTTAGCTTGTACTGGGAGCGCATTTTTTGAGGGAATACCCTTGCTGCCCACCCAGCTCACCAAGTTGGGATTGCAGCACCAAGTAGGCAGGTTGGCACACTCCGAGGGCACCCCAAAGGCACACATCAGGCTGCTGATTAGCCCTCGGTCCCAAAACCAGACCACAGCCATGGCCCACAAAAGTTGTCCTATATGGATGGCAGTACCACCCACTTCCCACCGAAAAGACCCACCACTATGCAGCTGCATCACTTCCTCGGGAAGGCACTGCCAGAGCCACTGGCATTAGCTACACCAGGACCTGCCCTGCTCCTCTATCACACATCTCATCTTGAATCGCATCTCAACTTCATGATTTCTAACCTTCTTCTAAACTCTGCCATTAAATTTACTGTCCAGTCACAAAGAGCCACTTTAGAAAACAGTACAAGCTTTGTACCTATTCCCCCAGAGAATACATTGGAGATAAGTCTATTACTGCCAGGAATAAAGCAAGTAAATCAAGAGTTCAACACACCATCACCTCCAATTTCCCACAGGCCTTTTCTTTTTAACCTAAGTCCTCCTCTCTGCCCTCTTTCAATCTCTGGTTGTCCTTCAGGTTTGCTATGCATTAAATAATTTCCACTCCCACTGGCCTCCACCCACAAGTCCCTCAGACAGAAGGTAGAGTATTTACTGTCACTTAGGTGGATGTTTGAGTCTCAGCAGTGCAAGTATTGTCTTATGTACTACTTCACTGTGGTGGTGATGCCCTTGACAGCATCAAGATTCACAAAGTTAGAGAAGAGAACAGCAATTTCAACTCTTAATTACACCAGCTTTTTGTGTCCTTTCAAAAGGAACTCCTGCTTCAACACCTTAGGCTGATGAAGCTGGTGTTCTTGTGAAAAAAGCTGGTCTGCAATATATGTGAAGGTGGGACAGATTGATTGCTCTAGCACAATCCCGGCTAGATAGAGCCTGGAGATCAGTTAAACCTCAAGTGTCAGGTGGGGTCTCCCCAGCTTCTTGTCCTGTGACTGTGTTTGCTCTTACAGTGGATCTCAGCCCTTGAAATTTAAATGCCACCTTCCTCCTCATCCCCCATCAGATCCCTGGTGATGCTCAGTTAAGGGGTTTGTTAAGCAACTGAAAAGCTTTTCACTAATGGACATTTTAGGTAACAGCTTCTTACAAAAAAAGTAAAGTACTAGCATACATTTTTACTTGTCAAGATTGCTTTGAAAAGCTGAAATGAGAATTGCCATCAAGGGAGACACAGCTGCAGGATCTGGGCACAGTGACATCTTTGCCAGTTGATAAAACAAAAAAATTTAAAGTAGCAGCAAAAAAAAAAAAGCAGCTAATAATTCCATGACAATTTTACTTAAAGCAAAATAATTCATTACACATTTAAATATATTTGATTGTTTATTCAAGACAAATTAAGAGTGTATAAGCAAGAGAGCAGCAGTGTGAATTTCCCTTTACTTCAAAAGAAATCATTTGAAAATGTTGTGGTTTTTTTTTTTCTTATTTAATGAACAGCTATACAATTACAGCCTAAAATGGCTTCCTTTACACTAAGCAAGCCTAGAAGGAAAAAAGCAAAGTCTTCAAGGAAGTTAACTATGAATGAACTTCCATTTCACTGACTACTTGCAGCTACAAGAACAAAAAGGTAGCTAACTCTCAACCCGTGAAATCATTTTGCAATAAATCTTCAAAAACATAAAAGAAGATTAAGTACCTCAGTATTGCAGTTGCACATAGCACAAAAAGCAGTTGAGCTTTCAGGATGCATTGCTTTACATCACTTTCTGCAAGTAACATGAGGAGGAACACAAGATACATAGCTCCTATTTGCCTCTTAGCTGTAGAAATGCAGCATGAAGTACTCTAAAAATGCAAATCTCCCAATTGCCTCTGGACTGAGGTCGTCTTTCCAGGTTTCGATACAGGAAGCAAAACTATTAACATCTATCTAGAAACATATTACTCTTCTAGAAAGAAAAATGGTATGCAAAAAGAACATCTAAACATATAATATAGATGTACTATAGTGTACAACACTGTTACCATAAAAGCTTAAAAAAATTAAAAAATAAAATCATTGTTGCTCTGTTACCCAGGTCGTTTTTGCAGTTTTGTCTCAAACTACAAAGCAGCACTGGCTACCAGCGTTAGCAGATGGCAGCCGAGCCAGAGCCCTCCTGCAGACCCTGCAGGACTCTACCATCCTCCATCAGCTCTGAAATTCAGCTTCAGGACTGCCAGAAAACAGCGTTCAAGGCCACAGATTTACATCACATCAGCTGGCTCTGAAGACTGCAGATTATTGGCTGTATAATCTACCAAGTTATTTACATGAAGAAATGTGCCATTTCTACAGCACTTTTTAATTGGCCATTTAGAGTCAATATATTTATTCACATTTTTAGTTTCTGTTCATGGTTGTCATGGACAGTTAAAAATTAAAATTATTCTAGAATGCCGAAGCACTGATAAGTATGATAGGTCAAAAATATGCTCGAGTGAAAAAATATACTTTAACAGCTCCTGGAGTTCCAAGTCCAAAGGAACTTGCTTTAGGTACTGCTTTCACTTTCCTAGATCAGGGCAGCATTGGACACTATTACATGGGTTGGATACTTTTGCTCAGAAATTGATGCTCTGAGCACTCAAAGTGCAGAGCAGCACTGCTTTTGAATGAAAAAATTGTTAAATTATGGCAATTTGAAGTCAAACAAATGACACTGATTTCAAGGAACGTTTGAGCACATACTCTGCCTTGAGTCAAAGTGCTCTACTTATATTTAAATAAGCCCTCTTAAACTGAATGAAGCACAAGTTCAAGTGATTTACTGACCCAGAGCTTAAATGGTCACAAAGCTTGGAATAGCATGTCCTTAGGGATTTATGCATTCAAATCATGGGAAGCTTTACACCTTTATAGGACACTCAGTGTAGCAGTGTTTAGAAGCCAGTAAGCCTATGGTAACCTCCTTAGCACTGTGCTACTTCAAGCCAAGATACAGAGCACTAGTACAGGAGACTTGCATATTAAATTTGTGCTCTCCAGTATGTTTCGTACTATTCTTTTGCAGACTCTTTTGTTTTGGAGGTTTAGTCCCTATATCCTTCAGTAACCTGATTTACACATCTTTAACCCTTTGGCAATTTCCCCCTATTTACCTATGCTAAAGTAAAACAAAAATCTCTTAAAACACATCACTGTAGCTGCACAGGTGCTCAATTTACAAACATTTAAAAGGCAGACTTTAAACTTTCTGATGGATTTTCTCAGTCATTTCAATGTTACTTTTACTACTTCATCCAAAATATTACTTCTCTAGTCCATACAAGTAATTATTGTGCTGATACTGGATCTTTTGCTCAAGATCATTCCTCAATGTGTAGATGTAATTTTGAGCAGCTTATGTGGGGCTGGGTTTTCAGAGCAGTAGCAAGCTTACTGAAACATCCAGAATTAAAAACTAAGGATTTAATAAAAATTTTGACGTTTGCAAGCACTAATGATTCAGTTTAAGGTAATCTCTGTGAGATGGGACTAGTTTTCCAAAGGCAAATTTACAGTTCCTATAACAGGATTATTTGTACCTTTCTCTTCACCGAAGTGTTGCTCACAATAGAACACTCCATGAGATCTGGTACAGCACAGGCTGATATGACTACTCCTATGCAAAACATTCTCCAAAGAGTGTATTTCATTTTCAGGTACATTACAATGCAGAGTCTTTCAAACTTATGTTATGACCCAACCATACTGGTCAACTACTGATATGATTAGAAATCTTTTTCTTTCAGTATTGTGTATTTTTCCTGTCTGCCATGGAGTGTAATGGTATTATGTGGACTTTCCATATTCCCCTTACGTGGAGCCCACCTGAAAGATTTTTGTGCCACTAACACCATCTCAAGCTGATTCAGCAGCAGTGAAGTTCTGAACCTGAATGCAATGCACCATTAGAAGTTAATTTTATTCAAGGCTGAGCAGAATCTCTTCTAGTCTGGTAAACAGTAATATAATTGCAGCTGAAGTTTACTTTTCATTTGGGAAGAACTATGTAGTCATGAAAATATTCCATACAAACTATAATTACTTGACATTGTGTAAGTCAAGCTACTCCTGGAATAACTTAGCAAAGCCCACAGATTTTATTTGAGCCTTATGATTACTTATTACATTGCTTAATTAGCCATGAGGTATCAAGGCTAATATTGGTTCACAGTTTTCTACCCCCTAACAGTTCTTTGCAGCCAAAAAAATACTTACCAATGCATTTTCATTTAATCAAAAAAAAAAATCAACTGCAAATACTGTAACTGTAATCCCACCATCCAATATTAACTGCCACTGGAACATTGTTTTCCAGAAGAGTCATCCTACATTTTAATAAATTTAAGAGTTTCAAACACCTTTATTCTTGTAAATATTTATATTATATGTTAAGTGAAAGTGGAAACATAACTTTTTCCAGTAAGACTGATTTAATTACCATTATAAAGATGTAGCACTTACCTTAATCATTCACTTACAAACTCAGTAAGAGCCAAACATTCTAAACAGACAATGAATCAAAGTAATTCTGAATTAAGTCAAGACAGTTTGTCCTATTGTTGGAGATATACACATGTAAGATACATTTTAAAGTATTACATTCATAGTAACTTATTTCATATACCTTTTAAATATGAATAAGTTTTACTGTATTTATATCTAATAGAATGTGCATACCATCATTGATTAGAATACAGAAAAATATATGGAAATCAAAATAATTTGTGTAGAGAGGTTGTGAGATTGAATTCATATCCAATCTGCCGAAAATTAATTTCCATTTGAATCTAAACTCCAATTCACAATGCATAAACTATGGCTATTTATTACAGTGTTATGTCATTTGCCAAACCAGGACAGACACTTCCACAGAATCCACATTTTCCAGGTTGTAAAATGCCTTAAAAATTATGCAGCAATAATGTACATT
Organism: Nyctibius grandis; assembly: GCF_013368605.1. NCBI lineage: Eukaryota > Metazoa > Chordata > Aves > Nyctibiiformes > Nyctibiidae > Nyctibius > Nyctibius grandis. Next base: position 35,275,772 of record NC_090666.1, read on the forward strand.
ATCATTATTTTTCTTTGCCAATGTTTAGATTACACTCAGCAGCACAAAACAGGGCTGATTCATAAACTGAATAAATAACAACATCCTTCAACAGTGTGTCTCTATGGAAGCTTCATTTACTTCCTGATTCTAAACGTTATATTCAAAACAAATATTTGATCAAATTAAATTCAGAACATCTCATTGCACTGGACTGGTGCAAGTAACTGCAGAGACTGCTGAAAAAGCATAACTTTCCAGCAAGCATTTCAACAGGAGTGCACTGCTGCCAGCAACTGGCAACCTAACTTCATTTACAAACAGATGCTCATTCAGAAGGTAAAAATAGTCACCATTAAAAGTCTGTAGAAACTCTCAAAATAAGACCTATTATAAAGAAATGAATTCCTAAAGAAAACTATCCTTTAGTAGTAAATTTACAGTTAAGCCGCTGTAGGTATTTCTTTCCTTCAAAACTACTTTGACAGCTTGGCAATCTCTAACTTGTGAGCCCTTTTTCACTTCATAATTATCTCATAGAGTCACTTTTGTGGGAAAAATGCTTTAGATTGTAATAAGGATGAAACCAATGAGGCTCTAGACAAATAATGAAAAGTTTATTAGGAAAAACTGTTACCTAAGAAGTTCAACAGACACTTGTAGGCCTGCCAAATCTCCATAGATGATTACCACCCCACACAAAAGGTATCGTACTCTTCAATAGCACACTTCCTTCCCCTGAAAAAGTCACAGCAAAGATATAAATACCTGGCATACATTCACTGGCCTCACTGCAAGCTAATACTGCTCGATTTGGGGTGGGGTTTTTTTTTGGTAGCACTACAGCAAGTTACTCCTACAAACTCCACATCACACCTCTGTCCATAGGAAGCACTTTGTGATGCTCACAACTGGGATGCATCTACTTCCAGGCATCTGTAAGTGACAGCATGGACCAATGCAACCATTAGACTGTTTTCCTTGAAAACAAACCGTTTCTCTTGTTTTTATTTGAAATAGCACATTGCACAAGAAGAAAGTAAAGCATCAAAAAATAAAAATACCTAAAGCTCAGAAAGGAACCATTCTGACACTAAAATTTGATTGTCTTCACATGCTAGCAAGGATAATTACTACATCACCTTACTCAATTACCAAATTGAGAAAGGAAGAAGAAAGTGGCCATACAGATGAAGGTGATAAACCATAATAATGCACACCCAACAGCAGCGGCTGCCTTCTGAGCAAACGAAGATTAGCTCACAATTCTCTGGAGACATCACACACTAGACAGACTTTCCAGCATGACTTTCTTGGAATAAAAATATTTAGATGAGTTCAGAAAAGCACTCCAGAGGAAACATATGTTGTTCTTGGCTATAATGGCTGCTCTGATAATTAACTTTCACAAGGACTAAATGCATATCATTAAATATTACATGCATCTTCAAACAGTTGCTTCTAAATACATTTTTGTACATCAAGGTAAAGAGGAATTCAAATTAATTGCCACACTTTAAAGCTCATTTCTCCAACTCACTACTTGTTCAGCATTTCCATTTAAATGACCATGCCCTTGTTTTGCCTTCTGCTTTCTTGGTGATGTGAAGCTTTTTTCAAAGATTATTAGGATGTCTGAAATAGGTTTCCAGAGAGTCACCTGCATCTTCCTGACAGTGCCATAGGGTAGGTGGGGAAAAGGCAAGTCTGAGCCCCGTAGAGGAGACATGCACAAGGACATCACCACACAGGACACCACTTGCCAGAAGTGACAGCAGGGTATTAGGAGCATTAGGAAGGGACTGAGAGAACAAGGGGGAGAAGAGAAATAGGGAGTAGAAAGATGAAATGACGGAATATAGACAGAAGTGGAAGAAAAAGAGGGAGCAAGTAGGGATCTCTGTGGGACAAAGGTTGCCAAAAGAATACAACAGAGCAACAGCACCATCATCCCTCCTGAAGGGATTACACAGGGACATATCAGCATATCAGCATGAAATCAGCAGGGCAAAGCCAGGGAACAGCACCTTCAGGTTGTGGATGCTCTACATGAGTCAGCTTCACAATGTAGTACGGTTATCTCATTATTTGATTTTTTGACTAAGCTCCTTCAATATCTCATTTCGAAATAAAGAAAAAATGCTCAGATAATTTTTTTCCTTGTCAGTATTTCTCATAGTGATAAACTTCAGTCATTCTCCACAAATTTTGATCTATTCCCAGGAAGAGTACAAAATCCCACAGCCCAAAGAAGACTCACAAATATTTGCTATCAGGAATGCTATTTTATGACTCCAGGCACTAGAAATCTATCATTCTCCTCCACTGAATCTCCCCATAAACACAGTGCTGATAACACCAAGATATTTTAGCTGCAGTCAAAGCTATAATTTCTATACCTAAGATTTTGCCTGGAAGTGATCTGTGACAACTACAGGAAGGAGATGAGTAACTGACTTTGGGGGTGAAAAAGACAAAACAGTGTGTAGTGTGGGGAGGGGGTAGCCCTCCATCCCATTTAAGACAGACAAAACATACCTAGAAGGCTGATCAAAGAGATGTCATTCTAGAAATGATGTGAGGGCCGTACAGTCATTCAAACCTCTGAAGAATTTAAGCAGCAGATGAATATAGCAGATAAAATACTTCAAGTGAAGACAAGATGACAAAGAATGTGATGATGAAATGTCATGAAAAGTGTGTATGAGGACAGCTGATTGAGAGTTGGCAAGATATAACCAGCAGGAACAGACAATGTATAGTGACTAGAGACATTAAAAAAGCAAAAAGGCTTTGCAAAACGGAAAAGAAACGCTGGTGTATGCTTCCTAAGCTTAGGTTATGGATACAGACCCTGATTTATTGCCACTGAAGCACAAATCTTACTCCAGATGTCAAAGGGAAAGACCCAACATGCTACTTAAGACTACCACCATAGTATTAGATACATATAGAAGACTGGAATTATTTGTGATCATTCACAAGTAAAGGTACACTTTAAACTAGAGGAGGCCCTGGCTCTCTGACCCATAAATCCAGTAATATAAGTGGAAAGAGAAAACTCATGACAGCAACAGCCATTGCATCAAACGTCAAAGGCGACACCTACATTCACATTTTTGCAATGACAGAGCCCATTGCTGGCACACATGGAAATTTTCCTACTCTAATTGTCTGATGCCCTCACAATTAGTTGGAGCTGCAAGTATTCAGGTTGCTTCTCAATCCAACCACACCTGCAAAATGTTTGGGAATATGCCCCTCACTAGCTCACCTTCCAGGAGTGCTAAGAATATTTCCCAACCTGATCTGACATTTCTATGACCTTCAAGTTACTCTGCTGAGCCCTGGAAAAGTTAATCTTCACTCTCTAATCTTCAAAAAAGACAAAAGTGCAATGTAAGTGACAGCAATTTTCACACCACTTATGAACATAGCTTAAAAGCATTTTATGATGTAGCAGGATGAATCTGCTAAAGAAATGCAAACAGCTGTGTGTTTTTTATTTACTCAGAAATACTGAGACAAATCTGCTGTCCTCTCAATTTTAGGGAATACAAAGACTCTCCAAAATAGTTACATGAAATGTTTTTTATTTTCACCTTTCCAAGTTTTTTTTCAGCTACATGACCAGACAGGATCTCCAACAGGTCAGGACATTCCAACAGCCTTTCAAAGAAGGTGCATTAGCAACCACCCTGGCACTTTTCCCCTGGGTAGGTCAGTCAGCTTATGACAAAACTGCTGTCACAGAATAAGAAATGTGTATGTATTTTTTTAACTTAAAATAGTAACTTCTGGATGCCATTTTGCCTCCACTGGCAGTATGTTTCATAATTTAACTGGTATAAATCAAGTAGATAACAAAAAAAAATCCATCTAGACTCTGACAAACACATGAGACAAACTAAGAGACAGGTGAGGACCACTAAGAACAAAGTGGACCTTTGCACCTCTTCACTTATCAATCCACCAGGAGCCCCAGCACCAAGTTTCAGAGCTAGGCAAAAATACTCCCTACTAGCAGCTGATTACCAAACCTTGTCCAGCGCCTCTCACCAGAAAGCACTGAACCATTTCTCCAAGAGACAAACATGTCACGGTCTGTATTAGCTGCCACACTGAGAAACTCAGTAATGAACTCCCAAGCTCTTCTCTTTCTTTCTTTTCAAGGCAAGTAGATAAGAGACACAGCTGAGCTGTCACAGTAATTCTACGAACATACAATAGAACAATCTTTGATCAGTTGAAGAGCACCAAGTACTTCCCATCCCCAGAGGATGATATACTTTAGAAATGGAAAGCTTTACTTTTCTACTTTAAATAGTCTCAGATAGAAACTATTTAAACAATCAAAAACTTGCTCTGAAAAGAAAACACATTATAGTTGTGGTGATCACCATCTTAGCCACCTCCAAGAACTGAAGTCATGACTAGGGAAGTCAAACCCCTACCACATCAGCTATGCCTCAAATTACTGCCATTTTACAAATCACACCTTTCAGCTGAAAACCTCAGTTAATAATGGCATTTAAAAAAAAAAAAAACACAACTGTCTTCCCTACATGCATGTTCTTCCACAGGAAATGGTCTTGACTTATTTCCAAATAGTACTGGATAGTTGAGAAAGTAAAATTTTAGTGTTTATCTGCCATAGTAGCATGCTTACACATCCATGTGTGCAACTTATTTCCATAGAACAAAGCTTTCCTGTTGCTTTACTTACAGTATATCTGAAAAGCTATGGACAGACAGAAAGTCTACCACAGAACTGAAGAAAAAAAAAAAATCCTGCCTGTCTTTTCATGTTAAGTTTCTGATTAATAAAATTAAAGATCTACTGAATTAGTGGAAAAATCCTAATATTTAACAGGGTAAGTATATTTTGGTAGTCATCTTCATTTATATATACTTTATGCAGTTTGACCTTAGAAACATGGCCTATTTTGGAAAAGGGGGAACAAAAAGTGTAAAAGTGTTTCCGGTTTGTAGATGGCACACAACAGTTACTTGAAAACAACTTGGAGATCTCCAGAAAAGTAAGTTTTAGCCACTGGGGATGGAATGGCAGTTTTCTATTCAGTGAAAGAAGAATGAATGAAAAAAGAAATTTTAGCTATTTAATACACCTCTGCTACAAAAGCAAAATTCTAAATTTGAAGTACTTTCCAAAGCAAGCTCTTGGTGCATACTTTTCCACATTTGCTGTGAGCCTCCCAGCTGCTGCCCAGCACCACCTTTTCATTCTACAATTAAATATAAACCTTATCTCTTCATGAGCTACAGACTAAGAAAGTATAAAAGAATTAAAGGGCAGGAATTGGTTCGATCAGTACAGCAGAACATCTCTTTGCATTGAAGGCTTCAGGAGCAGTTATAATAATAAGCTTTACCAAGCTTCATTATATAGTAAGAAACACCTCCATTACCTTGGATATTACAGGATGATGTTGTTTATGGTAAATGCTAACAGCTACCATAACCAAGTCTTTCTACTTGCTTTAGAAATGCTTCAGGCAAATGAGAAGACACTAAAACATAACTCAAACCAGACTTCATCCTAAGAGGAGGTAGAAGCAAAGGGGCTGCACCTATCTCAGCAATCTCTCCTGACCTCTTTATTTTAAGCATAGATTCTTCTAAGACAGAAGACAACCTACAGGAACCTTGTACCTGTGTACCTTGTGTAGTATCGTGTGAACATGACAAGGGAACAATGCTGTGAAATGTGCTCAGGGAAAAAAAGCAGCCACAGTGCACACTGAAAGCAAGTTTCCTCCTGTAAAATATTATGAAAATGATGTGCACATGAAAATCCCTCTGCTCAAGCCTTCTTATATCTGCCTTAGTATCTTGTCTCCAGGAACTTCCAGCAGGGTATTTGAAAAGCTGGACTGAGTCTGCAAAAAGCTTAATCTACAGTCAGTGGGAAAAGATGGGCTCCACCAGCACTTAAAAGTAGGAGCCTCATTTCATTCCTAAACACTGCCTTTTGGAGGAGTATGTCTTATCCTCTGAGGGCAGCAGCCATGTCACACACCATGAGGCTCACCAGGTCCATGGCATGGCCAATGGCATCAGCCTTTCACCATAGAAAAGAACTCTGCCACTGCTGCCAAGAGACATCTCTCCCCTCTCCATCTCTAACCCCAGCAGAAGTATGGGCTTTTTTTTTGTCTTTTGACAGATCAGTCTTCTGCCAAAACATGCCCTGGTCTTACTGAATGACCACACAGACCCCGCCCTCCTCTGGGAGGGGTAAGTGCTTGTTCTGGGCTATGTCAGGGTAAAATGGCAGCATAACTGCAGCTAAATATTTGTGACCATCTCCTTTCAGCGTCATAGGCATTGATTTCCAGCAACACACAGAGCCAAGACACATTTAATATATTATATTAAAATGCCACATGCATATGCCATATTTTAGAATAAAAACAGACTTGAATTCCAAAAGACAAAAGAATGAAGTTGTCATCTTCATATGCATGAAAAGATCATTAAATATGAAAGCCACATACAAAATGGAAAAGATGCTGATTTTCTTTGTCTATTAGAAGGCGTGCAGATTGCTGTCAGAAATCTGAGTTTCATGCAGCAAAATGTACTCTCCATGATCTATTATTCACTTCAGTTACAGTCATATGCCTTGCAGTAGACAGGAAAGCTGACTTGCACTGTACTGCCACCGGGAGGCACAGTCAGTTGTTACAGTTTGGATTTTCTTCATTTCTTTATTTCAGAAATTGCCTGTCTGAAGAATTTGACTAGAAGATATCTTCAGTTTTGTTCCAGCAGCAGAAGACATTAAAAAAGTTATTCAATCATTTTTTAAAAAAATCACTAAATTCTATCCACATAAAACTACGAAAGCAATCCACTGCCAGAGCAGATTTGAGCTATTTCAAGTTGAAGTGTGACTTCAGTTCAATACAAAGGGGCTACCCACAAAATGCTTTTTAAGATGGATTTTTTTTTTATGAATCATGTCCTGTAGGTGGCTAAAATCAAATACAGTGTTAACTACTTGCAGTAGTGTAGAAAGACATTTTCTTAGTAAAAAATACAATGATATTCTATTAATTGGAGAATGGAAGATGAATAATTATTTCATTAGAAGAAAGTGTGGGGCTTTTAATTGCAACGTTATTGCTGTAGGCTATAAATAGATCTGAATTCAATGGCAAAAGTGTTGCTTGCTGATAAATTATTTTGACTTCAATCACGTGTTAGCCATTTGGAAACCAAATTATTGCTCGATAAAGGGACTTGGTGCTTCTTTTAGCAAGTTGCAGCCCATTTAATATTAATCTTTCAGTGCAAGTCCTTTCCACAGTGTGATACAGAGGAGGAAAAAAAAAAATGTAAAATCTTTCAATATGAAAGAATAACAAAAATCAGAGCACCCTCAGGTATCTCATTTTGAGAGACCTGTTTTTTAGAAAAGGGAGCTATAACATTAAACCTATGCAGGTAATTTTTAATTGCATTATCTTTGTGGTAGATCAGAAAGCCAGCCCCAAGCCAGCCCCTCTGGGTGCACAGAGGCCTGTATCTGCAGCAACAGGGACAGGTGTAGTGTCTGCTGCCAAGCCACCAAATGCTGCAGTTCAGCTGAATGTAAAATTACCACTAAGTGGTACTGATGTAACACCTGTAATGCCCTTTAGCCTTAACCACCTGAAGGTGAGGCCCTTACAGCTGAACATGTCTGATACTTGACACAGTTAACATTTTATAAATAGTACTGCAGAAACCCAATCCAGCAGTTTATTGGGGGTGATCTGGAGAGAGCAAGTGCCAGTGCCATCTCCTGACCCTGTCCCTTTTCTGCCCAGAGCCCTCACCCATGCTCAGACAGGCCAGCCATGACTCAGGCACAGCTAAATGCCTCATTTTGGGATACCCCAGCCATGGCCAGAAGTCAGGCTGGTCTTTGCCAGGTGCTTTTCAATTGCTCTGCGAGCACACATGAGGGTGAAGGTTTTAAGGCCTGAGACTGATCTTTGCCTAAAGCAGAGGCCATACACCATGGAGGTGATGGCAGGAGGCCAGTGCCAGGCATTGATTTCCTGCAGCCATGGGGTTTGGGAGTTGAATACCAGCATTGGGGTGAGCTGGTCCAGTGGGGTCAGACACTGACCTCCAAAATGCAAGTACGGATCAGAGAACAGATGTGCCCAGGGTCTGGGTCTGCTTCTCATTCCTGCTCTGCCTTGAAGCAGGAGGATGATGACAGAAGTCAGGAAAGGCCCTTTATGGAGGATGTCTGAAGTGCACATGGAGCAGCTGCTGGAGTACATAAGCACACAGGGGACCCTGCCAGGAGCTTCACACAGCCTTCAGATACGTGTCACACCTGTAGCTCTCTGGAGGCTTCCAGAAACCTTGAAATAAAGATGCAATAATGCAGTGTCCCAGAGTTAAGTGATTTAATTTAGGAGTGTAAAATGCAGCTGTTATATTTTATCACTTTATCAAATACCATTAAGATTTAAAAAACAAATATGAAACATAGATTTTATCCAGAAACCTAAGTGTCAGTACACAATCTCCTTCCCACCTAACCCAGCTACTAACTGAAAAAGTATACTCTGCATTTAGTCATAACAGCTTCAAAAATGCTTTGACAAATGCCATTAAGAAAATAGCTGGTTTAGGAGCAATACAATCTAAACATGACTCAATCTAAGTGTGGTACTGTTGCTGAACTGCTAAGAAACTTGATAGCTAAAGTACCATGTTTATAATATTTCAGGATAAAGTATACAAATGATCTTATATGTAGAATAACCAATTGATATAAAACTGAAAAGCTGAAGAAAAAATGTTAATGTAATAGATTATCAGTTGGGGGTCCCCCTGTGTAGCATAGAGCAAGTCATCTAAACATGTATTTTCAAATATTTATCTAACTAAATATGAAGAGAGACAGATTGGCAGCCATCCACATTTTCCAACAACATCCAGGTGAGTTAGGTACTTAACTTCCATCACAGTCAGCAGGAGTTAGATGCTTAATATATCTGGATGCCTTAGAAAATCACATTAGGCACTTCACACATTTAGGTGCCTAAATATCTTTCAGTTTACCGCTTTACTTTTCAAGTGCCTCAGTCTTGTACTTCTCCAATAAGAATAACTGCATTTGCCTAATTCATAAGGGAATTGGAAAAAGCAATAAAGACTGTGACGTGTTTGGATATTGCAGTAATGGTATATAAATACCAAGGAGGAATGATAGACTGAGGGCAAAAAAGCAACTGGATGTTAGGGTGCTATCAATAATACAACACCATGATTGTGCAAGTACCAGCGAGAGAGAAAGAAGAGTCCAGGAGGTAAATGCAGAAGTATTTAGCAACTTAGAACAGAACATACTTATTCATATGAAATCAGTAAGTGAAAAATCCACTCTGAAAAGGTAGGATACTGCACCTAGGAGATCACCTCCTGCCCCTTTTCATGAAAACACAAAATACGGATACTTCAGTACCCTTCACATTGTGACAAATCTGTTGTGAAACCCTCCTCACCTTTCCTACAGATTCAAGCTTCTTGTCCTCTGCTTTAGCATCTGTATAATTCTTTTCCAATCTAATAACAAGCTCTCCATCCCACCAATAGTAATAACCATCAGGGCCATCCCATTCCCCTGCCTTCCTCTCAGAGTACCTAAAAGGCAACAAACAAAACTATAAGAGACTTGAATCTGAGTATCAGGAAAATCATCCTGACTAAAGGCAAAGTTTAGTCCCAAGGGAAACAGATACAACTCCAATGAAATTTTCACCTAAATGCTTAATATAGTACATTTATCGGTATCTTGTAAAAAAAGTCTAAGAGAAGGAAAAAAAAAAAAAAAAAAAAATCACATCCCTTGACAAGTCTAGGACTGGGGGGAAAAGGAGGAAACTAGTAATAAACATACAGCAGCAGTATTCATGTCCAGTCAGGAGAAGGACTAGAGGAGTTAAGAGGCCTTTTCCATTTCTAGATTCTGTAATTGTCATGATAAATATGCCTAAAGCTTTAGCTTGCCACAGTAGATCAAGCACAGTATCTGAGAGATCAAAGTAACTTACACACTTAATTGTCCAATACTGTCTTAAGCATAAAATCAATCCAATCAGTAATTCACCAAAAAAATCAATTCTGCATACTCTAGAGAAAGCAGATATCCATTATTCAATAATTGTTACACAGCTGCTATAAATGTACAATAAAGAAAAATGACCTTGAAAGCCATCAGACATGCTCCCACACTTACCAAAGCACATCAGTTGCACAGTACTGAAGCCTTCGCTTGGTAAGATTTCTTTTTTTAAGTGGAAATTCCATAAAGGCTATAATACTATTTTAGGGTGCTCCTTAAGTAGCACTTATGGCTGCCAACATGGGTCACCTCTGCTGATCCTAGAGCAGTCCAGCAAAATGTATCCTGCTTGCTAGCTCAGGTGACTGCAGGGCCAGAAATATGCTGAAACCCAAACCCAGAGCCATCAAGTATGCCACAACCCCAACCACACCTTCCACACCATGCCCAGAATCATACTGGTAAGCACATTTACCAAAAAAAATAAAAAAGGTCAGCACCTCAGCAGGAAAATGAACCTGCTATGGCAGTTACTTCTGAACCTCCCTCTCTCCCATTTATCTTTCCACCCCTTTGGGGTTTTCATGTGTTCAGCTGGTTCCTGCCTGTGGCCATGCTTGCAGTGGTCAAAACACTGCAGAAAGATAAAACACCTCCCAGGGGTCCAAATACCTGCCCAGAAGCAAACCCATCCTTTCTCCACTGACATTCACGCCAAGATTTTCAACATAAATCAGTGCTTTATTGTCCATCTACCAAGTGGTCATGTGGATCCTGGGCTGCTGAAGGAGTCAAACCCAAGAATGAACAGGAGCCCCCATCATCTAAAGACTATTCATCCTTGCATCTATTTCAGTACAAAATACTGTATTTGTGTTCATTGACTTCCTTTAAGCAAATAGTGAGGACAGAGGTTTGGCTTTAATCCCCCCTTGCCAGCCAGAACATCTGAGGTGGAGCAGGATAGTCACAGGTTGGTGAGAAAGTGCACCCATATCACACAGTTTTACACTTCACTAATTTCAAAATTTCCACAGGATATCTGAAATTATTACATTAACAACCACATGTGCTTTTAAAGACCTTGACAGAAACTTACGAAACCTGACTTTTGCTCCTGAAGAAAATTCACTGTGCTAAATCAATGTGGGGATGCTTTACCAAAATACATAATATTTTCTTCCCCATGATGTTTACTAGCCTGAACATACTTCCTCCCCATTTGGTTTCTTTTTGGTCTTATGCTTTCTTCCAGAAATAGACAAGCATTTGTGTTCAACTCTCCTCTCTGCTCCTGCTAGCAGCACTATATCAAAGGCAGGAAAACACATCGCAAATAAGTGCTATTATTACTAGAACAGTGTGAAAAATAGTGTTTCGGTTCAATGACCAAAAAAGATGAAAAATTAATTTCAGGTCATCCCAAACTGAACAAGGCCTCCTGGGCCAGCAAGTTTATTCCTCTAGAGCTTCTTGGTTTTGCATTTTCAGCAAATTTTATAAGTACACTCATAATATTTATGTCAAGGCCATTAATGAATATATTAAACAAGTCTGAAGCATAACCACTCCAATTTTTTCCTGGCACATTTTTTTATCACAGAATGGTTTGGGTTGGAAAGGACCTTCTACAGATCATCTAGTCCAACCCCCCTCTGCCCTGGGCAGGGACATCTTTCACTAGACCGGGTTGCCCAAGGCCCCATCCAACCTGGCCTTGAACACTGCCAGTGATGGGGCATCCACAGTTTCTCTGTGCAGCCTGTGTCTCACCGCCCTCATCATAAAAAATTTCTTCCTTGTACCCAATTTAAATCTACGTTCCTTCACTTTAAAACCATTGTCCCTTGTCCTGTCCTGATAAAGTCTCTACCATATCAGCTTGATTTGGCCACCAAACCAGCTCACCTTGCAGACGGAGGAGGGCAGGGGGCTCCTGGACATGTGCCGTATCGGTTCACTACACGTATCACTGCAGCTTTAGTTACATACCTTTTATTTTTTTTTAGTTTTCCCACAGACTGAGCTGGGCCGGCACTGCCTTTTCCCCTCCAGCAGCGTCAGGACGGGGGTTCAGCCATCCCCTCACAGGCAGCGGATCCATGCTCTCCTCTCGGCCATTTCCCCCCTCGAAGCTGAGGAGAGGGCGGCATTTCCTCAGCACGGACCCTTTCCATCTCCTCCTGTGCTCCGCCAGAAGCGGTACGAGGCACCGCCCTCAGCACCAGGGGTTGCCCCAGCTCCTGACGCCTGGTGCCGCTGGCCCGGGGTGCGGGTGTTGGCAGCGGGGGCACGAGGCCCCTGAGGGGCGGGCGGGGCCGCCCCCTGGCGGACACAGCCGGTCCTGCAGCGCTGCGCCCTCAACGTCGCCTCCGGGAAAAGGCACTTTACAAAAGGGCAAAAAGCACGAAAAACAGCCCCGGGGCACCGGGGTGAGGTGGGGCGGGAGCGGCTCTAGGCGCTGGGGGGGGTATTGCCCTGCAGCCCCGGCAGAGCTGACCCACACACTCACGGGCTACGTTGGCTTCCCAGTGCTGGCCCTGTGCTGATGCGCGCGAGGTGTTTGGGGACAAGAGCATTAAAGTGAAGCTTCAAAGCTTTCCTCGAGCTCTTACAGGAACCCTCTGATCTTGAGGGGGGGAAACACAACATATATTCAGCTAATATGTAAATGAGCTGCTGATCAAGATTAAGTATACGAATGCCGAATTTTCTTTCCTTGCTGCTTCTCCCTTTCTTTCTGCTGTCTCACCGGTAAATACAAGGAGCCAGGTTCTTTGTGTCATTCACCCCATCAGGTTTACATACATATACATGTAACAGCTCATAAAGCGAATAAGCCACACAACTAATAGTTGTCAAAAGACAAACTATTAAAAACACAGCCTGCATTAACTCTTTCATAATCACAAATCTGCTTTATAAGCTTAAAAGATGACAACAGTAAGAATAAAAAGGCTTGACTGTACCTACTCTACATTAAGAGCTTGTATCCCACGGCAAAATTAGCTCCCAGCCAATACCTAGCACTCTTACTATCAACCCCAGGGAAAGGACCTTTCACTTTGTACTATTGAATTTCATTTCTATTGCTATAATCAAGGTCATACAATTCTTCCTGTAGGGTATCTCAAGCCTTATTGACAGCCCCTCTTAGCTTTGCGTCTTCAGCAAATCATATAAGCATACTCATATCTGTGCTAAGGTCATATATAAATGTATTAAACATGATTGATCCCAAAACTCATCTATGGGAAGCTCCATTAAAAAAACTTGCTGTTGCCAGTTGCTGTGTCCCCATAACCAGCTGCTCTACACTCCACCATGAGCTAATGGCTCCTGAGCTCTCCTGCACTGCACCAGCATTTGGGTTTTCCAGCCACATTGGTTTCCAGTGGCTTCTTACCTTGATCTGGTTTACTGTGTACCTAGAAGGTTACAAGCACTGGCTACAATATTATTTACACTCTGACTTCGGTTAGGTCCTCCAGCAATTGTGAACTCAGTCCATACAGGAATTAACCTTATTTCCATGAACAAATCAAAACAAAAAATGGTCTGTGGAAATACTCAATTCCATTCTTTAAACTTTCCTAATCTTTGTTAAACCTTTTCTCCAACTTTTCTCTGACATTCGTTAGATTCAACTCAAAGTAAGGAATACTTCAGGAATTTAATAAAAAAAAAAATATTCAACGATTTTTAACATACTTTCACTGAGCTCATTCTTTACAATCAATTCAATTCTGAATAAGGTAAACACATATCTGGTATATCAGCATAGATCTTCCTACAGAACTACACTGAAATTGTTGCAGACCATAGCTAGTACTACAGTGCCACATGGAAGTTGTGTCCTTGGCTCCTGGCAAGGATCACTCAAAAAACTTACGATTTTTAGCTTGAGACAGAAAGAGCAGCAGATAAATTTACTGGTATCTGGATTTGCAGAGTCAGGTCACAAGCCACACCAAGAGCCCAAAGAGCAAACACCTGTGCTTGCCCAATGGGAGTCTCCTTTCCTGCTTGCCTCAGCAGTGGCAGTGTTTCCCTGTCCTTTAGGTTAAATGTGAAAATAATATTCTGAAGGTGGATTGTGTACATGCGTTGAAACTTGTAGATCGAGCATATTTAACCAAACTAGTAAAATAAAAGTCCAAGCCTTTGACAGATAGGCCATCTTGATTTGGCTTTAGAGCTCTAAACTAAGGAAAAAATTCTGGTTTTTAGAAGATATTCCAGACCAGAAAAAGAATATTAAAAAATCCTAATTCTAAGACTACCTCTCGTTTTCAAAATGGACATAAACTCACAGGCAGCTACATCACTTAGACACCATTAATATTTAAACAGTATCTTCCTATTTTAAGATTTGTTACACTTCATTTTGAATTATCCCATGGTTTAGAGTAAAATTAACATTCTATTATAGGTTAAAGCATACCTTCTGTTGAGAAAGAATACTGAAATGGAAGCTTTCACCTTCAAAACTAAAGCAAAAGTTAGTTTTCAGTAGATCTAACATTCAATTCTGTAATCTTTTTATATGACCCACAACCAAAAACCAGGCACCCTATCTCTTCAGCAGCTAGATAATCTTACTTGGTTTTACAAGCATTTTTTTCTGAGCTGAAAGCATCAAGTTCGTAGTTGCCCTCATTATCTTCCTTATCATAGACCTCTATAAGATACCATGGATAACTGGATTTTTCCCATCACATCTTAAATAAGTCATTACTAGAGACAGAAGTTTGGCTTAGCTACCAGATCCTATATTCCCTTATCACCGCCTTTTTAAACAACACCCAGCCTCCACAAGCTGTATTCACAGAATTCTAACCACATATAAAAATTATTTGCGTAGTTGCATTTAAATTGGTTACTTCTATCCCTGTTCTAGTACAGTAACAAAAGACAAGGAACATCAGCCAAACAAGCCCTGAGTATCATAATTACAATCTCATTCCTGCCGGCTCTGCACTACAGTAGCACTTAGCTCAAGCAGGTCCATGGTAAAAAATTTCACTCAAGCAGCTAGAGAAGAAAATCTTACAAGAAACACTGGATTGCCTAGGCTGCATTTTGAAGATTATTTTGCTTGAACACAAATGAAAAATAAACACAGACTAACTTTGGGAGAGTAGAGCCTGCAAGTCAAAAAAATCTGAATCTGGTCCTACATGCAGTGCTATAAATCAAGTACTTCCACTGGTACCAGCTAAGCTACAGCAGAGAGTAATATAATATGAAAACCAAATTACATCCTATGTACTTTTGTTCTGTACCTTAGAAGATCAGGAGTGCTCACTCACAAGCAGGTCACACTCAGGCAGCAGTAGGCATCAGCAGATTCCAAGGAAGCTTCTGGTTCAGGGACATCGAGGATAGAACCTGGCTTTTTGCACCAAGTTATCTACTTATTAGTAGCCAGAGAGCCATAAGCAGTAAAGACTGTACTAGTAAATCTGACTAGCAGGAGAAAGTCTGCCCTCAGCAAACAGGTCTGGAGAAGAATGGTAAAGGGCAGCACATTGTTAGAAGGTAGTTATATCACATGGCTTGCAAGGTGTTCCTCATTAGCTAATTAAACTGATAATGTGAAACAAGGCAGAGAGCAATTTTCTGATGGGTGCTCCCTGATTAGGTACAGAAGGAGGAGATACTGACTCGTAAAGCTTGGTGCTAACACCTGAATACTGCAGACGGTATGTAACCAGAAGTTAACTATTATTTTTATTGATATCTGAGCAGGGTGGAAGATAAACATTTGTTGTCATGAAGGAAGCACATTGGTATTCTTTGCGGATCAAAAGTACTCTTGCAGTTGCTTCTTAGCCTACCATTCAACAAATTAGTGTATTTTTCGAAATATGTCAAGTCTCCTAAAACTTAAGTCATACTTTTTCTGCCCATAATCGTGGACAAAAGGTTTAACAAAAAACTTAACAATGAGACAAATCTTGTAGCCACACCACTGAATTTTCAGCCACTGGTACTATTTTTAGCATTTGGCCATGCGTGGATTTGAACTATAATTTGTGGCCATCAGATTCTTTTTAACTGCTTAAATCAAAGCCTGTGCTCTGCACTGAAAATTAACCTGAGTAAAGTGACCAAATTTAGCATGCTTGTTTTGGCAGTCTTAGGCTAATTGTTTTGACCTTAATCTGTCATATTTGTTCACAGTATAGCATAAAAGGGCAATGTTATTTTTTCACCTTTTAGAGCATTCTAGTGTAAGTTAATCAGGGCATCCCTCTAAATTTCCAGGTAGAAATTACTTAGGAGCTTAAAGCGTAATTCATTGAAAATAAATATTCAATTACACAGTACAAAGAAAAGGATTTAAAATTTATATTTACACTAAGTTTTTCAATAAAATTCCAGAACTATTATTTCTTAAGAAAATATTGCATGAAGGTACTAGTTACAATACGGAACAGTGCATTAACATGGTTTTAGCAGCTCTAAATCTGTTTGCACAATTTCCATAGTTCTGTCAACAGAAAAAAACCCACATTTTTATTAGAAGAAATTACTTCCTTTTTTCAATCTACATGAAAGCAAATAGCAAACATATTCCCTTGTTGCCACAGTTATGAGACTACTAAAGTTGCCTTGACAAACTTATTCTACAAAAATAAAATAGTTATTCTTTCCCCCTCGAACTGCTGCTTTGATGTGTGTTGAAAGGTGGGTGAGCAAGTAGCAAGACTATTAAATGGTCTTCCCTGATCCTTTTTTTCTAGGGGATTGAACTACAGACACATCTATAAAACAGCAAATGCTGTCCTGTGTGGGAAGAAAGAAATTCATTTCACAGAATCAAGAGGCACACCCAAATACATGAAACGTAATTGGGCAGCAAAAGCACAGGAGTATAACTGCCATTAAAGATTTACAGACTTTCATACAAGGGCAAAAATTACCTGCAGAGAAGCCCACTTAAGCAATCTCCAGCCTGCTGAGACTCAAGCAGAGCCTGTTGCTCTT
Organism: Nyctibius grandis; assembly: GCF_013368605.1. NCBI lineage: Eukaryota > Metazoa > Chordata > Aves > Nyctibiiformes > Nyctibiidae > Nyctibius > Nyctibius grandis. Next base: position 35,292,837 of record NC_090666.1, read on the forward strand.
CGCAGAAAATATTAAGCATATTAATTTCATTGTCGGTGCCTCCCCTGAAGCTGTCAGCCAGAGAGGAGCTGCTGCAGGGCCAGGGAGATGCCGTGTGTTTCCCACAGTGCTCCACAACTGCTAATAAGGAGACCTGATGCAACATACCTGACATATGGCAAACTTTCCTTTTTTGTAGAAAATGTTGGGATTTCTAATGAAATATGAATTCCCATGTGATTTCTGTTAAGTTTTGGAAAAAAACAACACAGTGTCCACACTGTAAAGCAGGGAGAACAGGAGCCCTGTAGTCTGAAAGTCAGACACAGCATGAATGTTTCCTTCAGGAAACGTTCATCTGCTCAGAGGGGCTGCCCGAGGACCAGGTAGCCTGACAGGAGACTGGCAAGTCAGAAGTCCTTCTGGCATTTCTCTGGGAGTGAAGTGCACTTTCCAGAAAATTCCTGCCTATCTGTACAATTCACCGGCAGTAGGTTGCACTTCTACTGCAGCAGAAGAGTGCAGATCTGTCAGGGTACTCACCAAGGAGGATTGTCTGCAGCTCCCATACAGGTGGGTGACCTGCGTGAGCCTTCTCCTCTGCACCCCTTCTTCTGCCCAGCAGAAATTATGTAATTATTATGTTTCTGCTCTCATCTGCCAGGCTAATCTCCTTGTTACACTCTTCTTTTCCCCATGCATATATGGTGAAGAAACATAATAATTACAGCAAGTTATAATAAACTCTTCTCTTGCTTTTTTAAAGGATATGCTTTTCTACCTAATAGAGAATAACTCGTAAAATAGGTCAAGGAGTTATGACTAAATTCTATGTACAAAAAAAAAAAGAGTGCAACCAATGAGTGTGATTCCCAAAACACCAGGTGATTTTGTTTATCCAGTTTTTAAATGGTGAAGTTCCATTAAAGCATGTAAGGACAATGGTAGTTCATTAACTTGTTAGACAAATGCACAATTGTTGGGCTACTTACCATAACTTTTAAATGTTATGCATATTTAAAATTCTTGCACCCAGTTTAATGTTAAATTTTGTAAACATGATGTGTGGTACATCTGGGAAACAAAGTTCTAACTAGAGCAAATGGCATTTTATTTTAGTTTATTACCTACTTGTATAGCTTTCCTTTCAAATTAAAATTTGTTTACCCAAAAGGGGACAGAGCCTTCTCCACAATTTATCTTTTATAGTCTGTAAACCATCCTGCACACAATAATTTCAGCTGCTTCTTTTCAGAAGGGAAATACAGATTTTGTTCAGTAAAGTGCAATAAATATTGCAGGTTTGTCTTCCAGATATTTCCATCACAGAAGAGAAAAGCTCATTTAACCTACGAGCAGAGGTTGCTGGAAAACCTGAGGAAATTAAATCCTTGTAAGGTCACTTCTAAAAAACTACAGTGCACTGCTGATTTAGCAAGGTAAGAGACTTGCAGGGGGCTCTTTGGCGGGAGGAGGAGAGTTGCTTTTTTTAGCTCAACAGCATTTCTAGGAAATCCATATTCTGTTCTTGTTTCATGTCAGGCTTTATGTTTCTGCATATTGTAAGTTGACAAATTCAAGTGCTTTCAGATATTATCTATGTACTGAATCCCTCTCATTTTAAGAGGTCTGGAAGAGCTAAGGGAGATAATTTTTTTCTCATCCTGAACCAGGGTAAAAAGTTTTCAAAATACAAAAAAAAAAAAAAGTTGCCATATAGGCAAGTGTTTCTTTTCAATATTTTGTAAATGTTTTATTTGACTTCAGTTTAATTTTAGAAATATATTAATCACCAAATTGAATTGAGAGGATACTAACTTTGATTTTTTCCACAAAATTGTTTAAATAAAATATTCTAACAATTTTAAAGTTTTTTTCTCATATTTCATGAGCACGGCAACACACTGAAAAGAAACCTTTCACATTTTGACAAATCAGTATTTTCCAATGACAAACTCTTGTTACAAAGATTTTCTCTGATTTTCAATGGCACCAAATACCATAGATTTAATGGGAAATTCAGGCAGTTAAAAGCAGGTCAAATTAGGTTATCAGCTGTTCCATTATATTCCTGGAATGGCTTTGCCACTTAAGAATGGCTTCAATCGCCATGCAAAGCTATTCACGTTTTACAATACTCTCTTCTGCGACCTTGGCTGTATCACCTGACATAAAACTATGCTCTGACAGAAAAGGCAGAGCAGCCACAGACTCCATTTGAACGCCAGACAGACATAAGTGTAACCAGCAGCCTCAGTTTTGCCTTCAGATCTGTGGTGGGGATTGTCAAAAACAGGTCGATGTGTTCCCTTTCCCCTAGAGCAAGCAAGATACTCACTTCAAAATGATGTTATAGTTCAAAGTAGCTGAATTAGTACTTTGGCATCCTTGGAAGCCCACATCCTTGGTGGGATTTTAAAAAGCACAACAGTACTTTAAACGTATCCCACTGATTTTCAATAGAGTGTAAATCACATCTATGATTTTTGAAACTCTGCACAGATAATTGTTTTGACAGCAGTCTCTCTGCACTATGAAAAAGCCAATTTAAAAAACCATAATCTGAGGGTTAATGCATCACTGTAAACTGGAAATGTAGAATTTCACGCTTATTTGCAATAAACATTTACACCCAACTTACTCTCCCAGAGTTTCATCCTCTTCATTTGCTTTTTATTTAAAATGACAGAGAAATCTAAAAATATTGTAGGAATAAATTGTCTCATCTACTCCTTTTATCTTTTTAAGGAAGAAAATAAATGGTAGTATAAAGCAGATGAAAAGGAACAAAGAAGCCATGAAGACAGCTCGGTGACAGAGACCTGAGTGCACCCTCACACATTGGTAGCACCAAAGCAAGGTAAGGGACTCTGTACTTAGGCGAAGAAATGCTGCCACAAATCTTGACCACCTACACAACAAACTGCAAGAACGACCCTTCAGGGTGACCTTTGACAGAGCGTTTCATTGCCTTTTGAGCCTGATGGCCAGATCCAGAGGGAACACTGCACAGCCCCAGCAGACACCTAGAGGGGAGTAAAACTGCAGGTCTGTTTTCACATTTTTCAGAGAATTGTTTTAAGTTACTCAGTAAGGAGGCTGAACTGAAAAAGGCACAAGGGATGAGGGGCTGCCTGCACCATGGCTCTGTGCCAGGAAGGGAAATAACTTCTGTCATTTCAGGGTCTGTGATGCTGCCTGTCCTGTCTCTCTTGGAAGAAAATGGGGGGTGATCTATGCACTTTCACATCCATTTGGGGCACGGACACGCACTCTCCCTTAGCTCCTCCAACCAGGATGAAAGGGTTGGAGCTAACTGCGCAGCTGAGCCCCATTTTGAGGACAGACAAGTTCTCTGCGTGGATCAAAGCTGGGCAGTGTCATGTGGTGATCACTAAGGCCTGGGGATTTTGAAGGCAAAACTGTTCACAAAATTAAAATAAATGTCTCAGTCCTATCACAGTGTCTAAAGAACTAGAGAAAGACAGTGCTGGCCCATTTAAGCAATAGTCACCCGCACTTCCATTCTCCAAAGCCTCTCCCAAGTAGTATGTCTTTCATCTCCTTCTGTGTCTGAGATTACTATGTGCTGACAGGAGTGTTTTGGAGTGATCTCAAAGTGCTTTTAAAGGATAACATGAGGAAATAAATAATTCAAATTTTTCTTGAGTGTTTCTTTAGTGTCTCAGCTTACATACAGCAAGTGCTTTTATGGAGTGCTCACCTGTACAATGGGTTGTGCTCTCTCCTAGGTGTTTTGCCCAAATGACTTTTGAATGCTCTAACTCAAAGACAGTAGGCTTTTATATCCCTAGTCTGGTCACATCCCTGCTAGACAAGGGATCTACATTCGAAGTACTGGACACGATTACTGGCACAATTTTTAGCAAAACCACATATGCTTTATGATTTCACATGTAATATTAGATGAGCTTGTCATAAACTGTGCAAAAACAGGAATAGTATGAAAATGGGAATAAAAAATTTTGGATAACTTTTTGAAATGATCAGGCAAGATTTAATAACACCAAAGCAGAGGGTAGCAGAGTAAACATTAAGGACCTGAAATTACAGCTGCAAGCATATACTATAGCAGCAACAGGTAATGCCAACAAAGTGTGTTAAATTAGTCTATCTGATGAAAATTATTTATAAAAGAATTATACATGATATGACATTGAATCAATATCCTATTTTCTCATTATCTCTCCTTGCTAACACATGATCCACATCAAAAGAAATATATATTTTATGCTGAAAATGCTAGATGTTCTGCTGCCAGTTTTTCTTTGGAAATACTTTTTAACACTTGCACGTACACTCAGGATCATGTGGTAAGAGAAAGCTACAGTTAGCACATTCTGTGATGTTTTTCTGACATTTTCTGTAAAAACTACTCATGACTAAAGATTTCAGTAGCTACTGACATGGTTTATAATCCCTTAAAGTTTCACAGGACAGCAGTCTTTAAAAAAGTGTTTTAAACCTCTCTTTCATTCTCCCTCTCTTTTTCTTTATAGCACAGCCTAGGAACCCAGCCCTTAGGAGAGAAGTCTGGCTGGTGGCATCAAAATGAAAGCTTTCACGGTGCATTAACGTGTCTTGGAGGGCATAGATTACTATACAACTGCAATAAAATTAAACATCTTGGTCCAGGGATGTTCAACTGTTTCATTTTAGATGACATAAAGTACAGATACTATTTTTATCTCTCCGTTAACAGCCTGCTCTGGTACACTCCTTTGCCTCTGTTTTTCACCACACATGTCCATGCCTACCCAACACAACAGGAGTGGACAGAGGTTGGATGGGGGAAGCATGTGGGCTAAAGGAGACCAAAATTTCAGTTGACTGATGGGAGGTCAGAGGGACAAGGACATGGCGTGGGTCCCTCTGCATCGCTGCTGGTGCAGACCAAACCAAACATTGACACTCCCAAGAACCTCTGTGCTGCAGCCTGACCTAACTTATCAGACATAAGACAGAAGTAATTAAACACATTTCAAAGCCTGCTAGCTACAGGAGATGGGACTGCATAAGCCTCCAAGCATAAAATTTATGACACTACATAAGGAAAAATCAGAATAATGTGAATATTTGTTTTTGAAAAGGTGAAGACAGATAAAATAATGAAGATTGCAGAACATTGAAGTTGGGTAGTTTTACTCATCCCTTCTAAGAATATAAAAATAGTTGCCACATATCAGAGAGGCAGCAAATCAGCCTCCCAGCACCATTGGTGATGACCCGTCCCAGCAAGGAACAGAAACGGCTGTATGGAAAAGGCTTTGTAACACAGGGAGACTGGACAACACTCTGGGGAAACCTGACATCTTTCCTCAAAAGGTTTCAGGTGATTTTAGTTGACTATACCAAGGTTATCTTCTCTGCCTTGTAAACAGAAGCTATTTATAAACTGCATCTTCTCTTTTTCCAGTGCTGCACTGCTCTTGTCAACCCAAGACACATTCCTCCTATTCAGCCTTCCTAAATTTCACTCAGATACGTAGCAAGTGTAAACCAGTGATAAGATTAGTGGTTAGAGGCTATTAAAGTGTTCTTGAGAACAACCTTTAACCGAGCTAATGAACTTCCAGTTCCACCTAGATTTGCAATTTACATATTCAAAAATCCTATTTGACTATATGTTAGAGCATGGAGATTTATATTTCCCTTCCCAGCAGATTCTGGCATAATATCAGAGCAAAGTAAAAGATTAAAAATAGAAAACTATATTGTACCATATTGTTCTTCCATTGCAAGATGAGAGCAATGAAAATGTCCATTTCTGCAGAAAAACTTCTTACGTATTTACAAATGGTAAGGTAACTTTCACTTTTTGCTTTCACCAGAAGTGGCTGAAAACCGTAGCTAACTTATAGGCAGGAATGATTTATAATATGTTGTAGTGCCAGACTGTCAGCTGACCCCTGTAGAAATACCTTATCTACACCTGAGGTTTGGCACCTCTTGTCCCACTTCATCTCTCCTCAAAAGGCTCACAGACCACGTTTTTCATGCTCTCCTGCTTTTTCTGCTGTTGCTGCTGACAGGAAAAAAAAAGATGCAGTGCCAGCCAGTTTTCTTAGGTTCTAATCTCAGAAAACATTGTACTAATTCCTATATGGTACTGACATGTAAGTGCAGAGAGTAAAAATCTTGTATATTGATAATCCTGGTTAGTTATCATGAAACAGTAGTCTCTGGTGATACACAATCATTAAAGCATTCCCTGTATGTGTTATGTGTCTGTATTACTTGTCTTTGGGCTTCAACTTTGGCTACACTAGGAGCACGCAGGAGGTAAGAAAATGGCTTAACTGGGACAAACTGAGAGCCCAAAGAGACAGACCAATTCAAGGAGCAATGTGGGGCTCAGCAGGGACGTAGGCCTGCTACCCCACACCACAGGGAATGGTCCTCATGTTGAAGCACACCCAGCATGGCATGTCATTCACAAGACAGGATTTCAGCCCCTGCAAAATGAAGTTGTAGGTGTTTCCTCTTCAAAACTCATTTGCTGAGAAATGTGCTGGTCTGGCTGATCCTCAGAAGATTCAAGCCTCTGGGTGGCAACTGAATGCTTCTTCCTACAAGCTCTAAAGGGTTGGCAAAAGTTCAAGGAAAACCCTTTTTGCCTAATATACTCCATTAGCTAGCTGTAGATAGTCCCTCACTCCATGCAAAATTTTGATTATTCCCTCTTCTCAAGTACCTTAGGAAGCCCAGATTTCCCTCCTAAAGCAAGACCTTCAAAGGAAAGCACTGAAAATACCTTAGTAATTTAAATATCCATTTCTTGACATTTTCCAGCAAGCTTACGCATCACTGTTTCTCTATTTTGCCTGGCAGGTGCAACAGGGGTGCAGAGTATAATATCATTGCTGACCACAGCAAAATAAAGAATATCTGGGTACCTTTAACTGTGCTGTTCTAAAATTACTTTTATGCTGTGACATGTTCTTTGCATTTCAAAGCAAAGCATCCATATTTTAAGTAAAATTAAGTACATGCTTCTAAGGGTTGCACCAAGGACATTTCTTTAAGCAATTTACAGACGGTGGCAGCTTTGACTCCAGATAAGCATTTTTTTCTTTTTTGAAATGCTTAACTAAGAGGATGAGTTACTCTAGTCACTTAACTCAGTGCTGTTCTTTATCTGGCTCCTACTTTGGTGTTAGATCAATACTGAATGCCGCAAGACAAAAGGAAGATAATCAGATTGTTATTTTGCATTAGTTGGCCTACATGATAATGCCACTCAACTGCATTTAGGAAAATCTTTTTGCTTATATGCATTATGACTCTGCACATAAATTAGTACTGTCTCCCTTGCCAGACAGCTCCCTATAAACATCTAAAAAGCTACGTTTGAAGGACATGTTCTTTAAAACTTTACCTTGTAGTAACACCTACTAGAACCTTTACAATAGTTACGCTACTTCTGTATTTAGATGATGTCTGTTTTCTTGCAAACACCTCTCTCTAAGTGTGTACATAGGACATCTCTGGAATAAATCTGGTGTTTAAATATGTCTGTAGGGTCATTTTATATGCTTCAGGGTTTCATGGTTGCCCTATAGCTAATGCCCCAGAAGGACATGGGTCTCCTGCAGGTACCGCATCATATGTGCCAACCAAAGTGATATTTCAGATACCAAGGCTATCCTAAATGACACCATGTCTAGGCAGCTCAGTCCTACACCTCTTGTCTTTGATGGCAAGTTCTTCAGGAGCAGGGACCATGTCTTTCTTTTTTCATGTGCAGTGCCCGTTACTGTGGCATCCTACATCTAACTTGAACGGTATGTGTCTGTGTCGCTACAATAAGGCACAATAACCAATGAGTCCTATTTAAATTAGACAGCTGTCAATATAATGCTGTTATATTTCAATGTATTTATATACAATAAACATCAATACTGCTTAAACCCCTCTGAGTCAAGAGACAGTCAGGCTCAGTGAAGGTTTTGGACTGGAGAAGACAGGAGAAAAAGTAGTGTATGCAGCTCAGCAGTATTTTTGGCCTCACCATCAATCCACTTATAATCTTCATAAATCACTTTCCTCTCTGTATGTATATTTTCTTTGCCATTTTTTTCTGTTTAGCATGAAGATACAGACTGCCTCTTTTGGAGGGCCCTTGTGGACTGAAGCAATTATTGACTTGGGATAAAAAATAATAGTAACCTGAAAAAATTAATATCCTGGGCTTTCCCTTCTGACATGAAATAATGAGTATGAGGGAACTCCTCCAAACCCTCAAATTTTCATGTGGTTTCCCAGAAAGTCATGAACTGTTTTAGTCAAAATCAGGCCCAAAGTCACTGACAGTTGGCAACTTCTAGGAAGTGAACTAAATTTCAGGCTTCGTTATGAAACCTCTTTTAAAAAAAAATCACGATAAGAATCCACAGAGCCTTAAGTTCATTTTGTATCAGAGAGAATTAAAGTATCTCAGTAATTAAAGACATGAAAGTTGTAATCACTAAAGATAGCCTTCCACAGAGCAGCGTGAGGGTGGCAATGGTGTGAGCGACCTCTCTTCTCCACAAGCAGATCAGCCTGGGACAAAAAAAAATGCAGTTTGGTGACCTGGATGCTAATTCCATCAAAAATTCCTTATGGAACGCTAATGCATTATTTGCATATATTCAAATGCTGGGGGGATTTGTGTGCCTGCGGTTCCTGTCTGCCTCCGGCTCAGCCTGTCTGTGCTACATAAGCAGATAGTCCAGAGCACAGTTTTGCAGTATCTGTTAAGGCTGTAAATGCAGGCACCTTTCTACTTAATAGCTTATTAAAGATTATGCATATGTCATTATTAAGCAGCTCAAGAAATATGCCTTCAATTTTGCCTCCCTGGACAGCTAGTCAGTAGTAACACAGGTCTGCCCCAAAACATGTCCATTACAGCCATGGCTATATTAGCTGCTTCTACACAAATCCTGTTGCTGTTGAAAATTTTTGCTACTTCTGATGGAGTATTTCAACCAGCATTTCACTGCATATACCGACACAGTGCCAGGCTTAGGGGGTTCCTCCTTTTCCAAAACTAACCTACATGCACTTTCTTATCACAGAAGAGCAAACTCCAGATCAATGCACAGGTGCTCATTTTTTCAATTCTTCTTAGACTTTATTTACTTCTCAAATAAACTAATTCATTCACTGTACACCAAGAATTAGACCAAGGCTCTTCAACTGACACCCAACAGAGACAACAGGTAGCTGCACAGGGTTGCAGCGCGATGTAGTGCGTTGGCTGAAGTTCATACAGCTGCAGGGAGCACCAGCAACTGCTCCTGTCATAAACCTACTTGGGCCATCTTGAGTAGCCAGCTCAAGGGTAAAAATTAGACCAAATTCATCCAATACTGAAGTTAATTCCTCATTGGAAGCTGGAAATTACTTCATTTTTAGAAGAGGAATTCTAAGTGTTGTTTCTAGCTTTTTAAGTCTCCAGTTTCCGATGAGAAACTAACAAAAAATATCTCCAGGGCTACCATGGGATTGAATCTAAAGAAAACATCATTTTTAGCTCCAAGAAAAATCCTCAGAGAGACTCCCAGGAGGTGACTCTATTTGCGAACACTGCTGTAAGGCAGTAACAAGAATTTTAGAAGTCAGATTCAGAAACTTCTGACAGTCCCAGACAGAGGAAGGAAAATGTCAGTCTTTTAACAGTTTGTAAAGCACTTGGATTTACACATTCCAATTTCATGGAATTTTGAATTTGTTTTGAATCTTTAATGTCAAAACTAGCTGCATCACACACTGCACGTTAGGTGTTTTATCACCATTTTCAGTAAAATAAACTTTAATAAGACTGTCTCTTCTTTAAAAGGTACGTGACATTTTCAAAGCTGCAAAGAGGTTTTTGCCTGCAACCCTTCTGCTCCTTTTCTGGAAAAGCCTGTAAGCCTTCTGCTGCTCACCTGTTTAATCCTACAAACTGTAACAAATTAGAGAGATGGAAAGAGAATGAATATTTATTTGTTTACTCTTAAAATGTCTCAACATCCCCCATTGCTTTAAGTTGCGGGGGGCAGGCTGTCAAGTTTGAGTTACAAAACCAGCTTTGAGATTCCTTATTCCTTGTAGAGCAAAGAGTTTAATTTTTACAGCATTTTAATCTCTAAGTCTTCAAAAATTTACATTCTCACCTTAAAGTTTTATTAGAATAATCGATGCTTGAAACAAATGCTGGTTCTCTCCCATGCGATTTTCTCTGCATACCTGTATTTACATCGTATTTTATCCTTCTTCCACTTCAACAGATAAGCATAAGTTTTTGAATTCACATTAATCTGAATGCAGAAGCAGCACACGGGGGATCACTAACGAAGCAAATGCTAGTCAGTCTTCCCTGGTCTTATATCAGCTTAAAGACTAAAAGAGAAGGCAGTATTGAACCTGTTCGTTGGATCACGTAAAGTGTTTTAGACTCAAGACAAATTCTATTGCATTTAATTCCTATGTATAAGACTGTATATTAACAGCAAATTCTTTGCCAAATTATTCTTCATTTCTTGGGGTTTTCTTCCAAGAATTGGTCAAATTATTCTTAAATTTGAGCTGGAACTATTCTGAAATAATAACATTTTCCAAAGTCTTCACCGGGTGACCAAAATCAGCTGTTACTGATCATCAACTTCACACCACAATCTGAATCTTTACATCATTGTTAGCATGTGAAATTTGACCTCAGTTCAACACAAAGAGCTTGCAAAATATGACAGTATCTGGTTGTGCAAAGCATGAGTACTTCTACTTAAAGATCCATTTCTATTTCAGAGCAAAACCAGAAAACTTGCAGTTCTAAAGGTAAGATTAAATGCAAAATATACAAGTGCTCTGAAAATATTTTTCATTAAAATCTATCTGTGTTCCCCCTCCCCCACCCCCGCCTTAAATATCTTTAAATCTAGACAAGCTGAGAAATACTGCGGCTTCTTTGGACCTTCAGGACCATCAGATGAGCCAAACCAGCATTTTTTCTTTCAGATTTTGTTCCTTGGAACAACATGCGTGGTAGAATCCAGTGGAATACTACTTGCTTACACGCAGTGTAAAAGCTTGCATCTGCACCATTTTTTAAATTTTTTATATTTTTTTGGCATATACCCTGTCAGGAGAAGAAAACCATGCCACATGCTGACTCCCCGACTGTTTCATCGTGTTAGCTATGCTGTTTCATACCACAGCCAACAACCCTGAATCTGAAAAGCTTTTCCATCCACAGGGAAGATGGTCTTGCTATAAAAGGCTACAGCTCCTTCTGGAAAATGTAGAGAGGTGTATCAATTAAATATATCTTTATATTGTTAATTTATAAGGAATTTTATATTGTAACATCTTGGTAAAAATGTTAAAAGGAAGGAGAAAGAAAGAAAGAAAGGAAGTCTATTGCCACATAGGAGAGAAGTCTCACAGCAATTTCTACTGTATGAACTCTTGAACTGAAGGAGTTTTCATTTCTGAAGATTTTTTTATTTAGAAACAACAAAAAGCCAAAAACAGCAAGCCACAGCTCTACATCAGCTTTGATATGACCTCTGTTTTTCAAGCTAATTTAGCCTTCTATAAGACTATGTCTAGAATTTGCATTGCAGAAAATTTAAATAACCTGAGATATCAAGGAAACATCTTCTGTGTCTCAAAGAAACATCAGATGCAGAAACTTTATTTTGCTTATATGGCAAACCCTAATTAAAGGATTTAGGATATTATAGTGACAGATTTGGACACTAACACATATCTAAGAAACAGTCTGGCTTCAAACTACAACACAGAAGCTTCTATTTATAAATATTTATCTGAGTATTAATACAAAAATGAGAAAATCTCCTTCATTTTATTTCCTAAGGACTTTCTTTGGAACAAAACTACTCATTGAAACTAGCAACTTCTTAATTCTCACAGATATGGGGGGATTTAATATAAACATCTGTTTTAGAAAGGCTTCTGCAAATTTCCCGTTCAGCAACCCATGACATGACACTTGAGTCCAGTGATTCCTTCCCATTGTGGCTACACCTTCAGCTCTGCTCCATTGCTATCCCAGACTTCAAGGCGGGCTTTTCCAGCTAAGAAACATCCTCAGGGACCAGGAGTCCATGGGAAGGGTCCAGCTTTATCACTCCATGCCCACATAAACACCGCTTTCAGCGCTGCAGTTTTAGCTGCAGGTGTATATGCCCTTTCCAACTCTCCCAAAAGACCTATCTTGGGTCCCTTCCAGCTCTAGAAGACCTCCAGAGGAGACCTCAGTCAGAGGACAGGTAAATCTCATCAGCTGATCTCTAAGGGGCTCAAGACCTTGATCGCTCATGGGAATTATCGCTTCTCCTTAGACACCTTGCTAGCTGCCTGTTCCTCTAGCTGGCAGACTGGGTTGCCCCACCAGCACACATCTACAGAAGCAAGATCTTCTTTCTTCCCCTGCCTCTGCTGGTCCTCCGTTTTCATAGTCACACTTAATTATAGCAAAAGTCTTCTTTTAACCAACAAAGTCTTCATCAAAATGACTGCTGCAGTATTGTATGTCTGTTAGGTCACCAATTACTAAAATGTTATAGGATTGGAAACCTAAAGTGAATCTCACAGTGATTAAACAAAATTTAGACATTGGCATTAAAATTGGCATAATCATTGGCAGGCTACTAGTCTCAATTGTCCAAGAGCCAACTACTCAAATGGGATTAAGGAGGAAAATATCAGTGGGAGTTGCCTATCATTACACTAAATCATAAAGCCACCCATTATTTTGTGTGAATTTAATGTGCTTAAACATTCAAGAAGTCTTTCTGCCATAGTGGAGAGACCATCTAAGCTTGCTCTCAGTGTAGTCATTAACAGTGCAATCACATGTTTTCAAAAACAGTTTTGAAATCAAGTAACGAAGAGCACAAACCCATGGTCAGGTGTGATCCCTTTCCAGCAGCTGACAGAGTCACCACAAGTCAGATGAGCAGGTGTAACCTCTGTGTGTTCCTACCCAGCCCAGATTAACTGAGTTCACCAGAGAATCCAGACATACTTGAACTTCCCTTTAAAACATAAACTACTTCTGAGTACATGCATAGCAAAACTGTTACTACTCTGGTTATTAGTAGTTATTTATCAATTACACTCAGTATCTACAGCAGATTGCAACAATTACTCCAGTTTTACTATTTGATTCCATTTGATCATTTTGACCATTTCATACAAAATCTGATACATTTCATCAGCGTGCTACTACGGCATGCATTATACATGCTGTATATTCCTCCAGCGTGTTCGGTATTCTACAGAGAAATGATGTACCCAATAAGCCCTAGAGTCAGCCTCAAGAACGTTGTACTATCAAGTTGCCTAATAAGATCATTTGATACATGTCGATTACACTCAACACCACCAGCTTTCATCTGATCAGGCAACTTGGATCACATCTTGCCTTCAGGGAAAGGGCAAAATCTTTGTAAGTCGCCACTAAATATAAAGCTACATTATTAAGAAACATAACTCAAACTCCTTCACAGAGACAGAGCCAGACAGATTTTCCAGCTCTATGGCATTTCTCACTGAAAGACAAGCGAATCAATCAAATGTGGTTGGAAAGGGAAGATTTTCATTAGATGTCTTGCTTATTTTTTGAATCCCTACTCTGTTCTTCACATAGCAATGAAGATCATAACTACATCAGTGCACTACTTCGGCAATGCAAAGATAATTTAAAATTATTCATACTGGTATACCTTATTTACAGAATATATTTCCTCCAAATTTTAGATCATTCTATCTCTTTAGGAAAGGCGAATACAAATAACATAAATCCTGCTGAAAGACAAAAAAAACCAAACAGTACTTTGAACTTAGAACTGCCATTGATTTTTTTTTGTTCAAGAAAACTAGGCATAAATGCTAAACATTATTCAATGGGATATTGTTTTTTAAAAATGCAAGCCATAAAAAGTATCTAGGGAAATAAAGTGAAATAATCTGGATTGCCAAAACCATTATTGATGAAGACCAAAAATAAATTAAAACGGGAAATTAGAAGGAAGTGGTAATTTGAAAGTGGAACATTTATAAGCAATTCTCAACACAGTAGTAAATGAAAAGTATGTGATTCCAAAGGGCCTTTGTTCCAGCTTCTCCTGCGCACAAATACTGCACTTCCATCGCTGCCTCAGCAGAGCTCTCTGCTCTTGCTAAGGAATGCAAACAGGAGGAAACTGAGCCAGGAGTGACTCTTCCCTAATGGGTGCTGTGTCCCTGGCAAAGGGACGTAGCTGGTGATATTGTGGGGAGCAGGAACAGGGAGAAATACACTAGCAGCATTATTCTACACCTATTCTGAGAGCCTAAGGCTGAGCTATAGTCTATAGGACACCTGAAAATTTGGCAGCAAATATTAAATCTAGATAAAGCTTTAGAGGCCATTCAAGTTCAGACTTTGGAGTTTTTTTGATATACTTTGCCCACCAATGGTCCTTCCATGTTCAGGTATGATTTATCTTAGAGGCAGTTGCCTTACTTAAATAACAGAATTGCATTATAATATGAGAATTCAGAACTTGCCTATCCAGTGACTCTGTGCTCTTAAAAATCAATGGGACTTTTGCCACTTTGTCTTAAAAAGGAGCAAGACTGGGGTTTCGGAGACTGATCATATAAAGATGTGCAATGCTTCTTCTCTGGGTCACATTGTTCAGGCAACTTTTACTGTGAGCAAAGAGACTATAAGTCAGATATACACAGCGTAAGAGGACAAAGTCATTATTTATTGGGTAATACACACAACAGATAACTAGGATGAATGAGCAATTATGCTAAGGATTAAAACGCTCTCCACCCGCATGAGACACCTGATGAGTCTCTGCTGACCAGGGAGTTGTCATTTGGTGGAAAGGATGGGTCGAAATAGGGCGATCCTTCATTTTGCTGAGTTTCCATCTTCTAATTCTCTTTTTTTCTTAGGGTTTTTATAAACTGTTATGTCAGTACTTTTTCGTTTGAATATTGTTATATTTCAGCTGGGTATTGAAAAGAGAGAGGAATCGTCACAGTCTCATCATCTTTAACACTAATTTCTCAGCAGCCTTGCACAAGACATTTAAGTTTCCTTGGCCTCAGTGCCCATTACAAAAGGGAATTAATAGTGCTTAAATGTTCATCATGTTGGCATGTGGCAAGAATTTGACCATTTTTTAATGTGTTTTTTGAAAATGTAAATTCTCACCTACAGAAAATTTTAAATATCGCAGACCTGACTCAGGAAAACATATGCAAGAAAACCTCTGAAAAGAACTTCTGATTAAATAATGACTGTGGGATTAGGTCTGTTATTAAAAAGATAAAAGCAGTCTATTACCTAGCTTTTGTAGCCATCAATGTTCTCCATAAATCATAATGAATAAATTAGTGACATAAAATTATACTGAATTTAGAAGAGTTATCAGTGTAATTTCAGTATTACTTCTTACTATCTTCATTTTCTTGGAAACTTTTTCTCATCTTTTTTTAAGCATCATTTTGAGAAAACACTGAGAATCAGAAATGTAATATTTTCAAGCAAGTCCCCCTACTGAAAGCAGTTACAGTATTTTCTCTCTTTTCCTCCCCTTTTCTTCTGAAAGCTTCACCGGTTCAGCTCATTACCACTACCTTTTGATCTACATGAGAGTTCTCCACTGGAAGCAGGATGAAAAATACACTAAAAAGAGAAAAAGTTAGCACAAAGTAAGGTACAATGCCACAAGACACAAATTCTTCCATCCCTTCCATGCTGCCACTAGTTACCTGGGAGGGGATATTACTGACAACCCTGCTGCCATTGCTAGTACTTGTAATTTTCACCTTTTTCTACTCTGTGAAGTAAGTAAGACTATTTTACAACACAGCTCTACCTTAGCTACGTCTTGAGAACTCCCAGCTGTCTCTGCTGCTGATGGCATTTAGCTACTGGTTGGCAGACAAGAACTTTGATGCTTCCACAAGTACCTTTGGCATAAAACCATGTATTTGACATCTTCAGCCTTAAGGGTAGAGTGTGATCAGTTCCAGTCTGGGTATATTCTTGGAAACTAACACTATCAAAGATAATTATAAAGAGAAAAAAAAAAGCCATTTGCGTGGTATACAGGGAATCAATCCTCTGCAAGACTGGGCTCACTAATAAAACAAATATCTAGGGACCCTGATTTCTCACTCCGTTATGCATTAAGTTGGCTTATAATTGATTAATGATGTATACAGTCTCAACATTTTACTTTACTGAACATTTTCATATCACAATGCCCAGAAATATTGCCATTATAAGTCTTTAATGGCAGAAATAGATTGTATCCATCTTCTATCGACTGTCATCTGCTCTGCACTACTCTTTGTCAGAGGGGGTAGTCATTACTGTTCAAGAACACCAACTTTACTAGTCAGAGAGCCAAGCGAACCTACACTTAAAATTGAAAAACTGCCATCCAGGGGTTTTTTTCCCTTTATATATTTATAATTTGCATTTATCTTTTTACTCTTCCAATATGCAACTTCTCCGAGATATTTCCTCTAAGATGTTTTATTGTTTGTTTACAGTAATTTAGCCACTTTATCAACCACTTAGATGAGATATTTACTCAGCTGCTTCATCTGGAACATGTTTTCTTTTATGTCTATTAATCTACATTGCACTTTCTACAGGAGAATTGTAGCTATTCAAGAATTTAAACTTTGGCATTATGAGACTCTGTCAAACATTCATAGTACTATTCTAGAGAACTCTTACATTATCGCATACTACTCTAAATAGTCTATACTGGCAGGTATTCAACATTTTAATTTAAAAAGTTAAAATATAAATGCTAATTGTGTAAGTGTGCATGATCACATAGGCAATTATTAAATAGAAGCCAAGATTTGTGCTAAACTGTAATTTCTTTGCTCTAAATCTAGAAATCATTAAACACTGATCTGCAAGGTTTCAGATACATACTGTCTGCTTTCTCCACAGTAACAATACAAAAGAAATGCTGGAAAATAATGAGCACATTGCATTGCTCTTCAAAAAATAATTGAGCTGAGCAAGAAGGCGGCTTGAGAATTATTAGTGTTTGTAAAAATACTGTACCACAAAAAATAAAATTCTGTCCAAAAAACACTGCATCAGTTGCAGGCACTTTTCCAAAATCTTGCAATGCATTTTTTCTGCAGTATGTGCAGCATTCATCAAATGAGAGCATACAGTACTTTTTTGATTACAGTTTAAAAATGGAACATAAAAATCTTGAGTCTCAGATGTTTTTTTCATTCAAACTCTTTCTTTTTTATTTCCACGGCATGTAACCCATGCCAGCTTTACTTCATAGGGCTTTGTACATACAGTACAAAGGTGACACATGCAGTAAAAAAAAAGTTTATAAATCTTTCTCAAACTGAGAAATAGGTTTTTGAAAATCCTGCAATGATGATTTTTTTCTTGATCATAATTTGGTGCTAAATGATTTTCAGCTTTAGATCTGGAGATATAAAAATATGTTTCAGGAAGAAAGGGGATATATTGGTTGAACCTTAAAAGCTTTTTCAAATATTCCATGTAAAAATGCAAATATGCTCTATAAAAGCTGTTTTAATTACAGAAATCTTCTTAGGTATGGTGACCCAAATTCTCTATTGGCCCAGCTCTCCTGCGGCATCAGGAGAGTTACTCCAGCAAGCACTTTTATGCATAACACTCATTCTGAACATTGCCTGAGACTATAAATACACTTATTTTGTGCAGCACCAATCCAGTACAAAAAATTACAGAGCTGTACTAGGAACACAAGGCCAGGTAGAAAACACGTCTCTCACTTCCAAAGCTATCACATAAAATAGAGAAGGGCTCCCATGTTCTCTCTCACGACCTAACGTGGTTCCCCACTGCTTGACTTTCACAAGTTGGCAGGGCTCAGCTGAATCCTTGACTCAGACCACCGTAACTGCAGCCCCGCCTGGGGCTTCAGCTGGTGCTTTGGATACACAAACAGCTTGACTCAACGTCTCTGAAGGTCAATCCAAATTTAACTGGTCTGCCTCAGGATTGCCCAGGATCTGGGCCCCCCAGTTCAAGAAAGATAAGGAATTACTGGAGAGAGTACAGTGAAAGGCTACAAAGATGATCAAAGGACTGGAGCATCTCTGTTATGAGGAGAGGCTGAGAGAGCTGGGTCTGTTCAGCTTGGAGAAGAGAAGACTGAGAGGGGATCTTATCAACACTTACAAATACCTTAGGCGTGGGTGTCAAGACGAGGGGACTAGACTCTTCTCAGTGGTGCCCAGTGACAGGAAAAGGGGCAACGGGCACAAGCTGAAACATGGGAAATTCCATCTGAATATGAGGAGGAACTTCTTTACTTTGAGGGTGGCAGAGCAGTGGAACAGGCTGCCCAGGGAGGGTGTGGGGTCTCCTTCTCTGGAGATATTCAAAACCCGCCTGGACACAACCCCGTGCAACATGCTCTAGGTGAACCTGCTTTGGCAGGGGGTTGGACTACATGATCTCCAGAGGTCCCTTCCAACCCTTAACCATTCTGTGATTCTGTGGTACAGTGACCGTACAGAATTTCAAGGCAACGTGTATGTGAAAAAACAACTGAAAAATCCAACATTTTTACAGAAGGAGAGAAAAAGAAAAAAGAGCTGTTTAGTTAGAATTCATGAAATACATATTTTTCACAGCATAACCACTAAGTCAATGACTTGGTATTTAGTACTAGATATTGAAAACCACAGCTGCCCACCAATAACCAAGGGGCCTAAATTCAATGGCCATCTAAAATTGTTTTTCTTCATTCCTTAAGGGTTCACAGATCTGAACAGTGCTTTGTGTCATAATTCTGATGATGCTGGTAAGGTTCTTTGAAACTATAAAATATTGCCAAAGAGCAGAGAGGAACAGATACTGTAAAAATAGAAAAACACCAATATTTCCTTAATTATTTTATGGATTTGTTTTCTCTGAGCTTTTGTTCGTCCTCTGCAAATATCTGCATAATCAAGTTTCAGAGACACTAGTGTTCACAGAAAACACATTACAGCTGTTGAATTATGAAACTGAGATTTTTCAAACTCCAGGCTAAATCTATACCAAAAAAATGTACTCATGGATGTAAACTGAGATTTTACTGAAGGCAACTGTGGGGAATTCATAGCTCAAAAACTATCACAGGGAAAGAGAGTCATGGGTAGCATGTATTTGGTCTTTAAACGGACAAATCCTTGGTTGTATTGACTACCAGAAGTCAGATACTTTTGTGTGAAAAATTAGTTGGAAATACTTCTTGCATGAGCACAGTCTTATCACATCAGGGTTGAAAGCAAAAATCAAACTGAGCCTAACAGGTGCAGACACAAGCAAGATATGTATGATGTGGACGTGCCTCCTGAGGTCACCAGAGTAGCTCTGAGAGATTCACTTTTCTTCCTCTTCTTGTTACTCAGTCTTTTCCTGCCACTTGTCATCCTTTCTCTTTTTCCTTTCTTTCCCCCAAAAAATACTGCTGCCTCAGTCTTCGCCCAACAGAGCAACGCAGGGACTAAGCCAGAGTCAATTCCCTCCAGTCTGTCCAGCGGCTGGACATAATCTCTTTTTTGCCGTGGTTGTTCACTTGCTCATGACTCTCTCATGCAAACAACCTACAAATACTCACACCCAGAAGGAAACGCAAAGCCACAAATCCCTTCCACTACAGCACAAAGGGAAAGAAAACGAGAGGTCTCAGCTCCCCTCGCCACAGTGCAAAGGTTACTCTGACCTTCAGGCCAGCTGGGTCAGCGTGGCAAGTCAGCAGGAAGTTTCCTCCCACCTCCGAAAGTGAAACAGTTAACCAAAAGAGTTTGCCTTAACACCATGGAAAAGCTCACCGTAAATAAACAGGAGCAGGATCTCTCCCTGGATGACCACTGTTACTGCCAGAGGTAACACAGCTTGTGAGCCTACCCCCAAAACTCCAATTTTCCAGTTTTTATCTTCAGCCATTAGACATTGTGTCCTGTTCAAAAAAAAAGGTCAGTTAAGTCATTATTGATATGTGTATAAATTACAGCAGGAAAACCTTTAGTCAATCATCCCAGCACTGCTAAGATGCTTTTATGGGTTTGGATTAGCAGGAGAGGGGGAAAAAGGATCCTCACAAGCAGCAGAAACTAATACGTCCCACAAGGGGCCAACGCAGAAGCACAGCAATTTCCTTCCAACCTCACGGAGCAGCAAGGTTAGGACAGAGATTGAATACACAGACTACCGTGCTGCTCAGCGCCACACACACTGGATTTGCTTGTAAGGGTAAAATGTGAGTGATGGGAAAGCTCAAAAGCTTTGGGAGTTTGATTCCTTTCGGTGTTCAGGAGCTGCGATGGTAACCTCAGAACATGCCCGAACTTATTTATACTGACAAGAGGCAAACAGGTTAAATAAAAAAATAAAAAGTCTCCTCTCTGCCCTAGATTTATCCAAAAAGCTGAAGTGAGCCTGAAGTCTTCCCTGCTGTTCAGTGGGACCAGCCTCAGATCAGGTTTTACGACGCCAGGTCATGTGTGCTCATGAACAGCCCGTAGTGTTGAACACAGAGGGAACCACATGTGCCGATGCTCCCACGGTGCACATGGAGACGGGGACATGGCAAAGCCAGACCCCACCGCAGCCACAAAGCAAAGCCAGCAACTGCCAAGCCCGAGGAGGCTGCGGCGCTGGGCGAGGGGCTGGATGGGCCATCAGGGAGGGGGCGCCAGGTCTCGCAACTGCTCCCCTCCTCTAGCCAGTAAGAAGAAATAAAGGAAAAGGGAAGCAGGTTTTGGCTTGCAGTTATCGTGCACAAGGAATTATAAAAGCTATTTTTTAACATGATGCTCATGTCTGCAGGTCATCTCTGCAGCAAATATGAAGAGAAATGCTCATGGCGGTAATCCCACACTGGCAGACTGATGCGGCTTTCAAGCTGAGTAAGTGTTTAGTGCTCTAAAGGGAAGGGAAAAAAGATGTCTTTTAGATAAATTGCTTAATTGGGAAGTCAGGAATTCTCCTGTCTAAGCAGTTGATTTTACAAAAGAAAAAAGGTTTATTTCAAAATGTAAACCTGCTATTCATCTATAATACTAAGTGAAAACAACTTGTCCTTGGTGCTGTCTCTAGGCACATCAAGGATAGGGGGATCATTAGGGGCACTCAGCATGGCTTCACCAACGGGAAGTCATGCTTAACCAACTTGATAGCCTTTTATGAGGACGTAACCCGGTGGATAGATGATGGTAAAGCTGTGGATGTGGTCTACCTTGATTTCAGTAGAGCATTTGACACGGTCTCCCACAGCATCCTCACAGCTAAACCAAGGAAGTGTGGTCTGGATGATCGGGTAGTGAGGTGGATTGTGAACTGGCTGAAGGGAAGAAGCCAGAGAGTGGTGGTCAATGGGACTGAGTCCAGTTGGAGGCCTGTGTCTAGCGGAGTCCCGCAAGGGTCAGTACTGGGACCAGTACTATTCAATATATTCATTACTGACTTGGATGAGGGATTAGAGTGCGCTGTCAGCAAGTTCGCTGATGACACCAAACTGGGAGGAGTGGCTGACACACGGGAAGGCTGCGCAGTCATTCAGAGAGACCTGGACAGGCTGGAGAGTTGGGCGGGGAGAAATTTAATGAAATATGACAAGGGCAAGTGTAGAGTCCTGCATCTGGGCAAGAACAACCCCATGTACCAGTACAAGTTGGGGACAGACCTGTTGGAGAGCAGCGTAGGGGAAAGGGACCTGGGGGTCCTAGTGGACAGCAGGATGACCATGAGCCAGCAGTGTGCCCTTGTGGCCAAGAAGGCCAATGGCATCCTGGGGTGTATTAGAAGGGGTGTGGTCAGCAGGTCGAGAGAGGTTCTCCTCCCCCTCTACTCTGCCCTGGTGAGGCCGCATCTGGAGTATTGTGTCCAGTTCTGGGCCCCTCAGTTCAAGAAGGACAGGGAACTGCTAGAGAGAGTCCAGCGCAGAGCCACGAAGATGATTAAAGGGGTGGAACATCTCCCTTATGAGGAGAGGCTGAGGGAGCTGGGTCTCTTTAGCTTAGAGAAGAGGAGACTGAGGGGTGACCTCATTAATGTTTATAAATATGTAAAGGGCAAGTGTCATGAAGATGGAGCCAGGCTCTTCTCAGTGACATCCCTTGACAGGACAAGGGGCAATGGGTGCAAGCTGGAACACAGGAGGTTCCACATAAATATGAGGAAAAACTTCTTTACGGTGAGGGTGACCGAACACTGGAACAGGCTGCCCAGAGAGGTTGTGGAGTCTCCTTCTCTGGAGACATTCAAAACCCGCCTGGACGCGTTCCTGTGTGATATGGTCTAGGCAATCCTGCTCCGGCAGGGGGATTGGACTAGATGATCTTTCGAGGTCCCTTCCAATCCCTAACATTCTGTGATTCTGTGAAAAGTAAGCCAAGGGATAGACGCTTGCCTTTACAGTGCTGAAACCACAACTTTAGAAACACAGATGAGGCTAATAAACCAATATTATTTAAATAAAGTTTCTTCATGCCTTGACCTTTGTACTGAAGAGTAAATCCAGCACGATACACACCAAGTTGCCAGATCACTGGCTGACCATTTCCCCCAACAGCAGGGGATGAGGAAATGGGGTCCCCAGAGGGGCACTCAGCCCTCACCACTGACATCCTACGGTTTTGGAGACCAGCTTCCCTTAAGCTTAATGGACTTTGGTGTATTGAATCGCACAGTGCTGGAGATCTCAGAGAAAAGCTCTGGTACCTTCCCCTGCCCAGGAAATTCCCCCACCTTATGCAGGAGCATGAATGGAGCATTTACTGCCACCGGTGTGACTGCCGGGCACAGGCACCTGCCCCTTCTTTCTCCTTCCCCCATGAAAAACCTTCACCAGGTCTCAGCTTCATCAGCACAGAAAATGTTTGCGTCTCACTTACTTACCCACAGGGTGAGAAAACTCTCTACCTACCACACCTACAGATGAAAATCAGGGCTCTCTGATGAACAACCACAGGACACATAGCCAGCCAGGGACCTCCCCTCAGGCAAAGATCGATTAGTGCAAAGGAGAATTAGGATCCCGGAACGGGTCAGACAAGGCGCTTGCCCAGCAGTCAGCAACAGGAGGAGGAATACGATTAACACCTTAAAGAACAGGCTCGCCTTTGAAGACAAAGTTCATCTTTTTAATGACATAAGCTTTAAAGCAGATTTGATATTAAGTGCTAGAATGTCGTAACTTTCTCGAGCTATAAGAAACTAAAACAACCAAAGTGTTGTCCTTTAATATAATAGCATCAATTTTTCCGTGCTCAGCAACGCACTAGGCACCTCTGACATTCGCTCCTGTAAATCACAGGAGCTTGCACAGTTTTGTTACGCAAATAGTTTTAATTTTGATTTCTCCGCAATTGTGTTAATGTAAAAATTCTTAGAAATCTGTGAGCAGAAATGTCACTGGATTACTATACCTCACATCTCTTACTTCCAAAGGTAGCTCAGGTTTTACAAGAAATAATAGGCTTATTATTATTATTGGAATATTCATTTTTATAAGCTACATCAATTAAAACACTATAGAGTAAGTTTAAAAGAACATAATTTTGAAGAGACTAAGAATTTAACACCTGTGTACTGTCATTGCCTCTCACAGTGCTAAAACATTATTGCACAGGTAGCTAAATCTGGGCAAAGATTACCAAAATATTATGTTTGTGTACTTCCAAAACATTTTTTAAAGAGGGAAAAAATGTATAATTATTCCCATAACTTTTCCAGTAAACTCAGGGGTTTGACTTGTTACTGTTTCTAAGTTACTACACAAATCAAGGGACCTAGTTGTAACTAACCCTGTATTTATCTTTTTCTAGGTTTCTTCCCCCTATTACCTAACTCTAATAAACTAACTAAAACTAGGTGTAGAAAGCCTGTGTAATGCAAAAGCATTGTTTTTTTCGACAGCATGAAGTCTGTGAACACTGTGCTACCTTGCTTTTAGGGGGCCGCACTGAGATAACACACCAAGCCTCACCTCTGACACCTTGTAATAAAAGTACGGTACCTCTCTCTCCTGGTTTCTCTTCAAGGCACTGACTTTCTATAACAATTCTAGTGTGACTGGCCAGATCTAGCAACGCAATCTAATCTAACAGCCAATATCTCTAGTAACGGCTTTTTAGCTGAAGCTAAAATACAATACTCCTTCCTAATCTTTCTTGACCTGCCAGCTGCCTTTTAACAGTCAGTCATACTCTGAGATCCCGTCTTGTTGTGACTCTTGTGTCTCTGCCTTCTCCTGCCAAGCTGCTGTCACCACCTCAAGGTGTCCTTCAGATATCATTTCTGTTTCCTTCTCAACTTTCTGTAAAACTTCCACAGGACTCGCCCTCCACATCCTTTTCCCTCAGTAAGGTCACACACAAATTCAAACTGAACAGCTGTCTCTGTGCTGTGAAGCCACAAACCCATTCAGTTCCAGTCTCCCTCTTCCCAAACTAAAATTTCAGATTATTTTTCTGATATATCCTCAGGGAAGGGGCCAGCAGCTCAAGACCAGCATGATTAACACTAAGCTTTACACATCCTTTGACTCTATCCCGCTTCCTTTGAGGCCCCTGGATGGCAGCAGCATCCTCCCTCTTCCTGGCACTCCTGTCGTGGGGATGAGAGTGTTTAGGTGCTCGCACCACCAATCCACGGTTCAGCTTGTTAGCTGGTGCTCCATTTGCCATCAACACTGAGAAATGAGCATTTTACAGCACAATTCACTCAAACTATTTTACTGGTTAAATTTAATATGAAATAAATCACACCCTTATCTGCAGCAGTTGCATTAACTTCACCGCTCAGGACTGTGGAGAGTCTTTAATTAAGCTGATACATCTGATTCTAGGTGCTGCCTTCCCTTAGGTACCTTGGGTTGGCGTATATTGCTGTGAATCACTCTGAACTCCATTCACAGTGTAACGAACCTGCGTGTCTAACTCTCTTTCTTTGAAACAAAAAGCCCCTGAGGCATTCTGCCACTATCAGGTGCCTCATTTTTAGGAACCACAGATGTTAATTTGTAGGTGCATAAGACAATCCTTTGCTTCTGGCACATACTGCCAGTAACATTGGGTGTTGTCAACACATGAGAAGTCAAAGTCATTGATTCAAAAAACTGTCAAATGATTAACACAGCACAATCACTAACCTGGATGTTGCATAATTTGACATTTATAATTCAGTTTTAGGACCTCAGATAAAAATCTTCAAACATGAAAGGTCCTAAATAAATGCCAAAAAAATGTTCAGTTGGTGGACAGCATGCAAGTCTTACCATGCTAAGTTTAAGAATGAAATAGTGAACAAAACAAGCACAAAAATATCTTTACATGTGTTTAGTGAAACAGTTTTGGATTAAAGAATGAGAAAGATTAAATTCCTCATGATGTGGAGTCCTTTCAGGAAAGTGTTATCTAACACTCACAGACCTATATCTTAAGTGGCCTCAAAGAGAATCAAACTTAATGCCCTATTTCTTAAAGTAATGATTTGCAGTAGGAAAATTTTTAGATGATTACAATCCAGGAAAGCACTAACCTATTATTAAATATAATTTATCATAACATGCATGTATATTTGTGTATATTAGTTTTAAAGTACTGCCTTCTATATTCCTAGCATTACCGTTAAATTGAAAGCTATAAATTGCATATATATTAGAACAGACTGGTATGCATGTGCGTATGTTCTATGTATATATGTTATATCTATAAAATCTGTACTGCAGAATCAGTGTATCTACTTAAACATATATAGAAGTCTCCAACGTTTATGCTTTTTACTAATTGCTTTTAAGTTTTTAAGAAAAGAGCAGGGAATTAAGAAGGGAAAGTTTTGAAAGCATATTAACAATTTGTATGTGCCAGGAAGAGCCAATAAATGTAACCCACCAGCAAGTTCACAGCAGGCAATGGAACTGCGTTCCCCTGTGAGGAACGACCTTGGTCGTTTCCATCTCTGCTGAGGAGTGATGGGCAATTGCTGCTGGGATACGCTGTGCCTGAGCCTCAGACCTCTGCTGACACTGTGCCGCTCCCTACAGCGTGAACTTGGGATTTGATACCATCTCTTTCCCTTTCTCTTTTTTTTTTTTTTCAATAGTACTGTGGTGGTTTTTTTTACTAGTACTGGTTTTGTTCCAGTTGGTGCCAATTGAAGCCACCTATATAAAACTAATCTTGATGTTACCTTTGACATAGAGCAATTGTTTCTTCATAGACTGGAAGGGGAAAATATAAGTATTTAAAATGGTTTCTTCCTCATTCCTGCAGCTTTTCGCTTGTAACCGTGCATCTTCTTTCAATGAAGGAAGGGTTGTTTTGAAAAGGAAAAGGCACTGCTTATTCTCTGGTAGTACAGATGTTGGCAAGGAGAGTGAAACAATACAGAAAGGTAATATGTGGAAATGGGAAGATTTACAAGTTGTGATTAGTTCTTCAAATTTCCATCTAGAGACTTGCAGCTTGTTCTCCCCATACATACATATGTGTCATCATGGCTGTATTTTTGGTCTGCAAAATACTAATAAATCACACCAGCAACTGCACTCAACCCAAATGTGATCAAAATCAGTTTGCCGGAATGGAAGAAAAGCAACTGCAGATGATGAGGACACAAAAGAGCCCAGAATGCTTCTACGGAACAAGACTCAAGGCATTTCTATCATGCTCCAAGCCAGTCTCTTTGATCAGTGCTATCATCGCTTTTGGTGTCCCCTAACAGGTCACTACACACCTTTAGACAGTCTCAAGAACAGGACAAACACAAGGGCATTGTACATCTGTTCAGCATTTATGAAAATAAAAATATTTACTTTGTTCTAAATGTGCATTTTGAGATGGCCAGGTCCAGCGGCATGACAGCGACCTGCCTTCCCCATCGCCAGCCTGCCTCCAGCCTCCACCGCCACCTCCGTACTGCGCTTCCCCAGAGCTGGGGTTCCTCGCGTGGCAACATAAACGTGTTTCCACATGGCACAGCAGTGCTTGAATCATCTAATGCCTTAAAGAAAACACCATGCAAACCTCTTAGTTTTAAATGTATCACTTTTCCTTGTTTTTTTTGCATTATTATGCTGCCATAAACTGCCTTCACAACAACGACACAGCCCTGTATTGCTTGTGCCCTTTGTTACGTATTACCCTGGATAATTCATAATTGAACACTCACTGAGATTATCTGTTGGTGACTTGCTTTTGATGTAATGGATTTCAGAAATGCTGCTCTCATTTTAAGGGACTTATTTCCTAAACAGCTGGTAGATTTGAGTGATTCCCATACCTGCACAAAGCCTGTTTTGTGCACATCCTGTGAGCATTTGAAGTTCTAACCACCTGAAGTTTCAGCCTGAAAAGTATTACCAAGCAGCCTTTATAAACAGGGACAGCAACACATTAGTATATCTCTCTCTTTAGGAGGAGGTGCATGTATAGCAGTTTGCAGGAGCAGGCAGATGTTTCCTGGTAAGGTGAAAGTTTGGTGTAAAAATCTTAGTTGCTGTAAACACACATATAAGTCCACAGGGAACAAAACAAACCCCCTTTAAATATGTGCTCCTCAACCTAATTGTAAATAAGAAAACTATTAGTAAACTACTATTCATCAATTAGTGAGTGTTAAAACACTACTACAATAAACCTGTAATGTAAAAATTCCTGATACTGTCCCTGGATACTGATGAAAATTGCTGCAGAATTTTTGCTACGCACATATCTGCACTTGCCTTTTATAGTTTACAATCTAAAAGCTAATGAATAAATAAAAGTGAAAGGAAGGCAGGGAAGAAGGAAGAGTAGAGTAAAAGGGTATAACATACATATTATATTACACAGTAATTATGTTCTTCTGAAATGCCAATTAGTAACTCCTTCCATGATCCAGCTCACAGTCAGATCAATATTAGGTTGATAACAGCAGAGAGTCATGATCTGGTAGAGAATGTTTTATTATTAAAGAATATAGAAAGCCACACAAATATTAGCTTAACTCCTCTTTTTTCTTTTAAGTGCAAATTGTAGTCCTGACTGTGTTAAGAGCAAGACTAAGTATTTCTGTTCCGCACTCCCTGTAATTTTAGTACAAATGTTTGGTTTGAAAGAATTTATAATGACAGACCCTAGCCAGCTGAGATAATAATTCTTTTCTATTTCTGGGTTGTGGGTTTTTTTCTTTTTTTCCTACAAACAAGGCAAACAATGTTTTAACAGACTTTTTCTCTGTCAGGGGAAAAAAAAAATTAAGAAATCATTTGGCCATCAGTGCAACATGAAAGTGCACAACAACAGAGTGATTCCCCTGGAAGAGCTAATTTACTTGCCATGTTGACAAGATGAGCCAAGAGTGTGAAGAATAAAACCAGGTTTGTTGCCCTGAGGGGGCTCCTGAAGTTGAGGCTGCAATGATACAGAAATGAGGCAGGTATTTAGCATTCCCAGCTAGAGCCTAAAAGTTTTTGTTACAGATCTCAGAGTGAAAGAGCATTATTCATAGTAGTGTCAGCAAGGAGCAAGATTTGCAATCATTTCAGAAAAGCTGTAAAAAGGCTTGGGGTAAAAGGTGGCTTTATTAGGAGATTGTGCATTTTATCCAAGGGGTCCAGTATCTTTGGGCTTTTTCTTCCCGCTTTATATTAGATTTCCGATGTCAACTTGTTTCTCCATCACCAAAACTACTTTGGATGCAGTACACTCAGTTCTCAGTGCTCATGGATGCAAAAATTTGCTCTCTTCCCTCAACAAAGAAGGATGTGAGAAAGGGATGGGATGTCCCTATGTCTGGGCAGTAGCCCTCCTGCAGTCCCAGGGTGATTCAGAGCAGGAACTGTCATGGATAAAGTTTGCATGATTTAATTTACTGGACAAGTGTATCATTGTATTGTTTGTTACATGGATTCGAAAGTTTATGCTGCATTACAGAGCAGTGAGTAGCTGATCCAAAAAACACTGAGAAGTAACATTACGTGGATTGTAACATGCAGGAGCTGAGATGTCGTGGGTTCGTGTGTTGGAGAGAAACATAAGGTATAACAAAAAGAGAAAAAAGAAGGGTTTTATAGATCTCATTCCAGTAGGTGTGAAGTTTTCCCGTAAGCTTTTTTTTTAATTTTCATAATTGCTGGAACTAACATTGGTTCTTGGCAAGTTATGATTAATATGCAATTTATATTTGTCTGGTCACTAATGACATGTTTTTGAAGTAATTTCCAATACAAGGTCCTTATTACCATAGGGCAGGTACTGCTCGTCTAGGGTCATAAATACTTACTTGCTCATGGAGTATCCGTTTGCCTAGCATGGCACCACTTGAAACTATTTATAAAGCACATTTTACACCTGACACATTGAATTAAGAGCAGAAAAACGAGACAGTTTTCTAATGGCATCAGTATTACTCTGTTGGTTGTAAAATGGACTCATGTCTAGAAGGCTCTGATTCATGTTCTTTCTTTTTGAAGACTATTGACTCGTCTGGGTCTTTTTGTTTTTTAATGGCATATTGATATTGGTTGTTGTTGTTGTTTTGGCATAGAAGTCCAGTCAAATGAATTTAACAAACGTTGCTGTCAGTGAAAAATTAGCATTGGCTGTCCCAAATGTAGGAGAGGAATACTTCCCAGAGCAAGTACCACACTGTTCTCTGTTCCCCAGTACTTTCAGAGATAGATCTAGAGAGGATGAAATGGTTTTCAGCAATTTAATATAATATATGCTGACTCTTTGAAGTGGGCCAGGGCAATTGCAATTCATCACTTCCCACGACCTCGCCCATTTGAGCATGAACTAACCGGCCGTTTATGGTGTGATGGATAGTTACGCGTTACACAGCTGGTCATTAGAGCCACAGGTCAATCCCCACCTCGTCCCCGAGCCTACAGACATTCTGCATTACCGATTACACACTGCAAAGTGTAATGCAGCCTATATAAAAACAACAGTGCTAATAGAAGATTTATACCTTTAATTGCCTCCTGCCTCAGCTCAAAGTCATGATTTTTATTCCCAGCACTAACTGGATTAAGCCCAACTGACAATTTGCTAACATGATGTGCAGTTCAGCTGCTCCTTCTGAGAAGACAAACAAACCCCAAACCCTCCAACTTTACCTCCGAACAGAGCAAAACCCCAGCAGCTTTCGTCGCCCTGCACGAACCTTCGTGCAGCCTCACGCTGGGCAATCCTGAGTCACCAACAGCAAAGCACTGAAGTGAACTTTTCAGGACTTCACATCATTTAATGAAACAAAATAGCTGGTGTAAAATTTCTTGCTATTGTTTTTTCAGAACTAAGAATCAATAATCAAATACCATCACCGATTGCATTGTTATTGTATTTCAGAAAAAAAAAACACTTATTTCTGCAGAGATACTTCCTAGTGAATACAAATCTGTTTAGGGATTTCATTTTATCACTGTAGAGAGCAGTAAACTCTGCTAGAAAGTAGTTTTCGATCAATGCAAAGGCAGGAACGTGTCAGAGGCTGGTAACGAAGGCAGTCAAGGAGAGAGCCCGCTGTTCCCCTGGGCTCTTCCTCACCACCATCCTCACTGCCCAGCCACAGCACCCACACGCATCTCCCATGCACGAGGACAACTAAACCAGCAAACACACAACCTCGTATCTTCCCGGGTCCTTTTGACCAGGCAACGGCAAAATCATGACTTACAACTCGATTTTACACTGTATTCTTCAACCACAGCCTTTAACCATACCGTTACTACGGAGTAACGACTAGGGAGGCAACAACAGCTCCGTGCCCAGTAGCCAGCTGCTCCAGGGCAAACTTTGGAAGAGACCCGCGACAGGGTGCGGAGGCGGGGCAGCGGGCAGCAGCGGAGCGCCGGGCCCGCCGAGGCGACCCCGGGGGCCGCGCAGCGCACGGAGGTACCAGCACGGGGGTACCCGTACGGGGGTACCGGCACGGGGGTACCGGCACGGGGGTACCGGCACGGGCCCGGGCGGCAGCGATGCGCCCCCAGCACCGTCCCGCCCTCACCTCCAGCAAACTTTCCCCGGGCCCGGCTCGGTTCCTCCCCGCCGCGCCGGCAGGTAAGAGGGCGGAGAGGCGGCAGCTCCGCGCTCCGCGCTCCGCCGCCGACGGGCCGGGTGAGCCCCACAGCCGCCGCCGCCCGCCCCGCCCGAGCCCGGCGGTGCCCGGGCGCCGGCCCTACCTTGACGGCCCGGGAGGAGTGGCACTGGACGTGGTGGGACACCGTCGCCGTCTGGTTCATGTTGCCGGCGGCGCTGCGGGCTGCGACGCCGGGCGGGCACGGGGCGCCCGCGGCTCCCGGCGCCTCCGAGCGGCCCGGGGGGCTCCGGCTGCGGCTGCGGCACCGGCTGCGGCGGCTCCGCACCCCGGGGCGCCGCGACAGCTCCGCCCGGCGGGGGCCGCCCGCCCGCTCCGCCCCGCCCCGCCCGCCGGCGCCGGGGCCGAGCCGGGACCGGGGCCGAGCCGGGGCCGAGTCGAGCCCAGCCGATGCGCGCTGCTCTCGCCCCCGGGGCCGGGCGGCAGAGGCTGAGCGAGATCAGCCCCGCTCTGTGAAAGCCAAACCCCGCAGTGCTCTTAGCTGTACTTAGGCAGATTGCAACAGAAAGTTTATGCTGGCTGCTTTTTCCTTCATGTTCCCCGGCATTACTCTCCTTTCTGCTTCCCCCGTTCCCTTCTGCCGCCTCTCCCCTCGGTGCTGAAGCGAGCCCAGCCCGCTGCGGCAGCCGGCACCGGCGGTACCGTGTAACACAGGTACGAGACACACGCAGCCCGGCGTTCACTGCCCGCGCACACGGGATTCCCGAAATCCCTGGGCTCTGTTAAGCACCGCAACAGCTCCGTGCTTCCCCACAGAGCAGACGTGGTGCAGCTCTGATTAGGCTTTCACCTAAATAACTTTTGTGGGTCTGTTTGTGGTGCAGTCTAAAAAACTATCCCCTTCAGCCTAAAAAACTGTCCCCTTCAGCCTCATGAGCGGGACTTGCCAGAAACATACGAAATGCTCTTTCCACGGGTCCAGCCCAGAGCTGGTATCAAAGCCAGGGGATTTGGGATTTAGAAGGATTTGGAAGCTGGTAAACTCTGAGAGCAGATTGTGACACCTCAGGCTGATAATGAGCAAGCAATATTTTGTATATACATAACATTCTTAAATGATCTCTTACTTTAGAGAAACCTGCCAGCTAAACAAGACGTGGTGTGCCACACTCCAAGGCATTCCTGGGGCGTCTTTGAAGGGTGCGTGAAACTGCAGCCAGGGCAGGTACAGTCGGTTCAGGAGGAAGCAAAGAAGAAAAAGGACAGACTAGAGCCAGAAGCCATGGCACAAATCTCCCAAAGAAACTGCTGATTTGGAGCCTCTCACTGCATGAGGCTCCAGCTTCAGGCGTCTCTGAAGCATCTGTTCTTTCAAGAGGGAGGTTGTTGAGCACTATTTGATACCGAAAGCTACACTCCCAGCGCAGAAAGCTATTGCTCAAAAATAAAATAGCTTTTAAAAATTCAAGCCCAGGTTGAGCTCATTCTCTGGTTCTCTCTCTTGGTTCCCGCCACCCCCTTTAAGTAATTTGAAGAAACTGTACAAAGAACCCATCCAAAAAGTGGGGATGCAAGAAAACAAAAAGTTTTGTTAAAGACTTCAAGCTGTGCTTAGAGCAGCATGAAGAAACGTCAGGCAGGCACACATCTCCTCCAAGCACCTGCCCAGAGGCACCTGCATTCAGGCCTGGAGGTGCAAGTTGAAGGTCCATCTCACTCTGCAAGGGAGGGAGAGGCAAAGGGAGAGACAGGCAAAAGGAGAAGGCTGAGAGTTGCTGTGCTCACAGCTCAACACGTACTCCAGGAGGACTACGGGGACCTTCAGCTGTGCTTGTAAATCTCATCGTGACTTCAGATGTCTGAGCTCTTTCAAGTGGGGTTCATTTTCAGAAGATTTTAATTTCCTGGAAGGAAATCTGCTTTAAATCATCTCAAATACAGTATCTCCAAAGTCAAAATTCATTTTTCTCCTCTTATTTCAGACTCAAAGGCAGGTACTGCTGCAAATGGATGGCAAGAGAGATTGAGCTGGTGAGGAAAAGACCGGTCTTCTTCTCAGTCTCCAGAAAGCTGCAAAGGAAGCCCTGAACGGGAACTGGCCCTTGGTATAAGCATCCCCTCCAGAGAGGGGAGAGCAGTCAGACAGTGTTTACTCCACTGATACCCAGAAAAATGTCATTTCCAATGGAAGCCAAATACGGAGTGAAGGCACAGCAAGAGGGTCCCTCCCAGTCCAGACACAGTCACCTCTGGGCACCACAAGTGCAGCATCCAGGCTGGCATCCAGCCTGCAGGACTTGCTCGCATTAACCTCCTTCACCTTATTGGATTTATTGGATTTTTGAGCAATAAAAAACACATTTAGCAAGCATATCAGGGGCTCAGGAGTGCTCTTTCACCTCCCTCCCTCGTATGCAGGCAGGAGGGGAACTTAATGGATACAGATAGGAAACAACCTCACAGAAAAATGAGACTTATGATTCGACTTGAAGGTTCTTTGGTTGGTATTGAGAAGGAGGGAATGAGTGAACGGCTGTTTGGGAAAAGCGCTAACAGGCTAACTTTACCATGCTCTGCCTTGTGCCCAAACGTTTGTCCTGAAAAGAAAGTGATGTCTTCGAGTTATTGGCACCAGGAGCTCAAGCAAACAGAGGCAACCTGCAGGATTGAAAGACGTTCTTCTCCATCTTGAAACGTATTTGTGTTTAACAATCTCAGATGGGAACTACTTTAAGCCAAGAGAATGAACTCACAATATTTTTGTTTGGACTAAGTATCTGTGGATTTTTACAAGCCCCTGTGAGAACTTTGAGTAAAGTTTTTATGCTTGATGTTATGCTTCACCGTGGCTGACCTTCCATGCAAGCCCCAAAACCAGCTTTAAGCTAACACGGAAATCTCTTCCTTATAATAACAAAGAAAAAGCAGCTTGGGTAAAAAGCTGCCAAAGATGGAGATAAGATCAATAATTTGCTGGCATTGTTTTTAAATGAATTTCTACAAATTTTAATATAGTTATTCCTAGAAAGTATAAAATTTGTTGATTAACCTCCTGCTCTCACAAGGTGAAACCTAATTAGAGGATGAACCTTAGAAGGGTGATCAGGAGTTATAATGACTCTATAAGGACATTGTTTGTCATTATAAAATATCTCAGAAACAAGTTGGATCGATAGAGTGGGATTCCACAACATGCTGACTGAAATCCTCCAGAGCACCACTCCGCTGCTTACTTCTCCAGTAATGTCATTCACTGCCATCCCTCTGGTTCCTCGACGCAGCCGTTAATCCTCCGTAGTGCATAATATTCTTTGGGAACTGGCTGCTTCAGAAAATGCAATTCACCCTGGGTGTTGACTGCTAATGCCAGTATCCACGTTAGCCCTGCAAGGAGGTTTTCAAAAATTTCAGTGCCTTTAGGGTGCAATTAAATAACTGAGTGATTACGAAAATATGCTGGAGAATATTAAAGCTCTGAGCAGTTGCTTCTGTTACATATTGCAATAGAGCAGGTGGTACCTTCTGGTGTCGGAGCAGCCCCTCAGTGCACTGAACGAATCTCCTTCCTGAAATATTTAAAACTAGTAAGAAATCAACGAGATCAGCCAGAAGAATTGATTAAACTATCCAGAAAGTTTAAGTAAAAAGAAAATCCCTGTTTCTGATAGAAAACCCTGCCTGCCCAGCTGCTCAAATGCAGCAAGTGGCCGTGGGCAGCCAGATCTGCTGCTGGAGGCAGCATTTCCCAAAGGTTCCTGATCACGATTCAAGTCCTGCAGTAACCTGCTGTTAGTAACTCCCGATACAGTTCCCCGGCCAGACATTTTCCTGCCTCTTTCTTGCTCACTTGCTTTCTAAGCCTTATGTTCTTTAGAAAAAAAAAAAACACAACCCTTTCTTCATTTTTTAAAGTCACATTTCATGAATTATGTTGTATAATCACTGTTCTGAGGAAATATTAAAGTGTATATTGGTAATTATATATACTTTATGACAACCTGTTTTCCTATAGCTATTTGCTTTCTTTTCTGTTTTATGCAAGTACATAAAATTTACTCTTACTGTTGTTCCACATACCCAGGGTCTAATTCTGCGCTCGCATACATTGGCAGCCATTGACATGAGTGAAGTCAACTTCTAATTCACACAGGTTCATAATCAGATTACAGACTTCTCTGTTTATGGATGAAGAAGTTTTAAGACCACAAGGGAGGCTGACTCGAGATCGCTGCTAGGCTGCCGGCTTCCCCAGAATCACTAACCACAAGGAGCCGCACTGTGTGTCGATGCTGAGCTTGCATGGAACAAAGAGAAGGCATAGCCTCCCTCCAGTCAGCTGTGCAAAAATCCTCTATTTCTTTCCTCTTACCCCAAACAGCTGTCAATGGAAAGGCCAACAGCTATCGTACGCTGATGGTCATGGCCAGCAAGGTCACACACAGCTCAAGGTATCCTGGGAAAAGCTGTTCCTGGAGGATGGCAATGCGGCTGTACGCACACACGTGTGTACATACATGCACAACCCCACGTCCCCTGCAGCCGTCGATCTGGATGCAGCTGATGGCGGGGAATGTGAAGGAGAATTCCCTCAAGTAAAGCATAACTTCAGAGAGACTCAATAAATCCGTGGCATGCCAGGCTTCAGTCTGTCTGCAGTGCCAGGACCTGCTGCTGCTCTGTTAACCCACAGTGTCAATGTTTGGTTACTGGAACGAGGGATTCCTCAGAGTGGACAGTTCTCACATTGGGAAAGCCAAGCATTATCCCTGCAAGGTGTCTTACTCACTGTGTGTATTTCCACCCCTTTTACCACCCCAAAACTCCCTCACAGCTTACTGTCTTCGAGTTTTGAGGGGCGTTTTCTAAACAGCCCTGTGTGGTTCAGTAATTGATACTTTGAACAAAACCAAGGAGAGTTCACACCATTGCTGCAAGACACGCTCAAAACTTATAATATCCTGCCCAATATATGGAACTGATGAAGAAACAAATCTAGATCTTCCTCATTTGTGCAAGCCAATATCTGCAGAAGTATATGGGTACATTTGTTATG
Organism: Nyctibius grandis; assembly: GCF_013368605.1. Taxonomy (NCBI): domain Eukaryota; kingdom Metazoa; phylum Chordata; class Aves; order Nyctibiiformes; family Nyctibiidae; genus Nyctibius; species Nyctibius grandis. Next base: position 35,328,947 of record NC_090666.1, read on the forward strand.
ATTACTTTCTGTTCTTATTCACTACATTTATTATAATAGAAAATGTTTTGATGAAATATTTGTGCCTCTTGTTAGAAACAAAAGGTGTACTAAAATAATCTGGTACATGCACAATCATTCCTTCAATTCATTTTCTGTAAAAGTGAAGGCGAATAGTATGAAATCACAGCCAGAAGAGGAAAAAAATCCTCCCTGTTGTTACAATAATAATGAATTATTCTGACTAGATTTTTGCCTGCAAACATGGGATGTCATGAAAATAGGATCAGTAACGTCTACATATCACTGAGTCAGTACGGGGAGTATGTTGTGAGAAGCGATGGAAGTGAAAAACAGCCTGCATACAACTGCCTTGTTACCAGGGAAGAGAAGCAAGCGGTTTTTGAGATAGAAAACTGTAAGCAGGGGCAAGAGAAAATGGTCTGTGCGTGAATGAACTGAACGTGGTGCCGGCAAAAACCTGCACAGACAGCAGGTGACTTTACGAGTGGCACTTTGTAGTGCACCCAACAGAGCAGGTCTCTCTGCGCTGTTGAATGAATTCTGGTGAATCATGAGAAGGGGCAGAAGCAAAGAGCATCTTTAGGATCCCTTCAGTCTGCTTTGTGTATGCCTATTACCAGACTCAAACAGGGAATGAGAAAAGAGCAACCTTTGGTCCTTTTCATTTTCAAATGAGGCTTCAGAGTAATAGCCAATACTATTTAAGAAGTAACAAAATGAAGAAAAAAACATTTATGGCCACCAAACTATATTAATTTGCTTTAGCACACTAGTGCCCCAAACCCACAAGTGTTTCATTTTGATTCCTATTTACGTTGTGGTCATTCCTTAAGGGCCAGAGACCAAAGTTATGCTCTGCTCAGTGTGAAGGTACCAGTCACACAGCATTTACAAACTGGCCAGAAAATGCACGGCAGTGTAGGAAATTAAAAAAAAGAAAAAAAAAAGATTGACAGATACACATACTTTACATATGAGGAACTTGAGGAAGAAGAACAAATCCTTCTTCTTTGATCTCACATGAAGTCCATAGTAGACCCCAGGAGCACTATGCTCCATCTTACTGCATTCATTCAGCCTTCTATCTGCAGGAGGTATTGCATAATAAGAAGACAAAGGCGACCCTGACTTACTGAGAAGTAGATTTAATTTCATATATAACTATTACTCACACTGCTAACAGTTTCTACCACACAAGAGCTACAGGATGAGTAATGTTTTTGCACATGTGAAGACTTACAGGAACACAGCTAACCCATCTCCCTACCTATGAGCATAGCCATGTTCCCAGTCTCATTGCACAGCACTCGGGAACTGCCACAAAATACTGGAGACATGCCAAAAGTAGTGTGAAGTGTCTTTCTGTACAAGTTTATGCTTCTTTAAGCCTTAAAATCTTGCTTGCCGTGGAAAACACATGCAGAACACTTAGTCTGCAAGAACATCACAGCCCTGTCCAGGGCTGATCCTCCAGGGACGTTCTTGCTCACTGAAGGCAGGCCTGAGCATTGTATTTCTGGGTTGAGACCATATCCAAAATCCACAGTTCAGAGGGGCTTTATTGAAGGTTCAAGATTAGGACACAAGCTTGAATGAAATGTCGAGCAAGACTGAGCGTATTTTGTCTAAGCAGGATCCTCTCCCTTATTTTCAGTATAAATAACAAGCCACGAGAAGCAACCCCATTTTTTAAAGATCAGACCCCAGCAAGTGGTCAAACTTCCAAAACATTGTAAGAATTCCCACACTGAGAGTCAGTCCAGCTTTCCAAGTATTTATATACCTAATAGGTAGCCCTGCAAACTTGTCAAGGCTTTGCCAAGCTTACTATGACAGAAGTTGATCTGATCAAATTCTTTGTCCCCTCAACATAAAGAATTTACCCCGCTATTCTTTCTGCATCTGGTATATCTGCACTAGATATCAGATGCAAGCAAAATACATTCTGAGCCATTGTGTAGGGCTGAGAAATTTTACCCCAAGCTGTTTGTATGTAGAGGCAGCATCCTGAAATCAGCTGGCCGTAAAGCCAGAATAAAAAAAAAAAAAAAAAGGAAAGTTCACATATTTAAAGGGTTTGATGTTTTAATTAATAGTTCGTAGCTATGGAGACTGAAGTGAGGGAGTAGGGTTTTTATGTTAGATCTCAGAGGCTGCAGGAAAGAAAGATGCTTTCTAGATTAAACAAACCAGCAAAGTTCAATGAAAACAGCAAAAAAAAAGAGAAAGCAAATTGGTTACTGTAGACTCTTCTCCTTCATCTATCTGGGTTAATACAAACCTAAGCAAAGTTTTAGAGGCATGCTATCTATCACCTGTGGGCGTAATAAAAAAACAACTTTAGAAGAATAATACTGAAACTGTAATTATTCCCAACATTATGCTTCGATGTTACTGAAGAACAGACCAAAACTCTCCCTTCCTTCACTCAGTGTAAATCTAATAACACATAACATGATGGGGTTTTTACAGATGAAAGATAATCTACAATCAAATGAGTACTTTTCCTAGAACACTGCAGAGCAGTTTACTCAAGGAGGGACAAGGAGCAGTTGCCATCAGAAATTAAAAGATGCTTTTTCTGCCTCTCAAGCCAACCCAAAGCCTCTTTTCCCTACAAGACAGGTACTCCTGTCTCCTCATTTTAAAAATGTTTCTACAAGACTCCCAGGATGCTGAAGAAGGCTCTAACTCATTGCCACATGTATAAAATAGCAGATGAGTGATTAATCTTCTCGTTTGTTCTTTCCTCACACTTTATTGGTTGGGCATAGTATGTATACATGTTTCTTTGTCACGGCAAAAGCCATCATTTTCATTAAACAGGATGAAAGACAGGATAGCAAACCACCCTGTTAGAAGGACTGCAGCTCAGATTTCCAAGGTGGCTGTTACAAGGACATTGCTTTGTCTCCTCACTTCTGGGGCAAGAGAGAGCAACCTGAAAATAGCAGCAGCCTCATGCAAGCTGCTAGCAGTCATTTTGGGGGTGTTGATATCGGAGAGTGAACCTACCCGGTCAACTAAGGATTCTATACAATCTCTAATCATTGCTTCAGTAAAGGAAGTGCAAGATGGTACAAGGAAAGCGCTGGTGGGGAAAAAGCTTAAACAACTACTTCAACGAAGCTGGGAGAAGGCAGACCACAGGAATCTGAAGGAAGAACTTGGCTAAAGTGCCTGTAATGAAAGAGGCAATAAACCCCACATTTTAGATATAATCGCTGCCGTAGGGCTATGAAGATGATGGTGGGGTTGCAGTCCAGGACAAGACTTGGCCATGCTATGCCCTTGATTGCTGTTGCTTGCAGCCATAAATGCTGCTGTTTAGTATGTTCCTGGAAGATAGTCCTGTTCTTCCATGTGTAACATTTCTTAGTCTCTTCAGCTTTGTGATGCCTTTTCAAGAAGAAAACATCTGAAATCCCCCTTATTTTTCTTTTCCGTCACAAATGTGTCAGCCACAAGCCCACGCTACTCAGCCACCATGATTGCTGCCACGCTGCAGCTGACAAGCTGTGAAAGTTTTGGCTGCCCAACATCATTGTGAACATTTTTACTTCCTTTTGTTAGAATTGTGTGATGTTCACATCTCATTGCCACGTACCAATGTACCTTCACACATATACATCTGTGAGCTTTAGTGACATCAAATATCACATTCAATTGGTTAGGAAATACTACCTTGTTAATGAGATGCAACATTACTGCCAGCTGCTCATTCCAATACCACTTAAACATGCATAGAAATCATTTCCTTATACTTTAGCATCCTTTTTATATTTGAGTTATAAAAAAGTAAAACACTGTGGGGAAAAAGAGAGTGGATCATCCACTCCTGAACTTTGCAATGAACCAAGGACTGTTTCAATAGAAATTACATTCAATGACTCAGTGCTTAAACTAACCAGGAAATAAAATATGAGATTAGAATGGTTTCTTCTTTCTGTTCGACTGTGAGGCTTTTAGTAAATCCCAGAGAAGTGTTGAAGACCTGTGGGACTCAAAGTGTTGGGAGGAATTTGTAAAGGAGAACAACCAAGTCTCACGCGCAAAATTCGCCAGCAATTGTACAATCTTCTAATAACTAAATCCAGAAATTATATCAACCTGCTCTCAGTTTAAGGATAGCACTACAATTTATGCTCATTGTGATGCTGAAGGCCTCAAACACAGGCTTCACTGACAGCTACAGTACCTGTACGCAGCTGTTCATTACATTCACTTATAACTTCTAAGACAAATGTAACGTAGCCATCCTGCACACACAATAAAAGGACACTAGCTCCAAACACATAATCCAGCCATTATTTTGATTGCAGTATATTTTCCAAATCATTCTGAAAATATGCTTTTGTTAAAGTGCATGATTTGTCAAAAGCACCTCCAGCAGGTGTAAGAAAAAGAGCAGAGAAATTGGAGCTTGCTTAACCAGGTTTATAACCTGCTGTTTCAGTCTCAGAGATGAATTACACTGCAGGAGCACGTTCACTAAACGTTCATGCTCTCCTTCTTGCCCTCCTACTTATGTTCAAAGAGTAGAATAGAAAAACATAAATCAAAGTCTCAGAACATATTTCTTCTCCAATTCTGAAGCTGCCGTATCTCTACACTAGAATCATAACCCCCCGCAATACAAATAAAAAGCATGGCCCAGCAATCAGCACTTCAAAATAATTACAGGCAACACAGTAATTTACACTTATCTAAAGCCTTTCACCCCAAGGACCCCAAAGCAATTTATGTACAATAGAGATGTGGCTGATATGAAAACAATAATGCCAAGGAGCTACTTGGGAATTGAAGGATTCTCTAAATCATGCGGATCTTTGCAGTCCAAAACTTTACATATGCCCATTACCCTGCTAGCAGTTTGAACCAAATCTATTACAACCTTCTGTTCCAAAGTTAGGAATAGTCTTGACATCGACACGCATGTTCTGAACATTTCTTTAATTTCAGTTGATGATTTTGAGAAATTAAGAAAGGAAAGGACTTGATACAACACTGCCCATCAGATGTCATCCGTAGCTTCAGGAGGTGATCATCTGAAGCACTACCAGGATTAACACATTCTTCTGGAGAGAAAAAGGGTCTCAATTTTTATGCCTGCTTCCCTCTGCTTTAGCAAATTTATTTCTGATGCATCCAGGCTCTGGGTAAATACTAGCCTACAGGCAGAGCCTTGTTTCTTCTGTGCTAGCTCTGAAATATCTTCATTTACCTACGAGCTGCTCAGCAAATTAAAGCAGACAGTCTACAGGTGCTTGCTGGAGTCCCAACATTGTTAGTAGCATCAGGCCATGGACGTATAAATTGATCTTTAAACATAGCTGTGAAATAGCTGCTGGTTCCCTAATCCTCAAACTGCACCCCTGGGGCGCTGTGTGAAAGGAAGCTTGGGGAACTGAATGGATATGTATTTCTAAAAATTAACTGGTAATCCTTTTACATTTCCAAGGCAATTTTCACATGGAAAGGGGCTGCTGGCCCTTTCTATATTATGAAACATGGATTTTGTATTGGCTTTCCTCGGTTGACAATGTATGGGCACACAAACTTTGAAAACATTTGCTGTTCACTTTGTAAGATCCCAGAAAGCCAAATTTGGGGAAAACAAAATCTCTTTTGCAATGTGAGTTATAGACACCAGCACTAGGAAAGCTCTCTGGCAGTCTTCAGATCCAAAGAGATCACTGCAAACCCCAGCGTTTTAAGGGGCAGCTGTATATTATTACCACATTTTAAAATTGGGAAATTGAATCAAAACACGTTAATGCCACAGGATGCCTTGATCTCAAGGGTAGGAAACTTACTCTTTTCCTTTGCTCAGACCTCTGTAACATATTTCTCTACCAAAATATGTACATAGGCCTGTCAGGGAAATACAGGATTTTTAGTGGATTGAATAAGAACAGCACATACAACAGGAGTGCAGCGTCTGATCTGCATGGCTAATGCGTTTGCAGTCAATCTGATCAGCGAAAAGGATTGGCCTCACTGCTCATCACCAGGAGTGTTACTGGCTTGGGAAGGAGGAAAAGCTAACTGTGTTTTGGGAAGGGAGGTGTTTGTTTTGGTTTGCTTTTTTTTTTAATAAAATAACATCAGGGGAAAATCTTACCATTTTTGCTACCCACGTGGCACACATTTCTGTTTCACTCCTGGGTGGCAGCTGCAGCATCTCTCAGCAGGGAGAGAGGAGTTTGCTATGAAAGTACGGAGGGAGAAGTGATTGGGTGGGCATTTTTTTGCCCTTCCTCATGATCCCTGTGCTGACAGCTGATCCACTAATGACACTCGAGACAAGTGACTTATTAAAGCAGTTTTCATAATGGGATGCTGGAAATGGCTGATTGCATTGCCTCACACTGGATTTCTTCTTATTACTTTTTTAAGGAGCAAAGAGGCAACAAAATGAACATCTTTCTTTAATTAGAGAGTCCTTAGAAATTGCAAGTATTCAGTGTTGTCTGTTAAGAGACAAATGCTAAAGAAAAAAAGGTGAATAAATAATAGACCACATAATAAGACTGGTTTGGGCTAAACTCTGAAACTAAAACAGAAAATATATGGAGCTTATTTATTTTTCCATCTTCATACTGCTTCAATTTGTGGTTCACATCTTCAGGAGGTGAAAAACAATTTCATTTACTAGAAAAGCTGCCCAAAGAAGCTATGCCAATTTATACCACCTGGGAATCTCACCCTGTGCTAATCTGTTTCATTCATCCCCATTTCTTGACATATAACTGCCAAGGGACTAGCCTGGATCTGGAAATGTATTACCCAAATGTCACCAGTAACGCTGTCTCTTTCTCTCCTATTCTCTCCAGAGCATCTAAGCCAGAACAGACTTCAAAACTGGATTTGTGAAAGTGAGTGGAGGCAAGGGCAAAAAAAAAAATGGACTGAAGGTGTAAGATTCTGTAGTAAATTCTGGATAAATCAGGCTCTGTCATTGCCTTTACTGCAGACAGGAGTTAATTCCATAGTTCAGTTTTATCTTCTGTGTTCATATATTTATGAAAATGATTTATAACATGGAGCTTGTAACAGTGAGGGAGTGTATTAGATGACCCTAGTGGTCCCACGAATCTTCATCTATGATTTCACTGCTCTTGTGGATGCAGCTGTTGTGAGAAGTTGGTCTGGAAACAATAGCAAGGATTTTGATTATCAGCACAATAGGTCTTGCACTGACTTTGGAGTTCCATAAAGAATCATTGCAGAGGCCTGATAACAGGCAGTACATATTTGCTGCTTCCTATGTTTCTAATCATAGTACACTGGACTGGAAAGACATTCTGGGGTATTCAGTCCAGTCCCTTGCTATTGCAGGTAACCAAATAATAAAATCAATTTTATAAATTGATGGATTGCTTTGTTCTGCCGTAAGACATTTCATGTCCTGTAGTTTTATTTCTAGTTACAGAAACTTTCTGTCAGTGCCAGGCATACTCCTGATGGAAGTGCCTTTTGCAGTCTCGGGATATTAAAGCATCAGGAAGGAAGGAAGGAGAAAAGAGACAGGCTCAAAGAAGGTTCTTAAGCTCAGACACAACTTTACTGTATTAGGTTCCCTTAAGAGAAAAGGTTGTTTAAAAGGAGCTGAATTCTTCAAAATTCAGAAGCACCATTTTCTCCTTGTACCATTTCAGAACAGCAAATCTACACAAGTTCTCACCTCAGCTGAACAGGGGAAAAAATTAATCCTTCATATATAGATAAGACTGATCTGAGCCTTTCACATACTGATATAATTGCAGTCTACTTTGCCTCAGTGGATGTGTCCCTTTACTGACCGAGCCTAAGTGGTGCCTAGAGAGTGTTGTGGGTGCAAATTCACCTGGCAAAACACATCTGTGCACCACGGCATGCAGTGCTCAGGCCAGGAGGTTGGGCATGTTCTCCTGTGCACTGGGATCTTTGAGAGACAGAGTTTGTGTGCTTCCCATGCTGAATCATAGCAGCCCATGAAAACACATGTAGCTCCACAGCACTGGGAAAGAGCAAACATTCAGTATCAAAAAATATCCAATGACATTCAATTAATAAAGAATTAGGGCTTAGGAGTGTACTTATCTATAGTGTACATGGCTGTATGGAAAATAAGACTTGTCAAACAAAATTCAAGTCATCTTACCATTAAAGTACAAACTCAACTGTAAAAGTAGCTGTGCTGATGGAATAAAATTCTCTCTCTCACTTAATTTGTTTCCAGAAGATGCTCTAACTGAAAAGAGCACTATGATGCTGTACAACAAAGTTCATGCTAAATGGATTAAAATTATAGAACTGATAGATTTTAAAGCATAAATTTAAATGTAAGTATCTGTCTTAGTTCATTGCTGCTGTACATTGCATTTAGAAGCAGATATAAGTGAACATTAATAAAATTCATAGTAACGTTAAAAACTAGTGGGGTAGTCAATAATATTGGGAACTGCTCGATTATGTAAATCAATTGGCAGAGTAACGAAGATTTTAAAACTGCAGAATGTCAAGTATTAAAGTTTCTTAGAAGATGGGAAATAGAATAGCTGAACACGCTGGCAATGAAAGAGACTCATCACAGAAAATCCCCAATGAAATGCAACATCCACAACTGAGAAGGTGAGAGAGGGCAGACCAAATATTTGGCTGCATGACAAGCAGAACCCAAAATGCCCAAGAAGGATTTTTTTCACAAGGAGCTGTTGAAAATGCTGGAGAAGAGGAGGGGACGAAGAGGAGGCTGAAGGCAGAACAGGACAGGACAGGACACACGAGTTGTGTGATGGACACAGAGATATTATCAGCATTGATTAACTTGGAGCTCACCTGGTATTGCATAGGCTTATAATCAGGTTGTAACTGTGAGAGGTTTCACTCCCATCATGGCTAGTGCTGAAAAGAGACTTCTTCACCCATAGCCTGTAAGAATGCTAATGTCTTACGGCTTCTGCACTACTTGGTAAATAGCTTGCTAGTTTATTGTAAACCACTTCCCTAAAGTAATACTCTTTCATTCCCTGTTAACTTTGTATCCAGCTTTACACAATTAATTAGGGAAGTGTTCAAAGACCTAGATTTTAAACCACTTAATTAATAAGGAATGAAAGTTTAATGGCTATTCCTCTCAGACTATTTAATTTAATGAGAGAATTCGCAAGAAAAAGAAGCAACAAAAATCAATTTAATGTATAACAAATTGCAACAGAAAACAGAAATGTCTGAGATGAACATATGTATCTATTTACTGTTTGACTGTATCAAAGCATCCCTATCAGAGCTCAGGGTGTTCCGCATTTTTGGTAAGGGTGACACAACTCATTAGTTCCAAGGATCTTCCCCACCCAATGAAACAAACTGGTATTTCCATCACACCCCAGGATGTCACTGTATCCATCCCACCTCCTGAAAACAAAATCCAGAAACAAAAGAGTAGAGGAGCCTCGTCATTTGCCCCAGATGCAAGAAAAGGCTGAAAAAGAGAGCAACGACTTCCCGGACGCCCTCCCAAGCGCAGGGGCCAGCGAGTGGCGTTCAGCCCAGCATCACGCTGGGCCCGGAGGCTGAAGACACCCGTCGTGGTACCACAGGAGGAAGGAGAGCCTATTCAGAAGGAGATAGGACACATGTGGCACCATAATGTCCCTGACTAGAAAACCTAATGAGTCCTCATCCTGACACCCAGCTGAGCAATGTGACTTCATGCAGGACACACTTATTTGAACTAAATCTTTCTATTATAGACAAAAACGCATGCAGCAGCAGCCTATCAGTTTTATTTTGTAAGAGCTGTCACACTGACATCTCTCTAAAAGCAACATTTCTTTTTATGTCAGTGGAAGGTCTGAATGCTAAACGATGGGAACATGCCCTTCTACATTACTGAAACATTTTTAGTTGTTTCGTTCCCTGAGGTATCTGCCACAAACAAGAAGAGCCAAGACTGAAGACAGGATAACTTAGTAAAGAGCACTGAAATACTTCTAATAATCTGAGTAAGACCTAAGAAAATATCAGAGCTGCTGTTATACTAAGCTTTGTAAAGACCATAAAAGAAACTGCCCCTCTACTGAGACATTTCAAATCTAAGCTCTGCTTTTAAAACAAAATTACTCTGGTACATATAAAACATCAGGCTTTGGGTTGGGGAGAGATGCTGTTTTATTTTAAGAACTTGGAATTTGGTAAGATCTAAGTATAAACATTCAAAAAAAACATTAAATTTGAAAAAAGGCTTTGTTCATCAGTACTGGCAAGACTGATTCGTGTTAAGAAGAAATGAGACTGCAACGTATACAACATTTCAAAATAAATACTGGCATGTAGCATTGCTAGGATTTTGCCAGCCGTCTGCATGATCCATCCCCGTATGATGGTTTAGCCACCTATCTGGTTTTGCTAAGGTATTTGGAATATAGGTTTGCTGATACGAAGCATAACATTTTTTCCTCTCAGCTATTGCTAATTAAGCCTACCACTGTAGCTTAAATCAATCCATTAAGTTTAATTGAATAAGGAACTGGATCTCTACAGAACTGGGTCTCTCTTCTGCAGTTCATATAGAAAAGGTATTTACTGTGAATATTGCTATTCTGTATTAGGAATTGCTTTTTTAAAAAACTAAGATATAACCTTTTGTCAAAAAGAAGAGGAAAGTGGAAATAATAGGGAAAGCTTTTTGGCTCTCAGAGAGCAAATCTGAACTCAAAGCCCAAGAAACTCTAAGGAGTAAGGAATAATTGCCATATTCACCAAAAAGCAGCGAGAATGGCTGGATAAGTGAGCGGACTGGGGTAAACGTAAAATGTTTCCTCAGCAAATCCCTGAGCTTACCCCAATAAATTTTAGTCTGGCCAGCAGCAACCTCTCTGACAAAGAGTTAGGATGCCTCTGCATTTTCTGTTCCAGCCAGGACAGGATTTAACCCTAAACATGTTTTTCAAAAAATAATTTTAACTTTAAAATTTGTGTAATCACTTATGACTAACTCCTCATAACAGAAGTTATCGTATATGCAATTATCTCTTTAGTTTGGTTTTTGAATTAATATGAGTCATTCTCCTTCCATTTAAAACCTCATTTTCCACATGTACAACACTTCTAACCAGCTTTGGAAGAGAAATATCAAAGGGGCTAATTCCCCCGTTTTAATTTAACCAAAGAAAATAGAGTTACGTAAAGGACAGATCTGAATCATTACAGCGTGTCTGAGCTCTCACAAGGAAGACAGAAAGCAATGGCAAATCTATGGGTGCATAAAAAATTCAGTGTCTTTTACTGGGTTTTAATGAGGCATTTTTGTTTTAACTGAGGGGAGGGCAGAGAAAGAGGGAAGTATTTCTGCATCATGCTAAACACACCATAGAACAAGACTTGTGCTCTTCTCTGACCCCTATTATGCTCCTGAAATTGCTCACAAAACGAAGCATAATTGATGTGATTGTCAAATCCCCTTTCTCCAAGCACCATAATAACTTCCCGCACCTAAATACTGCGGGACTTCTGTCAGAAGAGAAGAAAGCTCTCAGCTCCCTCCAAGAAGCGGCAGCTTGCTTGGCACTGCCATTCTGTTCCAACAAAATTATCTAATCTATATGCTAAATTATTCCCACATTTAGAGCTACACCACTGCTGTGCTGTCACTCTGGCGCTGCCCCAGCACAGCTGGTTTTTGCTTTGGGACATTTTGCAAGGCACCACGCAGGGATATGAGGGCTGGCGTGTTCAAAGCTTGATTGTGCCTTCTGGGCTTGACCCACCAGGTGCGTTTTGCACTGTCCCTTTACTGTGGGGTTTACAGCCTCGGGAGGCTGCCGCTCTGGCTGCAGACAGAGCACTGTGATGGGCTCCCATCAGCTGCCCATGCCTCTGATGCTCTCCTAACCTGCACCGCAGATATACACCTTGGAACAGGGATCAATTAATTTCTCAAACATTTTAATTTATCCTTGTCTGCAGACATCTTGCGCCTGTGGACATCTTTATGATTGCAAGACTGATCTCTCTTTTTCTGAATCACATAATCACAGAATCACAGAATCACAGAATGTTAGGGATTGGAAGGGACCTCGAAAGATCATCTAGTCCAATCCCCCTGCCGGAGCAGGATTGCCTAGACCATATCACACAGGAACGCGTCCAGGCGGGTTTTGAATGTTTCCAGAGAAGGAGACTGAAGTCCAGGTCTGTCTGACCATGCAGAAGACTCCAACACTTAGCAAGCAGTTGCCTTACAGACGCCTTATTAGCCCTGATTTTGACTGGTAAATGATATAAGCAGGTAAATAAATAAAGTTTGTTACGATGAACATGAGAAAAACAACTCTCTCCTATTTATGTCCACTTTACTTATGTATTTTACCAAATTCACTACACGTTCTAGACTAGCTTCAATAGTATGGATTCCCCTGAATAATACGAAATTTGTAATTGGGTATATTTTAGCTTCCTTTCAGTATTTCTGTTCCTGTATTAGACAAGCAGAAGGATTTATAGTGAGAATATGTGCATGCACAAATATCAAATCTTATTTCTTAGTCTTAACTTCAAAATTCACTTCCCAGACAAAATCTGAATGCTTTTAAATGAGCCAGAAAAATGATCAAAGTGAATTATGAAAAAATATCTGAGAATGTTTGAGAAATTTGAGAGCAGGATTTTGCTGTATTGGTTTGGCTCCACCTTTCCATGGGAATGATCTGAATGCATTAAGAAGACTATTAAAATGCATTCCTCCTTTGCATGAAAAATTGAAATTCTCTGACAAATTACTTGAAGTGGAATGTATTCAATTCCCTCCCAAGAGATAACATTTTGTTTTGAGAAAAGGCAGATGCATAAATGCTTGTGAGCTCTATGCACACAAGTACTTAAAACTGTGTATAGTGTATAATTTAGAAGGCACCTTCCTAAAAAAAGCATTGCTGGAAGATGACAGCTGGCAGAGTCCAGTACACACCTGGCCCCTTTCCGGTTCATAAAGGAAAGGAACCCCTAGCAAAGCCCCTTTGCAGGAAGGCAGATGATTTTGGGGTGAATCCAGGAAGGCAGCCCAGCAGCTGTCCAGAGACCAGCACGGAGGCGGATGGTTGCTGACAAGCACAGCAGCAGCCACTGAATACAAACCTGTGCTAGAATAACAGGAGGTAGCAACAGACAGTCCTAAACTGGTGGTGCTGCTGGTCCAAAAGGAAGCATTTCTGATTAAAAACATTCCAGGTTTTTGATTAAAATTTTTCATTTTCAATGTTTTGTATTTCAGTTCTAGATTTAAAACAAAAAAAGCCAGACAAACAAAAGACCTTGGTTTTGGCAGAAAGCAGACACTTCTCACAAAAAATTAGCAAACTAATTTCACAGTAAAAGACAGTTATGACAGAAGAAGTTGACCCATCCCACCCTGCTTCATACATAATTGGGCTGGTTTTGGCTGGGGTAGAGTTAGTTTTCTTCATAGTAGCTGGTATGGGGCTGTGTTTTGGATTTGTGCTGAAAACAGTGTTGATAATGCAGAGATGTTTTCATTACTGCTGAGCAGTGCTTACACAGAGTCAAGGCCTTTTCTGCTTCTCACCCCACTCCACCAGCGAGTCGGCTGGGGGTGCACAAGAAGTTGGGAGGGGACACAGCCAGGACAGCTGACCCCAACTGACCGAAGGGATATTCCCTACCATAGGACATCATGCTGAGCATATAAAGCTGGGGGAAGAAGAAGGAAGGGTGGGATGTTCCAGGTGATGGCGTTTGTCTTCCCAAGTAACCGTTACACATGATGGAGCCCAGCTTTCCTGGAGATGGCTGAACACCTGCCTGCCCATGGGAAGTGGTGAATGAATTCCTTGTTTTGCTTTGCTTGCACGCGTGGCTTTTGCTTTACCTGTTGAACGGTCTGTATCCCAGCCCATGAGTTTTCTCACTTTTACTCTTCCAATTCTCTCCCCCATTCTGCTGGGGGGGGAGTTAGCGAGCAGCTGTGTGGGGCTTAGTTGCCAGCTGGGGTTAAACCACAACTATAATGAAAATGGATTTTAAAAATCCTACAACGCCTACAGGGTGAAGCAAGTTTCCCTTTGCCCCATGCACAGCACATTCAGTTTGGTATCTGGGATGTGAACACCGGCTCTCTAGAAATTCCACCAGGTCTGGGCAGTGCAATGTACCACACTGCTGTTACATGTGAAAATACAATGGTCAGATGAACGCATTGAATGAATGATACTAACACATTACACACATGACAGAAGTAAAAATTACAGGAGAAGCAAACATCTATGAATGCTATATTTAGATGATTTGGAGTAGCTCAGCACACCTTTTCTGTGAAATTATTTCTGTCAGCATTCTTAAAATATTACTGCTAACCCATGAGAAATATTCCTCATTAATTTTGACAGTTATATATATTTGAATCTTACCCAGAGATGAGCTATCACTGACTGATGTGTTAAACTTTTCCATGCCAATGTTAATTTGTTTGCAGTGGGGGAAGTTAGCTCTCCACGTGGCTTAAATGTCACTGTATCTCGAAAGTCGTCATATTGTAGAAGGTTTCTTTCCTAAGAAACATTCACAAATTTAATGTCTAAAAAGGTAGCTAGGTAATCTGTGACTGACATTTACGCACACACAATCATATGCAATATATTAACTCAGTGTTTATGGCTCTGCATGCAATTAACAGCACTGCAATTAAGTTCTGGCATAATACTACATTTCAAAAGGCCAGCAAATGGATGGATATAAAACGAGCCAACAGAAACAAATCTTTTATCATTGCATTTTCCCCTAGGTGGCTGCATCCTTAAAGAAGGACTCACAAGCACTGGGACTGGGCTGAGCCTGTAAAGTGTTCAGAAATGAGGCAGTTTATCACAGTCCCGCTGGGGACGTTCTAACTCAAACTTCAGTACCTGTTCTGAAAGCAAAAATAAGGCATGAGTCACTTACCTCATTATCAAATAACATACCCAAACTAGATGACAAAAAGGTGGTGATTTGCAAAGTGATCAGCTGCATAATACTGCATTTTTTTTTCTGGTGAAGAACCCAGCTACAAGCACTCTTGTTGTCAGAAACATCTGTAAATAGAAAGATTCCAAACATCTCAGCAGCGTGGATTACCTTCTCTTAGACAGATGCTGTCAGATCCATCTGTAGAATACTTACACCCCAGTTACAGGGACGGCATGTGCTTTTGATGATGTATTTCCCCCCAAGTGCCCATGCGGGGTTAGTGCCCTTGCACCTCATCCAAAGAGGCTAAAGGGTTGCTGTTGCAGCTGGTCATAAAGTTTCCAACAGAACAGCTATCCATAAAAAAATGCCAGTCTGTAGAAATTAATTCTTGTCTTGCAACATGTCAGTTTTGATTTACCCAAGGCAATCTTTTGCTTTCCAGTGGGATTTCTGGTGAAAAGCACACAGCACGTTTTACTCCAGAGCCCCCATGGGCGCATGTGGTCATACAGCACCCTCCCCTTGGCCCCTTTCAGACCCCAGGTCTTCTCTCATCTCTGGGTAGCTTTTAAAGCACCTCCCAGATTACCTTGGGAAATGAATACAGACTTTATGAGGTCATTTGTCTTCAATGCACTTTCTAAATATTTAAATATGGAATATTGTTTACGACATTTCCTGATGAATTCAGTGTAGCTAACCAGGGGAAAGGCTGATGCAGTTTAGATGTCACCACTGCAAGGCAACAGTTGAGCAAAGATTTTCATGAACATGGTTCTGGACTTAGGACCATGCACAGCACACTTTGACTGAGAGATTTGTTATTACTTTGGAGCTGATCCTAGAAATAGTCCTGATCCTTTACTCACTCACTTAATGTAAACTGCAAAGGGCAAGAACCACATATCAGGCTAAATAATGATAGTTGTTTTTTTTTAATCTTAATTGTATTACATCTTTTCTCAAAATTACTTAATGGATGTAATGCACATAACACATAAATAGAGAAAAGGCCCCATGTCATTAGCAATCACACTAATCTGCTGTGTAGAACTGTTAGAAATAAAAGCAAATGTGACTGTACAAAATGCTCTTCACTTTGGAGATACAAAACACATGGAAGCTAATTTGTTTCTCTACTATCAATACTTCTCAAGTTGGCAACGGTCTCCTAAATTGAGTCCTATTTTATTCATTAGCATTATACAGCACTTTCAGTAAAGCAGTTGGTAACTACCACTCATTCTGCTTTTTAAAGCTGAGTAAGCAAACCGTTCTATTTTATTTATTAGTACAGGTTTTGTTAGTACCACCTATAATACAAGCGAATCAATTCATTGCTTACCAGAATGGCACGTGCTGATTAGCTAAATTACATTTCAGAAAAGATCACTCTGAATTCTCAAAGTTTTATGAGGTAGATTATCTGGCTTATCAAATAAATCATTCCAAAACAGTGCATATCTGTTGCATTTTATCTTTGCATAATGATCAGAAACCTATTTCTGAAAAACTTCTAAGGAGCCAGGAGTGATTCAGAGTTAAAAGGCCAGGGCATATTTTCTGCTTGTGGCAACTTAACACAGATACCTTAAATGTGTTTGCTATCCAGTTAGGGCTTGTTTCTGTCCTTTGGTACTGCATTAAATCAGGTTAATGAATGAAAATTGCTGATGGTTTAATATCACTTTGGCTGTGTTGACACTAAGCAGATTTAGCATTGATTTCTAGCATAAGCTAGTTTATTCGAACACAGTTTGTGTTTATACATAGTTATATATAGACATATATACACACAAATGGCATCATGATCTGTGATGTGAGGGTGGAATAAGGCTAGCTCCTCTATTATAATTCTACAGTCTCAAAAAATCAATTCGAAATGGCATGCCTGCATCTATGCAGCATACCCTTCACAAAATTGCACCCAAAGGTTGCATCTTACCATGTGGTAAGCCTGTGCAAACGGCAGGAGACAGTCTAGTGGTTCAAATCCCCTTCCCTTCTCCTTCTCTGTCTCCATGGTAAAATGGTGACAAGTTACTCTGTTGATCTTAAAAAAGCAGAAAATAGTTACACATTAAAAAATAAAAAATTAATAAACAATTAAAACCCTTTAAACGTCCTTTTAAACACAACAGAGCTTGCAGCACCATTATGGCGCATGAATTGTGCCACGCACAGGGTGCTGCTCTGCAGGCGCTTTCCCCAGCATCAGTCCCAGCGTGGGAGAGGCACCACCGCAGCGCTGCTTAACCCCCGCCTGCAGGAGCCTGTGCACAGCAAGGGTTTGCTGGCTAGCTCGGCACGAACTCAATAAGCCTGGGAGCTTGTGCTCTGACTAATTATTTATTCAGCATTCAGGTAGCCCTAGACCAGGACCCCGGATTCTCAGCTGTGACTCTGACTTGGTGCTTCTTCAGGGCAGGAGCTCACGTAACATGTCCACTTCCTGGTTTCTTCTCACACGCTTGGAGAGGGCAACCAAAGGCACTTTTCTGAGTACAAGAGCAGGCCCAAGCTGGCCAGTGGCTTCGCCAGTGCTCTGCAATGCCTCTGCTCCCCTAATACAGCAATACTGCTCTTCCAGCTATACTCATAAACTCCCTCAGGATACAGAGGCAATTTATATTATCTTCTGTTGCACTTGGGACTATTTCCAAACTGTATTTGTGGCTGTAGCATTATTACCTTACTCTGCACTGTATTCTAATGCTTCTTTAATATTATTCTAAATATCTTTGAAATAAATATTACAGTGTCGGGTACGAAGGCAAATCAGAAGTTCTGGGCAGAGTCTTTCTCATTTTACTCCTCATTTTTATCAGACAATGAACCTACCCTTGCCAGCCATAAATTTGGCCAAAAAATAGAAAGGCCTTCTAAATATTTTTGACAATATTTGTTAAAAATACCGCATACAGCTGCTCCAGTGACGTCTCAGTCACCCAGAGGGTATAAACACTCTAAAAGAGACATAAAATAGGCTAGCCTATAGCCAATGCAAACCCAAAATCTATTTCAGAGGCAATAGCTCTAAATTTAAGAAAAATGTCCTTCTTTTTGCTATTTCACTATTTTAACTTTAAAAACCAAGGCTAAGTGAATGCAACTTAGAAAGTCCTTTTGGAGATTAGCATTTGAGGAAGTTCTGGGAGCTGTAAGGATTTTTAAAAACCTGACGAAGCCCCATACTGCACTTCTACATGCTTTTGAGCTTGAAGTTCCAGCAGTGGTGAACTTATTGTGCAGATTATGATCAGAAAAGACTAGTTTGCATGGGCTAGAAATATAAACTCAGAAGTGAAATCCTCCTTATTCCTATTTTGTTTGGTCCAATCAATATGGATAATGTTTGAATTCTTCCACAAAGCCTAAGTGACCTTAACTTGAACAGAACTTTTATTGTTGAAAATTTGACATTGACTGTCATTACTGTTCCTACTGGTCTACTTAGTTTCTGACCACATTTTCCTGCAATATCTTTGTAGAGTCACAGGATTTACTTCATTTAGACACTATGCGTAACTTACCACTCTGGTATTTATCTGAATTCTTCCTGTGTCCATTAAACTCCTAAAACCAAACCAAGCTGTGTTACTTTCTGTGGGTTATAATGATGAAAAAATGTGTTTTAAACAGCAAGTATCAACCTATTACAAACTTCAAAGAAACAAAGAGTTAAAAAGTCTTTCACTCTCTCCCGTGTCCACAATATCTGACTAGGACTAAAATATTAAAATGCAAGAAGATCAATTATTGAACCACATTCTTTATTCACTGACATGTTTTGTCAATTAAGCCAAGCTTCAATTTCTCAGGCTTCCTACAGTGTATTTTATTATGGTAATTCTTCTTTTTGCATTTTTCCTTCAAGTTTGTCTGTTTTTTCAAAATTCCTAGATCACAGGTGTAGACTGCTTCATAAGGTTCTGTAATGTAACCCATGAGGCATATGGCAGAACTGGAGCTCCGGCTCCTCTGCAGTGGGTAGCAGTGGTGGGGCAGCCTGAGTGGCTGCGAGGACAAGGACACATGATCCTCCCAAATTAGGACCAGTGTGGAGCAATTTCCTCTTGCAGCCACATGTAACAGATCCGGGGCTGATGGGTGGTGAGCGGACTTATTTTACTGATTTCTCCACACCACCTCCTGACTCAGACATTAGCTAGTGCCTGGGAGCAGTACCAGTGACAGAGGAAAAGAGATGGATATTGTCATGGTACCAGGTCCTTACATCGTTCTCCTCTCCCACCAGTCAGAAACAACTTCTTCAGAACTCGTTCTTTCAGGGTTATTTTTTAAACTGCAGTGTTGGCATGAACTCCTTGTTAAACCCTCTTTTCAGTACTGACCCATCATTGCCAGTTCTCTCAGGTGTGCCACAACTCTTGATTTGAGGGTTTTTTGCCTGTTTTGGGATGGAAAGCTATTGTCTCAAAGCCTTGTTTCATATAGCCACTAACATTTCATGTGCCTACCACACAGCTGCAGCATAACTGGAAGATATCCAAGCTAAGGTTAAAATCAGCTGCCCTGCAAGAGAATGGGTTATATTAGCTCTGAACTTTATAGCCATGCTCTAGTATCCAGCCTAGCCCTTCTGAAGCTACTTCAGATGCCTCCATGTGACAGTGCTGACTGCACCTGCCTCTAAAGAGCTGGCTACACCACTTGCCTCTGTTCTTGATGAAACTAAATTCAAACCCTTCTGCAAAATGCCACTGACTCAGCACCATGTTGGTGCTAGATAAACTACAGTGGGTGCTTGCTACCATCTCACTATTTTGGAGGAAAAAGAGAGCAACAAAAGAAGAGGATTAACTTCAAGCTGCTGGGCAAGACATTTTTTGGGGGCATGTTTGAGACTGTATTTATTAATGATGCTGTTCAGGAGAAGGATAACTTTCCCTATCACACACAAAATATAAGAAACAAAGAAAAACATTTATATATTTATTATTCCAGTGCACCTTTTGATTTCCCTGGTGATTCCCTGGTTTATTACTCCCTTACAGACATTAATTGGGGCTGCTGAGATTTTCAATTGAAGCCGTTGCCACCAAAGGACCTACAACCACGAGTAATGAGGAAGCCGCACAGGGAGCAGAGCACAGCAGCCCTCTCCAAAAGCAAGTCCCCAGAGGGATGTTGCAGCTCCACTCGGGCAAGCTGCCATGTCCCATTTTTCACTGGTAGCAAGGCAAAGACCATTCCAGGATAGTGCTGCTGTCTCCTTCCCAGGCCATTCGTACCAGAGTTAGCCTCCCAAAGTGTCCTGCTAGGAAGCACAGATTGAAGGCATGGGCAGGCACAAGGCTCTGGGGAATGGGACTCCCCTGTCCCTTTGGGCTGCATGTCAGAAATTACTCATAATAATAAGATTTTGAGCACACTCAAAAATAAATCGACTGTTAACTCAGAGAGAATTATTAGGATCCTCTTACTATTGTCTATAATTCATTTATAGCACTTGAAATGCCAAAGAGAGGCACTTCAGCATATGATGAAACTGAAGCAGATGCCGCTCTTGATTGTACAACTGCTTATCCAGCTAATGCAAAGCAAAAAGTTCAGCAGCCAGTTGCCAGCAACTTGGTTTGTCTGTCTAAATAGCTACTGGTAGCTTCTCAGCTCTGTCTCTCGTTCACACATAGGAACAGAAAATGAAACAGAAAACACATTATGTGATTTATCCAGAGATCAGGATTCATACCCCTGCTACTGGCCCATGCACCTGCAATCCCTGAGAACAGAAATTTCTAGAACTTTAAGATGTCTTTTTTAAATTTAAATTTTCCAGAGTTCACTGATGCACAGGGCATTTGGAATAACTCAAGACATACAAATCTACTGATGAAAAATTCATAATGAGTTAACAATAACGAAGACAAAGTACTGCACGGGTATACAAATATTCCCTTTATACACATGAAAAACCAAAAGGCATACGGACACGTCCGTTTTGAAGTTCCTCTGAGGACTCAGGAAGCTCAGTCTCTGTATAACAGCACTTATCTTTGTAAGGTTTACATTTGCTGGTTCAGCCTTCTAACTTCTCCCATGATCCTGTCTAAATTCGAGCAGTAATCCAAAAAA
The DNA here is from genome assembly GCF_013368605.1 of Nyctibius grandis. Classification (NCBI taxonomy): domain Eukaryota; kingdom Metazoa; phylum Chordata; class Aves; order Nyctibiiformes; family Nyctibiidae; genus Nyctibius; species Nyctibius grandis. Next base: position 35,349,998 of record NC_090666.1, read on the forward strand.
CCTACCTGACTTGTATCCTTGATTTGTTCTACCAATGGCCTTTAACACCCTGTGAACCACTCCTGTATGTGTTGCCCTGTGATTCTGAGGTGCTACAGAACATTATGGGGAAGGCAGGTAGGTAACAGCCTCAGGGATGGAGGTAGAAGAGCTGGGGTGAGAGGAGTAGAGGCGGTGGATGGATGTATACACATATATATATGTACATGTACATACCCTTAACTATCGCTGAACACTGCTTTCATAAGATGTGGGTGAGACCAGTGAGACCAGTGACAACCAGTGATCAGTGACCACGCCATCCGACGAATGCTGTCAGCAAGTGATCGGTACATACATAGACAATTTCTGCATTTTGCAGCCTTAGGAGAAAACCTTCCCAAGTCCGTGTCTGCATAAAGACTGCTGTGTTTAACAGCCACAGTGAACCTGTACTCCTTAAATATGTTCAATAAAATGTGGGCATCCCGAGGCAGTAAGTTCCACACAGTGATTATGTGCTATCTGAAAAGCAACATTTTCTTCTTGATTAAAATAAGCTATTTGTCAGCACTGTGTAGAGAGGAGGGCGACTCTTGCCTTGACAAGAAGCTGCGGTCACCAGCTCAGGTGTGCAAGGGAGCAGTCACCAGTGGAAATCAGGAGAGCAGACGCTGCCGAGAGGAGATGATAAAGAGAATGAGCATCTTCCTCTATACATGAGGGTAAAGGGGCAGCAGGTACAGGCAAACCCTGAGAAAAATAATTAACAAATGGAAACTTTCTCATGAGAATTAGCACAGACTGTTTCTGTCTCTTCTCCAGCCATATCCACAGCATGAAAATGGCATTTGCCTTTCTGCATAGGGAACCTGCAGCAGAAATGTGCCTGCATTTCGGTGAGTACAAACCCAGCTCACCAAGCCGGAGAAAACACAGACAAAACCCACAAGGGCTCATATCATCCCAGTTAGCTGAACGCACGGGCTTGGCTGAAAGGCTGAAGTGCTGGTCCTCAAAGCTGTTTCAGCATCTAAATCCCACTCTAATCGCAATTTTTGTCCTGGGCTTGAATCATTGTTAGATGCTTGATAGATTGTACAAACAGGTTTTCTGTTTGCAGAATCCATTGCAACAATTTCACCTGTTAGAAGCTAAATTTACAGGGTATTCGTAATTCCTTGAATATGTTGTTTGTAAGCTGTTCACTGTGATCTTAGAGAGAAACTTCTTCAGGAAATTATTTTTCTTCCTTTTTTATTTTTTTTTTTAAAGTCTCTTGCTAACATATAATTCAACAAGGCATTGCAAGCTACTAGCCAGGTAATTCAATAAATAAGAGCCAGGTAGCTGCCACACAGGCTCTCTCTTCCAGGCTGAGTGATCACCCTATACTGCAACACATTGCAGGGGCATGTTCATTTGCTGTCCTGTACAGGTCCTTTTATCTGTCTTTTCTCTGCAGTGTCTGAACACTTTCCTGTAACACATTAAGCAATATGAATATTATACATCACCTCTATGGTTCTCTCTCATGTTCATGTAGGCGATGAGAGAAATATATTAATGTTAACGATGGCTTTATACTTCCTTAATAGTTACCCTGCTTCCAGCTTTTCAGAGCAGGGACTCATTCTTACTGGTTAGACCATTTGGGCTTAAAGTTCATTCTGGTTTTAAAATGTGTTACAGCGACAGTCCTTGTATTTTAAGGGAGCAGTAGTAATGGATTTAGTAACCTCTCTAAAGCAGCATGAATTTGGGGTACCCAGGGTCTGTGAGGCACTCACGGACTTTTCAAGCTCGTGGGCACCCAAAGGACCCTGCAGGGAGGGGTGGCACAGCATGACTGCCTCTCTGCCCCCAGCACCATGCCAGGGATGCTCTCCAGAGCCTGCCTGCGCCCATCGGGGCTGTAGCACTGCCACCCCACCCTGCAGTGCTCACCGAGTGAGGCTGCAGGTACCACCAGCAGCCCTCCCTGATAATTTATTACAGATGCTAACAGTGTGAAAAGCAGCATGGGAGATTCGATGACTGTGGGCTTCACCGAGGTTTCAGTGTCTCGCATCCTGGCTGTTCCCCTCTAGCCACTTTCGAGCGCTTCAGAGCAACCAATTTCTTCTCATCTGATTTCTGAAAGTTATCTCTGGTTCCTCCAGTCAGTGCACTGATATTTCATCATTCATTGCTGTTTATGTATGTTCAGTGTTACCATATATGAAACAGCCCAGTAACATTTTCATACAAAAGGTGTTATGGACGGACGGTTCAGGCAATTATGGTACATTCCTGTATAACTTGCTCCAAGAGAAAAAGTCCCTGGTTTCTCTCCCCATCTACTCAGTCTCCCTTCAGCATTTCTCTTCCAGCTGTCTCAGAGCCTGTAGACGGCCGCTCCTCTAAGCTGATGTTCCCTCTTCAGAAATAATTTTTAAAAAGTTATATCATGATATAAAAAAAAAAAATCCCAATTAATACTTATCTTTCCACTAACATGATTTCCAGTTGTTTGTAGGCTTTGTTTAATATCGTCTTTTCAATTTAAATGTTCTTATTCCAAGATAAGAAAAACAATTCACTGAGTCACATTTCTTTTATCTGTCCTAATTAGTTTTCTAATTAATTCATAACTCCAAAAGCCTTCATTTATTTCATGTTTCAATTTAACTTCTGAGCTGCCATAATCAGATTAGCAATCAAACCCATTTTGAAAATATTTCTTCTCACAGGAAGCTGGGGAAACTCATACAAAACTGCCTCTGCGAATCTAATAAGCTTACGGTTTCTGCTTTGTTCTCCCCAGTCTAATTTTCAAGTTTGCAGGCATCCCACTCAATCTGATGTGAACTCACCCATACAAGGATGATTCTTTCCCCCAGCAACCGCTCTGTTATTATTAGTTATTTGCTTTACAGTGCTTGGAAAGGAATCAAAGGTGTAGGGAACTGGGTTACACTGAGCTGCACGACGCCTCCCAGGCACAGGTACGCAGGGTCACCCAGGCCTCCTGTTTCCTAAACTATTGCTCCCCCCGCAACGCCAAACTGTACCGCTCCTCAGCAGTGACAAGTGACATTTCACTGGCGTATTTGGAAAGCAGTCCATTAAAAAGTGCAGACAGCTGCAGATCAAAAAGGATGTGATCAAGCAGAAACAGATAGCAGGGAGTTGTATCCTTCTCCGAAACAGTCTCACTACATCGCTCTGATTCAGGAAAGCATCACCCTTTGGAAAAGCACTTAAATGTGTGCTCATCTTTGAATATATGCTCGGTCCCACTGAAGTCTCTGAAAGATAAGCATCCTCAAGAGCATCTTGAATAAAGACAGACTTAGCATGTGATTACACTCCTTAGCTGATATGGGATCTAGAAAATATAATGCAAAAAGCAGAAAGTCATTGTTACGGCAGATTTACAGAACATCGTGACACTGTCTGTACCCATCACACAGCAACACTGAGATTTCTTATTCAACTAATATTCTCATTCTTGCCAGTTTTGCCCTGGAAATGGAGAAATTATACAACATTTCCTACAGCATCCTTTCTAATCTTTCTGCTATCAAACTTCAGAGATATTCAGAACCTTCTCCCCCATGGTAATAATTATAACAGTTTTCTAAAAATCCTAATAAACACTGTCTCATTTTTGTACTCTCCTTCAAGTATTACCTGGCACCACAAAGGACTAATTCAAAACAACCCTAGCAAACCAATGGTTCACACCACAGTCACAGTCTCTATACCTTAGAAGATTTTTATAAAAAATGACATAGCATGCTATTTTTTCTTTCGTATGTGTGTGAAGAGACAGAAAAATGTTAAGAAATTACATAAAGGACTTTTTCATTTACATAAACACACATGAAGAAGCAATTGAGAGAATCACATTATAATAACTTTAGCGCAGGCATTGCAAATGCAAATTTTTAAAATCCTTTGACGCATCAAAACCATAAATGTTTTAAAATTTAACTAAACATTTACCACCCTACACCCAGAAAGCTCTGTAGTGTCTGGCCAAGGTTAACACAATGATTAAAATATGGACACATATAGAAAGAGAGAAATAATACTTATAAAGACATGTTCTACTGTGTTGCACTAAGGACAAGTTTAGTTGGATAAAAGCTACTACGTGAGAGTTTTACCAAGGCTCAAAGGTTCATGCATACAGATGAAGAAAGCCTTGAAGAAGACAGCTACAAAAAAGAATTTAAAATAAATATAAATAGCCATGTATTTCTGTAACACTGAAACTTCTCTTGATTTTGCAATCATTCAGAAGAAATCTAAATGGCGTGACATGACAATTCAGTTTAAATTAAGTCACTCACATTAATCAATATTCATTTATTCTTATAGCAAGTCATATAACAGTGTTGTCAACATTTCATCTTTAAAAAAGAATTAGTGACATTAGAAACAGCTCTCATGATGAGAGAATATTAAACATGTTAATTCTTACTAAAGAATTTATGTATTGCTCCTATCATGTTATTATATTCGCTTTCAGTGAATTCATAGTATTTGCGTGTTTGCACATTAAACGTTTGTACTCATGAACTTCAGATTCAGTGCTGAAACTGCTAATTGTGCAACTGCATAAAGATTAAAAAAAAAAAAAGCCAGAAAGATTTTTCTTCTTTTAAAAACATTCTGCACATGCTCTTATGTAAAACATTGCAGTAGCTGACAGTACCCAGAGTCGGATGTTTGTGTGGGCTGAGTGGGAAATAACCTTCCATTAATTTTCAAATAAATTCTGGACACCATGAGTGGCATAATGTTCAATGTCTTGTTTTTCTTGGGTTTATTTTGACAACTGAAACCCATTCAGAACTCATCTGCTTATAAAAGCAACCTGAAGAACACGTCAGAGGAGGGGACACAGCTGTACCTGTCACGCTGCAGTGCGCAGGCATCGCAGCATGCTCTGAGTCTGTCCAGTCAAAAAACCACAGCTCTAGATACCAACAAAGCAATTTTAAAAAATGGTTATAGCAAAGGGCTGAATACATGTCAGCCTCTCAGTTCTTCCCTAGCACACAGTAACACACCAGGCATGGGTGCAAAAGCAAGGTCTTCTGGGTTTGGGCTCCAGAACTACTCTCACGCTGCAACCTATAATCCAGGCAGATTTGGATCCATTTCCAAGAGCCCGAGGGGCTGTTCAGAAGACCCCGGATGCACCTACTTGCTACATACGTGAAGTGCGGGGACCGTACGCCGTCATCTACCCATCCATCCACACAACACATCTCTACTGGTCAGGAGAATGAAAGTTTACCAAGACGGAAATCAAACCTGCAAGCAGAGCAGTTTGAGGGCTTTAACCTATTTGTAGTTGTTTGCGCATCACTTGGGTTTGTCCCCTGTGAGGGACACTGAAATGCAAGGCAGATGTACATTAAAATTATGCAGCAGTAAAAGATCGATATCTGTTAAAGCCACAATTTCTACATTCCCTCCTCCTGCCCCCATGTCCCACTCAGTACTGCCAGCCCAACAGCGAGAGAAACCCTGCGCAGTGGCATTGCTGGGCAGGAGCCGATGGCGCGAAAGCAGAGGGGCAGCAGAGCGTTATGGGCCCAAACTGGGCACACCGGTAATACAGCGCAATGCTACGCTTTGTAGAGCAATGTTTTATGTAAAATCCATTGTGGGATAAAGGACGTGACAGTTTAGAGGATGTGTCAATTTTTTACACTGTGCTTGCCTATGCGTTACCCTCCCTTACAAACACCTCCTGCCTGCAGTGTGGGTGCAGGGGGTGTTAGCAGAGCTGGTGCACTAAGGCGTAGCAATCAGCTGCTTTTAGCAGTGCCTTAATGCTTTCCTAAGCATCTTGCTCGAAGCGTTTAATACTTCCCATCACCTCCTTTTGCTACGCATCCCTCTCTCTGACACGTAAATAATGAAAGTGTACTCTTCCTAGTTTGGTATCTCATACTGACAATCAGCTGCAGGGAAAACACAGTCAGTCAGTATTTGACGGGAACGAAAGAGAAAGCAGGCTGAATTTGACCCATGCAGTAAGTTTCAAAGGCAATCCCATAAACTCTCCTCAGCAAGGCTGGAGTCTAACAATATCAGCTGTCGGAGATGCTCACCCCTTTGCAAAAGTCCCTAGCTCCAGCAGCAGTTCCCGTAGCCAACTAAATCATATCTTTATCAGAACACAGGAGCATATAACAGCTCTGACAAGCACATGACTGGCCATACATCCCCATCTTTTAGGATTATGAGTGAGCCTGAAGTGAAAACCAGAAACTTCCAGGCAGAAATAGAAAATGGGTCCCCCCACTGCTCTGACCACAACAGTCCCATGGTGGCCACCGCGCTGCCCACAGCCACGTGCACCGAAATACCTGGGTGCCTGGCACCAGCGTGACCTGGGATGCTTGCCCAGGGGCTGGCAAACTCAGATTTGTGGGGGAAAAGCTTCAAGGGTTTGGCAGCCTGGACAACATAGAGAGGAAATGTCCATTTGCCAAATCCACCGAGAGGCAACCAGCATTTCACTGTTTCAGTATTTCTGAAGCTCAAATTAATCTGACTCCAAGACTAGATTTTCTGATCTATGAAGATGGTTTTAATATTGATCCTTTTTGTATTCTCTTACATCAACTACTGCTTGCAACTGGATGGAAATCTTCCAGGAATATTGCAAACGATAAATGATTTGACAAAACCTGAGATATTTTATCCACAGAGATGCTCCTTATACTGGAGGAAATAAGAACCCTTCACTAAGCACTTGGGAAATATTCATTATTTATACAACCAAAAACTACTCTCAGGTCTCTATTTATGTACTCCTCCATCAAAAGCTTTTACATTACTCTTATTAGTATCAGAGCCTGCTTTTTTGATGCTGAAATTTCACTTCCTTACTGGAAATTTAGGCTTCCAATAGCTTGCAGCTCCCCTGTACTGGAGCTGATTCGCCACTGCTCCATCTCTTACCAAGTATTAAACTTGTGCTGAGGTCAAAAAGCAGCTGATCTCACCCTAAAGTATTTAATCCCTTTCCCCAGGTCCCTGGCATAGTCATCCACTAACACTAAAGAAGCAAGCCCAGTACTTTATTTTCATACTGTGTATTTCTCACCGATTAGTTTCTCACCATGTAGGAAAACTTTTACCCCAGTGAGAATTTGTATGGTGGAGTTCCTGAAAGCGGGCGCCCAGGCACAGGCACCTAAGGCCTCAGCTGCTCAGTTAAGCAGAGCATACGCCAGTCGCAGTAACGCTGTTGAGCACCAAGAATTTACCTAGCTTTGGGCACTTAGAGTACTTAGGCAGAAATGTAGTTGCTGATGACCCCATGTAATCCATGGAAAGTGATCATTCCCCCTGGAAGCACCTCTGTCTCTCCACTGACTGTGCAGAGATCCCAGTGCAATTACTTTCCTAACCGGGACACCTCAGGTGAGGTAAATCCACACCCCTTTAATGTAGTCTTAGCACTAAAGTGCCCTGAATTGCTACTGCCTTGCCTTCACGTTCATCCTCTTCTTTTGTACTGCCACAGTTGTGCAGAAGGCATCTGGTCCTTCCCGTTCACTCCTCTAAAAACTGAACTCTTTATTGGTTTCTCTCATCTCTGACATTCCAGGAGCAGAAAGGAGATGAGAATGACACAGGTTTCAAAATCGCAATGGATGGAATAAGTAGCTACAAATACTTTTCTATATGTATGAAAAATAATGACAGTAGAGAACACCAAAATAAGTCTTTAAGACATTTCCTAACTGGAGGGAGAAATAAATTAAAACATGCAATAAAAGTTTTATAGCAGTTAGTGATTTCACTTTGGAAAACCTGCTAGGAACAAAGTTAATGGCATAATAAATTCTTTTTTTGTGAGAAATGATTATTTGGGGTTTTAAGGTTTGACAGTTTCTTGTAAATCTAATCAGCCAGCTAGCAATTAATAACATTAAATTGCTTCATGTCTTTCTGCACGAGCACAGTCATGCTGTGTCAAGGCATATACCTTCGAATGCTCAGATTTCTCTCACAGGCTAGTTCGCGTTAGCTGCGTGCACGCAAAAGCAAGCGTTTCTAAAAGTGTTAGATAACTAAAGACACAAGCTCAGAGGAAGACTATCAGCATAGTTGGAAGACCCTTTATTTTACTTCGGATTCTGGCCTATCTAAGAAAGAAGCATGTAATTTGAGTCTGACCTGTCTCAAATCAGCACCCAAACCCTCTAACTTACTGTGTTTTCATCTATTACGCTTTTGATACTTGAAGGGACCCAAATCTGTTTCAACCAAATTATTTTTCACCATTGTGGATGACACTACAATTTTTAGCCATGGACTAAGTTCAGATGAGGAACAAGGAGGTGCCAAAATGACAAAGCCAGGGAGCTAGAGATGGCTTGGGTACTTTTGTTAATTTGGATCCAAGATGATACACTGGACCATAGGGTACAAGAAAGAGTTTGTGGTTGAAATAAACATTAAAAAGATGTGTGAGACAACCAGAGTTCAAAAACAAAATTCAAGAGGTCCATCTCGTTTATAACCCCCACCTAAGAGTTTTGCTTTAAAACTGAACTCACCCAGAGTTTAATGGCGAGAGATGATGTGAAGATGAATCAGTGGTTGGCAGCCTGAAGTGAAAATTCATAGCATCATTGCACAGGAAAGGAGGCAGTGCAGTGCTGAGTGAGACTTTAAATCTATATTTGTCCATTATAATACTTTTTCTAAGTTATTACATATCCCTAAGAAAAATGAATGTGCTACAGCAGCTTTATTTAAACCTCAGAGGAGTTTGAAGTTATTTGGATTTCGCCTTTGCGCAATTTCATCTATTGCTCTCCTTGTCTCCCATCAGCAGACACGTAAGCCAAAATCCTGTTACAAAATCAAGTAGCTTTTCATCTTCAACCATTAATTATCACAAAGTCTATGTGAAGCTGGCAAACATCACTGCCCTCCATACCTCAAATAAGGAGACAGACAGCAACAAAGCAGCTTTCCTGAAACCACAGAGAAAGCATCCCAGAGCCCAAAATGTGATTTAACTTCTGTGCTTTTATAAACTGAGCAGTAGCAGTGATGAGTGTCACTGGCCCCTAAGTCAGCAAACACTTTAAATCACTCTTTTGAAAGTCTGTAGAAGTGAACAAACACCCTCATGGCAGAGCTGTCCGCAGGAACTTGCCCGGTGCAAGCCTGTAGATACACAGCTCAGGCAAAATGTTCTCTAGGCTGGCAGCACTATAGGCATATGCAGAGCCAAGGGATCGATCCAAGGCAGAAATTGTCAACAAATGTTAGTAATAATATAATGCCAAGAAAGGCAGAGCTGTTCTCCACCTCTGCACATGATTGTAACATCACACATGTGAGGGGGCATGAATCCCTTCCTCCCCAAACCAGTCTGGTTTCAGTCCATCTCTCCTGGATGGAGCAAACCTTGCTCTTGAAACAGCAGTTCCCTTTACCTCCTGTTTGATACATTTGCTGGGATTCTTATTAGGTTGTGTAGAAAAGGCACCAGAATAGATAAACTCCACTTTTATAGAGCTCTTTGGAAGTGTAATAGCGTTTAACTGCAATTTGGGGTTTTTTTCAGTTGAGCAGAAGGCTTATAACAATTGGCATAGCCTGGGTGTTCCTCAGGACAGAGCCTGTATCTGTCTGTCCACAGGAATATGTGCAACGAGCTCTGAACCCTTGGCCAAAGCATTTCCCATCTTACCATAATATAAATCCTGCTCCAAGCATGAAGTACATCACTTTTTATCAAAAGTCTCTCACTTCAAAGGGAAATGGCAGTGGCACGGAGCATCAAACAGATCCGTGGGGCTCATAAGCATTTATAAGCCTCCTAAGAGCAAAACTCTTATGGTTCATCTTCTCAGCTAAAAAAAGACTCGAGATTAACTTCTTTTTTTTTTTTTTAAACTGAAATACTGTAATATCTGTGAGCTATCCAAAGCCCACGGTGAAGATAACTCAGGTATCTCGGTCATTCCCATGCGCAGAGTTCAGTGCTGAGGACAATGCAAACCAGTTCACATGCCACATCACCTTATTTCTCTTACACCACTTTTTGGGGATAGGTAGAAGCCATTTGCTCAGCCAGGCACAGGCAGCTGGATTATACCCGCACAGTTCCACTACCCGTGGAAGCAGCCTGCCCTCCTGCAAGGAAGCCTGCAGCAGCCCCCCAAGGAAGCAGCAGCTCCCGTGGGTGCTGGCTCTCTCAGCCCCTCACCCAGCTCAGTGCCCCCCACAACTGCCCTGCTGCACCCCAAACCTCACCGCTGCCTGACAAGGAGGACTGCAAGTCACCCAGCCTTTAGCCTTGAGGCAGATACATCACGTCTGTCACCACTGTGGACATGCTGTGAGGCAGCTCCCTGGGCAGATGACAGGCAGCTGGGAAATTTGACTGATTGTGGGCTCATCACAAATGCCTATTATTAGAGAATTAATCACAAGTGCTAATTCTCACTCTGCCTCTACTGCAAAACGCAGTGTGATGGTCCCTGAACAATGATGTTGCGCACAAATGCTGCGAAAGGTCAGCTCCTGCGAGCAAAGCCAGGCCACCACTGCAGTGGTGTGTCGGGGCCAAACACAAGCGAAACACATAGCCTGGCACAACGGATCCATGGTGCAGCATCACATACTCCTGTATCAGCTATTCCCTGGTTTTTGGTCTTTTCTTTTAAAAAATGAGTAAAATTAGACTTTTAAAAAAATCTTATTGCAAGTGAGGAATTTGATAGTGAAGAATGTGGTTGCTTGCAAAACTCAGGATACCTATTCCTGCAAAAATAATGTGTGAAAGCTTCTACTCAATTAGTGCTGCCAGTGCAAATTGTTTTTACTAGTAATGATGTAATAAAATGTTAAACAGCAGGTGGGAGCTCCATTACTAAATGCCCAGGAGGAAATAAGATGAAGGATTTTTTTTGTCTGTTGAGAATTGACCATCATTATAATTGAGTAACCTTTTTCAAAAAGAGGTACTAAGCTAGGTTTTTGTGACCTAATTGCTTCACAGAACTTCACACATCACATGCTATTGTTGTTCGTATCCTAACTGTCACTTGGTATTCGTGACCATCCGTAGTCTGTCATTTGCGATAATTGATGTCATTAATATACATTCTTTGAAGGCCTTTCTGTAATCGTTAGCTAACCATATGGGATGTAAAATCAATGATCTGAACTATGTCATTAATAAGAAGTTAGGTGTGAATGAGCTTTTTCCAAAAATATGAATTCTGCAGGTTATTTAATTTCTATTATTACTGTAGAGAAACAATAACCTTGACACAAACCAAAATTTCCATGTGACCAAACAGTTATTTAATGCTAGCTCCCTTTTTTCTTTAGCTAGAAAAAAAGTCAACAATATTTTCTATACAACATGAAAAACATTAGTCCCACATAAATTAAAACTTTCCAGTGGAAACACTGGGGACCAAATCTGCTCTAGTGTAATTACTTAAATAAAGTGTCTGAGTACTCAAAAAAAATCCTCTTGTCTGAGAGAGAAGGAGAACAGTAAAAGTTTGCCAATAAATTCATGGACAGTGCAGTATTTTTTTTCCTTCTCCTCTCCATAAAAATCTGGGGGACTTTGCACCCTGTGGGCTGTTCTCTGCAGAAGGCACAAGTGTCAAGTCACAGGGAAAAAAATATAAAGGAAATCACACAATCTCTTCTTTTCTATACTGTCTCTTTTAATAACTTTTTTCTCATAAATCAAGTCACGGATAGGCTTTGCCTATTGTTCATACACTCACTTGGCAGGGAGGGAAGAAGTCACTGCAGTCACCAGGTTTAACCCGGCTACTGATGGTGGGAAGAGGATTCCTCCTTCCCAGGGATGTACCCGGGTCTCACAGCAGTGGGGACACCGCAGATGCTGCCCAAAGAAGGACCAAAAGGCAGCCTGGGATATCACACCTCCTAAACCCCCCTCATGAACTGCCTGACCTCATTTCTGAAGCTTGTTCAGAGCTTGCTGTCTAAACGCTGTGTGGCTTTTACAGCACTTCAAGACATGAACATCAGCATTTTTTTTCCAGCTGAGAGAATGGATGGACCTAGAAGACAGAGGTTTCCTGGCTAAATACTGCCCCGAGGCATATAAAGCACTGTAAGTGCTATTTTCTCCTGTGAACTTTGAGCCAAAGCCTATTGAGTCTTCCTGACCTCTGTCACGGTGGTGTTTTAGATTTAAGCTGACGAGGGCAGTGTATCATCAACGCACCCAGAGCAAGCAGCACGCAGCGAGCACTCAAAGGCCGGCACAGCTCCCAGCTCCTTGGGAAACACAGCAGCGGAGATACTTGAAGCTTTGCCCTGAGAAGCAGCGAGTAACGGTTACAGGGCATAAGCCTGGGAGAGACTTTCTCCTGGAGACACACTGGGAGAAGGTGTCCTGTGCAGAAGTGAGACCCTCCAGGCGCCCTCCTCCCCTCTCCCTGCCCACCCAAGGCTGGCCCCATCACCCCAGCCCCAGCGGGGGGGTAAGGAAGAAAAGCAGCTCTAAGAAAGCAAAGGGAAACCTGTGACTGTGCCTTAACAGGAGGTGCTGACATGCCCCAGCCGAGGGTGCTGAGCACCCCTGGCTATCGTTATATCCCCATCCATGTACTCCATGCAGATCTCAAGCTCTAATTTCTAACATCGCTTCTCCTCTTGACTGAAAACTCCCCAAAATGGTAGCTCTGTAAAGAGAGATGTTGCTGAAGACAAGATCTGACTGACAACATCTTTACAAATGAGGTGCTGTCAGGCAGAATGCATCTTGATTTGTGGATTTGCAAAGAAAACCATTTAAAATGTTTACCCATAAACTCAGCAAATTTGCTACAAAGAAATTAAAAGATATTAAAACCTAGAAAAGTTTAATGCCATTTTATGAGAACTACTTTAAAGAATATTACCTCACTACGTAAATAATACTTTGCTGTTTAAAACTGAATAATTACCAGTGGAAAAAGCAGCAATGTGGCTGTGAATGTCTGAAAAATCACTGACGTCAACACCACAGATAAAGAGTGTGTCTGCTTTTGCCTTAGAGGAATATACTAGTAAAGCCCATTTTTAGTTTGGTTGTTTCAGAATGCTGAAATTTGTCCAGGGAATCTTCTGCTGAAGAAACATAGTTTTTCAACAGAAAGTTTGCATTTCAAAACAGTTTCCAATGAAAGAAATGGTTGCTCACAGAAGTCCAGTCTGTCTCTAGCCTCTGTCGTGTGTTCATTAAATCGTCATGGACACAAATTTCTCTTTGCAGTTTACTATCCACTAACAGTATTACTTGTAAGCAGTTTGCTGCAGAATTAAACAGTTTACTGTGCTAAATGTCCCCCATAGGAAGGCACCTTGCTGCAGCTTCTTGTTTTTTATGTGCACCCCCACAGCTGGACACTGGCCAGCATAGGGTAAGAGAGGGAGGCTGTGGTTGCAATTGGGATGTTTGAATTTCCATACTTCATTTCCTTTAGCACGGTGCAGAGTTTCTGTTTTCATCGGAGATCAAGATAGCTTTATCAGGCTATTTTTATTCTGTATTACATTTTTTTATTGCTGCATGATCCCCTCTTTTTACCTTGAGCTGGACCACGATGAGTTATTCTCCCTGTTTTCTATCATCCATTCTTTGGGGAAAAAGAAAACAAAGCAATCACACTGCAGGGACAGCAGCATCTTTTTTTATAGAGATCTTCTGAGTGTTTGTCAGTGAGGCTGGGTTTTATTCTCGTCCCTTAGCTAGAACCAGAGGAACATCCTCAAGAGGCTGAACTGGCATTTGGGCACCTGTCAAATCTGGCTTTCACTAAACCTCATTTCCTTCCAGTCTACTTGAATTAATTCTGGTGGCTGACACATGACTGTCCTGGCTGATTATGAAGTTCATTTCAGATCTCAAAGAAACTTTATTCCTGGATCCTTCTTGAAAAGATATTTGTTTTCATTCTAAATTTAATTATTTTAATTGCCAGCCATAAGAATTTGCTTTCATTACACTCACATAAAGCATTACATTTTCCCCCTCCTACAACCACTAACCAACTCACATAAAAGAAAATACATAAAATTGATTTTCTTCCATAGGAAATACATCAAGGAAAGGAAAGGAAAGGATTGATTTTCCTCCATAGGAAACGACATAAATGTTTTTAATCCAGCTGCTGCATTCAGTTATCATGTACAGTATGAAAATCTGTGCCATAAAAATGAAATTAAATGCATAATAGCACAGATCACTATTTCGTCATGCTATCTTAAAGTATCCAGTGTTTTGGCAGGACACAACATAAACCCTTAAGCATCACCTACATTCATCTATTTTCCAACAGATTCCAGTACTTATTTACGTACCTTTCTGGGATGGTCTTTAGAAAGGGCCATGTTTTGTCACCTGTCTCTGAATTCAGTGAGCAGACTGAATGCAATCATACTGACTAAATTTGAGTAAGAGTGGCAAATCTCACCCTGTGCTATGGCAGAGTATACTCTTCCATCATATATCAATCCCATGAAGATTTATAACCGAGGATATAATTCACAGCCAGCTTTAAAGATTTTATCTCAGGGCTGCACCATCCTTGACTTTAAAATCATCCATGCAGAATTGCATGGGTCAAAGATGTAATTACATCAAATTTTAATAAATTTTGTGGCCTATATAAGGCAGAAAAAAGGCAAAGCTAGAAATATCAGATCCAAGCACTGCAAAGTTTGCAGCTCAACTGCTGCATTAAAGCTTGGGCTAATCCTTAGTGAAAATACATTAGTCACCATATCCTTCTGAGGTCACTATCATGGACAAGCTGCTGCTGAACAGAAGGATTCCCCCATATTTTACATTTGCAAAAATAATTCCTAGCATCTCTCCTTTTCTGTACTGCATGCACAAGGGAGGAACACACTTTTCTGTGATTTAAATGCCCATAGGAGACGCTGAGTGCTATGCAGGGGATGTTGTATGCTGTTCATGCTAAAAGGATGCACGTCCTATCACACCCCACACTCTGGGCAGGCAGCAGGACACAGGGAAATGCAGCAGGGTTGACCTGTGCCACCAGTGTCCCCAGTAAAGGGGGGGATATTTACTTGCTGCTGACTGATTCACTTCTGAGCCTTCTCCTGCCTTTAACACAACATTTACATTTCTCTTTCTTTTCAAGCTCATTTCCCCAGTTAACAAACACTAGATCTTCTTTGATCAGTATTCTGTAAAAGTTGGGCAGATGCAATCTTTTTCGATGGCATTTTCTATATCTATAAACAAAATATCAGCAAAAGGTTGAATCTGTTCTGTCTTCCAAATGGAGAGGGACAGAGTTATTGATCTGGATGTTAGACTGCCATTTTAGACTGATTATCTTTGTTTCTAAACTGGCAGAAGATATCAATAAGAAACTTCCTATACATAGCACAAATGCAGGCAGCTCCTATTTTAGGGGTGGCATGTTGGCCATTAGCAGAGACACCACTTTCCTCTCTGTTCTTTAACAGTCATTATCTGCCTTTAAAAAAAAAAGAAAATTATGATCAGTTTTAGATCAATACATCTGAAATCAAATATATGGAGTGTCATAAATGAAACTGGAGATTAAATGCAGCTTCTAGGGTTGTCTTTTTAATTGTTCAACAGACTAAACAATCCTAGTTCTTCTAATTGCCCTCTTCTGTCAGTGTACCAGAAGTGCCCATGTCTGATCTCTGTCTTTGGTTTTGATTTACCTATGAAGTTCCTTTTAATGTCCTGAGAGTTGTACACATTAAGGTCAAAAATAACCAGAAAAAGGAAAACCAGCATACTTGCTTTAGCCGTGCATTCATCATAACTATGTTGTGCAAATGATAGGAAGAAAAAGCCCCAGAAAAGGCAGAAGGAGTCTTCTAGCTACAGAAATACTGGTGGTCATTTGCCATATGCAGGAGACAATTTGCTTGTAGCTGGTTTGTACTCTCTGTGTGAATGTGCTGCTCCCAAAGATGCAGGTACCCCTGTAGGCTCTACAAAGCTTTTCCTTACTATTGTAGCCACTGCACTAGGTTTTCTACCTTGCTCAGACAGAATTTTATTCATCTGCCTTTCTAATATTTTTCTCAAAGGATTTAACCACCTTTGTATTTTTTATGGAAGCTCAAATAGGTTCCTTGACAGGCTTTAATAACAGATACTCAAGTGATGTGAAGTCAAGAGTCTCCTACAAGAGTACCATGCTCATTTGATAGACCAAAGAGTAAACAAATACACAAAAGGCATTCAGGGATGCACTGTCAGCCATGCTGGTGAAATACCCTAGAATCATCCTGGGAGATTTCAGCTCTTATGTTGGCAAGATCTCACATGAGAGAAAAGAACTACTTTGAAAATAAGAAAATGCCTTTTGCCTTAGATTTTTTAAGTCCCCAAGTCTACAGGGACATGAAGATATAAAGCCATGTCCATGTTAAGTCTCACAACCAGCCACAGTCCCAAACACTTTTCCCTCTTGCTAGTTAGTGCTTTAAGTTTCTGCAGGCAGCAAGCCAGACCCAAGGCGTTTGTCAGACCACAGTGTGTTAAGGCTTATCCTTTACCTGTCTGTGCTGCTGGTCAGGAGATGCTGCAGGTCTCCCTGAGCTCAATTTCAAGGGAACAGGCTAATTTCTTTAACTGATTCCTAACCTTAAAGATTACTTCCTAGGAATAGTTGTGGAGTCTCCTTCTCTGGAGACATTCAAAACCCACCTGGATGCGTTCCTGTGTGATATTGTCTAGGTAATCCTGCTCCGGCAGGGGGATTGGACTAGATGATCTTTCGAGGTCCCTTCCAATCCCTAACATTCTGTGATTCTGTGATTCTGTGAATAGTGAAGGGAAACTGCACTTATGCCGCACTTGCTTGGTTTATGGAGTCCTATTCAATATCTCCACAGAAAGCAAATTTGGCAATACCCGAATTCCCCTGCCAATGAGAAGTGGATGATGCACTCTCTAGTCCTACAAGGAGCCACAGTAGGTCAGTCCACCAGTAAGGATCAAGCAGTTAAAGCTGAATCTACATGAGGAGGGAGTTACACCAATGGACAGGAGAAAGAACTGTGAAACATTTGCAGACATAGCTTGGCCCTTCCCATGGTTAATGCCCATCATGGTCATCCAGACCAGTACAGATAACAAACGGTCCCCCATTCCTGGCAGACAGTAGCAACAGTGATTAATAGTTTCTATAAACCCCTGTAGACTAGAAGATTTCAGTTTGTCAGACAGTATCTTAGCACCAACCTGCATGCCTTTGTTAGACATGTTCCTGTCTGTACAACAGTGCAGCAATTTATCTGGACATGGAGCCATCGATATCAAGGAGGGCAGTACAGGACACAACCACGTAGGCTGTTATGAGCCATTCTGGATGTCCTGCATTCTCCAGTGGCTTCCCATAAAGTGTCCCCATCCTAATCCTCGAGTTATCAATGCTTTTGCATATCTCAGAGATTTCCCATAGCTTCAGGATTAAGGTTATGGTCAAAATCTGTTTCACAGGTGAGAAGATACCTCTTGTCACAAGGGTTGCCTGGGGAAGGGACAGCACTTACTTACTGACTTGAGCAAGATATTTTGCTGCATAAAAGCCTCTGAGGCTAGAATAAGGTTTTAGCCATCCTTTTAGTGCACATAATTCTAAAACAAACTGGGAGATACTTAAGGATTATAGCACAAAACCACATGCAAAACCTGAGAAAACAATGAGCTGTTTAATAGTGAAATGTCACTGCATATTTGAGAACAATTCATTGTAAAGCTGTCATGAGCTGCTGCCACCTTATTTGTTTGATTCTATTAAGCTGTTACTGTGGCAAATGTCACCCTTATTTGCTTGTTTTTCACGTGTGGCATCTTGTTATAAGCTTTGACCGAACTTCCAGAAAAACAGCGATTATCTTCAGTTATTCATTGTGGCACAAAGGGTCCTGACCCCCAGATGAGGATCTCCAGCCACTGCTCACTTACAAACAAATACAAACTCAAACAACTTAAAGCTATTAAGGAGAAAGACAAAGTCTGCTTATTCTGCCCAGGTACTTATACTGCCTCTGTTCATTTCACGAAATAATATTGCTACTCTATTGTTCAGAAGAAGTTGTAAATTAACCAGCACTGAACTGGATATATTCACAGTTACCATTTGCCATTGCCAACCACCTATAGATTTCCAATAAACAGGTCTCATTCATTGTGAAAATTAGA
Organism: Nyctibius grandis; assembly: GCF_013368605.1. NCBI lineage: Eukaryota > Metazoa > Chordata > Aves > Nyctibiiformes > Nyctibiidae > Nyctibius > Nyctibius grandis. Next base: position 35,368,221 of record NC_090666.1, read on the forward strand.
TAATTGAAACTATCTAATTGCGTCAAGGCTGTGGTCTCAGAGGTGATGCTTGTGTGTTGCCATGACAAGTAGGTGACAGCAGCCGTAATTCACTTCCATGATACTCTTTGCCCATTTTGTTTGTCAGTAATGAGAGCATTTGATGAGATACTGGGAATTATTGGTTAGCTTCTGCCCACAGCTCTTCTGCCTGAGGAACACCTTTTTTTCCCTATTACCATCCCTATCTCAGTAGAGATATTTAAAAATTATAAGAGAATGGAATCCTGTCCAAAACAACAATCCCAAACCACTGTGTTTTCTTTTCCATGCCACAGATTCCTATAGGTTATTATACAGGCTCTGAAGTAAATACATCAGAGCAAGTGGGAAGTGTATAGCAAACGCTGCCTAACAAATTTGCATGGAGCCCTCTCCATTGAAGAGTAACATATCTACTGAAGTAGTAATTAAATGTCTTTGCCTTTCTGATTAAAATCTTGGGGATGAAAATGAATATTTTGCGTTAGACTGTGCAGTGAGGTAGAAGAGGTAGAGAAAGATTCGACTGGTGTAAAATTCTTGCATGAAGTACAGTCCACTGAGTTGTAAGTGTATACCTCCAGCTTAAACGGAAAAAAAACCTCAGAAATGAGAAGCTTCCCACTCACAAAATCCCTCTTTATAATTTTCTCACCATTCTTTTCAGCCAGTGTTACAACATTTTAACTGACTCCTCACGCCAGTGGGAGTCCACTTAGTAATTAATTGTTCAAAACCTGTGTTCAACCATGCCATGAAGAAATGCATCTCTCTGGGATGGATCTCTCACGTGGTGCTATGGTATTTTTTTTTCAGAACAATCAAGATCATCAGATTACGTGCTCCCTAACTGAAAATTACTCATATATATAGTAGCAGATAACCTGATAGTTCAGGGCATTGGTGACTGGATGATCCATCACCCATTTCCCAGATGCAGAGCCCAGATTCACGAGCCACTGTGCCTTGTCATCTGACAGACTACTGCTTGCATCCATGTGAAGCCATTTATAAAATCTTCATTTATTACTGTTTGCATATGAAGCCACTTTTCTATTTTGTGAAATAATGTGGAGATATTCCTCAAAACAGCCCGTTTCCACTGCATTCAGAGATACAGAATTTTGTGTAATCTGCATTAATAAACATGGCTGCTCCAAAGAAATACTTGACCCATATCACCAATTCTTCTCCCAAAGAATGAGAATAAATGAGAGTAACACTGGCAACTGCCCAGGCTAAAAGGGTAATATCACTCAAGAGATACCATCATCAGCTACAGGGGGAACATTTGACTAAGTATCTCAGAAGCATCGAGGCCTCTGCCTTTAAAATTACACTATACTTCATATGTAATTTCAAGCCATGTTCTGCATCATTCATTCCATCATCAAAAATGATACTTTTACTTTTACTAACAATGTTTAAACTATGATGTACCTGCAGGGAAATACATGATTGCTCTGCAAGAGAGCACTTCAAATATTGAAATTGGCAAGTCCTTTATCCATAAGCCAAGAGTTTCGTTGCGCTTGTTCAAACTGAAATATGCAATACTGAAAAAGAAGGATATAATTATAATTTATGGAGAGAGTATTCAGTAAACAGTTTGATTCAAGTCATTTGTATGTGCTGCTTTAAATAACCATCCTTCTGCATGAAAAAACTCTGAGTTCAAACAGAACAAGTGAAGAACTGGAATTCTAGTTGGTGTTTTATTCCATACAATGACCATTCAAACAGAAAAATCTCTACTGATTACATTCATTTATGGGCCTTGGTAAGGATAAGAAACTATTCCGGCTAATTTATGAAGATTAGAATAGTCGTGACTTATAGGAGACAATTTATATAAGCAGTTCTAAAATATACTTTTAGATCAGGAAGGAGCTAAAATTCTGGCAGTGGCCGCATTAGTAGAGAGAAGACACACAATAGTATTGATTAAAATTTGCATAATATCTGCTTAATTAAAAAGGCAGTGTTATATATTGCAGCAAATAGATTAATCCACTTTTCAACCACTTTTAAAAGAATAGCTTAATGCTAGTTCAGAAATATTTTTTCCTCCAAGCAATTTGCCAAATAAGGGGCTAAAATGTAAAATATTTTTTCCATTAGTTTTAGGTAATTGAAATGCAAAGTGCTGAGCACTTAATCTTTCCAGGCAGGAAAAGCTGCCTGCTGTCAGATTTTATTAAGTCTTTTTGCTGCTCTTTGTATAGTCAATAACAAGTGTCTAAACTCAGGAAATGATGTAGAGGTAGTGTTCAAAGGTAAGGATATGATAAGGTGGTGTTTGCATTCAGGGTAATATGAAAAAGTCCAACATGTATGCCAGAAGATTTTTCTCCATGTCAACTAATTAGCATGTTTATTGGAAGCATTAATTATTCTGACAACCACAGAGATTGTTAAGTGTGTTAACTCCTCGGGTGCTCCCTTCCTACATGCCTTTCCATGCAGACTGTTTACATGCCAACCATCACAGGTAAATTTCCATATCTTAATAAAGCTAAAAGAAACAGTTCTAATTCTAGCATGTGTTAGGAAGTAAAAAAGAAATTCTACCATGAATAAGTGAGTTTCAAAACAAGCCCAAGACAAATACATTTTTGATAAAAATTAGAAAACCTTGACACCTTCACAGAGGTGGCCTTCCATTTGAGCGTATGGTGCTATCTGAACCTCGGAAAGATTGATCAGATTTAAATCTACAGCTGGAAAACCAAGTAGTAGTTTACAAGATCCCTATACCAAAGCAGCCACCAAAGACAGGCGCACATCCATGTACTAACTGCTTTTGATGAACAATTGCCATATAAACAATGCAGCTTCCTGATGTGTCCCAAAATGCAGTTCCTGGAAGCCCGAAATAGGAAATCTCACTTGCAGTCTGGTCTGTCTGGTTCCTGTTACTCTCCCACAGAGATGGGCTCCAGCAGCATCTTCTGTACTTTTGCTCTGAAGCTGGAACCTGCTTTATGCACCAGCCTCCTGACAAACGCCTGTGCCGCCCCATAGTGCAGCTGGGACGGACAAAAGCACTAGAGAGGGTTTGGGAGATGAAGCCTCACCAAAAAAAAAAAATCCTGACTAGATAAATAAAAAAGCATTGGCAATCCTATGTGCAACACTACATAAGGGTTTGGTGTTTAATCTGTTCAGAAATGAAATTAATTTACAGGCAACATGGCTACTTAGAGCAACAACTGCATTACTAGGACCATGTTTTCCCACCAGCCTCTTCCACAGGGTAACTCCTGCTCATGTCTAAATTTTTAGGGCCAAATAATCATTTTCACTGTGCACAAAATCACTTCAAACAGCATTTTCCAGCCTCAGCCTCAGAAAGCTATTCCCCACAGAGAAAAAAGGGATTTTTTTTTTTAATCTTTGTAGTGTGCCAGTGCACAGCTTTTTGGCAGTAACACAAATATGCACTATTTTCTCCTGTCTTTCTTCTTTCCCATTATTTTCTTTCCACTTTCTTCGCAATTTTTCTTTCTTTCATTTCCTCTCGTGTTATTTTCCTTGTCTATCTTTCTTGTACTTTAAGCTTCCTATTCCCTGTTCTGTCTCTTTACACCCATATCTGAGTCGATCTTTCTTTCCTTACTCCTCCTCACTTTCCCTTGCTGCTTCTCTCGTCTCTAACTTTTCATTTCACTGTCATCTCTGAATTGAGGCCTTTCAGCATCCGTTTCACACGTTCTCCTTCTGCTACATGCATGCATAAAAGTATCTGTTATTGACATGAATGCATATGCAATGAAAATTGGCTGTTTATTAACAGCTTGCAGTTGCTGAGCTCTCATTGAGGCTTTTTTACACCGCACTAAATGTTTTTCTAAAGATTTCCTGTTACTTCTGTGTCTGCATTACAGACCAGCAAGACGGTGACCTTTGTCTATATACACTTTGAAAAATCTCAAATCTAGGGCCATCATGTAGCCTTTTCTTTTTCTCAGTTCAGCTTCTCCTGGTTTTCTCTTCCTCTGAAAAACTACAGACACAGATCTAATTACCTGTATCTCAGACCATCATTAGCAAAGCAGACACAGAGTGAATTGAATACCACTTCAGGGAGATCATTACTTGTACAATCCCACAAAGCTTTTTAATATACCTTTCATTAAAACAGCACCCCCAAGCATTTTGCAAAAACTCAATAATACACTTGTGAGGCTGAATAATCTGGGGTAAGAAGAGAGAATTTAAGAATCTGCACACAAAGTAAAAATACTAAAAGTCAAGGTAAAATCCAAAGAACAACGAAGTGACTGTGGGTGACTCAATAATAGTGGTTGCATGCAGATCTGAGCTCACCCCACTGATATTAACCTGATAAGCTGACAGGACACACAAACATGTCTGTCAGGGACAAACTGGTCTGTAGAACAATATAGAGAGTCTTAAAAACCCAAAGCTTGCTTTAAAACTGAGGTATTTCAAGAAATGAATAAAAAACAATGTTGCTTTTACTCCTCCAATGATAAGCATGTCTGCACCACTCATGGGAAAGGACAAAACAGGGTAAGCAACGGGAGCAAAAGACAGTTTGGCGCACTCAGTACTTGTCTAGAAGAAATCCCAGCAAGCAGCCAGTCTGCTCCTACTGCTGCTCAGGCTGAAACAGAAAAGTTTCTATCCATCAAAAACAAAATCTGAGCGAGCTGTTAACTGACTGCACACCTCCACACTTCAAGGCAACTCCTGGCCTGGTGTGATGTGAACTGGGCTCCAGTGACTTCAGTCATTTTCTGTAAAATGTTACAACTCAAGGGTCATAATTTTACAACTATTTAGGGGTGTAGGGATGCAGATAACTACAGTTCAAAAACCCACTAGAGACTCAGCTGCCTTTTTAGGTGTATCAAAATCTACAGCCCTGATATTAAATAAACTACTGTCACATACTAAATACAGCATTAAGTACAACATTGTATGGTTTCTGGACATCTTCCAATCACACTTTTGTGTAGTAGCAAAAACAGTCCAAAAGGAAAAAATAGCTAAAAGAACCAGGATCTAAAAAAAGAGGAACAAAGATAAAAAAGAAAAGAATTGCAGTCCTGGAATAACAAACTGAGCACTGCTGATAGATTTCTCACTTATTTTGATGATTAAGTTAATTTATTCTTAGCACTAAAATATACCTTTTGGATGAGATAACTGAAGTTGGCTATAAAGCCAGTTCTTCCTCGTGGGAAGGAAAAGGAATCCAAGCCAACAATGAAGATCTTCAGCCAAAATACTATTTCACAAAAGACTAGAAAAAACAAAGGTTAAAATAAATTGCTGAAAAAAATATTGGCTTGATATTTAAAACTGCTGAGCATCTGCAAGTCCCATTTAAGTCACAGGGAGATGAAGGCATTGACAGCCTTTGTAAGTCAGGCTGGATAAGTGGCAGGACCAATACCTAGCCAGGCTTACCAAAGAGATTTCAGAAGGTAATGATGTGAAATTAAGAGTTCACACTTGAGTGTAGTGGGAAAAAAATAGTAAATTTTAAGAAGAAAGCTCTCAGAATTCGTGATGCAAACATTTACAATTTATTTTTTGTGTTTTCTTTTAAAGAAGACTTATTTTTCGAATAAGCAAAACATTTCAGTGACAAGCACAGGATTACAAGCAAACCTGTACTAACAGATCTGTATTCAAGACACAGAAATTTTAGTAAGAATATATATGTGTCAAAGCTTACCTCAGTGATCTTTTACTTTTAGCTTTTTTTTTTCAAGAATATACTGAAAAGTAAGAGGAAAAAAATCTTCAAAATCCTTTGACATTGACATGTTTAGGCTTACAAACAGTACAGAGAGAGCAGAACATGCCAATCCTTTATTCTCATCTTTTCCAAACCAGAAAACAATATCAAAGAATTTCAGTTGTCTCAGGAATAAAGGACTGGAGGGTACCATCTCATATTTCTTCGTTTAACTTCAGGATGTTTTGGTTGCAGCCTTCACAAAAAGTTCTTAAAATTTGAGTGATAGTGGCCGTATTGACTTTTTAACAAGTATGTACAGATCTTTCGGGGGACTAAGAGGGAAATTTTTATTATTATGTGAGCAATTCTTCCCTTTGGCAGGTAGGAGGGAGGCACTTCTAGGATGAAGTCTTCAGCTGACAAGAACTACCTCAGAGAGTGATGAGGGTTAGTTAGCCTGTGAAGGTGCATATTCTCAAAAATAGTACGGTTTTACCCTCAGGATTTTCCATAAGTTGCTCTTCTGAGACCTGCAATTTCCTTTCCAGCAAGTCTGTTCAATTTTAAATTAACTTAATTGGATTGTGGTCTCTCCGTTTCTTATAAAAGAACCACAAAGGTTTGTCACACGCTTTCTTCTCCTCAGAAAAAAACCCAAATGGACTCACTGGAGTCAGGTTGGAGTCTCTATTTGATCAGACCTTAGACCAGAGGAAGGTCCCATAACCTGAGATGTGCTCACGCCTGCACTGGAGGGGGTTCATCAGCCCACCTGAGTATCAGTGTTCCCACAAGAAATACTTTGCTCTTAGTCAGCACTCTCCTACAAGTACCAGCAGTAGCAGGAAAAGACCAGAAGAAATTTATTCATCCCCAGGAAAAATTTGTGTTTTCTCACCCAGTTAATATTCCCTGCAGCACATCAGTAATGTGCTGGCCAATAGCTGAACAACAATTCCCTCCATTTTCAGGAGCTGAGGTCAACAGGGTTGCAAGGAGGTGAAAGTCAATTTTGGAAAGTCCTTTTAAATATAACTGTCTGCTTGTGCATATGTCAGAGGAGGGAGCTGCCCCACATGGCCCATGGGCAGGGACTGACCCATAGGGATGATGTACTTTCCCAGAGCCCGCTTCTCCCCAGAGGTGCAGGCAAAGAGGGGGATGAAGGCAGTTTTGTCTTTGCTCCTTTCTGCCTTCTTTCATGGGAGATCCATGGTATCCTCACCATAGCCCATGAGTGACCCTGCAGGCATCCACTACATGTTTCAGGCCTCCTGCCTCCTGGTTGTCTGCCTCATTGCTAACCCAGCACAGGCAAGGAGACTCCGCTCACACCATCTGGGTCCTCTGCTCCTGTCATGCCACAGGGGAAATGTCAGCGTCCCCACGTCCCCTGCTCAACACTCTGCCACACAGAGAAGGGATGTAAATTTGCAGACACCAGCAACACCAGAAGAGGTTCCCCTTGTCCATCCTAATTAGAAGATGGGTTATGCAGGGATAGAAGCAATCCTAGGTACTGGTTCATGTAACAGATGAAAACAGTACTGCTAACACAGAATCACAGAATCACAGAATCAATCAGGTTGGAAGAGACCTCAGGGATCATCGAGTCCAACCATTGCCCTGACACCACCCTGTCAACTAGACCATGGCACTAAGTGCCATGTCCAGTCTTTTCTTAAGCATATCCAGAGATGGTGACTCCACCACCTCCCTGGGCAGCCCATTCCAATCTCTAATAACCCTTTCTGAAAAGAAATTCTTCCTGATGTCCAACTTGAACCTCCCCTGGCGAAGCTTGAGGCTGTGTCCTCTTGTCCTATCGCTAGTTGCCTGGGAGAAGAGGCTGACTCCCACTTCACTACAACCTCCCTTCAGGTAGTTGTAGACTGCAATAAGGTCACCTCTGAGCCTCCTCTTCTCCAGGCTAAACAACCCCAGCTCCCTCAGCCGTTCCTCGTAGGTCAGACCCTCCAGACCCTTCACCAGCTTGGTCGCCCTCTTCTGGACTCGCTCCAACACCTCAACATCTTTCTTGAAGTGCGGGGCCCAGAACTGGACACAGTACTCAAGGTGCAGCCTCACCAGTGCCACACCACCTACAAAATCCCATTTCCTCAGTTTCAGCTGAGTACATAAGATTGCCCCAGAAGCAACTGCAACAGCCATGGTGTCTCTCACCGTCAGAGGTACCTGCAGTCTGGAGAAGTCATGGATGCTTTCCAGACACCACCCACAAAGAGCAGCACAAAACCTGATATGATTTCTCCGGTCCAGCAGCCAAGCAGGCTGCTCCCCAGTTGTCCTCTGGGGTATCAGCCCATTGGGTTTAGGGTAATTTTCTATTGGATGGTATCATCCAAAGTGTTTGAACACCTCTTTGCACCCAGACCATAATGTTTTCACTTCTATGGACATCTCTTATTGAACACAGATTTGTGAACAACACCATAAACTGCTGAAATCTTTGGGCACATCGAAGTAACAGTGAAGAATTTCAGTGTTCGCTGAAATGAAATCCTAGGTAACTGCTCTGAAAATTGTTGCAGTCTTAGGAAAAGTGAAAAATGATTTTAGGAGCATTCATCAGGGAGACTAAATATGTTCAATTTCATTAACGACACAAAGGCCACTGCAAATGGTTGCGTGTTTTGTCATGGAATACACTTTGAAAAGATCTGACTACTGAGATGCCATTAAATTAGAGCTACTCCTGTTGAAAAGTGTCTCAAATTGCCCTAATTTTTAGTGAGAAGAAAAAAATGTTTTTATTTCTTCCTGTAATTTGTCATAGCCACACAAATCTATTACTTGGCTTGACACTTTTTTGAAGAGTAATTTCTGAGAGAACTCATAAGAGGAAGATGAATCCACGTTTCAAGATACAAAGAGACATCTCAGCAAAACAATGCGCAGATCATCATCAGCACCTACACAACTAAGTGGACGTTTTCCCTCCTTCTATACAAAGGATTTGTATCACTTTTCACTGTTTTTCATTCCCGGAGCCCTTGGAAGAACCCACCAGGGACACGAGGATTTGCTGCTACCAGCCACAGATTTTCCAGAAAGCCTGTCCTACCCTGCATGAGTCAACCTACTTCCAGATACTAGGGGAGTCAACCTGAGGAGGAGGAGAAAAGGCAGCCTCTGGTACAAGATGCCACCAATTTTTGGAAATGACTCTCTGGCTGCAGAAAACACCGGGAAAATGAAGACTGAATCACTTACTGACCAACAGACTAGAAATCTTCACCTTCAGTGAAGTGGTGTGGGACATCCAAGTTGATGATTTCACCCATTTCAGAGGAGAGCGATCCATCTAAGCACTCCATATGCTCCTGTTCAGTATTTTTCAAGCGATCAATTAAAAGAGAAATAAACTCAATCCAGCAAATAATCACCCCTAGTAACTTCGCATCAGAAGTGAGCACCCAGGCACAGCACAACATCAGGAACATGAGTCCATAAGACCGTTTGAAAGTGTTGCGTCTCCAGTACACATGAAAACCTGTACGTAAATATCCTGTAAACTGGGAAAATATTAATTCATCTAGAAACTGATGACTTTTTGACAACTTTTCGTACAGATTCACTACCTGAAAAGTATGCGGTAGGGGAAGGAGTGGAGAAAATTTTTCATGTACCACAGTCACACTGTGCTACTACATTTTCTAAAGTATAAAGTTGGGTTTATAAAGCAGGTGTGATCTAGGCCTCCCTCACTGTTTTCTCACCACCGTCCATGTCTTCCAGGATTTCACCTTGCATATGATGTTTTGCAAGTCCTGAATGCACTAACAGATTTACTTGCTTTCAAGTACAGGCTGATTTTGTTGTACCAGGTGTAATATGTTGAGCCAGGTTACAATACCTGGTATCACAGTACCACTCACTTCATATATCAGTGGTGACGCTGCACAGTTATACCAGGGTAAGAGAGAAAAGTCTGACCACTCTGTGTTAAAAAGTTTACCTTCCCCTCTACCTTTCAGGTGAGCTAAATACTTGTTTCCAGTCTTAGAAATAGTCCAACAAAGGTTAGCACTCTGAAATTCAGTGGGGAGAATGATTCGTAGTGTAATATACACCTAAAAATATTCTTTTTTTTCCTGTGCAGTTCCCTGAAGCCCCCTCAGCAGATCCGTTGAAAAATTACCTTTGGTTTCCTAAGCGCAGCTAAAATATGAGGATTCCACTAAGGTCTTTCACAGATTGACACACATTTTATGGTGCCGTTTTCTTTTATGTAAGGATGTCTCAATCTTAGACAAATGGGATAGGGAAGATAACAATGATGAATTAAAACATGAATGCAGTAAATATTCTTTTTCTCCGAAGGAAGAACACAGTATTTTTCTAAGATTTCTCCACTAACAACTACTTTTACTGTTTTCCTCCTCCAGATCATATTCACTTGGCTCAAGGTAAGGTGGTCCAATATCCAAAGCAAAATTTCACCAAATGGCTCTTGCATCTTGTCCAGAAATTCTGGCTGAGGTAGGAAACATCTTTTAGAGGAAAACACATACAAATGGTAGACAAAAATGTCTACAATTTTGCTTATAAACAGTTTAGCACAATGGGGCCTCTGATCTCAGATGAAGCCTTGAGTGTTTTGCCATGCAAATAATAAATTCATTTTCCTTATGAAGATGCCTCATGTTTTAGAACACTGGGCCTTTCTCCAATCATGTGACAATTTCTCATTTCAGATTAAGATACAAACACTTTCATGGATCTCTATGCTTGTACAAAAGAATTGCTTTAGTTTGAACACTTTGCTGATGAATGTTACAGAAACCTATTGATGCATGAAATTTTGCATATATTTCCAGCGCTAGTCAAGTATTTGTTGCAGCTCTGAGAGCACATACCAGGGGTAATGAGGAGCATACCCTTTTTGATCCTTTTATATTATGTGGTGTGTCTTGTCCGATTTATTCCCGTATCAAACACCAGTCACTGTACTATAGAGAAGCTGCCAAGCCCCAGAAACAGGCTGTAATAAGTTTTCAAGCACCTGATGTGGAAAAACAGAATAGTTGTTTATATCCTCTGGGAAGTTTTGCAAATATGGATTAAACATGTAGTATCCATAAGATGCAGAGTATTTCATTTTACAACACCAGCAGTAATAACAGTGTGAGAATTTTTGCTTTATTTTGTATCATAGCAACTAATGAAGCCATTACTTTTTTCTGAATTCAGCTCACTAATAATTTCAGTCGAAAACTTATTCAAAACACTTCACCAGAGGCATCCCTAATGTTCTGCCAGTAAATAACATATTTCATTTATAAACCTGCTTTCCGTCCCACTTGGCTGGTCCTTTCAAAGCCTGTCAATAGAGAAGGGAAGTCCAATTTTCGAACTCGGCTAGACCTCATTTTCAAAAGTGACTTCAACGCTCAGATCTTGTCTTCCGTTCAGTCAAAGATGTGATTGTAATTCAGATAGGCACCTCTGCGTTAGATAACTGTGCAAGATACCGACACTCCTGCCACAGCACAGGTGCCAGCTGGGAAAACTTGCACTAAATCCTGTGTGGGTTTCTGACCCCTGCCTGGGCTGCCGTGGTTAGATTGCTGCTGGATGCTTAATGCTGTCTTTGGTCTCGCTATGCAAGCTGCAGTCCGAGTTTTGCCCTTCACAGACTGGATGTCCTCACGCATGGTTTTACATTTATATATTTTACCGTATGCTTGCAATGGGCTAAAAATGATTACATAGCTAGGAGCCCGTGGAAAGTCAATAGAATATGACTTCCAGGCCAGGCCCACTTTAAAAATATTAAATGAAGATCCTTTGCACATTCATACTTTGTAACACATTTTTGAATGTACAATATAAAACTTGAGGATCTAATAACAGTACCATTGCATACAAGGCAGGAAAAATCCAACTAATCAGTCAAAAATGGTTAAACCAAACACTTCTAGCACATATGGAGAATGTTTTGCCTTTTAGTAGGGGTGTTAAGCAAAGAGCTGAGTTTGCTGCTGAGCTGGGCATTACTGCATTGCAAGAGCCACCGCAACAAAATGTAACCCCTTCAAAGCTGGTGGGTTCAGCGCCTCTGGGTAAAGCTTAGACTGGTTCCCTAAGTCCTGAATGTGAGTAAGTGTTAATACTTACAGCAATTTTTAGAATGGAAAAGCACATATACAATACAAACCCACTCCTCATTTTGTTCAACAAAACATTTAAGCATGTGTATAGGCCCCTTGATGCTCCAGTAGGAATGCTCCTGGGCCGAGAAGAAAAATACTGAATTACAACATCACAGAAATGTACCAAGCTAAAAAATACATGCAGATCTTTTGCAGGCAACGTTCTGGCCAATTGAAATCTTAGTGGGCAAATACAAACTAGCAAAGTCCAGAAGGCCGGTAAACCTTAACTCATTATGCAGGTAAAAGACATTACAAATACCTGGGAAGGAATTTTCTCATTTAACAGCTGCAAAATTTTAAGGAAATCTAAAATATTATATAAGGAGAAAAAATAAGTCATGAGAAAAAGACATCTGTAACCAATTGCATAATTTTATCTGGAGATGCATGCAGTATGTTACCAGTTCAGAAAGAGATCTTTGCTGATACAAGACTGCAAGAATGGGTAAATGCAACTCCATAAAAGAACTGTGTAAATAAATAGATCTCATGAAAAGCAACCACATGCCATTTTCTGTACTTGGCAAAGAACGTTCAGTCAATTAAGCAGTTGAAATTGATTTCTGATTTAATTACTTAAATTGCTGATTCTCAGAACATTCACTCTTACATACAGTAAAATGACCTCATGACTGAGCATTAGGATCAAATGATACGATGTCTGAAAAAAGCTGTAGTACTTTACCTTGCTGGAGACTGCCTACTGCAATGAGAAAACAGCAAATTTACTAAATTGTTTGGGGAATACTCACTGATAACACTTATAGTCAGCTTCTTTTCTTCAGCTAGGTTTTAAATGACACTGTCAAGGTGCTATGTATTTCCTCATTTTTAAAAACATTTTCTTTTACTCCCAGGCTTATTTCTTAAACTCTCTGGACGTTAGTTGCTTCCCTAGCCTAAAAAAATGCTGTAGTATTTCTTGCATTTTTTTATGTGCATGTGAATGATTTATTATTGTAGGATTGCTCTTCAGTACAGGTTGACACTTAGGATTCTCCGCAAGTATATGAAATAACTTGGCTACAATTCCAGAATTTTCAATATACTGACAATTTTAAAAATTGCACTTGCACTTGTCGAAGTGGTGTTTTAAACACACAATCATTTCTAGCGCGTTCTTTTATAAATATATTCTGTAAAGCAATAAGGAAAGGTCAAGCTGGTGAATATTAAAGTTGCTACTATTATTTTAAGAAATATCATGCTAGGAACAAATGAGGTTATTACATGTTAATCATTGTACAAAACAGGCATCTTTCAGAAAATCTCTTTCACTCTGATCAAAGAAAATTTGCAATTCCAAAACAAGGGAAGAGAAACCTCCTCATGAGTGTAGTGATTAAAAAACTCATATGCTTTGATATTCTCAGGAGGAAGGTGTTATGAGAAAGTACATTCTCTATTCTGTTTGGCAACCCGAGCCTTAGCAGAAGCTATTTTATTTTCTTTGGAACCATCCCAAGATCCTGAAAATCTCTCTCTATGAAGGAAACTTCATCACAGTCTCTCAAGAATAAATATGTCAACATGCAGTACCATGAGGAGCTAAAAGGAAACAAGAGAAGGCCTCACACAAAAGCAGCTGAAGGTTTGACAAGTATTTTGTTGATGCTGCTCACTGTGGTACTGAACCAGGAAAAGCTGGACTTTTCTAATTCTTAGTGTCTTACTCTGTCAAATCTAAATGTCAGTTCTTCACAAAGAATGTAAGACCCTACTCAAGACCTTATGGCTTGGCTGAAAACTTTGAACATGAAAAACCTGGCTGATGCACACTGTTCGGAGATTACTGAAACTTTAGGGTCACAATCTGCTGTTAATGATGGGTGCTTGCTTTGATTTTTATGATCAGAGGGGATATATTCATTTATACTCTTTTGACTGCCTTAGAAATACCATCAAAAGTGCCAAGAGAATTAGGTCAGACTTCTTTTAGAAAACTCAGTGTCCATATAAGAATGACAAGAGACAGAATACTCTCCAGTGAACCCTATTTAATGTAAATTGAGAGGAACTGCGTGTTGAAATGATATATAGCCTTGTGTCTGCACTCTACAGCATCAAATGTATAAAACAAACTTAACTTCTCTTTGTACTCACCTTTGATGTGTCTCATTGATGGCGATGAGAGTTCAACACAGGACAATTTAGATGCCATCCAGAAGACACGGATGAAAACTAACAGCTTTTTCAATTGGCAGTTTTCTACAAAGCTTTGTAAGAGAGTCAATGCTACCTTCAATAAACGTGTTTTAGTGTCAAAAGCATTAAAACTTGCCTGGGTTTCAGTTGTTAATACATCCAGTTCTCAAGCTCTACCAAAATGACCCATGAAGGCTCTCTACAGATCCCTACAAACCCTGAAACACTACAGTAGAATTAATACAGCAAAGTCCTGTGAACAGAGAACTGCTTTGCATATGCAAAGTTCTTTTTGTAATTGCATGGGGTATAGGCAGCAAGGTTTTGGCAGCAGGAAGGCCGCAGGAGTAACCTCTTCACACAGAGGGGCTCCCTGTGCTGGACATTCTGCATAGCAGTGAGGAGCACCAAGGTCAGTGCTTCAAACAGCAAGGTCAGAGCAGAAGGAGAGGGAGGAGGAGCTCCAGACACTGGAGCTGGTATTTCCCTGCAGCCTGTGGAGAGGACCACACTGGAGCAGATATCCACACTGCAGCCCATGGAGAACCCGGGGCCATAGCAGGTGGATATTCCCTGAAGCAACTGCAGCTGTGGAGAGCCCATGCTGGAGCAGGTGCTCCCAACAGGAACTGCAGCCCAGCTCCAAATTAAATTCATTTTCCACAAGTTGAGTCTGTTTGCCCATGTCAGTAATTTGTGAGTGATCCTCCCATCTTTGTATCAGCCCACGAGCTTTTTCATCCTATTTTCTCCCCCCAGCCAGCTGAGGAGGTGGAGTGAGAGAGCAGCTCGGTGGGAGTCTGGCAGCCAGTCAAGGTCAACCCACCACAATTACTACTTCAGATAATTCAGACATTTGATTTGTGAGGGCACCATGCTCCCCAAATTTACCAAGAACACTCTGTACACATTAGTATTTGCCATTCTTGGGTGTTTTCTTTATTAAAGGAGACTGAAAGAGAAGCCAGAATGTCAGGTAGAGTGACAGGACTGGCTCTTGGAAAGAAATGATTAAAAGATTTGTAAATTTTACACTCCTGCCCTCTCAGGAGAATAATTCTTCTTCTGTTTCATTGAATAGTCAATCTGGTTGTTTTCCACAATTATTTATGTGTTAATGTTTCAGAATGATGTAAAGAAGATTGGAATTGAGACCTAGTTTGTTTTTTTGATAACCAGCAATTTGTTTTAGCTTCTGGGAAGGCTGCAAACATGCCATGTGGAGCCAAATACCTTTGAATCTGACAGCTACTTCCCAATAATTTCTTTAGTTTGCTTTTAAAAGGTTCAGAAGTCACCTAGCAGTTCTTTCACTGAGCTGACTTGCTCTGACCTTAAAGACCTGAATGACGTTAAACTGAGAAAGGCATCTATTTATAAAGTAAATGTGTTTTCACCCTTTCAAAGGGGACAGGAATCAGAATGTAGTGCCCAATGGAAACCATGAAAAATTAGCATAAAATTTAATGAAACAAGATGGAGGTAAAGAAGGAACAGTTAATTTATACTTTTAATGTTTTCTGTATGCAGAAGGACAAAAGAATAATTGGCATGGAAAGCCCAAAAGATTACTTAAAATTTATTTTGAAGGTGCATATATCTGAGGCAAAGAAGTAAGAGACACTTTCATTGAACTTGCAAGCTGCCAAGTCCAACATCTCCTTTGCAACATCATCCAAGAAACCTTGCCCTAGGCACACAAGGACAAAAAGCCTTCATAAATTTCTCCTACCTAAAAATTTTAATGTCAGCCTCTCCCTCAAATTTAATTCAAACAATTATGGAAACCATGAGCTGAGAGTTGTCATTTCTGAAATGTATGTTGACTAGCATAACAAAAGGCTTTGTGTTTCCCATTAATAGTATGACATGCACTGCCACGTGTCTGGTCTTCCCTCAAAATTTAAATGAGACCAGACATTTGGATCATTTCAAACCACATCTCATGAGCCCAGTCCTATCTTCAGTTATTGAAGAGCAAGGCAAAGTCAGCAAGGAGGAAGACAAGGAGGGCATGCAAAGCTTGTTCTGGAGCTCCGACAAGCTGCAGAACTAGGGTCCTGGCCAAGGCACAGATGTCTTGCCAAAAGGTCAGTAAAGCCAATAGGTATCACAAGGAGTCAGAGTATTTCTGTCTTAGAGAAAAGAGGGTTTGGAGCCTGGGGGAGGCAGTTGCTTCTTCTTTATGAACTCTTTTCATTCTGTTCCTCTGTCCTTTCTTCTCATCTGTGGAATTTATGTAGCCTATTTCACAGTGCTGCTGCTGTGGGCAAATGTAGAAGCCTGGAAGGGGAGCGGTTCAATTTGCTTCTGCTGGGATATTTATTTTCACGAGATAGTAGTCTAATAGAGGACTGTAAAATACTGCTGAGCAAAATTTTGCAATTGTTAATTAGCTATTGTTAGGATGACTGGAGTCTGTTATCCAGACTTTTTTTTTTTAAGAAAAAGCTAAATGAAAATACGTAGGATTTTATATATTTGCAATACATACATTAGTACGGAGTCATTTTCAGCTTCAAATTGAGCATATTTTAAAGATAAAGTGGCCATTTTGACATTTAGAAAACAATACAAAAGATTAATCTGAAAAGCCAGAAGCCTAGACTTAGAGCAGAACACTGATTTCCTTCTACTCACAGCTAAGACCTCCGATTCCCTTATGATGGTGAAATTGTCATGAACAATATTTGCGTTGTTTTATTCTACTATATTTCAGCCTGAAATAACTCCAGCTTTATATTAACTGCAAGACTGAGCCCTATTCATCAGTTAGGCAGGTGTATTGCCTGATAATGCAATAAGCTTTCCTGAATGTATGAGTTGTTTTATTTCTTTTATACCAGTAATCAGTTCCAAGAGCATAATAAAAACAAAAGGTTTATTTCTTTCTTACTGGTAGCAGAGTTGTAAATTATCATCCATCAGCAATAACTGTTGCCATTTAATAAAAAAATAAACCTTTCCTTAATCTCACATGGACCATAATAGATAAGAATAAACAATGATATTAAAGTTGGTGCCAAAATGAAGGATTGTTGCAATTGAGGACGTGCAGTGACGTTATTTATGTAGATAACACAGTTTGGCAACAAAAAGGAACTAATTCAGTTGTAATAAAATAGATAATCCAAACTTTTCTGAAATATAAATAGTAGTAAATAATAATAATCCTAACTCATTCTCCAAGTATTTCAAAGACAAAAAATTGGTCAGAAACACAAACTAAATTAAAAAAAAAAATCCAACAATATCAGGGCTGAGTGTTCTTAATACTTCACCTGCAAAGCAGCTATGAGCTGTTCACCCAGGAAACCCTGAGATCTCCAAAGAAGCATTCCTGTTTCAGTTCTGTCCTGTTTAGCTCAGACATGTCGCAGTCCCCGCAGCAAGAAAGGGAGATCAGCAGCGCAATAAACCAACAATATCAACATGTATGAGCAGGAGATCATGTTCCCAGGAAAAGTGACCTGTGGATGGACTGATTGCCTTCCCACCTGTTATCCTGGCAAGGTGATAATCCATTCTCTCTTTCAGCTAGGTAAAAATACTCTTTTCCATTTGCACATTGGCCAGTTGGCAACTGGATCATCACTTCTGTCCTTCAGGAGAGGGGAGCCACTTCTCCACTTGCAGAAGGGCAGGGAGGGGAGCACAACCCCACAGGAAGCTCCTTCACCCTAGGTTGGTAAGGGGATGGAGGAAGCAGAGCAGAGGACCAGACAATACCAAGGAGCAGTCACTGCATGAATGCTGCCTGCCCCAGAGACCTCATCCAGGTGTGCAGCTGCAAGCTGAGGCTGGGAGGACGGTGCCCACAGCTTCCGATACATCCTGAAATTCAGGATTTCTCTAAATATAGAAATATGTTAACTACAGGAAAGATGCATTATGACCCAGCAGTAAAATTCATAGGGATGCCTTTTTTTTTTTTTTACTTTAGGTTTAAAAATGGAAAATATCTTTCCATTATCTCTTTTCTTGATATATAAGCTTTATAAATCAATGGCACTCCATTAGTCTATACTGGGAAACCAATTTATATGAGCAAATAATAATGCAATTTCATTACTTTTTTTCTCCTCACAGAGCTGACCAACTCAAGGCCAAGGAAGATGCAGATGAGAGACTTGGCAGAGTTGAGAATAAAGACACATAGGCCAGAGAGGATGCCAGTGAGGATACATGGTGTACAGTCAAATGCAGTGTAGCATGCTCACAGGCAGCAGATTAATATCCACTCCTTCTCAGTCACCAACCAGAACGGACCATTAGAACAAATTGTCTCACCTCCTTAGGTATCACAGCTCTACCTTTCATACATCTACACTTGTAATAAGCTCAATAACTTGTCAGCTCACCTTTATTCAAAAAAAAATCAAGGGACAGCTATGAATAAAAAGCTCAGCCTGCATACGCCACAGAGACACCGTCAGGTTTGTGCATTGGATAAAGCACAGTATGCAGCTTGCATGCGACTGGAGGTCTGCCTTTGTTAATGCTTTTATGTGAGCCTACTTTCAGGTTTTACTTCTTGTCTTTCTCCCTCTTTCCCCCTTGCACAGCAGCCTCCCACCTTGTGTAGCAGTCTCACACATCTGGACCAGAAGTCTGAGTTCAGTGGATAAGGGATAACCCTTCAGCGGACATGTGTAGACAAGTGGCTCCTAGGACACCAGATGCACTAAGCATTTCGTGCCAATGCTGATCTATTAGTAAGAGACACTTCAGACAGGACTCCACTAGAGTCATCTCAGAAGGAAGAGGAGAGATCCCAGACCTGCACCGGTTTGGGTGAATAGTGCCCTTTTTCCCATGACAAACAAGCAGCAGCTGTCACACAGGTAAATGTCAGACCTGCCAGAGGGAAGCTGGCTTAGCTGGAATGGAGCCTTGGGAAGGTTTTGGCTTGGAGTGAAAAAAGCAGATACCAAATTCCAGCTTTGCAAGGCTGCCAAAACCTCCAGCCCACAAAAGGGAAATGTCGAGTTCCTCTGGCGTGAGTTGCCATATCCAATTAAGGCTCAAACATGTCAGTCTGAAATTCACACCCCAAAGCACATACAGACCATGCAGCCACCCACTTGGCTGCTGACAGGGAATTATATTTGACTTCCTTGCCAGCTGGACCACACAAGCCATCTGTGAGAGAGGGTTGCATGAAAACATGTTAATAGAAGAGGTAAAACTTTATTTCCTATCTCTAGTCACTTGATATGGATTAGGGTTAAATTTTGGGTTAAAATCTCACTTTTGGGTTAAATCTCATTCCACTGGCAAAAGTTCTCTTACACCAGCAAAAGTACTCTTACTAACACAGTTGTCTCTCACAGCCCATTCTGTAATAATTTTTTTCTCTCATTCCTCCCCTCTTTCGCATTCTCCTTCCCTACTCCCAGTGTCTGGCAGCCCAGCTAAGCAGCAGCTCTGTCCCTTTGGCCTATAGGGCTCATCCTAAAAGGGAAATTCTGCTGAAGGCTGGGTCCTGAGGATGCGTCAGAGCCTGGGGAAAGCCTAGGGTCCCGGATGAGCACCTCCAAATTCTTTGATGTGGATGTTCAAATAAAAATTTGTAGGAAAAAAATCCTTACTGTAAACATGTTTTAAGGACCAAGTGTATCATTTGGCCTCTGCAAAGAGAAAAAGGCTTCCAGCTTCTTTCCTAATGGGACTTTGCACAAATAGTGTAATGTATACAGGCATCAACTCATCCTAAGAGGAGGGCATGCAAACGTTTGCTAGAACAATGAGTTCAGCAAGACAGCCAGTGTAACATCATAGGCTTTAGTATTTGGGCATGAGAAGTCATACTTCATGAACTCACTCATTACATATCCTAAGAAAATCATGACTTTCTTACTGAAGATGGAGAAGGGAGAGAATTTAAATAGTCTCTGAAAATGATGCTATATGCTTCAAAGATTAGCAACATAAAACTTCTTTCATATTAACTGTAGCAATTCTTCTGTGCTATAATAGCTTAACAAATATACTTAGGATTTTTACAATAAAGGGAAAGTGATAAGGCAATTAGTTACTACCCACAAAAAGCTTTGAAACTATTTATTCAACATACCATCAAAATTACACATTAGATTAGCAGGTTGTAAATTATAATCTAGCGCAAACCTCAAATGATGGCTTTTGCATCCCAGAGTGATAACATTATTCCCAGCTAGAAGGGAATAAAAATACAAATTATTATTTCATTGTGACAGTGAACGCTTTCCAGTTACAATTCACATGCAGTTCAGTATTTTATGCACAAGTGAAGGAAGCAAGCAACATTTAAATGACAGAGTTATCAGTCTTTTTTGTGTATTGCAGCTGTTTGGAAAGCCACAGGGCAAAGGCATTTATATATGAGATAAGCTCAGTCTGTAGAACAAATTAATGCTAGATTGTGAATTAAATGGCATGTCTTCGGACAGCTAATTAGCTTTGTGCTGCTCAATTAAGCTTTGAAAGGACATGTTGTGTTTGTTGATGGAAGAGAACACATTTCCAGGCTGTTTCACATTCTCAGTGCTTTCTGTTTCTTTGACTGAGAAGTCAGAGAAAAAAAAAGAAAAATCCAGCAGCCTTACCAAAAGGTATCAAAGCCTGAACTACAAAGTACGCAACAAAGTTATTTTCAACAGTCCCAAAAATCTTTGATTTGATGTCAAATGGCTTAAAAATATAAGCTAGTTTGGGATAGGCAGGAACTATAAATCCATGTCTTCAATGCTTTTTAAACTAGAAAAGTAGCAGGACCTCTCCAAGGAGAGGATAGAAAAGCTGTATAATAGCTTTCAATGATTTGTTAATATTGCATCTGTCTTCAGTTAATCCAAAATTTTCCACGTCTTTTCTTCCCGGCCAGTATCCTGAGCATGTGTATCGAGCAATAAACACTCAAATGCCATTTGGGTTCCTCACTCAACAATATGAAACAGACATTAAAGTTCCAAGTCTTGATTCACTAAGAATTACGTTTCTCTTGTTGTTATAACAAATCCTTTGAGACTTAAACAGTAAGTGAAAACCTTCCAAGATCAGGTTTCTCACAAGAACTTCAGTACTTCCATCTTTTTTTCTCTGTTGGTAGTAACTAGACAGCTGACTTCTAGCTTCTCTTTTTCTGCTTGCCAACCTTAGAGTCAAAAAGCCTGGTTAAATTGGCATGGAGAGAGGGTACAACTAAATGAGATTCCTGGAAAGGACTAATGGTTCTCAAATCTAAAACCATAGTGATTCAGGCTGTATTTAGCTCTAGCAGTGGGATCTCTCTTGTAGGATGAGAGATCAAATTCTCCTTCCTAATTAAATTTTCACTGCTCTGCACGTTAACCTACCATTGAGCTGCAAACTGCACATGCAGAGTATTTCTTCAATGTGAGCCAATAACATCGAAAAAGGAGAAACCTGTGATCAAATGCTGCCCTTTGGCATTGAGGACTTCATGGATCAGCAGTCTCTTATCAGATATCGGTACTGGGATATATCTTTCAGCCTGAATCTTAAAGTTAAGAGCATTTAATAAGTATTGTGGATTGTGAAATAAACAGACATCAGGCATTTCTATCACAGATCACTGAGGATCACAGTAACAAGCAGGGTACAAAATCTGAGAAAATTCTGAAGTTGTGAAATGGTTTTTCATCTTCACTCATCAGTTTTACTTATTGTACTTTTCCAAGCAAGTTCTGACTTTGAACAACTGCACCCCGGAGGCAGATGTGGAAATCCAGCCCAAGAAGGACTGTCATCTACTAACCTGCAGGTGTGAGTACAGACTGCATATATAGCAACATGACTATATACCTGCGTACACAAGCACATGTATTATACACAGCATTAAAGTGGGCCAGTATTAACCTGCGTGTTATTCTGGCACTTCAGAGAGATTTCCTTGTCAGAAACAGACAGAATAGCTGTGTATCAAGACTGTTTTTCTGTAACAATACTTTTAAAGATTTGTATTTCCAAAGCCCCAATTTAGTGTTGTACACCTGCAGTGATATAAAAGCATATAAATACATGTACTATAGATGTAAAAATATGACATGTACACTCATCTGTAAGACCATAGTAGAGAACACCTTTTAAGTATGTGCAGTTTTTGTAGTTTATTTTCCTCCTTGAATCTCTTTTGTCTGGAGAAAACACCTAGTGTTCCTACTCTTGCAACTCCTGTTCAGGGAGGACAGAAAAATTCCTCAGGGTTAAGTAGGAAAGTCTTTGAAATCAGAGGTTAAATCCACAGGTAGCAATACCGAGAAAGCAGCAATTTTTATGAGCTCAAATGAAAACTCCAGAAGCCATCAGGAAACATTAACACTACCTCAACAACCATTTTCAAAGTGATGTTTGGAATTTGTTGGATGTCTGTTCAATGTGTTACAGATATTCCGGTACAGTCGACCTTTACAATTTAAGCTATACATGCCATCAAGGGCTTCATTGTGGCTTTCCTCAAATGTTAACGTGAATTAGCTCTTGATGCTTCCCTTGGGAAGAGGAAAACGAAATGGCATCAGGTGCAGGTAGCAGGCACAAGACCCCATGCTGACCGACAACTGCGATGCCACAAACAGAGCAAAGAAGCCTGTTCTCTCTATAGAGAAATGAGTCTGAGTACATTATCATCTGCTGTTGAGAGCTGTTCTCCCATAAATATATGAAGATTTCCCCTCAAACTGTATTTTCATTAGGAAACCTAATAGGAGATATTTATCAGGTGTCAGTAGCAACACCAACCATTTCATTATGGGAGTCGGCCTCTTCTCCCAGGCAACTAGTGATAGGACAAGAGGACATAGCCTCAAGCTTCGCCAGGGGAGGTTCAGGTTGGACATCAGGAAGAATTTCTTTTCAGAAAGGGTTATTAGACATTTGAACAGGCTGCCCAGGGAGGTGGTGGAGTCACCATCTCTGGATGTGTTTAAAAAAAGACTGGACATAGCACTTAGTATCATGGTCTAGTTGACATGGTGGTGTCAGGGCAATGGTTGGACTCAATGATCCCAGAGGTCTCTTCCAGCCTGGTTGATTCTGTGATTATTTAAATATCAGAAAGAGAAAAAAAAATTTAGTCACCTCTCTTCTGTGAGCCACATCTCAGTGACAACGACAGGGCTGAGATTCTCAAAGCTAGACTGCAATTTGCAGTTGCAACTACTTGCACAATGGTTAAAATGTTCAGATCGCACAAATGGCCTCGAAAATCTTAACAGTTATAGCTACTAAACAAACATATTCGATTCTTTGGTTACTCTCATATTACATCTCCTGGGTTTTTTTTCTTTTTTAAAGGCACCATTAGTTTTATTTCTGCCTGGATTCTCTCTCAACATTCATACCACCACATTTAATTAAGCAAACTCTGAAAAATCTGAACACAGTTCAGATATGCTAGGCATCATAAGCCTGTATATAACACAGAAATTCTTCATGCAGAAAGCTGTCAGAACTGAGAAACAGCATTTGTTTGAGCTGTATTTAGCATTCTCAGAGTGAATCTGATGTGTCAAGAGTGAAGAATCAGCGAGAGCCGATCATGAAAGGAAGAGAGCTTGCTTTGTTCCAAGTCCAAGAAAACATTCAGCATCACTACTTCCCAAATTGCATATGAATCCTGCCCCACTTTGTTATTCAAAGCCCTTAATATGATGGGTTGAAAGCAGGAACACTTCAAAATGCACCAGCAAGAGATCTACAACCATTAAATATTGTGCCGTATTACCCCTGCGCATGCTGGGGTTCTCAGACTCATGCTATGAAGCCAGCACAGGGGGGAACAGTAGCTGCTTGAGCACTGATTTGTAAGACTTTGTATAAGCTAAGGTCACATGGAAGGAAGCCAATATGCACAAAAAAGGAAAAGCAGGGGAAGAATTAAACAGAAAACACAATAACTGAAACCCGACAATGTATTTTGGAAGAAACAAGAAACAAAATGTTTCAGTAATGTGAGAAATGATACCAGGTGAAATGCCTCTCTCACAGGTATTTATCAGCCTCCGAGCGCGCAGCCCGTGGGGTTCGGCGCTGGCTATGGGGCCCCTCTGGGCAGCAGACCCTCTCCTGTGCCCGGCACTGGGCACTGCGTGCTGCAGCACAGCCTCAGGGTTCCTGCCACTGCGCCTGCACCAGCCCGGGCTGAGGAGCAAAGCTGGTGCCTTCCTTAGCTGCCCCCTCCCCATGCTCCTTCCCAGCAAAGCCCCTTTTGAGCGCGGAAACCTCCCTCTGTGGGAAATGCAGGGCTGCAGGTAAGTTGTGACAGACATTTCAACCTTAGCAGCCTGCGTGCAAAGATTAATGTCAGCAGAAACCTAGATAAAAGCTTGACTGTGGTGAATGCCAGAAATGTTCCTTATTTCCTCTTTCATTATGAAAAATGATTTTATCTTGGCTTTCCAGAAATACAGTGATTGCTCTTTCAATTAACTTAGTGTTCTGTTTTCCATAGTACAGTGCAGAATAACTATAATCCATTGTACCATCTCAGGACTTTTTTCAAAGACACTGATTTACAGGAAAAGAGGGATTTTGTGTTTCTCGCCAGTTATAAAATTGCTAAGGGAAAGCCAGGAAGCAGACACGATAGCATTCATTTCATCTTCAGCTCCTTGTATTTCCCCAAGAAGGCTGCAGCAGGCAGTTCAACATAAAAGAAAGTTATTAAAAATTCCACACCCTTGAAGCAATCTTCACAAAACTGATAATAAATTCAATTTTCAAATTGCTTATTACAGCCTTCTCTTGACTAACACAGTTATCCTAACTTAAGGACCTTTTAAACTAATGACCTGGAAGGAATAGGGAATATTTCATTTGAATCTGTGCAAAATTTGAAGAACAGCTCCATACTCTCATTTCTGCATCTCAGTACCATTAGTAGTCCCTGAGCATCCCTCTCTGCCATGGAAACTTACAGGAAAGAACAGGGTGATTCATAATGCAACACAAGTGATTAGGTACATTTGAACTCAGAAATATTAATAAGTTGCTGGTCATATATTTAAAACAAAGTCATGCATAAGTAATGCCTTACAACCCCCATTCAAATATTACAATAGGTAAAATAATGAAAATTTACTTAACTAAACCACCTAGGACCAGAACATATAATAAATTAACTTCAGACTTTGGATTTGGAGTTATGATTATTTACATCTTATAGCTCTTTTTCCCAACACAACACTTGATTAAAAAAAAAAAGACTTTATGGAAACTAGTGGGATGAACTTAAAAAATAAAAAAAAAATCTATTAAAAAATAGATTTCCAGATTTGTCCAGCTTAGTTAATATCAGTTACACCACTGAGAAGATAGTTTCTAAAAACCATGCTTCTATACATAAGAAAACACACACGTAAATTAGTCTGCAATAAGTCTAAAAATCAAATGAGAGCTAAACATTTGACTTCATCAGCCACATTTGAAGACAGTGGCCTAGGTTCCCAAAGAGCTTTGTGAAAAACAGCCACGCAGAGGTACAGAGACATGGATCGTGCGTGGTTCTGGGTGATGACACTGGCCTCACCTCAGCCCCCTCCCGTTCCAGGCCAACTCACGCCTGGCACAGCCCCAACACAAACAGGGGTTCAGCCTCTGAGCTGAACCAGCATCTCCATCGGCTGTGGCATATTTACACAGTCTTTACTGGCCCACGCAGTCCATAACAATAATTCAGCTGGACAAGAATTTCCCGTAGCAGAGAGCCAAGAGCACTGGAGATGACTCTTGGGCAAACACAAGTGACAGCCAAAGCTCCCAACCTGCATCTTAACAGAAAGGCTTCAAATCACCCCGTTGTGCATAATTTCAGATTCCACTGTACTGATTGCTGACAGAGTTAAAACGCCTGCACCCTGACGGAGACAGCCTGCTTTGTGAAGCATAAGCAGTTTAAAACAAACATGAGAAAGGGTAATATTTTGCAGCAGAGTGTTCCCACACTCCCCATCAAAGCCCCTCAGCCTCTCGCAGGGACGAACCCTTCTTCTACACACCACAACTATTCCGTTTGAACTTCTGCTGGAGTTTTAGTTCTGATTTGAGAACAAGCTTGTGCATTGATTAGTGAGAGAAAGGGGAAAAATCCAGCTTTGAAACTGTTCTTTTGAAGATATTCTCTTCCAACTCCATGTAAATATCCAATGAATTTGGGAAATATTTGCAACATCATTCAAGTGGCTGGATATAATCTTAACGCGTATAGAAGTTTCTGATCTGATATTACTGAGTGTTGCAGAGATTTGGAGGAATGAGTATCCACTTGGACTGACATGCTGTCTCCAAGAGCTACTTTTTAAAGCAAATTAGCAGATCAAAATTAGTTTGTTTTTAAACAACCACAGAAATGAGTTTCTTTCAAGTATACACTTTTATAAATTGCAATTGCAACTTCATTATCTGATTAAGTACAGTGCCTGTTGTCAAATTCAGGGAGTGATACGTTCATACATTAACTGAGCATATATTTATGAACAGCTTTTGTGACTCTTCAAATTTTAACATATGCCATAGGGACACAGGCTAATATCTGGATAACTTTAGCTCTAGAGATTTCTGAAGATGCTTTGATTAGTTGGGTTTAAGAGCAACATATGTTACAACCAAGCCTCTGTCACACCTGGGAAAAAAGATCACTCAGCTCACATAGACACAATAAGAACACTTCAGAGCACCGTCTAAATAGAGACAAACGAATGAGAGGAAAAAGCCTTAACCCCATTTGACAGAGAACTTATTCTCTGAGCAAGGTCCAGAAGGGAAGTCTCTCACAGGGCAGGGACCTGAGCCAACTCCTTCTCAAGCCCCTTCGAAGGCCTTGGTAGTAAAACTGTCCTTCCTCAAAGTGCCCCTTCGTGTCACACAGAGTGCCACTTTCCAGAAGCGTTTACTGTTGACCTCTGCCTGCTCCCTTTAAAGTCAATGGCAAAGCTCGGACTGACGGCAGCACGAGCACAGGCAAGCGGACGGGAAGAGGCTTTTAAGATCTTGCCCATAATACGCACAGTGAGAAAGTAATTTTACTTGCACCGTTGGTTTGAACAAAGTATCATCATGCTTTGAGCACACCTATTTTCTAGTGAGCTACAGCGGTTGTTAGAGCATAAGCACAATCTGCCATCACATAATAAAGTCAACACATTATAGTTTAATTGGATGGAGTCATTTACACAGTAATAACAAGGATTAAGACACAGAACACAACAACCCATTTTCTTAAATCTATAACCAGCTGGTTTCACTGCAGGAGTAAAGAGTATATGCCTCACTCACCTCTTTTTAGTCTACGTGTTTTGCCAGGTAATTTAAGAAATGTTTACCAAAAAATCCACCGTTTTCAGAGATTGAGGCATTCAGCAACGCAGCTGCTCACAGGGGAGCCAATCTGCACGGGAGTGCAGGAGGGGCTTCTCCAACTTTTACAGACCTGTGATATTCCTGGATACAGAAAGCAACAACCCAAAAGGCAAATTAACTCCTTTGCCAGAAGAAAAGCCCCAGTGATACAGCTGTTCCCTGAAGGCCTTTGCTCTCATGTACAACCCTCAGCTAAATGCTCCTAGAAAACTTTTGGACAATTACCTTGAGGCGTAGGACCACAACCCATGTTTTCTGCAGGTCATGACGGTCAGCCACGCTCAAAGATAAATCTGTTTGGAGACTATTACTTTCCCCACCCTGAGTTTCACTCACCGAGCAATGTCACGGCAGCTGTGCACACACCACTCGCACGTCACATCAACGCGTCCCAGGTGCACACATGGTTGGCACCGTATTATAGTTCACACATTGCAAGCAGGTAATTGAGGGGTATAACTTGAAACACAGAGACAAGGGGTTTCTAAGGCTCCTGAAGGCAAAGCTATGCTCACTGTGAGTTTCTGAAAGTTTCACATGGCCTCATTCCTAAAAGCATCTAATCATAAAATCTTGGCAGGTAGTGAGTGGTTTCTGAACGTCTCCATGCATTTAAAAAGCCTGGACTGAATCCCTCACTTCTCTCTAATTTTTGCTAACCTTCCAGTTTCAGCAGTTTCAAAGGGAAGAGGAAGCAAGACTGAATTTTGCAGTTTCACAACACATCTGAGGCTGAGATGTGCTGTGGGGATCAGGCAGGCGACAGCCACTGGCGGGTGCCACATGGGTGCCCCCATAGAGCTGCCTCCCCCTTGTTCTCTGCAGCAAGGAAAAATGGGAAAACATGGCTAAACGGATAAGCAAAGCTAATGACTTGTTGGGACAAACTGTCATTCCCTCAGTGGCTTTTTGTATTGTTTGATATTCTTGTGTTACTGAGCTGACTGGCATGAGGTGGCATCAGATACGCAGTGTCACCAACACATACAGTGACTAACAGATGACAGCCGTGAGCTGGTGAGAGTCAAGCCTCCCCCCAGCATGTCTGTGAGCAGCCACCAAGCAGAAAGCAGTAATAACACGGTGCTTATTTGCCAAAATATAGCTTAATTCAGTAAGCTGACAGAGACAAGGATGGTACAGTGACATTTTGAGAGATGCTATTATAGAAAGAGAAAAATAAATGTAACCATAAGAGATTAATTATTTGCTGCAAGCTATTTACCAAATTAAATCTCAGTATTTCTTTTAAGGTATTTGCTGGTCACATTTTATTCTAAATGAAACTTTATAACCTTTTAATCACATCTTACTATTTCATCCTTGCTGGCTGGATTGCTTTAATCAGATGAACCATTTGACTGGATAAATACACTAATGTTTTCTCTTCAATCACAAACATATACTGTTGGTGCCACTTTGCCAGAGTCAAACACACAGCTTTGAAACCTGGAACTGCTTTCCAATACCATCTTGCCAATAAACTAAATGTTCTAGATGATTTTACAAAATAAATTCTAAAGTTATGCAACCATTGACAAACCTGATCCATTGCCAAATCAAATGAGTATTTCCATAAGTTCTCTGGCATAATTCATCTGAATCTCATAATTATGTTTCTCCCCCTCCCTATGTTTGCGGAAGGGGTTGATTTCCAGCAATAGTAAATACTGCTCCACAGTACAGGCAGTGCAAAACAGATAATCCAATGTGAGAATATCTACATCCAGAGATTGCCTCTCCGGTCATCTGCTGCATGGGTCAAGACAAACGAGTTGGACTAATCCCCAGATCTATTTTCTCCAAGGAGCTCTGTATTAGAACTGTCTAGAAAATGAAATTGAGATAAAAACAAAAAAAAAAAAACAGTCAGTTCTGTGATATTTTAGCATTTCCAGAAAGAAAATTACATTTCTCAAAGAAAGAAAATATCTTCCCAAGCAAGTATCTTTCCAACTACAATATATTCCCAAAAACACCCTACGCAGCTCGGGCCAGCTCTGGGCACTCTCTAGGTCCTGGCTCAGAGCAGCAGCCTGGTGCATCTGCTGGCAGGACACTGGGCAGGTTTCTGGCTAA
This sequence comes from Nyctibius grandis, assembly GCF_013368605.1. Classification (NCBI taxonomy): domain Eukaryota; kingdom Metazoa; phylum Chordata; class Aves; order Nyctibiiformes; family Nyctibiidae; genus Nyctibius; species Nyctibius grandis. Next base: position 35,397,720 of record NC_090666.1, read on the forward strand.
GCCCATGCTGCATTGAAAGATGAATCCAGTTCAACACGTTTCCATGAAATGTTTTGCTAATGACAAATTGGCATATTCTGATAAAGAAAAGTACCTTCAAAAAATTTCTGAATACCTTCACTTGGTGTGATATTGCTACACAAATAGATCTTGACAGTGTTTATTGCCATTCACCAGGACTCCATTAGAAGAATGGAAATTCAACATAAGCTGATTCTTGTGACAGGTTGCTGTCATTTAAAGTTTCATCTTCACACATAATTTATTTCTTTACTCCTGTTTCTCTTCAAGATGTATTTTATACATTATTTTATCGTATTATATGTCCCTAAGTAACCTGTTCAGTTAATTTTTTGGGTAGCAACTCATTGTATACACTGAGCTAAATATGGGCTTTTAGCCTGTTTAATGCTATCTATCTACTTAGAAACAAACACATTTATAAGAATTTTTTGAGTAAATATAGTTATAAGCGATACTCAAGGTACTTTTATCTATATGGTTTATTTCCATAAACAGACTTAAACAATATTCTCCTACCTTCACTGAAACAATTGCTTCTAAATACATATTACCATTTAAAAGAAAGAAAACCCTACAAACTGACAGTTCACATTGTATTGTTTGGATATATGGCATGAGATTGTCCCTGCAAAGCCGCCCTTTAAAAGCCCTGTCAGGTCCCACAAAGCAAAGGTCTTCCTCCCCGTTGCACTAGGGTCCCTCAGCATCACCATCAGCCAGCAACACCCCCTTCCCAGGAGCACCCACCTCCCTCTGTGAGGCTGGGTGCAAGCCTGGCACCCATGCCTACGGCATGAGGGCAGAGCCTCAGCATGGGTAGGGTGAGTGAGTGCTGACAAAGCGGGGGGTCAGGCAGCTCCATGTCTCCCATGAGAGCCTGTTCCTCCTCTGACTGTTCTTCCCCCAGCATCCTCCTCCCACCCCATCCAGATTTTAGCCCGTATTGGAGCTGTTTTTCAAACTCAGGGGAAGAATGGCACTGAAACACTGCATGGGGCTTTTCTTCTATTTGGGATTTGGAAACAGCTGTTACTTACACAGCAGGTCAGTATTTTAAAACATAAGTGAGACACATGATACTGGGTATGCAAACTAGGAGAACTTAATGCCTAGTTTTAAAATTGAGAACAGCTTTCTAACATGTCTAGCACTGACTGCTCCAACAGTAAATTAGGACACATTATTTTTTTTCCTACTTTAAGATGTAATACAAGAACTGAAATATGCTTAGTATATTATGAAGTATATGCTTCTCTCTCCACTTGTTGCATAAGGAAATCCATGAAGTAATGCCTTTATAGCAACAGTAAATATTGCAGTCTACTTTTAAGCTAAAATGCCTCCAGCTAACTCGAAATTTCCCTTAGAACAAAAATTAGAATGACCAAGTCATACTTCATTCGTTGTCTTAATTTAAACCCACATACAAAAATTAATCTCTAAATCAAAGAAAGAGTGTGGAAGCTTGTGAAACACTTTTTTCCCTAAATTATTGAAAAAATCCATCAATGTTCAGAATTAGCAATTACAATAAACTGATTTAGGTTTCCCAGAGGTAGTGGCAAAGCAGCATTGCCTTCCAAAGTAACAAAAATGATACAGATGCCTTTGATATCAATTACTGCCTTTACAACTCTGCACCTGAGAAGATTGCTTGTCATTGTGGAAGGGGTTCATGTAACACTAGAGAGCCAGTTAAGACCCCATTGATGCCAGCGTAGTCACCCCAATCTCTCCTCCCTCTGGTCATTGCCCATAGACATGTCAGAATATCAAAATTTACATTCAATGCCCAAAGTCATGTGGGAGGTATCCAGACCAAAGCATTGCCGTAGCTTTTATTAAGTTACAAGATGCTTCTGTAAAACCCTCCTTGGTCTCTGACAGAGCTTCATGTGCTTGGGTGAAGGTACAGCAAGAAATGGGGGAACCTATTCCTCCAATTTCTCACTCCAAAGAACCTCCTCCATCACCAGGACCATAATGAAATTAGCGTAAAATTTGCCAGAAATGTTTGTTTTAAAAGAAAGCTCATGTCCCAAGGATATGAGTATGCCCCAGGTCCAATTTGGGTCTTTAAACACAAACGGGAGTAATGTGGTAGATGATTTGTTATTATGTACAAAATATCTTGTCGAAAAACAGTGAGAGAGTATAACCCTGTACAATCTGACAAAAACTTGTTCTTCAGTGTTAGCTTTATGATTTATCAGGGAGAAATCATCTCTGGCAAGAATTATTTAGCACCATTCATTTTGTACTGAATTTTCCCCAGAGGAAGGGAATTTTATTTTAACTTCCTGTATGTTTGTTGACAGAACCTTCATGGGGGCTTACCTGCAATAACTTCACTTACTTTAAGAGGCAGGCTAGCAGAGAAGACATGATTTTACATCTCTGCTGCTGGGAGAGGGGAGGCTAGGGAGCAGGGACACCAAAGCTTTCTCTCTACCCCTCCCCGTTGCCTTACACATGGGTAATGCAGGGACCTTTAGATCCCACAGTGGTTTCCTGCTTGCTGCACACATTGAGAGAGGAGCAATAGTCCAGGCCAACTTGTCTGCCCAGTGTTAACCACGCCTAAACACCCACCAAGATGCTGGGAGTTCACAGCAGCTGCCTCGGGCTGAACAGGCACAGCTAAGCAGTCTTCTGCAGGCTGCGAATTTGCAAGTGCAACCTCAGGTTTTCTTTCTTCCAGCACTTGCTGAAAATAGTTTGAGTGCTCAGCAAATTTGGGCTCAAGCATTGATCCCCGGTCAGAGACCAGAAAACCTGTTCCTCTAGAGCATCCTCTGCCACTCAGACAGTATGTCGTTCTTATGCACTTGCTATTCTCCCGTGCTGTCATTGCTGTTATAACATCAATCACTCCTCTTCACAAACTAAATATTCCTGCACATCTCTTTCATCATCCCTCTAAATGAAAGGACCAAAGTAAATATGAGTCAAAATTAGGCTGAGTATACTCAGGTTTTGATTAAGAATATTGTAAAGGTTCTAGTGAGGTCCAGGGCTTTCCTCACCCTTGCTTATCCAGTTAATAGCTTTTCTGTGGCACAGACAGGCTGCTAGATGACCTTACCCTGGTAATAAGGGAAAATCAGACACTGCCTGTTTCGAAGGGCCTAATTAAAGACATGCCTCCTGGGCTTCTGATATGCTCTCAGTTGCTGATGAAAGACCAAGAAGCTACCACAGCCAAGGCAACCTATTCCCAGCTAAGGTCACATGAAGGCTTGGCACCTCTTTTCACAAAGGAAGATGGAGTAATAAAGACCTAGGCCTTTAGCATCTTAAAACCAGCCTATATTAAATGCTGTAGGAGTGATCCTGAAGAACTTGGTAGCTGACGTGGTAAGCAGTATAAGCCTGCTTCCCGCAGGTTCCCAAATGACTCAAAAGTGTTGGCTTTATCAGACAAGGCCCTAAATTACCCTCAAACCTCTCTATTTCCTAGCAACACAACTGCTGGGGCTGTAGCCAAGCTCATGCGCTGAGCATTGTGAGTATGAAAAAAGCCAGACTTTCTCCTTTAGAGTCCTTGGCCTTTGAATTTCATATCTACCCACTCCCCTATGAACCAGAGACCAATAAACCTCTTGCCAAACGTAGCTTTACACCAATGCACTGAAAAAGACTACAGCGATGGGAAATGAACAGCAATTCTGGGAATTACTTTAATGTGTACGTTTGTAGTGGGTTATTTGATCTGGGGTAGGGTTGGGGACAAATTTATAAGGATCTGCTCTATACTGGATTTCAGAAATTATTCCACGACATGCATGGTATTGGATCTTTAACAAAATAATCCACATAAATGTACAAAATATTGATCTTGTCTGACAAGGCCAAAATAACAGAGAAGTTAAGGTTCTCTACCCTTAATGCACATCAAAATAAGCAAAAACTAAAGGAAAAGACTACAATTAAATGTTTGGGTTCGTGTTTCACACCAATATAGTTTAGCTTCTGATGTCCTGCAAACATTTTTGCCAGCCGCTGCTGCCCAAGGACATGTGTTATTTATGCACTGTGCATTCTTACAGGAGGCAAGCTCTTTGCCATGCTCAAGTGTCTGAACAACACATAAAAGTGCTGAGTTGCACAGAGCAGCCCTAACACAAGCCCTGCAGAGGCTCTTCACAGGCCACTCTCTCGCAAACCGTAACCCAGGGATGTGCCGGGAATGCAGCTGCTGGAAAGGCCATGCTGGGAGCAAGTAGCTTCACAGAGCTCTGCCTTCAGTGGGCAGCAGTGGCCCAAGCTGCACAGCTCCAGGGCAGTGAATAATCAGAGGGCGGCTGAGCAGTCACAGCCATTTTAATCCCTCTCTCCCTGGGCTGCACCTTCTGTACTTTGCCACCTACACAACACAAAATCCTGCCCATTGTTTGCTAAATACCTGGAAGTGATGCAAGATAAGAAGTGCTGCAGAATGTGGGGTGTTAGAATTCCACACATGTCTCAGACAGAAGAGATATGATCCCTATTAGTGACCTAACATAGCCAAGGCTGACATGAAAACTGGCTATCATCTTCACTCCCCCTCACAAGCAAAGTGTTGCTCATGCTAACGCTGCACAAAGGACCTGTGAAATTTTCAGCAAGGGCTGACCCTGAGCCTGTGTCCCTTGTGCTGGGTGCTGTGCAAACAGGGAGCCAAACCATGCTACCGTCCCAAACAAACAGAAAGTATCTGGAAAGACCAGTGGGGATGCAGTAATGCAAATGGACTTCTGTATGTCATTCAGATGGCCTTACTGTGGTTTATAAGAACATGAGTCAACGTAGATTAAAGCCTTCAGCAGAAGAACATGAAGATGCTGGGGAAAAGCCCCTTTCACAGCCAAGAATCTTCAGAAACGGTGAGCATCTTGTACCTGACCAAGCTGGTTTCACCTGAGGGGAGGGAACAGCACAGTTCAGGCATCTGGGGGGTAGCAAAGGCAGTCTGAAACAAGACCTGGCACACCTGGAAACAGGGACAGGATTAGATGGATCTGCCTTATGCACCACTGGTTGTGTAACCAAAGTGCCACCTCATTGGTTAGATAACAAAGGAAGGGTTCAGCGTTGCAACTCTTTTCCCTGACCCCAAACTCCTGTTCTCCTGGAGTGCAATAAATAAAGATTTTCAATGAGATTGGGTAAGGTTTATCTCTATCAGGCTGGCCAACTACTTGTGTTTCTTCACATTTTAGATTCTGAGGACAGATACTGCTTGTGATCTTGTTTGTAAGTATGTTAATACACACTTTTATTACAGTACTTTTATTCATTGTATTCCTTAATTAGGATTCTCAAAATTTTTCTGAATTCACTCCTTTTAAACACTTGGTTTCCTGAGTTGTTTTGGCCCCTGGTTATTGCTGAAGACAGAGGGTTACCAACTATTATGTGATTTTATATAAAATTAAATGCAATATATGTTTGAAAAAATAGAAAGACCAGTTATGCAGCCATAGTTTGTTTCTCATTATCCTGCAGCAATTTCACTTAAAACTTCTGCCATCAAATTGTCTACTACTTGCTTTTTAAAAGTAAAATACTAACCATCTTTCCAGAGAGATGATTGGAACAATATATTAAAAATGCAAGTCATAGTGCCTTCAGGATACACTGTTTCTCAAAATGCCTTTGCTCAATTAATCAGACATAAAGAGTTTGGCAGTACCACCATCTGTATGTTGGTGTCAAGGACATCACCCATGTGTCACTCCTGTAATCAACCCAATTTGCTAAGCTCCCAAGTTCCTTGCCGCAGCCTTTAGTCTTCCTGAGATGGAAATAAAGCCCACTTGTTAATCATGAGGCTAACGGATTTCACTGCAATTGACAGTGACAGAAGTAAAAACAAGTTGCCTTGGGTAAACAAAGAACTAGCAAAAGCCTCAGCCGGCAGCCAGCTGTGATCTGCATTTCTGAAATAACAAAAGCTGCACAAATAATGCCGAAATAAACGTCAGTGAGAGATGTGCACACTTCCCAGTATTTCTTAAGCTGTCCAATTTCACTGGTAGTTTTATCCAGAGCAACAGGGGACTGAGATATCTGAGGAAAATGAAAGTCTCAGAATATAGGTAGAGCAAGAAATAGAGTAAACTCACCCAAATCAGCTCAGAGTTGGCCAAAACTCTGCACCTGGTCCCCCATACCTGAGAATTCACCAACTTCAAAACAGAGCTGGGCACAGGGCAAACACCCTCCCTGCAGCCAGGCCACTGCCAGCTTGTGGCTGCAAGGACCCAGTTAACCCAAAGTTAATCCAAACCACAGAGGGCTGGGGACAGCTTTCCTCAATGCTACGAGGAGAGCACAGCTGAAAATGTCAGAGCAGGCACAGCCTGGATGTAACCGGGACCAAGCCAGGCTTACCTGCACTGCCTCCAGCCTACTGACCCCAAGGCAGGCAATACAGCCATGTTTGTGTGGGTAAGGCCTAAAATATCCAATTGCACTTGACCTTAAGTGCCACTGCGTGGCTCTGGTGTGTATCTGGATATACAGGTTGGGCTGTATCTGCACACATGGCTAGCCTGGAGAAACCATCCATGATTGCCCCTTAAGAGTTGCCCTCATGTTATAGTCTACTTACAACATGAGCGGTGAAGAACATTACCTGGAAACCTGTGTACCTGCTATAAACAATGTAACATGTTTTATTGTTAATTTGTATCACAACGGTACTATTATGCTTCAGTGTCACGAGATGCATTGTGCCAGATGCAATATACAGCAGGAGACCCCTCCTGTCCTATGACTTTAAACCAGTTAAGATCAGGTAGGACCAGGATGAAAAGCAAGTTGTCCAGAACACCATTGCCAGGCTATCTTCTCCTCAAAAGTCTGTATTTGGAATATTCAGCTACACAATGCACTACCCTTTTATCCTAACTTAAGGTATTAAAACATCTACCTAAATATAAAGGAGGAAAAGCCTTTTCTGTTAAAGTTTTATTACTCAAAGTTATAGCAATAACTGAAGTCAGTGCTATTTGATTTGTAAATTCTGAGAAGTATGAACCATCTAGCCCTTACCATGTAATGCAGAAACAAACAGTTCAAAAGCAGTGAAGGGCAGGATTTACAAGCAAAATTTATCTAGAAAAGAGCTTAATAATGGTCATTTTTATTTGCACCCTGCTGTCACTCTACTGGGTGCAGTCCAACAACAGATGTCCATTTTGACATTAATCCCTACTTTAGATTTATTAAAAAAATAACCAATTCATCATAACATTTCAGAAAAACATATCAATTTCAGAGCTACCAGCTCCCTGGTTGTGGATCACAGATTTAAAGGGCTACCAGGAGAATAAGATGGGGAAGCTGTTAGTTTGGAAGGATCATACATTCAGACTTAGCAATGTAATACAACAATCAGAAAGCAAGATGTGCTTGGTAACAAGTGTGGATATCCAGCCTTATAGTTGGCCTGGGAGCCGGGGAAAGTGCTTACTGTTTCCAGGCATAACTTTTCCGTTTGTCAACTTGCCATATAGCTCTGCTGCCTTGTGAAAAAAAGACTGCATTTACACTGTAATTATCTGAAGACCTCGCTTAGTTTAGCTTCTCTGGGTACCCGCAGGAGGCAAAAGATTTCACATTCATTTTACAGAAGTACAAATTGAGTAATCATGAAATCAGGCAACTTGCTAAAGGATACTTTGCGACACTTCAGCAAATAAGTGAAATTACAGGACCCCATATGCATATTAAAGCTCCTTAAGATACTGAGGGTACAGTAGATGAAAACCCCTAATAGTCTCAGGAAAAAAGATTCTGGACACCTTTCAGTTTCAGCGGCATGTGACATACATGTGACATGACAAATCACTGGTTCTTTTGCTATGTCAGTCTATGTATTTCTGCAAAACAGGTCTAATGTACAAAGTAATACTAACAAATTGACAGACATCACTAACACTGCCACGGTACTGCTGGTCCATTACCTCCCATATTTCTGAATCTTCCACACCTAAGAGGTTCTCTGTAACAAATATAGGAAGTTTTAGAGTTCTAACCTTTCCTAGGCTTCTTTTTTCCCTTTAACTTTTTCCACTAGAAGCATTGTGGACACCATGTTGGCAGCTCTGACACACTGCAAAGCACTTGTGTTCACCTTACAACACTCAGCACGTATCACCGCTGATCCAATGACTCACAAGCTGCTCTTGTATATGTTATATGTACAATATGAGTTCTGAGAACCTGCTGTCAAACAGCATTATAAAAATCCTTTAGAGCCAAGTTCTTTAAACATTCATGGCTAACTGCTATGCGAGTCAAGTGCACTGTTTATATTACCAAATGTCATATCTAATTCCCTGTTATGAACCCTTGAAATAAAATTATGTGATAATTACACAATCTGTTTGAAACCTGACAAATATATTCCCAGTACAAATGATTTATGAAGATAATGTGTTGCTATAGCATAATACTACTTCTTAATGGAAGCAGTAAAGCTGTTTCCTATGCTCCGATAACCACAGTGATTTCTTACACAACTACTGATTAAGCAATAGAAAATGTAGGCATTTTGGAAACTGTATACACCACAGATTTGTTCCAGGCTGTTCAAAAGTTATGGTCTGTCTATCTAACTGGCCTGTTAGCAAGGTATGAGCTTCATTTGGGCTGTTTCACTCGCTCCTACCCAATTTAGTGCCACTGCAATAGATTTATGTTTAGAGTAATGCACAGTTTAGTCTCTTTTTGTAAGAACTGCTGCTAATCAGAAGATTAATGACTTGGCTGGTGTGGTGTGAGACATTAGTAATGTCTACCCTGGTCTCCTGCAAGGGACTTTGGATTAGTAACTGGTGAGGATGCAACTCCCACACCTGAGAAAGGCTCTTTGATGGTGATGCAAGCCCTGCTGCTCAGAGATCACCACTAGTGACACTAATTGAGGCACATGCAGCAAAGTGCAGTGTAGTAGCATCTTCTGTGTGTCCTCCCTTTGCTCCTCCACCAAGTGCTCTCCCTCCCACCAAGAGGGGAAAGTGATGTTCAAGAGAGAAAGTGATTCAATACACTTTTCCCAGTTTAAGAGCAGCCCTAGCAACTAACATATTACATTATTTTTCTACCTCTTTTTCCCACCAAATGACAAGATAAGTCTCTTCTCAATTGTTTCAGTGTCATTATAATTAATATGTATGGCAGATTATCAAATTAATTGTTTCTGGGTTCAAATCTAATACTGGTAAGATGTTAACAATTTAAATGAGACCCTCAATTTTCTACCCATTTCTGCAGAGAGTTTAGTAATTGCTTTAGCTTTGTTCATTCTGCCAGTCCTCGCTTCATAACACTGATTTCATTAATGAGCAGCTAAACATGACTGCCCTGCTGATGATTTGTCCTGTGCTACCTGTGAAATGTCATTGAAATGGCCCAAGATCAGTAAAAGGGCACCAAAAAATTTAAGTGGCAGCACTTTGTTTTACTCCATTGCTACATGTAGAAGAAAAGTTGTATCTTATACAGCCATATCCAAAAACAGATCCAGAAACAACTGATGCATGTTGCAAAATCATATCTGGTGGGAAGAAGGACGAAAACTCTCACTATGACAATTTTCCTGAGGGTTAATTACCATAAATGTATATTCTTCAAGTGCATCAGTGCTAGAATGATAGTCTACATAAGGAGAGGCTCTAATCTGGTTTGTTCTTGCCTTAACTCTCCTTTTTCAGTAATGCTAGACCTGTAAAGCATGAACATTTAATATTTCAGAACCAATGTCAAGCAGCCTTTGGGAAAGGGAGTGCTTTAAGAGGAAAAGGAAGTGGTTTAAGATGCAGCCTTCAGCAGCACAAAGGCCATGGTTACTTAGAAGGGACAGGACAAAGGATGGCTGACACTCACCTCTGTGGCTGGAACACTTGCTTGCAATAGAAAAAAAGGGATTGACCTGCAGAAGAATGCACTGTGCTGTTCTCAAAATTTAGGCATCCTTTCAGATAGACTAAGAGTAGTATTACAGACATTTTTCTTGCTATTTTAATGAAAATGTATCCCTATTCATTCAAACCTTCAGGATCTTTTGTTATCTGAGGTTATACATGCTCAGAACTTGACAGACAAATCCTACAGCTGGGGCAGCAGGAGGGGAGCCAGGCACCCAGGCACCCCACAATCGTCCCTCCTGACAGCTGGGGAGGAGAGATGGCAGGAGCAGAATCGGGAGGAGATCAGTACTGTGGACTGGGACCCTGTCCGCTAGAAACATTTACTCAGACAAGGGAACACACATTAGCTACACCATACAAATCAATTCACTGAAATCCTGGCAAGGTTTATGATTGTGCTGGGGTTTTCTTCAACATCTCCCCTGCTACTGACTGAGGTGAGATCTGTTCATGTAAATGGTTGACTCTTTCAGTGCTGTATTGCCTGCAGATGACCAAGAAGCCTACTAACACTCCTGAAAATTGTTATAAGAACATTTTTAGCATGAACAAAATAAGATTTTTTCCTTTAACTTTGTTCTGATTCAACAACTTCTGTTGAAGCATTCCTAAGAAAAATGTCTTATGATGCAATAGAGGACTGGTAGTTGGACAAAGTTATAAGCAACAGAAATTACAGTCCAAAGGACAGAAACAAACATACAACCAGGCACTGTTACCTGTACTGCCTAAGGAAGGATTAGCCCTAAGAGAAGCATCAGCAAAATACTGTCCTCATGAATAATTTTAAGGTCCTTATTTAAATTAGAAGTACAGCAGGTGTTAGACACTAATCAGTTGTGCAAAGTAATTACATTAGTTCTATGCAATGTAATTGCAAATGAGTGTAACGGGCATCGAAATAAGGGTGGGAGATAAGAATAACAAAGGTAAAAGCCTGCAGCTATGCAGGTGAACTTCATGCATTTATTTATGATGTAGAAGTGGGAACTTTTTTCAGTTCTTACTGGACGTGTAACCACGCCATGGCTAAGCAGAGTTACCAGAGTGCAGCAGGATGGATGATGCTGACCATACAGCAGTCGTCTGTTCTCCACAACGTTTAAAAGAGCAGCTTGAAAAACGCAAACAGATTTTAACTGCTGTGTAATATTCCCATAAGGGAATAAAGTTCACTGATATTTTGAGACATTCTCAGACGTAAGAAGGGAACTGCAAGGAGCCTCAAACAAATTTGATTCAACTGCTGACTGCCCGTTTTCCTTTCCACTGCCCTTCATGCACACACGTGCTGGAGATCTCCCCCTCCACCCTAGCTTGGCTTGTTGACGTCAAGCCCAAATGTCTCCCAAGAGAGGAGCTGGCTCATGGGGAGACCAGTCTGCAACCTGTCTGCAGGACAAGGCAGAACCACCAGCTATCCTCTACCCGGGCAGATTAGGAGCGCTTTGCCAGCAGTGGGAAGGACCTACTAGTACCTCAGCTTGTGGGGTCCCTGCCTACTGTGTGTTGTAGGCAACAAGGAAGAAAAGGTGCAAGAATTTACCTGGGAGAAGTCAGTTGGCGGGAGGAAAGGGTTTGAGGGAGCCAAGACCAACTTCACATGAATGCAAAATACTTTTGAGTTGGGGAAACAGGATGAGGTGACTTGAGGTTGAGACAGGACAGAGAGCAGGGAAGGAAGGGGAGGAGGTTTCCAAAAATCCTACCTACTCTGTATAGTATCAGGCCACCCTGTTGAAAACAGGGTGAAGACCATTAAAATTTAGCAGTATGGATTAAGATTACATGATCAAAGCCAAACCTGCTGGAGAGGATTTCCCAGGTGTACCACACAGAAGAGGTACACTGCCCTCCAGCTTGCCACCAGCAGAGGAGCTGTGCCCACAATCCCAGCCCTTGACGAGGGTCGCTGCACATTTTGAGGTGCTTCTCCACAGCCAGATTCTTCTCCTGGCCTCGCCTTCACAGACATCTCCCAGGTACTTCCCACTCACAGAGTACTTCAGCAACAGTCACAGGTCCAGGAACAGAAACCCAGGTCGTAGGGGTTCCCCAGTGAACCCCTAGTTCAGGGCACAAACCAGCCTTCAGGCTCTGAAATTCTGCATTCATCCAAGACAAGCCACAGTCTCACGTTTGATCTAGCTTCACCTGGAATTACATGGTTTCTCTGATGCTTGTTTTTTCTATCTAACTAGAACAAATATTCTAAAGGTTGGAGTAGGGACAGCAGAGCTTTACTACAAGGAAGAAGTTGGGGCTTTTTTCCTGTAGACAATTCACATGTAGACAATTCACATGTAGACAATTCATATGTAGACAAATATCTTAAAATCAGAGCAAGGGAAAAGTTTTTTCTCCATATTTTGTAGCTTTTGACCTCTATTGGTGTCCAAAAAGTAAAACATTTGACTTCTGAGGGGGTTTTGGTTGCTTTTTTAATTCTCCAAGAATCCTGGACTGATGATTAGATCAATTCCTGTCCATTAGAATTTGAAATTAATCTATTTTGCAACTAGTGAGTGCCCTTCTAGTATTTCACTGAGCATTTTTAATTGATGGATGAAGATGGATGAATTTAAATAGAACAAAAATGTATCTGATAATGAAGTCATTATGGTTGTTCTGATTTAATCAGAATATTTGTACTATATAAGTCCATTAGAATATCAATGAGCAGCTGATTCATACCAGGTTTCTTCAAGGAAATAACAAGCTTTTTTAAAAATGTTATACTTCCAATGGCATGACTTGCCTCTTGCAAGCATCCACTTCGCACCAAGCTTTGGTATGCTTGTGCATCTCTGCAGCCCTACAATCCTATTTCAATGCTTTCTCAACAAAGGTGCCATCATTTAGAAGGCATTGTATGAAGAACTGCATTTCACCTTTAAAAAGTATTCATAATTCAGATTAATACTTAGAGACAAGCAAGTGTGTAAATGCACATGTAACAAAGCTTTTGGGGAAAATCTGGTATCTTTCTCAGTCACATGAGGAGAGCTGAGAGCAGACAAGGAACTAACTGTGTCCCACCCATCCCATTCAAAAACTGATGCAGTACGCACTCCTAAATTAACTGCAGCGTCCCCTGTCCCCTCCCCAAATAACTGCCATTCTCTTTGAGCCACTGGACCTGTTGGGACAGTTTCTCCACAGCCAGACGCAGGCCTGCAGACTGGTGAGATTCGCCGGAGCCGGCAGGCCGGTCTGCCCACAGCTGCTGCCTCCAGCCTGCCCCATTCTGGAGCATGGTCTACAACATTGTGTGCTGTCACAGAGCTGTGCCACACGGACCTGCGCAGATGTCATCCAGGTCACTGTGGAACACCTTCACCACCACTAACTCCCTCAGACACTGGATACCTCCCTCAGTAGAGGTCCACTTGCCTCAGTAGTTCACAAGAGCCCTGAGGGGATACCTTGCCTTCACACTTGGCAGGAGCCACCTCCAGAGGCTGCAGACTGCTGCCCCTCTGCCAATCCCCCTGCCAGTCCCCCTGCTCCTAGTGACAGATCCCAGCTGCTGGGCTTCCTCACCCTCTCATTCCCAGTTGTGGTCCCCAGCTGAACAGGTATAACAGCTCCAGATTCAGCTGAGCACACTCCAGTCAATTCATCATTGCCTCAAACCCCTCCTACTCCACACTGGGCACCAAAAAGGACTGTGAGAAACAGAAGGCCTTGATGCTGTGCAAGCACTATTCATCAATAACTAAACATTGGTGTATTATCAACACTGGTTTAGCCACAAATCCAGAGCTCAGCACCATACAGGCTCCTATGAAGAAAATTAACTCCATCCCAGCCAGACCCAGTACAGGCTTCCTTATGAACGTTTTGTTCTGTGTCTTCACTAGTGGCATTTAGTACATATTTGCAAGTTTATGGTCATGTGAAAGATTGTATCAAGGAAAAACACTTAGGCAACTTTGAAGTACTCATATTAAACTTCACCGTAGGCTTTCTGATGACAAAACAGGATTGCATATTTCTTATCAGCATATACTCTGATTCCTAGAGGCAGGTCCCTATTACACGTGCTTGAAGTCAACACACCTTGCTTTAGACAAGCCCTTGTGTACAGCTGACTGTAGGCATTTCCTTAAGGCTGAGCTCACACACACGTCACACAAGGGCTAGAGGAGCAGAAAAGGTATCCATGTCAGGGACCAATCAAGCAATCTGGACATCCATAAATCCATGGGCCCTGATGGGATGCACCCGCGGGTGCTGAGGGAGCTGGCAGAAGTCATTGCTAGGCCACTCTCCATCATCTTTGCTAAGTCGTGGGGAACGGGAGAGGTGCCTGAGGACTGACTGGAGGAAAGCAAATGTCACTCCAGTCTTCAAAAAGGGCAAGGAGGAGGACCTGGGTAACTATAGACCAGTCAGCCTCACCTCCATCCCTGGAAAGGTGATGGAACAGCTTGTCCTTGGTGCTGTCTCTAGGCATATGAAGGATAAGAGGATCATTAGGGGCAGTCAGCATGGCTTCACCAAGGGGAAGTTATTTTTAACCAACCTGATAGCCTTTTATGAGGACATAACCCGGTGGATAGATGATGGTAAAGCAGTGGACATGGTCTATCTTGATTTCAGTGAAGCGTTTGACACAGTCTCTCACAGCATCCTTGCAGCTAAACTGAGGAAGCGTGGTCTGGATGATCAGGTAGTGAGGTGGATCAGATGTCTGTGAATGCCCTTGGCAGCATTTAGACAGAAAGAGACTGAAGGTAGAGATGTGAAACAGGCGGCATAGGTCACACAAGGACTCCCCACAGGACTCCCCACTGCAGGAGGCCCCGGGTGCTCGGAGGTTTGCACATGGCTGATAAACAAGTGGACAAATCATGGAAGAAAAATCCATGGAAGTCTGTTAGATACAAAAGCTCCAATGTCCCTGTGCTGCCAGTGGCCAGGTGCTAGAGGACCTGAACTGGTCCTGAAACTGGTTTTTGAATGGGCTCGGCTCGCCCAGCATGAAGAGCAGGACGGGCAACACTCAATTTCAGGTGGTGGCATAAATCAGCCGTGGCTGGTGTCGGGCTCTGCCAGACGTTCCCCTGGGGAAGTGGAGGCAGCTGCAGGGGATGTTTCTTCAAGCCCGAGTTTGCAGGTCAGGGCCTGAGTACAAATCCACGGCCAAGTTCAGGTTCAAAAAAAGCGATCGGGGACACACGAGGGACACGCAGGGCCCTCCAGCAGCGGGGGAGAGGAGCCAGCTGGACGCTGTGATGTCTCAGCTCCCTGCTGCCAGCTTTGCTGGAGCTGGTTTGCCAAAGCAGGGGCATAAAGCGGCTTGGGGACGCTCGGGAAGATGCGCGGCTCCCTCTGAGGAGGGGCCCGAGAGAGATGGGGTGTGCGTGGAGGGTCGGGAGGTGGTGGGGCTCGAGGGAAGGAGCCACACGAGATAAAAAGCACTCGGAAAAGTCCTCAGGAGCCAAACTCACTCGCCCAGCCATGCTGCAAAGCACCTCGCTGGGTGCCGTGGCTGGAAAAGAGCCTGTGAGGAAAAGCCGGGGAGCACAAACGCATTTCTCCTTCTTCCCCTGGGGGGAAAGGTCCCGCTCCACGGCAGGGTGCTGCACCCCACGTGGAGGAGGACACTCGTGGGGGCTTGTCACAGCATCCTTAGTTGGCATTGGGGGACTGGGGGTGAGCAAGGAGGGGCTCAGTGGGATCCAGCCTGTCCAAGCGGTTGCTGCGGTGGAGGGAGGGGGGGGACTCTGCTTCTTTGCCCACTATCCTGTTGTAAAGGGGCTGCTGGGAAGGCGGCGAGCAGTTTTGGGGCGGCGGTGGGGGGGTACCCCCACCGCCGCCCCAAAACCTCTCGCATGGCTCCCAGGTGCCACGCTGGGACACAGCAGAGGGCGCCCAGCTGCACGCGTGCGAGCGGCGGCGGGGCTGGGGGGTGCGGGGCTGGCCCCTTCCCAAAGCCCCGAAACAGGGACCCTGGCGGGGCCTCAGCCCCTGCTCTGCGGAGGGCGAGGTGGTTTGCAGCCCTGCAGCCCTGCATCCTTCCAGCCCTGCAGCCCTGCAGCCCTGCATCCCTGCATCTTGATTTCAGTAAAGTGTTTGACACGGTCTCCCACAGCATCCTCGCAGCTAAACTGGGGAAGTGTGGTCTGGATGATCGGGTAGTGAGGTGGATTGTGAACTGGCTGAAGGAAAGAAGCCAGAGAGTGGTGGTCAATGGGACAGAGTCCAGTTGGAGGCCTGTGTCTAGCGGAGTCCCTCAAGGGTCGGTACTGGGACCAGTACTATTCAATATATTCATTAATGACTTGGATGAGGGAACAGAGTGCACTGTCAGCAAGTTCGCTGATGACACCAAACTGGGAGGAGTGGCTGACACACCGGAAGGCTGCGCAGCCATTCAGAGGGACCTGGACAGGCTGGAGAGTTGGGCAGGGAGAAACTTAATGAAATATAACAAGGGCAAGTGTAGAGTCCTGCATCTGGGCAAGAACAACCCCATGTACCAGTACAAGTTGGGGACAGACCTGTTGGAGCGTAGCGTAGGGGAAAGGGACCTGGGGGTCCTAGTGGACAGCAGGATGTCCATGAGCCAGCAATGTGCCCTTGTGGCCAAGAAGGCCAATGGCATCCTGGGATGTATTAGAAGGGGTGTGGTTAGCAGGTCAAGAGAGGTTCTCCTCCCCCTCTACTCTGCCCTGGTGAGGCCACAGCTGGAATATTGTGTCCAGTTCTGGGCCCCTCAGTTCAAGAAGGACAGGGAACTGCTAGAGAGAGTCCAGTGCAGAGCCACGAAGATGATTAAGGGGGTGGAACATCTCCCTTATGAGGAGAGGCTGAGGGAGCTGGGTCTCTTTAGCTTAGAGAAGAGGAGACTGAGGGGTGACCTCATTAATGTTTATAAATATGTAAAGGGCAAGTGTCATGAGGATGGAGCCAGGCTCTTCTCAGTGACATCCCTTGACAGGACAAGGGGCAATGGGTGCAAGCTGGAACACAGGAGGTTCCACATAAATATGAGGAAAAACTTCTTTACGGTGAGGGTTACCGAACACTGGAACAGGCTGCCCAGAGAGGTTGTGGAGTCTCCTTCTCTGGAGACATTCAAAACCCACCTGGACGCGTTCCTGTGTGACATGATCTAGGTAATCCTGCTCTGGCAGGGGGATTGGACTAGATGATCTTTCGAGGTCCCTTCCAATCCCTAACATTCTGTGATTCTGTGATAGACACAACTCAGTCATGTGGTTCATTTCTGTATTGACTGGTATAAGCTGGGGGCAACTTGACTGAAAGATATTTCATTGTGCCAGTAGAAAGACAGAAGAGGACAAGACCAAAGTGAAGTAGCTTTATGGGAAAATGAGGAATTAACAAAATGCTCATAACTTACTGTTGTTTGCAAGACAGTTTTTAAATAAAATTTTAGGTCTGCATGTTATATTTCACACCCACCCACTGGACAGGTGATATAACTGGTCACTGACATAGCTAAACTTTAGCATATATTTTTGATTGCATCCTAAATATCTAAATATCTCGAATAACAATGCCCTGGCTTTAGTTAAAGTGTTTCTGCTCCATGTGCTAATATAAATGATACTTTAAAGGTACATCTCATTAGGTAAGACACTTTAGGAAGGAGGACTTAGAAATTTCAGCTCTGGCATATCACAAATTTCAACTCAATCCAGGCTGTAAACCATGACAAACCCGATGAAAATATTGCAATGAAACTGGCAAATGGTCCTTAACAAAAAAGGTGGGAAAAAACAGTGTTTCAGTAGTTTTAAGCTTCACAGACACTTATTTTTAAATCAGAACTGCTTTTTACTTCTTTGTCAAGTACAGTTGGCTGAGAAGAACATCAACACAGTCATAAAAAAAAGTAATGTATACAACTCCAAAAGTTGCTTTTCACAGAGAGCTCATGTCTAATGGGACGGATGTCTGTTTTATCTTATAATTAGAAAAAACCCACACACAAACTTAGCAGAAAATTTCCTCTCTGTTACAATAGCTTTGTTAAGTAAATACTGAAAATGATCACACGGAAAAGAGTCCCTCTTCAGGGCCCTGAGAGTGTCAGGAACCATCCCAGAAGCAAGAAGCCTGCTGCCTCGCTCCAAACTGCTGCCACTAGGTGCCAAGATCAAGTCCAGCTCCCCCAGAAGAGATAGAAACTTACCTCCTTGGTATTCGGCATTACCTTTCTGGCTAAAAATCAGTGTTTTTAATTGCCACATGTTTGACTGGACCTAATAAGGAAACAAGAGCATTTTCCTTGCTGATCCATGTTATTCAGACCTGTTGAGTCTCACATACTAGGTGCTTAGCAAAGCTTTCACAGGCAGCAGAGCTCATTTAGCAGTTTATGACCCCAACACGCCAAGGCAACATAGCTCTCCACCCTCTCTAAACTCCCTCTGCTTCATGACAGTTGTGCAGATCCCCCCTCTTCCCTTGGCCAGCTCCAGAGCTTCACCCTTCACCACACTGTTTAATTTAAAGTAAGAAACCACTACCTGCTTCCCTGTGCTGGTTTTCCCTTTCTGCAGGAAGCAATGCAGCAAGGGCTAGAGCAGGTACAAAGCAGGTGGGAAGAGCACAGGACCAGAAGCCAAACTCCCCCTTCCCGGTGGTGTGGAGCCATTGCACCTCCTCATCTCTTGAATCTGTATCCTCAGACTCAGGCAGCCGGCCCTCATCCACCCAAGGCACCGTGTATTTCGAGTCAGCACTGAGCCAACCTGAGATCCATTTTGCACCTATGAAACCCAAAGCAGTGAAAGATAAGTCCGTTTTTCATCCTTCTCCATGTCCCAGAATATAAAACACTTCTCTGTATTTCACATCTTTCCCTTCACATCTGAAGCAGCATCTGCCCACCCAGAGGTTCCTAGTGCATTCAAAAATAAATGTGTTGATGAAAGGCCTATTTGACTTCTGATGGATATTTCCCTTCCAATCATTCCCTTTTTCCAATTGCAATTCAGCTGAGGCTGCATTTGGTCTAAGTTGTTATTTATTGCTCAACAACAGGTGAGTTATTGACTATTGACTGACACCAAATGCAGTCTCATCCTCTTCTGTTAGTCATGCAGCTTGCATAAACCATTTCAAGAGTAACACAGAAAGGAGTGCAGAAAGGGTGCTATGGCATGGCAGAGCATCTTGACTCTCATTTACTTCATGTTTGGAAATGAAACAATGATCAAACGAAGTCTGAACACACAGTTCCTCATAAGAAACTAATTCATAGCTAGAAGAATTGGTCTTAGAGAATTGTTTTCTGGAGGCCTGAAAAGCCCGCTCAGTGTAGAGGCATCTTTCAGAAAGAATTCCTGCTCCAAGCATATTAACATTTAAAATCTGCTTTCAGGAAAAAAAAATACTACATGCAAAGTTTCATGAAGCCAGCCAGCACTTTTCTGTCATGGATGGATCAACTGTAATTGCAAGACAAGGTTCTCATAAAGAAATATGCAGTGGAGACATCAAAAAAGTGGTGTCTGCAGGGTTAAGATTAGTTAAAATTCTCTAAGTGGCTTTTATGAAGCATCAGCTTTCCTTATCTCTAACATACATGAAAATTATACACTTAAGAGCATTCATTGTTAGGAAGCTAGGTTTCAATTTTTCAGCTACCTTCTTTATTCACATAGGGCAGATAAGTATCGGTGTTGGCTAACACAAGTGATACACTCTGACAGAGCTACCGGTACATGTTGCACAACTCTAAATTCACGAAGCATCTTCCTGAGTAGCTCAATAAAAATCTCTGCTTCAGGCTACAGCAATGGTCAAAAAAATCTAATCAAATGATTGGATGCCTGGAAAATGTGATAGAAAATACTGAAACTGGAATAATGTCCTCGGACCAATATTACTCTTTCAGAATATAAAGAAAGACTGAACAACCTGGCTGCAAAGAAAGGTGAAGTTTTAAGCTTCAATTTTCACTCAATCTGTAGAAAGCCATAAAACTTGCAGATTAAAAAGTGCAAATTGATGGTTCCCTGATTTTAAAATCGCTTGGTCCCCTCATTACAGCAGTCAGTGTGAACCTACGCGAGGAACACAAACCCAAGGCTCTGTCAGCATCTGCAAGCTCTACTCATGCTCTCAGCCTTACAGGCAGAACACTTAATGGCTCAAGCTGTCTGAAATAGATACTGTGGACAGCAGCATAAATACTGAACTTGTCAAGAGAGCTGACACTGCATTCAGCACATCTGTAATTGCAATCTGGCCCCTACCAGAAGTAATTCCAAGCAACCACTTAGGAACAATATTTTTCTCCCCCTCCCTTTCTATTTTTAAACAAACTCGGAGAAAGTCTCGTCAGATGACTCAGCGCTCCTCGCTGCCGCATCCAGCCAGACTGAGAAGCCGACCCATATGTGCACACACACCCCCACACAACTGGAAAATATAGCAGCTGCTGCCCATGTCCCTGCTGGGTAAGCAGGAACCTCTCAATCTCTGCTATCGCACTTGGTGAATAATTTCAGAAAGGAAAAGTGTTTTGCGCCAGCAATCTGGTAAACCCCTTTTCCCATTGCACTCCCGTTAGCGTCCTGCCTTCCCAGGACTGCTGCACCACCAGGGAAATGCTAACTGTTTCACCAGCCAGAAGGAGCTACAGAGCTTGTCAGAGAGTACAGCTACCTAGGCCATCACTTTCATTAAAATCACAAAATAAAAGCATTTACAGCTACATTTATCAGCGGTCTCTGAAAGCACAAAGAGGAAATGTCAGAAGCTTTTCTCTCCAGAACAGCTTTTGGATGAATACACCATTTTCATTGAAGGAAGAAGAGTCTTTACAGGAAAAAGTACTTTTGCTATCACACCTGGCTAGCACACAATACACATTTATCTGTTAAGATATGGTCAAGAGGGAATTTTGGTATGGGTAACTTAATCGCTGTGTTACTGATAGAAAGGCAATCCCAGGCTGTTAAGGCTCAGAGCAGATGCCAGAGACCTGCTAACTATCAGTACATGCTTAAATCCTGCAGTACTCAGCGGCAGGTAGAGGTAAGTGTTTGCTGAATTGAGGTATATAGCATTCAAATGGTAGCAGACCTTAAATACATCTATTCATTTTAGGATAACACATTAAAAAATTTCTGATACCTTAAACATAAAATCTCTGCTTCCCTTCAACCAGTGACATTGTAATTTATAGCTTGCGTATTTAGATTCATGTATTCTGAAATTTGATTTTATTATTATGCATCTTCACATGGCCTTCGTTTAAAACTTCTTATTTACCACCCCACTGCATAAGATCACAACTGAAGCTAAAACAAATGCTTGATCAACGCTGAAGTTGTTTTGTAGACAATGAGAAGAACATTTAGAGAATTAAAGCATTTAAGAAAGACTAAAGTTACACAATTAAAGAAAACAAAAACGTATAAGCCAGAAAGTTGTTACCAGTTATAGTATTTTCTGATTGAATGACATGCTGGTTTTTTTCAGCTTTATGAAATGAATTGCTGCCCTGGCCTCTGCAGAACTGGAGCCACACTGTAGACACTCAGACCCACGACTTCTTGTACCACAATTGCTACCTTACCACAGGAAAAAAAAATCTAACATTTTTCAGCTAAATTGTTTTGCCAATGTTTTTATTTTTTCAACAAATACTACAAGTTTTTAAAGACAGAAATCAATGACTACTATAATGAGTTTCAGTATAGCAGTTCCAATGCCAAGAAGTAATTATGGTTTATTAGATTTGCTATTTTACTGGAAATGCCGACACTGATGATAAATTGTTACACTACTCTGTCTGGATGCTAGACCACATCCAACATTAGAAGAAATGACGAGTTTCATTAGACTAGCTGTGACACGCCTCTTCCCCATGATAAAACAGAAAATATCTGAAAGGTTTGATTCCATACAGTTAATGAAATGGACTAAAGTTCAACTTTTTCCATTGAGAATTTTTTAGTACAAATTTAAAATTTAAAAGTCTTAGTCGCTAACTTTCAGCCATATTTGCTCCACAGTCATTTTAGTTGTGTATCTTTTGTAACTATGGACAAGCATATTAGATTCACAAAGATGTTCTCTAATCATTTTTGTGGCCATTTTTTATTGGGAATATGACATTAGCATGAGTGAGAAACACTGCAGAGCATACAAGTTTGCAACAAGTTGAGCAAGCCTGAAGTAGTCGCCTGTTCCACAACTTGCAAGCTCTTTCCCTTTGCTATAATGCAGAGATTCACTTCAAGGAAGAGGTAGAAATGAAAGAGATCGCTATCGGCAAATGACTGTGCTGGCTGTGCCAGGGCCAGCTGCCCCCGGTCCCCTCACACCTCTCCGGTTACCCTCCGGTGTGCTGCTCTCTCCGGTGCCGGTGCAGCAGAGGATGCCAACCCACACCACCACCTATGAGCAGGAATTTGGTCGTCCACCATGCAGGTGGCTGCAGATATACCTCTCTCTCCCAGAACCTTACTGACACCAGAAGGCCTCTGACCACTGCCAACAGAAATCTCAGGAGTAGCACCGTTCAATATTTGTTCAGAGGCTTTGAGGGGCGAGAGAGGCACCCAGCGCACACACACATTCCTTCACCCTCCATTTTGAGGCAGCGCTGCTGTTCCAGGCTTGGCTCAGCCCCTGCTGCTGACCTGCCAAGGCCTGACTGCACACAGCTGCCTGAGAGGGGGTCATAAACCCCCCGGCCCTCCCCATGCTCCCTGTGCCACCCCGACAAGTCCCAGTGCTGCTGGAGATGGGTAAGGACCCAGCTGGGGTCAGCCCTGAGGGGGCAGCCATAACCCCGCCAGGTGTTAGATGGCAGCAGGCCCTTGGGGATAACGAGGGAAGGAGAGCCCCGAGGTAGTCACAGTCACAGGCATGGCTGCGAGAGAAGCATTGCTTTCCTAAACTTAGTTCACAAAGAAAGGGGATGTCTGAGAATCATCAGAGAACTCAAATAAAAAAGGAAGGAAAAGTAAAAAAAAAAAGAAATCAACTTACAGCAGAGGGTGGGGAGCTGGTGACGTGCTGGGGGCTGCTCCTGGCAATGCCTGTGCTGCCGGCTCCCGCATGCTCGCCTGTCACCTCTTTTTACACTTTTGACTAAAGTTTGAGTGTTTTCAACCAAGCCTTGCACGGGGTGTGCATGTCCGTGCGCTGGCTGTGGGGGCTCCTCTGTGAGGAGAGGCCCCGGCTGCCCCGTGCCGCACACAGCCGGTTCCCGCCGGTTCCCGCCGGTTCCAGGCGGCTGCACCGCAGCCCCACCACGGGGCACAGCTGAGCCCGTCAGCAGCGCAGGTGGCCCTTAAAAGGGGCAAAATGCCACAGAGGGGGTGAGCAGTGAGGAAAAATGTGTGAGAAACAGCCCAGCAAGTGCCCAGGTCTGGGGAGGAGGGGGAGGAGGGGACACCCACACTGCGGCCCATGGAGGACCCCACGCTGGAGCACACGAACATCCCCCGAAGGAGCTGTGGCCGTGGAGAGCCCACGCTGGAGCAGGGGAAACGTGTCGGGAGGAAGGAGCAGCAGAGAGGAGCTGTCATGGACTGACCGCAACCCCCCACGTATGCAAAGTACATCTTCAACATGCCAAAATGGCGGATATCTTACTTCCAATTCATTGACTGAATTATTTACAGCGTGATTTGCTTCATACCCCACCCCCCGCCATTAGAGACACACTGTTTAGGATCGTTGGTCCTTCTGTCTTTACAGCGGGCCTTCATTCACAGCACTGTAGGCTGCAGTTCTGGCACAATTCAAAATGGACAGGAGCCAGCCCAGCACATGCTTGTATGGCAAACCTCCGAGGAGCACATGCGCTGTAGTCCTTCAGGGACAGGAGTCTTTCCTCGTATCAAAAACCCCGGCAGATTTCTAGGGAGTTCAATGCTCTTAAACAATGCATTTCTGAGATCAGAGACGAGAAACAGCTCATGCTATAAACTGGTCAAATTTAATCAGAAGCATTCATCAGAAGATAGCTACGGTCACGAAGGCTGAAATATTTCTCTCTAGACATCTTCAGCTCAGCAGACTTTTGATGAACCTTCAGCCTGGCTCCAGGAGCAGGGCTGATTTCCAGGCAGACCTTACCAGGATCCTTAGATCTAACGCAGATCTGCCACAAGGCAGATTTGCTCTGAAAAGGGATGTTATCTCCAAGTCCTGTCAGCCTTTCCAAGACTTTTTCATTTCTGCCATACACTCAGGAAAACGGCCTTCCAGCTCTTCGAGTTAGAGAGCCCCACGAGTGCTGAATGGAGTTGAGCTCCGACAGCTTCTAAATTCTTGCTGCAGCGGTGGGACTGAGGCTGGAAAGCAGCCTCCTCTATTTGGGTGTTCGGGTTTTTTTCCTAGAATTTCCAGTTGGTAGGAAATTTTGAAAGTTTGCAAGTTTTCTTCACTTGGGATTGAAACTACATATCAAACCCACAGAGGCAGAAAAAATCCTGGCAAATCTCTGCCTCATCTGTCCTTTAAACCTCAGCAGTGGAAATCCCACAGCCTTTTTCACTGCAGTTCATGTGAAAGAGAGACATGAGGAAAGAAGAAAATCCTTGCCCGTGACCCCTTCACCAAGGGAGAGCGATAGAATAGCCAGTTGCCAGTCTGAGAAGTGTTGATTTGGGCTATATTTTAGCACACCATGATGTATTTTGAGCATCCTCATAGAATCAGAGTGCCTTCATGCTTAGCTAGCCCAGAAGTACAAACGTCCTCCTAATGCCTCGGCCCCCCCTTGCTGCAATTTAAGTCCAGCGCTTCTTCCTTTACCTGTCATATCCCTGGAAACAGTTTATTTCTTTTTGCAACATTTTTCTCAGCTATATTTCAGGGCTGACATCTTCCATCGATCCTCTCTCCTCTACAGGATGCCGATACAGCACCTGAGTCTTTGCTCGTACATCTCACTTGGGTAGCTCTGAACTCCCTTGGACAGGTCCACTTCATATTCCTAAGGACAGCACTAAGTACACTAGTGAGACCTTCCCAGAGCGCTGCATACACACTTCTTCAAACATTTTAAAAGCCACGCTCCTCCTTAAATATTGCAGAATTTGCTATTTTTTGGGGGGAAGGAGGGGTGCAAGAGTATGATGTTCATGATTTCCCTGACATAGCAGAACAGCCGGAGGATAATTCAGCGTGGTTCAAACATCCTTTTTATAAGCATCGTTTGTCACCTGCTTTCCACTTTCTATAACAATTCCTTTTAAAATTTCAGGTCACTAAAAAGCTCACAGTTTAACATCCTATCCCCTCTCCACAGCAGGATACTTTGCTCTCAAATTCCTTAAGGAAGAGCCAAGCCTCCTGGGTACCTTTTCTCTGTAGATTTCCCATGCAGAAATCTTAGCAAATATTGGAGGGAACCCAAGTGTGCTGTTTTGAATTCATCTTCTTTATTATCTTCTCCCTCTTTGCCTTCCTAAGAACACTATGATTTCACGATCACAAAAGTGCCTTTCACCATCCTATTCTTAACAAGTCCCTTGTGCTGATCAGCTCAAAGCTAGACATGTCCTTCTCCCCGCTTCCTCTGCTTCTCTGTCCAAAGTTGTCTCCAGCTTACTTCTGGAACCTCAGTCTGTGTCCCAGAACAGTCTGTTCCCTCCCAGAAAGTGCCTCATCAAGCCCAGTCCTCCCTTCAGATGATGCTGTTGTTGCTGAGGTCCCATCCACCTGAAGTGCTTACCTTGGCCCCTATCACTGACACCCTTATCCTTCATTCCTTTCTCGTTTAACCAGAGATTTTAAATGGTTTTATTGCCTGCTACTTTCTGGACCTCAAAGTAGTTATACAGCTCCTTCCTTGATTCCTCCTCGTTCCTCACCCCCCAGGGTAGTATGCACATACTTAAGGTGCTTGTAAAAACAAACCCATTTTTCTTCTTATCCTTCCCAATGCTGTACCTGGAGTATGCAAATGCACATCACCACCCCTCTTCCTCTCATGTCTTTATTCAAGGAGCAGCTTGTCAGTCCTAAATCTCATCTGCTGGTTAGCAACTTTACAACCGAAGATACTCTTTCCAACATTTAGATTTTAGACCAACTTTTGATTTTCATGTCACCTTTTTTCCATAGGCTGAATCACTCTGCTCTGGATGTTTGATGTAAGAGGGCAGGTTCTCACAAAAGTGTTGTTTAACAAGAAGCAAATAATCAGTGTTTTGGAATCAGAAGAACATACTTTAATAATTCCTGTTTTTTTAACATTGATGAAACAAGAACAGAAAAACATCTATTTATGTGTATATAGAGAGATTTGTGTGTATGTATAGACAGAGATAAACAGAGTTAGAAATTTATATTTAAAAAAAATTGTTAATCATCAGAATCTATTCCCTTTAGTGCATTTTCCTTTGGCTCTATTATAGATGGCCTTTCTTTAGATCAAAGTCTAGCTTCCTGGAAGCACATTTTCATAATTTATTGGTTTTAGAAAACAAAATCCAAAAATGCTGCAAAACTTCACATACATATCACATGACACTTACTTTGAATACAGAAGACCAAATGCTGCTGATCTTGAAGCAGTAGAACACCCACTCAACGAAGCCATATTTTTGCTTAAGGAAGAATAGAAGGTTTCAGTCCAGAATTGTATTTGTTTTGAATTTTAGAGATTTTTTACTGCAGAATTTTGCAGTGAAGATGATTTCCACAATGCAAAGCTATATAAGCATGTTAATCAACTTACAAGTGGACACATCTCTATCACAGAAAATCTGTTATCACCTGAAGGTGAATAAGAAAAAAATTGTTTAACTAATGCTAAGAAAGGACAATGCAGCCCCAAGAATGCTAAGTGTTTTAAGAGAAATGGGACAGAAGAGAGAGAGGAAGGTGATGATCTGAAGTTCACTTTTAAACCTCTGTAACATCTTCTTCTTCACTATTTTTTTTAATTCATCATTTCAACTATGTAGAAAACAGTTTCACAAATAATTTTTTGTAATTGAAGTATTTATGCTCATCCTGTGGCCCACCCCTGATGCTGTAAACAGAACAACTCTCCAAATCTCATGCTGCTGCTGAAACCTTATACGCACTGAAGGCTATTACATCAAAAAACCCAAAAGCCAATTCTCAGTGTTGCTAATGGGGCTCTGCGTGACTGAGACTCTCCAGGAGCCCCGTGGAGCTGCCCCCCAGCTCTGCAGAGTGCTTGCACACAGGCTTCCCCGTCTACTCGGCTGAGACTGCTGCCACATCTTGCATGGTTCATGGCAAACGAGCTTACAAAACTTTCCTTGAAAGTTTCACAAATTACCAAGCTCTGGACAGCTTACAGGACCAGAGTGAGCTCTGTAATTGCTGCACAAGTCAGCCAGATCAAACTGTTGAGATTGACAGCAGCTGAAAATATCAGAGGGTTTTTCTTTCATCGTTCAACAGGAAATATCTCTGCCTATCTGCTCAGTAACCACAGGCATTACACCGGGACTTGGAAAACTGTCTACGTCTTGGCCCAGACCAGAGAACAGAAAGCAAATCCTGGCAAGGACTGCAGGGCAGCATCAGCGCAAGCCACATCCGCAGAGTTAATGAACTCAAGGAGTGAAGCTCTTAAAGGAATGAATATCCCAAAATTAATGAAATTTTTCATTTCATTAGGAAGTGAATACTCTTTCTTTTTATTCTACATCATTGGAACCATAAAGACAGCCCCTATGGAAAGGGAAGTCTCATCTGAAAAACTGATTTCATCTTTATCCATTATCTTTCTAAAAGCAGCATCTTAGTGCCTGTGCTTTGAGTGTTCTCCAGAGAGCCAACGGGATTTCTTAATGGACTCTGTACCAGGCTGAGAGGATGGCTCTGGCATTTATTTCCTCGCATAGCTTCACCTAATGCTATAAACGTAGTACTGCAGCGGAGGAAAAATGGAAGTTGTCAGTTAGTGCCTTGCATGTGGGAACCTCTCTTTCTCGGTGCATTTGAGTGGGTTTCCTGCCAGAGGGAGCTCCAGTCCAAATTTCTGTGTAATATTTCAAACATAATTGTGTTTAACAAACCCAGCAAAAAAAGTGGCAAGCAATGAAACAGTGAGGTAAAGCCCAGACTTGTTTCCAAACAAGGCCTGGGCTAGTTGAGCCAGGAAGCTTTCAAGAGCTGTGCCCGAGGATGTGTCCGACAGGATGGGGTGTCACGAGGAGCTGTGGGGTTGCTGCGGGAGGTGTGTGGGGCCCTGGCAGGGTCGGCGACTGCAAGAGGTAAGGTTTAATGGGAGTTTTGGCAGCCTCTGTGCCTGCTTCCAGCACTGTTGGTCTTGGTGCCAGCCCCCATCCCTGGATCCCTTGCAGGAATGGTGAGGACAGCCTGGTCCCGTTGTCCCCAGTCAGCGGTGTGGTTGGGCACGTGGTGATTTCGGTGCTGGGAGGGAGGAGGGAGCCCAGAGTGGCCTTGCACCTGATTACAAAAGTCTGTAGGTCCAGCTTGGCCGCTCGTGCTATGAGTAATTAAATACCACTGTGTTACCTCTCTATTAAGCCCAATACTTTTTTTTTAAGTGAAGATGTCCACTCTGGGCTTAAGACAACTGGTTGTGATTTGAAAGCATTGAGAGACTGTGAATCAGCTGCTTCACTTGGTAATTTGTTCCAGTGATTAATCCTCCTCACTGCTAAAAAATGTGTTGGATTTCTCATTTGAATTTATTTGGCTTCAGCTTTCAGCTATTCATTCTTTTTATACCTTTTTTTTTCCTGAGCCACTTAACTCTATAGTAACCATAGTTACTTTTTCCCTGTGGATTTCCACCGTAATCAAGTTACCTCTCCTTCTCCTTTTTGATAATTTAAACAACTTAAACTCTTTAAGGCTGCCACTTTCAGATGGAGCCTAAACAATTCTGCAGCCTGAATTCTGTGTACAGATTTTTTTTCTATATCCCCAACAGTGTTCTTCAACATCCTTTTTAAAATATCACTCATTAAAATCAGATTAAAATGCATTTTGCCCAAATAAGCCCTGCCTCCTAAGTGATCTGCATGACTTTAATAGATTTCCCCTTCCTCGTGCTAGTTCTTGCTCTGCACCAGCCACAGGTTTATAATCCATGTTGTTATATTTACTTCGATGAAGCACCGTAGTGCTGGGGGGTGATCCTCTCCGCAGACCCCAGAGCCACCCGGGGCAGGTGGCAGCTCTGCACACAGCACAGTAGCATTGCACGCTTAATAAGACCCCACATGACACCTGCCTTTTTCCCACCCTGACCCGTCCCTCCCATGACAGAGAGCTGAGGGGCTGCCTGGGGTTGTACCTGACCCCGCAGAGTGCAGCCAGCTGGGACAGGAGAGCTGCAGCCCCCTGCATCCCTCTGGATCCACTCCAGCCACCCCTCATGTCTCATGAGAGCCATTAAGTGTATGTAGTTGTCACGGTTTAAAGCTGGGCCGGCTATTAAACCTGCGGCAGATGCTCTCTGTTATCCCCCCCCCCGCCCCTCCCCCCCGAAGGGAAAGGGAAAGGGAAAAGGGAGAGAGACTTCCGGGTTGGAAAGTTAAAACAGTTTTAATAAACTATAATAATGGAAAAGAGTATAATAATAATAATAGAAATAATCAAATATATACAAATATATATATACAAAACCAAGATTGAGCTCCCCCGATGTCGGCCACGTCCCCACCGGCACTGCAGGGCAGGCTCCGGGAAGGCCCAGGCTGGGCCTAGTGACGGTCGAGAGCTGGATTCAGGGATGCACGGATCGGGATCGGGGGCAGCAGGAAAACGGACAGAGTCCTCCTTGGACACCGGCCATAGCAGAAAGAGAGCGAGACCCTTGTGATCCCCCCGCTTTATACCGAGAATGACGTGTGTGGGATGCAATACCCTCGTTGGTCAATTTTTGGTCACCTGCCCTGTCTGCTCCCCCCTGCAGCTGCGACCCCCCTTCGGCTCTTCACTCGTAAGCAGTGAGGAATCCAGCAGTGACCTTGGTTTCTCTAAGACTAAGTACAGCAAGAGCCTTACTGCACAACATCCCTACCGGTGCCTCAGCGATAACTACAAACATTGAGCGTTATCAGTCCTGGAAGCAGACACTGTCTGCAAAACATGCAGTTAGTTTCAGAAAGTGCAGTTACTTAGAGGAGACTTAGCTGAAAGTAAAAATCACTGAAAGGAAAATTGGTCTGGTTTAGGCCAAACCAGGACATTCCACCCCTTATTCCATACCATTCACGTCATACTCAGATCACCACTAACTTTTCATTTTAAAATATATACAGATAACAGGACCAACCAGGACAGTAGTATAACAGTATTCACACTCCTCTACATTTGTCGAGGTATTTTCTGTGCAGGCAGCATAATAAATAAAACAAACAAGCACACAACTCGGGGTTTTTGCCGATGTGTCTTTGGTGCAGTCAGAGCTCCCATGGCTGTATACCAATACCACTTTGTCCATGAGGAGATGTGAAATGAGCGATTGTAAAGCTGAGATCAACTACTTCAGCTGTGCAACATTTTACAGATCTTTTTTAAACCACCATAGGTATCATATTTTTTCATCACAGTACTTCTACAGGTGCCTTATCTTTTTTTCTTTCCAGTAGTGTTGGTGTGTCCAGCTTGTTCAAGATAAAAATCTCAGAAATAGTTCCTTGATTGATTTTAATAGCCTAGCTAAAATTACTATTATTTACAGCACAAGAGTGACACCAAGAAAACAAAGGCTAGGGGATGACATAAAGGTGGCAACGAAAGCCGTGGGTTTTGCAGACCCAGTGATGGGCTTCAACTATGTAAAAGAGGAAATGTGGATTCCACACCCTGATTTCTCCGGGGCTGCAGACACAATCCCAATGTGTCCTGTATTTATAGTTCAATGGTGTTTTGATGGAGTTTTGATCATCTCTGGAGGAATTAAGGAAAATGGGATTACAATGAAAGATCTGTTTGTGAAAGATCTGTTTGTATTTTCAGAATGTGCCTTGTGAAATCCCTCCCAGGATTCACCTTTATGCACTCCTCGAGTCAGGAGTGAGTAATGTGATTTAGCTTCTATGTTTTATGGGATCTGCAGCTGCAGAATTAGAAACCAGAGCCAAAATAAATAATAAAAATCAAACAAGTGCCACAAAGACACTATTGCCATTCTGAGCAGAAGGCAGCTCCTGTAAATAGGAATGCCAGGCAGAGCCTGCTGGGCTTCCTCAGGGAAATAACAGGACAGCATCTTTCCATCACTGAAATCATCTGGGAAATAGCCTCTGTAGGAAGCTCTCTGCAGCTCCTTCTTTCTCATGTTGTCTTAAATTAGGGCAGACATTACTCAGGGACCTGCCATAGCTTATAATTTGGCAAATTATCATGTGTGTGCAGAGCCGAGTGGCTGGCAGAGAAGCAGATACTGGCAAGTGTGATAACGGGCAGCAGTGGCTGGTTTCTGGCCACGCACACCTTCCTTTGCGGTGCACAAGAGTCAACACTAAGGAAAGCCCAAGTTAATATTTAGGTTTTTATAACTAAAGATTATAGAAGAGCCACACCTTACCTTCTGGGAGGGAAGGAGTTAATACTTTAAGAGGTTTTTTTTTTGGAGGCAAACCTAACATCAGAGAAATCCTCAACAAATGCCAAGCTTTCTCCATTGCCTCTCCGTGGGCTGGTGTGATTTCTGTGTGGCACAGCACAGCCCACAGGTGTCCATCGTTCCTGCCGTGCGGTGAAAGCACTGGTACAGTGCTGGAGAATACATGATACAGCCAGCTCAGCCCTCAGGGCGGCAAGCAGTTTTAAAGCAGATGGTCTGAAGTACCATACAGTATTAACGCATTTTAACTCTCTTTCTTTCCTTCCCTCCCCCTCCAACCACACATCTGTAATAATTTTACTGTTTTATTTGCTAGTGGAGTCAAAGCAACCAAGAGCAGCAGCTTTAATGCTCAATGAAACGCACCTCCCCTGGAGCGCTGAGTGTGGGAAGCAGCACGGGGGAGCACTGAAAGTCACGTCGGTCTTTCTGTAACGTACCTGTGCAGTGAACCTGACATCCTCGGCTAGAAACTTGTGGGCTGACAGATAATATATTTTCCTTTCCCCTATTACTCTGCTCTAAAAGCCTGAACAGTTTTAGTCTTACAAACATCAATGAAACATATTTTTTTAACAGTTTGGAAACTTCTTTCTGGTGTTATTCTTTTTCCCAGACTCTTCTTCAATCTGGTACTTACTGGAATTGATTTTTAATTCAAATTAGTCCACCCCTAGGTCATTTTGTCAGCTTGAGAGGTGCAGCCATTACGTTTCTGCCTTCTCAAGTTTGGAACATATTTTTCATTTCGCATCTATAGAAATTAGCTCTCTTTGCTCCCAGAAGAGCAGCAGTTATAACAGATGCACATCTTGAGCAGCAGAAAAACAAAAAGTGACTCTAAGAGCAGCCCTGGCAGAAAGCCTGGGGTGTGCACTGGTGCCCCGCTGCCTTCTCTGTTTTGGGACAGCTCGTTTTTTTGTAGCTAATCGGGCCAAAACTCAGGGAGCTTCTTGGGGTGGGGGAAGAGGGCTGTAGTGAGGGGAAAACAGCCCTGTAAAGGTGCAGTCACATTGCAGTGACACCGAACCCTGTTAGGTGCTGCTGGTGTTCCCTGGGGTCTGCTGTGATTTCCCTTTGGGTGCAGTTATCAGATCAATACTTTAATGTGTTTGGGCAGGTAGTTCCACTTCATTTTTATTTTTGTTTTTTTTTTTTTTTAATCCAGTCCTGTTCAGATTTTCCATTAAAATCTGATTTCCATTGGGAATGGAAATTTCCATTTTCCATCAGTTCTTCTGAACTGATAAACTTGGAGTTTCTCCCTTTTTGTTTCTGAATGTGGCCAGAGTGCTGCCTCTCCAAATGCTGCATGCTGCCTCCTGTCTAGCTCCCATTTATTCTTCTGCCTCTGTGCATGCTGGTCACCCTTCACATTTTGGAAATGGCTTTAGATGCAAATAAATCCATTTGTGTCTCCGCTCTCAGGATTTTAAAAGTTACCAGAAAATTCAAAGTAACGTATGACATATCTGAGCCTTTGCTGCTGATTCACATAATTGTTTTTAGGGGTTTTGGTTTTCTCATTTTCTTCTTTTATTAACAGGTGTTCTCTTCTATTTTAAAGCACCTCAAAATGTTAATTGTTTAAAATACCAAGCCGATCATTCTTTATCCTCTCTGTGTTTTTCTGCTTTTTCTTTCAGCAAGACCACCAACCAGTACGCAGCACTTTTAATTACAGAATCACAGAATCACAGAATGGTTAGGGTTGGAAGGGACCTCTGGAGATCATCTAGTCCAACCCCCTGCCAAAGCAGGTTCCCCTAGAGCAGGTTGCACGGGGTCATGTCCAGGCGAGTTTTGAATATCTCCAGAGAAGGAGACTCCACACCCTCCCTGGGCAGCCTGTTCCAGTGCTCTGTCACCCTCAAAGTAAAGAAGTTTTTCCTCCTATTGATTCACTCTGTACACCTCAGTTACAGATTAGTACACTGATTCCTTTCACACAGCATACTGAGATTTAGAGAAATAGAAGTAAGCAGAAAACAGTGGACTTTCAATAAGGGTTGAGACATGAAAACAAGTTACCCTGGTTTAGAAAGTTTACAAGGAGCAGCTGGGCTGTGGGAATTGTCTATGTCCATGCTTTTAGCATGAGTCAAACAGGAGGGTATTGATTTAGTTTGGTCTGCAAGAGGGAAGGATGAGCAAAGTCCAACTACCTGGTATTTCCAGTGGGCTCAAACCATGCGAACAAACCAGAGGCACAGCTCAGCTTGGCATGGCAGCTTCTTCATTTATGGTCCCATTTTGCTGCCCTTGAGCTCCACATTGTCATTCATTCAAACGCAACAGTTTGGATGGGCAGTAGGACATATTGTCTTAGTTGTGTTTTTTCATTAAATACACATTTATGCTTGAGCTTCCCATAGGTTTCTAGGCACGTGAGCACTTCCAAGCTGAAACCAAATGAGGGGCTCTGAATAATCACCTGGAGGGTCCTGGCTGCAAAATGTGTCTCCAGCCACAAGCCCCAGAGCTCCAGGACACTCTGCATAACTTAGAGCCATGGGCAGGTATCTGCGCTTGAAAAGAGTAAATATTTTCCTCTCCTCTCCTCAGTTATACTTCCCAGACCCATTCACAAGGGCCATAGCACAACGAAGAAGAGGCTCCAGGGTACCAGTTACACAGACATCAGCTTCTTCCTACTTCAGGGTTTTTCTCTAAGTATTCAGAAATCACATGAAGAAATGGTTTTGGCCACTGAAAACTGCTGAAGGTGGCCCAGTGAGCACGCAGCAACAATGATGCCAGCACTGTGCCCCTGTTTTTCCCCCCTGCTGCCTTCCCTGCTCCTTGGACACACCTGTCACACAGCATTGGAAGATAAAGGGAGTTTCCTCACCCCCACGGGGGTGTTTGTGAGGCTCAAATAAATGTTTTGAAAGACTTGCATGGAAAGCACGAGAGGAATTCAACATCCTGTCAGTGCTGGGGGACAGGCTGACTGAGGAGATGATGCACAGCCCCGGGGCTGCCTCAGGGAAGGATTTCTTGTGCCCTCATTCCTGTATCTATCCCTATTGCAGCTCCAGTGAAGAGCCCTGTGGATAAACAGGACCTGAGCCTTTAATAATGTACAGCTTACAGCAGGCAAGACAGCAACATTGTGTGCCATTTCCATTTCAAATGATGCTTCTTCTCTGTTTTCTCCCTCAAGGTGAGGGGCAGAGGCAGATTTAATGTTTCCCTGGCTGATAGCAGGACGGTTTGGCAATGGAGAGGCACTGACCACGAAGGCTCAGCACCCAGTGATAGGGACAGCTGGAGCAATGTCAAACGGAGCATCCAGGGGAGGTGGCACAGAAAGGCTTGAACCTGCTTTCTTCAGTTCTGCCAGTAATTCACTGTTCTCATTTCAGTGTGAACGAGTTTGGCATATGATGCGCTGGTGTCCTCTCGTCTTAGGAGGCTGCCCATGCAGCAACGACATCAAGGGCTCCTTTCAGCTGCCTGAAGGTCTAGTGCCATCTGAGGGGAGATTCAAGGGCACTTGAGACGTCCTCAAGGTAGATGCAGCACAGGACCGAGGGACACCCACCCAGCTGAAGGTGTAGCAAGGTGCCTCATGGGGCATCTCAAATGGCACCAGATACCCGTGTTGCAGCAGCTGACCACAACGGCCGCCTTGCAGGTGTCTCCCCACTGGGCTGTAACACAGGAGCACAGTTCCCAAAAATGCACATTTTGTACCTTAACATCATTGAAGGCTCATGTTGGGATACAAATCACAGATCCAGGTGATTACTTCACCTGTCACTATTCCCAGGCAAGACCTTTCAGCTGCACCAATTAAGGCCTGGTCTGTTTACCGCCTGCAAGTCATTTCTTTTAGGATTTCAGTAACAAACCTGGCTGCCAAGTGATATTTCTGAGCACTTTTATCTCAGCTGAGGCATTCTCTGATGATCCAAGCCACCCTGTGAAGGCATAAGCAGTAATCCCTTCAAAGACACAGCCCTCCTTTCCTCTGAAATGTTGTTGGCAGTTTGTTCGTTTCTGAAGGAAAACAGCAAGAACTACAACGTGATACATATTTTATTGCTATTAAGTTTTGGATATATTATTTAAATAGATTCCTGAACATATTCTATCTCTGGCAGTTTTTTATTAGCTGGAATCATTTTCACTATTTAAGAAAACCTGCATGTTGAATTGCGGGGTTTTTCCTAGTTATTGAAACTCCAAATTAATTTCACTGTTAACTTTCTTGATATCCATTTGCTTAGTACAGATAAATGGCACAGATGTCCTGTCAACTCTTCCCTGCTGCTGTAAAATACATGTGGCTTCTTTGTAACATGGACCAACTTGCTGCTTCTGTAAGGGTGAGGCGATATCTGCAAGAAGAGATGTGTGAGTGAGTGAATGAAAGCCAAAAGCTTTCACTCTCTGTCTCTAGTCACCAGCACCGCCTTTGGTCAGTGTAGAGCTGGGAAAGAGGCAGATAATAAAGAAAAGGGGACTTAACCAAGTTTGAGGCCTTCCTTGAGCAAAGATTTCTCTTTATGCAATGCTTTCCAAATCGCCTTTTCAAGTAAGTGGGAAAGACCAACGAAACTGCTTAGAGAAACACCTGGAGGCAGAGTAGGAATTACTAAAAATGCCACACCCTGCCCGTTGCTTGTACCTGCACCCGAGTCAGCCCATGCCACAGGCAGTGGTGTCAAATGCTACAGTCGCTTCCTGGGGTTTTCTGGATGTTATTTCAGCTGGCTGTAGAGAGGGGAGTTCAGTTCAGTTCCAAATTGTGGAGGTCATCAGGTGTGAAGTTTGAGTCTGTTTCACAGTTGGGAGAGGTCAGAATAATATACTGCTTTCCATATAATTCTGCATAATATAATTTTTCTATCTCATTCTGTCAGCTACAGCATCTCTCTTCATTATCACTACAGCCCAAGAAATCCTTGTTTTAAATCTTCCCCCGTCTCTCTTCTCTGTCATATCTACACCAGCCTACATGTTATTGTCTCTTTAAGTTTGCTAGGCAGGACTTCACCATGCCT
The DNA here is from genome assembly GCF_013368605.1 of Nyctibius grandis. NCBI lineage: Eukaryota > Metazoa > Chordata > Aves > Nyctibiiformes > Nyctibiidae > Nyctibius > Nyctibius grandis. The sequence goes on from NC_090666.1 coordinate 35,434,223, forward strand.
TACATGGTCCTACACATCTCCTCTCATACTATCCTCTGATGCTATTTCACATAATTTATTTTGGATTTCCAGGCAGTTGCCATTTCTTAGTCCCATTGTTTTATATACTCCTCCTGACTTGACTGTATGATCGTCCTACTGACTACATTTCACCTTCTGCTTTCCCCATTTCTTACGTTTTCCAACATTTTAATTTATTTTGCTGGCAAGGTTTTGGTGTCAATTCACCAAATAAATCTTGCTGCCACCACCTGCTATTAACATGGGTTAGGTGACTACATACCTTTGAGAACTTGAGCCCTAATTTCCACCAGTTTTAAGGGGAAACAAGCAGCTCAAGGCTGACCTGCCGGTTTGGGAGCCCAAATGTCTTCAAAGGGTGCCTGTACTGGCCTGGGCAATAGAAAACTGCAGTATCTTGAATGAGGAAAAGAATGAAAAGAGCAGAAATACCGTGTTTATTACAACAGTAACGGTATCACAGTCAGTATGTGTTGCCTTGTTCCAGATATATAGCTGGGATCTGTGAATGCCCTAGGGCTCAGCATGCAATCCCAAAGACAATCTATTTGCATGTACTTCGCATTCTATAAATAAAAAATGGAAATGTCAGAGACGCATTTCAAAACACTCTGTTATTAAGCAGTTACCAGCAGATCTTGTACTTTTCGGTCATTACTCTTCTACAAGCTCTCCCTGCATGTTGTGACAAGCTGTAGATATTCTAGCATTGGTGCCAAACTGAAAACCAAAGCAAAAAAAAAAAAAAAAAAAAAAAAGAAGGGAAAAAAGTTATCTTTAAATCTGTGTGTTTTAAGATAGAATCCTGCCTGCAGACAGACCCAGCCCAGCAGGAGTGATGGCTGAGCCCCATTTCCTTCTGTGAACAGCCACTTCTCTGACAACCTTAGACACGCAGCCCTACGCACCAAGGGACACTGATGGTCCTTGAAATTTGAGTTTGTTATCAATGATACATTTAATTTCCCATTCTTCACTCCAGTTCCAGACAAAGATAATTCATAAAGGACAGGTTTTGCAGTTAGCAAGCAGAAACAAAGCCAGTGTTAACACAAAAAGGCTAGTCTTTTACCCATCCATTCTTTTCCTATGGAGATTCAGGACCTCAGAGACGATTAAAGCAAAACAAGATTATTACTTAGGCAGAAAGCATGAGATTATTCATTCCCTCTGAGGTGTAAAGTATGCAGCGGACAGAGTGAGACTTCCAAGGTCTCTGAGCAGGGCCCTCTCTCACGCCTCCACCTCATTTTTGATCTGTCTGCACCTGCTGTCCACCCCGAGGACCTATCCTCTACTTTGCTGTCCCTTTTTCTTCTGATTTCTTTACTAGGATCTTCTGATTTCACTTCTGGCATCACACAGGTTCTTGTCGACTAGATAATCCAGGGATACGTGATGTATTTAACTACTACAGTCAGCTCCTTTACTTTTCACCCCCTAGAACATAACTTTGATTTCATTTTTTCTTCTCAGCAGAAGGCAGAGCATTGCTGTGTGATGACCTCTTAGAGATGAGTAAATTTATAGCTCTCCCGCCCCTGCAAAGGCAAAAGCAGAAATTTAATTTGCTTTCCTAAGGCAGGACTCTTCCCACTCCATTATGTTAGTACTCACCCACTGTCAGGGTACACTGCACAGTGGGAAAGGAAGAAAAGCAATTCCACAGTCACAGGAAATAAAATAATTTGTGCTGTAATGTACCTCAGTCATTAGGTAATTAATCTGAGTTACACTTATGTTTGGGCTGGAATGGAAGGATGAGTCCTATCTCAATGGGAACCAAATGTTTGTGTACCCCAGATTTGTTGCCCGTGCCTGCGGACATTTCACCATTAAGGATCACACCTAGCACCTACACAGGTAACAACAAACACAAGCCTGTGCCTCTCCCTTCCCTGTTGGCTCTGCCAAACTTGGTGACTCAGTTGAGATCTTGTTTTTTACCAAGTGCCTTGAAGCCGTAGCCCCCAAAGTTGAGGTGCCAACAGGGAGATGAGCGAGTGGAAGGAAACTTGCTCCTAAGCACCCACCAGCAATCCGTCCGCTGCCATGTCCCGTCTCAGAGGGTTTCCATGGTCCGACACTTTCATGCCTCTCCCTGTGACCTCCCTCGGGGATGGGGCTGCAGCTGCCAGCTCTGCCCGGGTGGGTGTGTGGACAGGGCTCACTGCCCCAAGGAAAAGCACCTGAGTCTGAAACCCAGGGGTTAGGCAGGTTCACCATGTAAACATAATAGAATCACAGAATCATAGAATCATTTTGGTTGGAAAGGAGCTTTAAGATCATCAAGTCCAACCATTAACTTAGCACGGCCAAGTCCACCACTAAACCTTGTCCCTCAGCACCACATCTACACGTCTTTTAAATACCTCCAGGGATGGTGACTCCACCACTTCCCTCAGCAGCCTGTTCCAGTGCTTGACAACCCTTTTGATGAAGAAATTTTTCCTGATATCCAATCAAAATCTTAGCAAGTTAAGCGTCTTTTTGCAAGCACATCTAGAACTGTCTGAACATGACTTGTGAGCCAAATCCCACCCCTAAACCTGACCCGAGCCCTGGGCTTCCCAGAGCAGGCATCCACCAGACGGGTAAGGCCACAGCGGTGGTGGTGGGGGTCTGACTCCCCTTTTCCCCCAAATGAGAAAGCAAGGATTGCTCTTCACTTAAGCAATTTCAGGAGCTGGCTTCCAAGGCAACTTCACAAGCAGTTACATGGAGAGGGCTGCGGGATTGGCATGCTGCAGAGTGGCAGGGGAAAGGGGAGAAGGGGGGAGTTTGCAAACTGCCTTTGTGTTTCGTACACGTCTTCACACTCATTTTTTTCACGTATCAGTAGAGGGTCCTACCACATGTGAAATTACCTGCACCCCCACAATCATTTTCCTGATTTACTGCTGGGTCGTCTCAGAAAAAGCACCATCGTAGATGAAGCTGTGAGTTTGAAGATCGCTGGCTTGGGCTTTTTGATTATTATTGTGTTTCCTCTGTGAGAGATGAGCTGCACTCCCAGCTCTGTGTTCTCTGTTTGCAGGTGATTTTTACTTAACTGTGCTATTGATCCCAAGATGGATAGGAAGCCTGGCAGCTTAAGCCCTGTCCCCGAAGGTGTGAAAGCTTCATTAGATTTATGAAATTCTCTGGGATACAGTGAGGCTCTGCAGTCCATCTAGCAAAAAGGCTTTACATCTTACTCACACTCCCATTATTTGTACTCCTTGTTGAATTATTTTTTATTATTATTATTATTTTTTAGACTCAAGGTTTCTCTTCTAGCTCAACCGCATGCGAAATGCAGTCAATTAATTGATGCAGAGAAGAGCAGTCCACCCGCCATGAGTCTCAGATATCCCATCTCTTAACCTCATCCTAACGCTACAATCTCTCCTTCATGTCCTTTCTCTCTGCCAGGAGAGTTTTGGCATTTTCCTCCAAGGGAATTAATGAGACTTCAGGAGCTACCATTGTTTTCACCTGGGATAAATGAAAGCATCTTTAGAAATGGTCAGAGAAAAGCAAGAAATAATGACCTAGATGTTAAAGATGCACATAAAAACTGGTGTCCCCTTCTGGCGGTGATGCTCAGAGGGAGCACCCCCCAATAGTGGGGACAGGGCCGCGATGCAGCACAGTGCGCGCCAGGTTTTGTGAAGCAATGCTGTATACGTAGTCCAGGGCAGCAGCTCCCCGGTGCCCTGCTCCAGGTCTCAGAGCAGAGTGTGGGTTTTAGACCTCAGTTACCTATTTAAGAAAAGGACAAGGACTGGCAAGACGAGATATATCAATATGCTGCCTCCTCTTCCCCAAAAAGAAAGACTTGCTGCTCTCATTGCATCTCCAGCACCTGCCGAATTCCCATGGAGGGCAAGACATCCCTGGCTTGTTTCATTGCCTCTTATTTAATCCAATAATACTGTCTGAAGCATTAGTGGGGCACTGAAGGGACTGCTCAGGACCAGCATTATTTAATATGTTCCCTCACTGTGTGGCTAGGGGAGTTAGTGGCAGATTCATGACATTTGTAGAAGAGACTAATTCAGAGGCTGAGAAGTCCAGAGAGGACAATGAAGTTAGACAGATATCAGCTAAATGAGAGAGGAAAAAGGCCACCTTGTATATATAGGAAATATAATCCACAATATGGGACTTTTATTCAGAAAGAAAGTGAAGCCTGGAAAGCAATAACACAGAAGTAGTCCAAGAACAAGAATGGACAATAAATAAAGTAGGTGTAAGCAGAAACTGCTAGATGTCACCAAAACTTGCCTGTGCCTCGGGGCTGTTCTCTAGACTCTCCGCAGGCTTTGCTGTCCCATAGGAACACAGGCAGGTGGTACCAACACTGGCAGGATCGGGGAGGAGGATGGCAAGGACTGTTGAGGAGCAGCAAGAATGACCTTGATGGGGCTATGCAGGAGACATGACAGCTACATGCTTGAAGATTTTGCAAAATGGGAGTATCCAACGAAATTCCAGAAGGTTTCACTATAGCCATGTGTGGAGGGAATGTAAAACAGCCAGCTGGAAGAGCAGGAAAACCTCCCTGACAGCCAGATCAATTTGTCTGTAAAGTCCTGCAGCTTCCAAGAGGTGGGATGGAAGAATCACGCACCCATTATGGAGCAGCACGAGCCATCTCCCCATGGGTGCTGGCACCCAGGCATGGCCACAGCCACCACCCAGCCGCTTCCTCCAGGCTGCTGCAGAGATAACCTCCCGTTCTCCCAAGACAATGCTGCTCCGGCAGCTTCCCACTGAAAACATTCCCATTTGCCCCTTTTTGCAGCTTTGGTAGAGCTTCAGCATGAAAAATCCTTACAGAAATTACATCTTTTTAGGCAATTTCTACTTTGTGCTCATAGTAAGAAAACATGCTTTTCTTCACAAGAAATAGTGGTTGTCCTCACCATTAAATGGCTGTTTGGATTTTCATTCCATTTCCTACTTCCAAAAAACATTGGACACAGGCTTATTTTTTATAAGCTAGCTGTAGCAACGGTAGTAGCAGTAGTTAACGAAAATGGAGCTTTAAAAGACCCTTTACAGCTCTTTGATTTTCCTCATTTCTGCCCTTAGAGCATCAAATGTTTTGCTTGTTTGTATTTTCAAGGCAGTATTTTTCAGGACTACTTCTGGTATATTTTTAAGGAGATATTTCAAGAGCAATATGCCCAGGTAATGGGCAGCATCCATTTTGCACAAGCATAGTTTTGGCTGTACCCGGTGGTACCCCAGGGCAGCCTGGGGTCACAGGGATCACAGCCTGGCTGGAGCTGCTGGATGTGAGATGTAGGATTCATGTGTGCCATCATCATCGGCGGGCTGCAGCCAAAGGGCTCTCCCAAACCAAGCACCTCGTCCTCCCTTACAGCCATTTTGCAGGTGTGGTGTGAGGTGGCTCCTTTAGGATCAGACGAGTTATGCCCCATTTCTCTCCCTTGGCTGCAAAGGGAGCTGGCACAGGGCACCCCGATGTCCCAGCCCCACTGCAGAGGGTGGCACTGGAGCAGATAAATCCCCCCCATTGCATCCCCTTCCATGCAACCATAACCTCCTTCACAGTGCACAAGGCTACACATGTCAATCGGTCCCAATGCGACTTCGTTTAACCACCGGTAAAGAGCAGCAACGCACGGACCCCAAGCGGGTGGTGAGCAGGGATGATTCGTTAGGTGGGGAGTTCCTCGAGCTCCTCAGACAAAAAGCACTATCAGATGGGCAAAGTGTTACTGTAATGAAAACCCCTTTGCCAAAAACCCGCCCCGTGCTAAGCGACTGCTTTCAAACGCAAGCCTCCACGTATCATTCTGGCTGACCTTTAAAGAGCTTTTCTGCTGTGCCATTGATTTTCACTGGTCCCATGCGTGGGCACTTAAAGAGAGTCTTCACTCGCTTCGCACGCTGCAGTTCCAGGGTTATGGTGTTCCCAGGCACTGCAGCCAAACACCCGTGCCAGCTTATTTTCTTCAATGTCTATTTTTATACATCCTTTTAATCAAATATTTGGCTGCTGCAATCATCTTGATTAATGAATGTGAGCAGGACCCCTCCTTGTTCAATGTCTGGGTCCTTCTCTTCATTGCACACCCACATCGCACCATTCCCCCTTTAATAGAGGGATGGATGTATATGGCATCTTGTCAGAATCTAATTTATTATTTCTATGAACTGCTAGAATTTATTTCTTCCTCTTGAACTAGAATCTGAAATAGTGAATTATTTTCCCATAATATAGGCTACCTAAATGATTAAAACTGTGACCATGTTGTTTATTTATATATATTATTTTTAAAAGCAATTGAAAAAGGTCCATACCTCTTCAAGACCATTTTTCAAGATCCTGCTTTATTTAAAAGTGTAGCCCTCATAAAAACCTCTGAATGAAAACACTAAACGTATTTCAAAGCTGTCCAGGAGTCATTTGGGCTGATTTAACAGTGCCCAGGCATTACAGCTAATCAACGCGAATACTGCAGGGACAAAGGGAGGCCGGGCAGGTTAAGGTCCTGCTTTGGAAAATCACATCGCAAGTAGCAGCCGCTGCCCCAGAAGAGCTCAACAGTAATTACAGCCCCACAAGAGGTGAAATGGGACGTCATCTAGTGCAGTCTGGGAAGTTCACCTGTGGTGCATCACAATTCTACAAACAACCACGGCAAACATTATAGACCTTTGCTTCGGGGAGCAGTGAAAATTATACACATAGGGACTAGAAATCTATTAAGTTATTCAGCGGGCAATAATTCCTGCCAAATCAGGCAGTTATGTTAGCTGCTTATTAGCTGTATTAGATACCCGCAGACAGAAGGCACCCGACACTGCTCTGCGGCACAGCATTATCCTTTGATTTGTTTCAGGCCACTTGTATTTGTCATCACCCCCCCCAGGAAGCCACCACCTGCAATAGGTTAGCTGCTGGCTTTGGCTCCATAAATTGATCTTGTGAATTACGGCAGTGCAAGCTGTGGGCTGAATTACACCCAGCTGTCTACAGGGTTGTTTTAAGAGAAGATTGTACTTTAAACTCAGGTGAGCCAAGGAAGGGAGGAGGAAGCTTTGCTGCTGAAGGATGTCGTATCCTGAAGGCTTTGTGGTCTTCCCCAAAACAGTGCTGCACAGCGAGTGTGTACGGATGGATGACCCAAGTGGTACTAGCATTTGTATCTGACATAAGACTTAACAGATAAAATAGTCTGTGCTCCTACAAGATAAGAGAGAAGATGCATCAATAGGCATTTTATAGACATAAAAGGTAAAAATTAGATTTCTGTAAGTTATGTGGCTCCTTGACCAATTATCATGTAGTAATCTTGGGGAGCAATCTAATTTACATTTCTATTGACTCTTGCTATTTTATAGCCACTAGGAACACCAACAGCCTGTTCCTGCCCTCCTTTTCTCCTGATTGCCTTCACCATTTTACTGTGGAGCTGCTTATCTGAAACTCCATCTCGAGTTCAGCTGACCCGGGGGTACCTTGGGCTGCTTCGGTACCACGGGTGAGTTACTCATCTCCTTCATGCCTAGAAGCTGCGCCTTACCCACTGGTGGGAGAGCAGAGCGGCAAGCACAGGGGAGCTCTCCTTTATCACTAGCACATGTCACTGGCAACGTTCCCTAGCTTTTTAGTTAAAAATTTCATCTAAAGTAACAATATAAAAACAGATGAAGTGCTGGTGCCAGCAATGCATTCTTGTTGGACAGATTTGCTTTGTGAAAAATCTAAAACCCGTTTGTGATGCAGTGTAAGAGCTATTACAGAAATTTCCAGCAGTGCTGCTGGGACACGGGAAAACATGCTGCTGTTATTGGAGAAATATGAATTTCTTGGGACCCCTGAAGATATGCAGCACCACTATCCAGTCTTTACACTGAACATCCAAAAAGTAAAACAAACAAAAATGTTCACCAAAAATTCTGGCCCCGGGTGCCCGCCTGCATGGACCTGCAGGGTTCAGCCCTGTGCAATCACGCCGTGCAACATCTTACCCTCGCTCTGACTGCTGGGGTCAAGCAGATTTCTCATTTAAAGGCTAATGAACGTGTCAGGTGAAAGCCAGGGGTCCAGGCTGCGCAGAGGGGCTGTGGCTGGGAAAACTGTGGCAAGACCAGCTGCCACACTGAACCGGGGAGCGTGAAGCAGCAGGGCTGTCGATTCAAATCTCACCTCACTGCATACCAACCTCCCTGTCTACACAAGCTCTAGGTATATTTTATCTGTCCTTCTGATGCACCCATTTACAACGTGCTTAAACATTCAGAGCACTGGAAAATAGCATGTCATTGGGTTTCTCTGTCTTTGAGAGGCTGGAAAAGCCTCCACTGCATTTCTCATTAGGGTTGGACTGGGTCACAGCATGTGGTCTCTGACAGCCATTACCTGGAGAAAGTATTTAAACAGCCCTGCTATCCAGTGGGGGTTTCAGCTGAGGCAGGAGGCAGGCAGCAGGTGTGAAGGGGAATGGTGCACACAGCCAGTGTACCGGGCGGTGACCACGGCCTGGACCTCACCCCAAATGACACAGAGACCCCCTGTCCCCAGCACCACCTCCGGTTTCTCAGCCCGGTGCTCAGCTTTGGTGCCATTGCCACAGCAAACCCACCCTGCTCGTTAAGGGATCGATGGGCACGCGGGAAAAATTAAAAAAAAAAAAAAAGGAAAACACAGAGGAAAGCATTTGCAGAGCACTACAAAATGAGACATTGATCCCACAGGCTGTGGAGCATCGTCTCCTGTCGTTCCTTTGATCATTAGTTTTGACCTATTTAGCTCTGTAGGGCAGAGATGATTAATGAGAAACCCTTTCCCTAGGTACAACAGGCGAAGGAGAGGGAGTGAGGGGACTGTAGGGATGTAACGGGTAGTTTTTGTGCCATCAGAGAGCTGCCATCGCTGCAGTTTCCCAACACACAAGCTCGGTTGATTTTTGCTGGTGCAGCACGCCCATGCAGCAAGGACTGAATTACCAAGTGACCGAGTGCACCGGAGAAACCCCTGAGGGCACCCCAGGACCCCCAACATCACCCAGGGAAGGGCACGGGCTGTGCCGCGGGATGCAGCTTTGTGGGTACCACGTCCCTGCAGCTCCCGTTCCCCTGCTCCCCAGCCCGCGGTCAGCCCCTCCGGCTCAGCTCCCGAGGCAGCAGGCACTCTCCTACCTTTACCTTAGAGACAGGTCCCCGCTCGTCTGAGTTTGACAGATTTCAGTGGCTTCCCGGGTGCTGCCGCAAGCTGTGCTCTGCAGGAGGACCTGCAGGGCGAGCAGGGGAAACGGAAGGACCATCAGTTGGATGTGACGGCATGGACACAGCAAAATCATCCCCGACCTCAAGGTGGGTCATAGCCGAGGGAAGGTGTATTCTGCAGTTTCGGGCCTCGCTGTCAGCTCGCACAGTTTGGCAAATAAACCGTGTTTGACATTTTATAAGTCAGATGAGTTAATGGAGGTGAGAGAGGAGCTGAAGGTTGTCAGGTCACGACTTTGATAAAAATCAAAGTGCATTAGGCAGTAAGTAGAGGACGAGTTCTAAAAATACTCAGAGGTCCATTAAAGGCGAGAGGCGCACACGGCAGGCACCCAGCCCCGGCCCAGGACCATCTCCATGGTTTCTGCTCGGGCCAAGAGTCCCAACTACACCAAAGCAGCCTGGTTGTGGTTCAGCTCCCCAAAAGAGGGCTGCAGGGTGAGGACTGTCTTGACACATGGCTCCTTAATGCCACATTTCTTGCTGAGCAATTCCCAGTGTATTCTTGTAGACCTCTGACCTCCCTGCCCTTCCCAGAGATCCCGGTGCCTTTGCTCTGGGTTGGCTCCCAGGCTTGTGTGACCACAGCTGGGCAAGCTCAGTTGCGCGGGGGCCACCAGCGCTGGGTCCCTCTCGCTGTGTCTCCTCTCTGCACCCACCAGGAATGTGAAGTTTAGCTGTGGCTTTGCAATGTCTACGGCAGCAAGAGAAGAGAACAGGCTGGAAAGCGATGGGCAGGGAGATAACTACCCATCACACTCATGACCTCCTTTACAGCAAAAATAACGGACCTGGCTTAGGCAGGCACAGTTTGGGTGCATTTACACTACACCATACCATTTGCATTGGGGGAAGGCTCAGCCCCATCCCTGCTGCCCACCTGCCCCAGGGTTTGAGCATCCCAGCCCTCCTGCAGGACGAGCATGCGGGCAGAAGGACTGGTACTGCCCCTCCACAGGAGGTTCTCTGCAGCCTGTGCACACCTGGGAAGCCTCACAGCTGCCCCACAGGGCTTCTCAGGCGTTCAGAGAAGACACTTAGTCAGACACAGAACAAAAATAGAAATGGCAGGTTCCCCACCATTGCTCATCAGCCTGAATTAGGGAGTGGGGGATCAGGACCTGGGCCTGGGAGTGCCTGAGCACCAGGCCAGGGCTGCGCTGGGGATGGATGCTGGCAGGAAGTTTGATTGAGCACCAGAGAAACCTTCCTAATGAAAATATCACACTGATAGTAAACTTCTGCAAAAACATCCCTCTTTTACAAACCAGCTCTCAGGTAAAAGCATGTTTTGCTCAGAAAGGACTGATGAGCTCTGCTGACAATGTGGTGACACCCGTGCGGTGAGTATCATCACGTTAGGGTAACGTTATCATTATCTACACTTTGCGGATGACAAGTACAACACGCTAATGGCACTTAGTTACAATAAAACTCTATCAAGACTCTGATAGAGCAGAGCTCTGCCTGGCTTTATGTCTGTTTGTGGGTGCATCAGGTTTTACAAGACATCAGCATTGCCCACAGCACCTCCAGTGCCCAGTCTCCTGAGCACTCCCTATGACCTGGTGCAAGGAAAGGTTGAATTAATTCAGCAGTGAATTGCAATGAGTGTACAAACACCTCCTCATAGTTATCTCCTGAAGTGGTTTCACGTACCACGTGTGACATCTCCCCATATGTTGATTCCCCTCCAACGCACCTCTGACACCCCCTGCGCTGAAGAACTCGGTCCGGCTCAGCGTCCATAAGTAATCTCACATTGCTTCTGTGGGCTGGAGAATCTTGCAGGTATCTGAGCACCCACATCTGCAGGGAAACACTGATTTATTAGCTCTAAATAGGAAGAAAACGCTCAAATCCTCCTCACATCAGCGTGACGAAAAGGCAGCAGCCTTTCTGTGAGGATTTGCCATCGGGCTCCCTCTATGAGGTGTTTTTCTCTGTGGTGAAGACAGATTTCTTGTGGGAAAGTGCCATCCGGTGGCTAAGTCTGAAACCCTGACTGCGTCATGCCTGCAAGCTCAAAAGCCACCTCAGACAACTATAATGTAATTAGCAGATACATGCATAAGCGCAGCCTTGCTGCCGTAAGGCCAATTGCCCACCTCCCATCCCCACGGCTTTTCAGCAGCAAATCTGCATTATAACAGACTCTTGCGTCTTCCTTATTTCTGGCTTCCTTGTAGCTTTACACGGGCACTTAGTATGTGCTACCTGTTAGTATTCTTCGAGGCACAACTTTTGTTATTTTTCACCGTTAACAAGGTCTGACTAAATCCCGGGGTTTGGAAGTTGGAGAAAACAAGAAAAAAAAAACAACAGAACTAATCACCACCCTGCCGGGTGGTTTCAGGGGTTGTCATCTCAGACCAGAGCCACTGCTGACAGACCCCTGGCCAGCAGCACCCAGCCTCAGAGCTCTGCCACAGGGGAGGGATGGAGAGACTTCACGTATGCCTGTCTGGGTGCACAAAGCTGGACACCTGGACACATTTTTGCCTTCCCAACTCAAGCTGATTTAGAAACTCCTCCTCCCCTGAGCACCGAGCACAGCTCAGGAAATACGTTGCCTTGAATCACTACATTTTAAACACCAGTACATCAAAAACACCTCTACGCTGCTGCAGAGTATTGAGCCCGTGTCTATGGGATTTCCACCTCAAATACTGTGTTCGGTTTTGGGCCCCTCGCTACAAGACAGATACTGAAGTGCTGGAGCACGTCCAGAGAAGGGCAACGAAGCTGGTGAAGGGTCTGGAGAACAAGTCTTACAAGGAGCAGCTGAAGGAACTGGGGTTGTTTAGCATGGAGAAAAGGAAGCTCAGGGGAGACCTTATTGCTGTCTACAACTACCTGAAAGGAGGTTGTAGTGAGGTGGGTGTTGGTCTCTTCTCCCAAGTAACAAATGATAGGATGAGAGGAAATGGCCTCAGGTTTTGCCAGGGGAGGTTTAGGTTGGATATTAGGAAAAATTTCTTCACTGAAAGGGTTGTCAAGCACTGGAACAGGCTGCCCAGGGAATTAGTGGAGTCACCACCCCTGGAGGTATTTAAAAGATGTGTAGATGTGGTGCTGAGGGGAATGGTTTAGTGGTGGGCTTGGCAGTGCCAGGTTAACGTTTGGACTTGATGATCTTAAAGGTCCTTTCCAACCAAAACAATTCTATGATTCTATGTCCTATTTTAATCTGACCTCCATGTTTATTTAAACCTTGAACCTACCTATGCTTGGAACATTTCAACCAGTAAAACACACTAAACGGTCCCAACAACAAACAGTGCAGACACACTGAGGGTTTGGTAAAGTCTCCATCGGAGGCTGGCAGGACTTGCTAAAACACCAAATTTCCATCAATGCTTCACAGGAGAGAGAGGCAGCGTTCAGTGTATGTGACCCAAAGAGCATGGAGGTTACTGGGAGGGCGCAGGAGGAGCAGTGTCCAGCTCTACGAGCAGGAGCAGGTCTACGCGGGGCTCTACAGCTGAGAAAGGGGAGTCTCTGGGTATTGCTCCAACATTAAATGTATTTACACTAAAACACCTTTGAGTCTGGGAAAAAATATGCAGCCACTCTGCACATTACTGTGACTCAGAGCAGATGACGTCGTTTTCCACACCACTGTGGTAAAACAGAAAACCCAGGAAACATCTTGAACCTTCCTCCAAAATGTTATTCACAGGTCTTTTTGTCTGGCTTCAGGAAAGATGCAGAAAGGCATTTGCCAGGCGGAGTAACACCACTTATGGAAGACATTGATGAGTAATGCGCACTACAATTACCAGAAAATTTATATAATCTATATAATACAGGCAAAAGCAGCTGGGGTAGCGAGAGCACAACTCCAGAAATTGCCATCTACCTGCTGGCAGGGGGATCCACAACCGAGCAGTACGCCCAAACGCCCGGGGCATCGCTTCTTGTGCGGGTGAGGCACACCTACAGCTAGCACAGGCCAGGCCGTGCCTTCCTTTTGGCGATCAAGTTTTTGATAAAAATTTGAAGAGATGACAGAGACAGCAGCAGTACCCACAGGGCACAGAGCTGCCCAGCTCCTGTTTAAAACATGAAGGCTCGTACTAAAGAAGGGAGGGTGACCGGCCCTCGGAGCCGATTATTCAAGGCGGGGAGAGGGGGAAATAAGCGATGGTAACAACTTACTTATTTCTTTTCATTTTGCTGCCACAAAAATTTTGCAAACGGTTTTCGTCCTGCCCAACTAAGAGCACGGTGAGCAGGCAGGGAGCTGAAGCAGTACCACCCTGCCAGCTGGCAGCAGGGGCACACTGAGCTCAGCGCGCCCAGCAGCTGCCTGCGGTCAGCTCTGCAAGTCACAACTCATTCATCCCAACAATACCTCAACGTTTGGTCACTAGTGTTTTCACAGAATGAAGAGACAAGGTCACTTGGCAGTGACCTTCGATTTATTTTAAGTTCAGCTGCACGAAAATACAAGCTTTTAACCGCACAGAGCCCATTAAACCGAGAGTCCTGTTTTGTCTAGCAGAATAAATCAAACTCCTGGAGGTCAGGAAAGTGAGCCAAGCTCGGGCAGGCCAGGCTCCAACTTCTCATTGCTCCTTGCACTTTTCTGTGAAGAAAGAGCAGTGCTCCGGGTCACCCAGCAGTCACCAGGACACTAGAAGTACGAGTCTCCTTCATGCTGCTTCGTGACACCAGTCCCATTAAACCCTCCATCTCACCATAAGCGTAGTGACTGTGGTACATTTGATGGTTAAGAAGAAACATGAGCTGGGGTTTTGTGTCACTTCAGGTTTCTACACGTGTGTTTTGGATGCTTCCAGCTCAGTCACCCACCACATCCCACAGCCACAGCTCTGCCCCAGCTGCACCCAGCGCGGCACTGGGAGGGGAAGGGAGTTACAGCCGTGTGTGCTGTGTCTGTCCCCGGGCAGGTTATCCATTTACACTTTATCAAAGAAACGTGAGTAGATTAGGTAAAGGAGTCTGTGCATTCTTGGGATGTTAATCACCAACACAAGAGGATTTTGAAACCAAGAGAGAAAAAAAAAAGCTACATTTGTGCACAAGTGCAAATTGTAATTGCCTTAATGTAATCGCCCCAGTAATGAGCCTTTGAAGAAGAAAAAAAATATCATTTAATGCTAACCTTTTTTTTTTAAAAAAAGACAAACTTCAAAAACCGAAACACTTGCCTTTGCAATTAATATTTTGGATGCTTTAAACCCAACCCAGCACAGAATAACAATGGGAGGTCCAAGGTGAAGGAGAGTAGAGGGTTTTTCTGAAATTCCCTTTTATACACACTGTAGGGTGTCTGTTTTACACGATCCCTGGGATGACCTACCCACAGGCGGCTCAGCCCCTCCACCGCCTCACCAACAACGGCAGCTCAGATTGGGATCTGGTGTTACAGATGCAGAACACCGACGTGAACCATTCCCAAAGAGTTATTCCCAGCATACAAGACTGTAATTGAGTATTGTATCAGGTGTGTTTAAGTATTGATAACTCTCCGTTCAGTCCAAGTCATTAATGGGAGCGGCTCATAGATTTTTAGTTCCCTAACGCACCAAAAAACAGCCATGGCTGTGTGCCTTGTCCAAAACGATCTCTACAGTATAAAAAAAAAATAGAAAACACATTGCAAAAAACTCCCACTTATTTCCTTCTATGAGAAGCTTAACATCATTTTAAATTACAGCTACAAGAAAATGACTGTTGTGTAAGCGTACGGGTACTTTCCCCTCCTTTCTCTTCTACACAAATGATGAACAGAAGTTTAAAGCAACTTTCCTGCAGCCACAGGAAGATTAACACATATTGGAACAAACAAGTATAACGAAAGATGAAGCTCCTACATCCCTGATTTTGTAATTAATGTGCAGGTAGCTAGATAACATTGCACACATCCCACCTGAGCAAGTAAAGCAATGCATGGGCTGCTCATCAGCACTTAGGGCACATGCCGCTTCTGAGAACTGAGGTCCATCAGTGAGACAACATCGAGACAACGCAGCTTCCCTTCGGAGCATGAGATTTCCAGTTCTGTACACAGGATCGAGTTTGGTGCAGAAGGTGCCTAAAACCACACTGTCCAGAGCTGCTCAGCTACTTTTATTCAGTTTTGGCAGCAGGGATCCCTCAACCTAGGAAAAACACCCTGGCCTTCACTCCTGAACATATGAAATTCATGATGAACACCCCGGTAGTACCTGCGCTTCCCCCATTGAATACAGCTGGAATGCAAAACCCATCTTATTACACTTGGCAGCAGCTCCTGCTCTCAGCCTGACAGCTTTCACACTCAAATGTCAACTCTTCCTCCCATCAAAGATCTCACTTATGAGCTGGCTTGTCTCCTTGACATACTGACTATTTGCTAACGCAGTTACGACTGCGCCAGACGCGAGTCCGGCTCTAGAGGACTCCCCACCACTAGGCCATGCGCATTTCTGTCAAATACCAACCTAACAGACCTGCCTGCAGCAGCGTGTCCATCAGACATCATCCCCTCCTGGTGCAGCCTGGTTTTTCCTATTCCTCCTCCCTTCTCCTGCAAGAGCCCAGCTGCTGAAACACAGTACATGAGAATCACCTGTCTCTCCTTCTTACCCACCATACCCAAGAACAGCCAAGTTCTGAATATTCGGATGCCACCACTCTCTAATCCAGACAGCTGTTCGCAGAGCAGATCCGCCCAGCACCCAAGCCCAGGGCATCTCAACAGCTTACAGCCTGTGAAGGATCTGTACAAAATCAGATCTGCTCAAGAAACTTGCACTCACAGCACTCTCAGAGCCTCCCCAAATCGTCCGTGACCACTCAAGATCAGCCGCTGCACCTCAGCTCCCCTCCCTCCGGTTCCTTGCCCATCAACTGAATTCTGCTGTTGCCTTTCCACTGACTGCCCCAGCTCCTCCAAGATGCAGCAGCAGGGGCCTGAACGTGACAGCAAAAGGAAATGCGGGAAAAACACATCTGATCTGGATTCCAAAAGATCCATAAACCAGAGCTATGATTACATCTAGGACCACCTTCAGCTAATATACGCCAGGTCTGTCCTTCAGCTAAGAGTCTAGCTCCTTACCTAGACATTCTGTGCATCTTTGCACTTTACCCTAGGGGTATACGTATCGCTGTGTCAGACAGGAACCAGCATTCACTCCTTTCCTTTATGTTTCCTCACTACACTATGTATCTATGTACGAGGGATTTTTGAGTTTTTCAAGTGAATTTTTAAGACTCTACTTTCTAGAGGGGAAAAAAACCACAACCTTGCCTTATCTTCAGGCCACTGCAGTGTATGAGAAAATCCGGTTGTTAGAGCATGATACAGCTGCAGAACCAGAGGATTGTTGGAAAAGAACAGCTTAAATTAACTACTTCATTTTACACATATTTGCCTGTCTGTCTTTCTTACCACATGAATCAGCCAGCAGTTATGACTCAGAGTCACTGTTTCAAAAACTCTCAAAAATTGTATCATAGATAGGGAGATGTTAATAATATAGTTTTGTAATAAAATTATTCAATGTTTTCTTCTTTGCACCAAGGTTCTATTTGATTCCAGCACATGAAGTTTTATAATGCTTGCTATAAAAATACTTTCCCATATTTATCCTTATTTTGGAGTCTCACTTACCATGCTTTAAAGCAACTAGAAGCTCTGGCAATTGATTAGCTCCTCTGAAAAAAATCTGAGGAATCTTTAGAACTCAGACAAAATCAAGAGATCTCCCTCTTGTGGTCTTCTACGTAAACAACCTTAACTACATTTGTGAGTTCAGAAATGTCTAAAGAAAGTTTTCTTTCATCAAATATTAACAGAAATTGTAAGTAATTCCATTCAATATATGAAGTGTTCTTCCTAGAAAGAATGAGAAAGAGATTGTTTTCACTTTATTTTTATCTACATGGTATTTTCTTGCAGAAAAACCACAGAGATTTAAAACGCAGTGCTGTCTCCTGCATACCACCACTTGAAAGAAAGTGGGGGGAAAAAAGTTACAGAACAAAGTAGATGAACAAACCTAACAACGGAGGAGATGTTAGGTTTATATATATAAGTGCTATCTAGATGAACATATAAACCGCAGTTCTAAAACACCCACACTTCAGTTTACACAATGCACATAATGATCTCTACCTTACAGACCAACCTTACTCTTCAAAAACCACAGCGGATATGTAGGAACCCCTGCTCACAACTTCCCATGTCATGAGATTAACAAGTCTGACACAAAAATAAAAAGAAATTTTGTGCCTTTATTGGAATGGTGTTAGGCTTTAAATACACCAATTTTGATAACCTGATTATTTGGTTTTAATTAGAAATGACACTACAGAACTGCAATACTGGTCCAACAGTCTTGTCTTCACTTTTTTTTTTTTTTTTTTAAAGCAAGAGATAGTATGAAAATGCACCAAGTAATCAGAAAGCACTAGCAGGCATCGGTTAATCCAAGATACTAGCTTCTTAGTTCCAAAAGCACTCGCATTGTATGGAACCCAGGATTTAGACTGGTCATGATTTGCAAGAACGAGTTGCGTGAGTCTTGACTTTTTTTTTTTTAATTTACTTTCAAGTTGGTCACTGGTAAGTTTTTTTCCTCAAATATTACAGTTTCTTTAATTCATATTTTTTCCTCAAAGTATAAAAAAGTATGAAATATAAACAAGCTCCTGCATTGCACCCATGAAAGGGGACAACGGAAGCATTAGAGAGCTGACTATCTACACACCGTCAAATCCCATCAAATCTTGGATAATTCATTAATATACAAAATACCAGGGCACGGAAAGAACTAAAAATCCACTTTCTTGTTTTGTTACGCACAGGTTCAAATAATCAATCTAAAGAAAAAACGTGATCATTTTGGCTTTCCACTACATCCGCATGTTGAGACACTTATTAAAATAATCCTGCTTAATTGCGTTTGGTCTTTTTCTTATTGTCAAGTCGTGTTTGTTATCTTAATACCAGCCATCAGACAAACAAGTAATCAGAAAGACTCCTCCTCCCCACCTCCCTATCCCTGACCCCTCCAAGGTCAGCTTTAAGACATGACTCCAAACACAGGGTTGTGACGACAGATGCTAGGACCAATCTCTTCATAATCTTTTTTGGTATGGCATACTTGGTAGAATTCAGGCTGTAACGGAAAGGAGAAAAAAATTAGTCAATGGTACATACACCTTATTTTAAGAATATTAACGTTTATGTAGCAAATGGGAAAAAAACAAATACAGATAACTTGGAAGTCCTCAAATTAATATTACATCACACATGGCTAAACACCAATGCAAGCAATGTATTTTGCCACAAAACTAAAATGCACTATTTAACTCACACAAAGCTGTCATTCAGCTTCCATTTGCTCTTTCAAATCTTTAAAGTCTAGTGCAAAAACTTCAAAGGGGGTGGGGAGGGTCTATTTGCTACGCGAGGCCCTTGAAAAATCCCCCAACTGCATTTAATATAAAGTGAAGGAGAGATGAGAACCCCAGAAGCATAGCCAGAATGACTAAAACATGCTCAGCTTTATAATTAACTTACTGTGGAAGCCAGCATTGATCCTCCAAACCAAACAGCGTATCTTTGCATATGGTGTGTAATGACTTGTACATCGATGGGCTTAGGCTATAAAGGGGAAAAAAAAAAAAAGGAATACATTAAAAGTTATTTTTGCCGGTAAAAATTATATCTGTTTTAAAAGGAGTGTATATTCCAAGCTTACTTTCACAAATTAGTATTTTCTTAAATGCCGGGTATGTAAATTCACAATTATACCATCAGATTTTATCTTGTACGACCCAGACTAAGAAATAGCTCTTGCTCATAAATTGCCAGTTACCTACTTTATCAGACATTAAGTGATACTTGCATTCACACCAATTTTCTCCCAAGAGCTCCACTACAGTGTTCCTCTCCAATTATCCACATTCTATTTTCTGCTGAATTTCCTGAGGGATTGTTTATTTATGCAGTTGTGAGAAGAGATCCATACTACTTACCGCTTTCAAAAAAACACTTTAGAAAGTTAATTAACTTTTATGTCATTATTTTAACAAAGCATCAGTTGCAGATTGATTTAAAGTTTATCTAGGACCAATACAGTCCCAGTCACGCTTTTCAAATCTACACCACTCATTCCAGTGAGCCCCTTTCCCTCCATATCCACACCAACCTTCATTCCTTTCTTGTGCTTATCAAAAATGGCAGTGTACCTAAGTTTCAGAAATAATTCATTTGTTCCAGCACAACCTGCTGAAATCTGAACAATTTGAAACAGTATCTCAAACTTATTTGTAATACACTTGCAAAATTCAAGCCAGTGACTACTTGCAATGTCCAGTACTCTGAATAAGGAAGAATTGCATCAGATTTCCTCATTCATATCCCGTTTCCTTACTAAGTGGTAAAAGACTGACAAGGAGAACTGAGAATAAACTACATTATTGAACCAGAGAACTGTATGTAACTGAAATTTCAGTTGTCCACATTGCATATTACAAAGCCATACTGGGGGTTCTAAGGATTGTTTGAGCTCATCTAGGTAGATTACTACTAAAAAATAAACCAAGAAAATCACTTCAATCTTGCCTTAAAAGGAAAACACACAATATTTTTCATCTCTGCTATCTTTGATGTATGCAGACTCAACAGAAAAAACGCAAAAGTTAGATCAGAGGTCAAAGGTGGAAAGAACATAAATTAAGGATCATGCAGTTTAGTGAAAACACAAAGTCATTTCACAGGGTCATAGGATAATTTAGGTAGGGAGGGACCTCAGAATGTCTCTAGTTCAGCCTCCTGCTCAAAGCAGAGTCAGCTACAAGGTCAGAGGAAGTTATTCAGAGTTTTATCCAGCTGAATCTCAAAAACCTCCAAGGATGGAGACTGCAGAACCTCTCTGGGCAGCCTCTTCCAATGATTGATTGTCCCCACGATGAGAAAGGTTTTCCTTTTATCCAAGCTGAACCTCTTCTGTTTCAAATTATACCTGTTGTCTCTCATGCACCCACCACTCTGCACTGTCAAGGGCCTAGTCCCACTTTCTCAATCATCTTCCCACATAAACCAAGGGGCTGTTATTAGGACTCACAAAGCCTTCTCTTCTCTAAACAAGCCAGTTCATTCAGCCTTTCTTCACAGGACAAGGGTGCCAGTCCTCCAACTACCCTGGTGCTCCACAATGAGCTTGCTCCATCTCTCTTATTAAGTTCAAAAGACTGAGGACGATGATTTGCAACTAATCAATAAGCACTAAGCACAAAAAAAGCTGAGGAATCAGCAACTGCTTTTACACAACAGGCATATGTCCCATCCTTTCATTACGTGAAACTGATTCCATTCAATAACAATGGACAGGCAGCACAACTGCGTACCAGGGGAAATAGTACTACAGCTTCCTACAATGAAAGGATTACATAAATATTTTCCAATACCAGTCTACAATTCCCTACAATATACAAAACTCTGAAAAGCTCCTAAAAGAACTTTAAATTGAAACGAAGACATATGAACAAACAAGAACGTCATTGCAATATGTTATTTTCGCATTTTCCAGGTAACAAGGGAGAGAAAGATGCTTGTTAAAGGCATCAGCTGCAAGAACTAACCTTCAGTCTGCCACCACTGAGTTCTTCACTAAGTTTCAGTCTGGCATCAACAGTCCTTTTCAAGTCTCGCTGTAAACGGCGACCAAAGTCCCTGAACATGGTTGAGCCTCCAGAGAGGACAATATTCTGTTTTGAGTAACAAAAATTATTAATTGCTTCTGAAAATGTAAATCTCCAACTTTATCCACTTCTTAAATTCTAAATATAGTTTTTAAAGTTAGTTAACAGATATGCTTTTACTTCAAGTTTTAAGTTATCTAACACTTAAGCGTGACAGAATATGAATTCACAAAGAGGTTGTCACATTAAAAGTGGCTGTGCTTTAAAATCCATTTATATCTTAGTACATCTCACTTCTTTTGCTCAGATTTATGCTTCCCTTATTTCTTTTTCTTTTAAATAAGAGTTTGAGTACTGAAACATCACATTCTGAAAGGTGTAAGTGAACAACATAAAGCCTTCTGCATATTGGACTTGTTTCTAGAAAAATGGTTAACTTTGTTGTTGGTTTGGTTTGGGGTTTTTTTTTTTTTTTTTGAGTTTCAAATACATATTTCAATATAAAGCACAATCCTTCTAAAACAAGTACTAAAAAATTCATTATAGCTACTGACCTTATACAGAGGACGTCTAACATCAATGGGACAATTCTGAATAACTTCATCTACTACTTCTGAGATTGGTTGCGTAAAGTCAGGATTAGCAAACTACAATCAAGAATAAAAACAGACGGGTCAACATGCAGGAACACATATTGCAAAGGAAAGGGGGTAAAAAGGGAAGAGAAAGAACCATCCTGTTATACTAGAGACGTCATGAAAATTAATAATGGAAATAGTTACGTTAGCTATTTTTGCTGCCATTTATAAAAGGTCTGAAAGAATAATAAACCTAAAGTACCTCTTTTGCCAGCTATTCTCTTAGATAGCTTTTGTTAACCATAACAGGCCAAAGAATACACGTCCTTTTCAGATGCTGAGCACCAGAGCAAAACAGTGCAACATGAAAAAAAGCTGCAACGAGAGGGATTCAGGGGGGAAAAACAAAATAGGGAAAAAAAAAAGGGCTTTATTCCCATTTAATTTTTCCCAACATTAGAAGAAAGACTGAGGGTATAAAGGCAAGAAGATAGGATATTTAGAAACTTTACTTTTCAACAGACAGGTAAGAAAACAGGCTGTGGTTAGACATGGAAATTCTATTAAAAATTGGAAGAAGAAATTATGGGTTTAGTAATCCATTTACTTTAAAAGTTTCAAATAGAGTGCTTTGTTTAGACATCAACCTGAGTTTGTATAAAGCTTACTAGCAATCAAGAATCAAAACCACATTGACTTACAATAATAGCTGGTATTTATCTACAAATAAATAGAAATACAAGTCGGGATAACCACTTCTTTAAAAGTTTGCAAATACTGTTTATATGCTATCACCTAAAATGCACCTAAAACAAAGTGTAGACAAATCAAATCAACTTACCTCAGGATGGAAGAAAATCTCTGGCCCCAGGAATCTCTCGTAGCCAACATCAATGGTAAATTCTTTCTTTGAGATAGCATTAATTCCAGTATACTGTTTAATCCACTTTGTACCATCTGTGTCATACTTGTTAAATTCTTTTACTAAGTCAGGGCAAACATAACTAAAGCGTTCCTGAAAATTGAATATGTACAGTTAGAAGCATCTTCTTAAGTATAGCAGAGAAGATGGTATGAACTTTAAAAACAGTGTAGTAATTTAAACCTTTAAAAATAAAGAGTTTTAAATCGGCAGATACAGAATAGGCCTCAAAAAGGGCTGAACTGACATTTACTGTATACAGTTAGATAATGGCTCTGCTACTACAAATCATTTCTGTGCAGCACTGAAAGCAGCACATCCTGCTGAGCTAAATTACTTTTCATCTGTTTTTCCTCTAAACTTCTACAATGGTGAGAAATGAGCTCTAAAGTATATTGAAGAATTGCCATAGAAACAGGTTTAAGGGTACTTTAAGCTGAAGGTCTTTCAGAATAGCTTTGTCCTACAAAAAAGGACATACCAACGTTCAGAAAGAATAAAAGGGTAATTAGAGCTCTTTACATTACACAACCCACCCAGAACATTTCCTACTGAGTATCACAATAATAATAAGGGAGGGGCGGAGAAAGGGGAGACTACAAGTGAAGAGTGAAATTCTTGGCCAAATTGAGTACAACCCAATAGCATACCTTGAATTTAAGGTATTTCATGTTATTATATTATTTAGAGATTTTTGTATTATTTAGAAACAGAGCACCATTACTTGGAAGAACAATGATTTTAAGAGATTACTGTATTTTAAAATTAGATATCAAGCTCTGATCTAAAATAACCTTAACGTCTGCAGTGCTCACATTACCTTCACTGCTTTAGCTGTTTCCAAGGATTGCTCAGGAGGAATCCCTACTTCTCGCTCCCTCAGCAACTGCTGAATGAAGTATGTTATATCTCGCCCGGCAATTGGAATGTGTTTGATACAGCTGCCAATCACGTATCCTTCAGCCTGTAAATAAAATTAATTGGGAGAAAGATATTGACAAGAACTCCTTTCAACAAAATTCAGGAGGGAGAGAGAAAGAGATGGGAGTCTAAACTCCTGTTCACTACCTGGGATTGTGAGACTGAAGCCGTTTAAAACTGGTTCATTTAATTACCAGAAATCCAATTCTTCAGTAGCCTGATTTTACTTCTTAAAGTGTTTCGCTTTGCATCGGTTCATAATTCTTACAAGGTTAGGAGGAACAGAAAGGTCACTAGTACATAAGGCAGATAAATAGCTATACTCACTATTCCTTGGCCTTTATTTTCTCTTCAAAATGAGGTTACTCTTACCAAAAAGGTCAAGGAACCTTGTATCATGAAATATTATTTTAGAATAAATGATGTGGCTCTGCAGTCACAGCCACTGATGTAAGACGTTACAATCCACATGAACCAAAATTAATTTTCTGAAAGCAGGGAGAAAATGCATCATTTCAGCACATTAATTGAGTCGGCTTAGAACATCAGACTGGCCCATACTCATCCATCAGTCTACCCTGGTAAGTCACACTCATCCTGGGGGCCAGTACCAGAGCACTAAAAATATCTGGTCTAAACGCAGAAACCAAAAGTGTTCAAGACTGGCCTTCAACCTTACCAGACCTGCTACATCCAAACGCACAAATCCAGGTATCACAGTAATATTAAACGCTTCAAATTTGCTATACACACCTTACATTCATATACAATGTTCTTTCTAACATAGAAAATATAGTCATAAAAACATATTGCTATTGTTAGCTTCACCACAGAGGGAAGCGTTTGTTAACTCTTCTATCTGTTTTATTATAAAAGTGGTATACTATTGCTGTCAATTTGTCCAACATGTTTAAAAACTCCAGAAATTAAGTGAATGTCACTCAACAAAGGAGCTTAATGCTTCAAGTGATATAGAATACCTACTCTTATGTCAGTTAAAAAAATGAAACCCCCAAATCAGGAAAAGTTCAACTGTTTTAAACAGCAATTTGAACCACTAGGTACAATTAAAAAAAGTTTACCTATAAAAGGTTTGAAATGTCAATTGTTTCCTACGTCTTATTAAAAATACGCCATCTTGGATGAAGAGTCTGAACAAAGATTTAGCCACTATATTCCACCAAGATTAGTAAGAAATTGCTACATCACAGCATACGTTTGATCACTACCAATGCTACTATATGGTATAACAAATAATTCTAAAAAATTGAGGTTACTGTGGCATGATAAAGCTTTGTATAGATTTTAATCTTAAAAAATTGCAATCTAACTTCATTTTGAAAAGAAAAATGCATCTGGTGCCTAGACACACATTTAACTTCCAAAGGAAAGATGGGCAGAGAGACATATTACCAGCCACGTGAAATAAAGTGCACTATTAAATGCTCCAATTATAAAATTTCAAATATGTAGCTTTGTAAAAGGAAATACATACCTACAGCAAAACCAATAATTTGACAGTTAAGAAACTGCAGCTGTAAATATTATTTAATAAAACATCATATGATCATACTAATTTTTGCTTTTAGCAACTTGATATATTTGAACAGATATTCAACATTAATTAACCTTAGGGCTTTTTTTTTTTTCAGTCAGGTAGGAACTTTTTTTTTTTTTTGCTTATATCACTGATGCATGATAGCATACTACTAAATATTGGTCAACAGACAGAGAAAAACTGCAAACAATACTATATCTGCCCTCAAATATTTTGTATTTTTTCTATTTTATATATGAATTGACTGAATGAAACAAAAAAGTTTCCCAACTTTTTGGATGGACTATCGTAAAGAGCATATTCATTCTTACCAGCAAATCAAACTGAAAATATGATAAGCAATACAACTTCATTCACCACTTAGCACGGCCTTGGCAAATCACCTTTTAAGGTAAGTCATTGAAAGAAAATATGACCTGAGAAACTAGGATGCAGAGAAGTTCTTCCAGAGTTTCTGCACAAAGTGTTCTCTGGTTAAACTGTTTCTATAGTTTTGATGTATACTTACAACAGGAATAACATGAGTGACACCATCACCACTGTCTATAACTGTGCCAGTCAGTGTTCGTTCTCCTACTTGTCTTGACGTCCAAGATGCAGCTAAGGCAAGGACAGCCTTGTAAAAGAACACACACAAAACCCAAATCTTCATAAAAGCACTGTATTTGCAGATTCCACCTTCCACTACCCCTCCCAACAATACCCAGGCTGACACCTTCATGGTAATATACAGCATGGAAACTGATTTAGTAATATTATACATGTCTATACAACAGCTTATGGAAGAGATGCATAAATGTAGTTTTTGACCCTTAATGCTTTTTTAGCCATGTTCAAACATCTTTTTTGCTACTTCATATTGAGAAGGATTCAGTTCTTGGCCTAATACCATTATTACGATGTGGTGCGTTAGTTTATTATTTATTTATTTATGATGCAACAGACATTATACTCTGCTGCTTAGAGGCCGCCTTCTATACCGGTAACAGAGGAACAGTATGTAGCTAACAGACCACAGAATCAACACATATCAAACATCTAGTGGTGAAACTGCTAACCAAAAGTACATAAAAGTATTCCAAACACCACTCATACAGTTTTCAGAGTGAAATTAGTTTTAGCTCAAGGAGAAATACTGTAGCTCTAACTGTCAACAGCACTGCCCTTACCTGAACAGCAATATATAGCCCTGGAACATTGAAAGACTCAAACATGATTTCAGCAGTATATTCTCTATTTTCTGGAGTATTTAATGGAGGCTCAGTCTGCAAGACAAAAAAAACCAAAAAAGTTTTACTTACATTCAAATCACACACTTGACAAAGTCACCAAATCCTACATTTTGAAAGATAAGTCATTCAACAACAATAGCATGTAAAAATAGTAATGTGCAAAGGGTGCTTTTAAAGGCAAATGGTGCAATTAAGAAAACCTAGAAACTCCTCTGGCAATAACAGAATTTAGGCAAACTGCACTGCAAAAACATGATGATTTGAGTGAAAACAGAAAAACAGAAGTGCAATAAAACCATTATAGTAATTACTGCTTAAGAATTTACATTGATGGCCCCCTTTGTGGGTTGGTTGGCTCATTGCAACTTTTGATTTCACCGAAAGAAACAAGGACTATCAACCCAAAAATGTCAAAGGATGCAGTTTAGCACATTGAAAGAATGACAATTATTTTTAGAATTCTCACTGATTCATTAAAGAAAAAAGCTGGTTTTCTTCAGAAAGCAATCACTATAAAACAAGTTGATATGATCAGCTGTCGAAATGTACTCAACTGAGAGAATCTAGCAACAACATATGCTACAATTTTCCTTAATATACCAAACATACTTAAGTCTCTCCTCTGAAAGAGTATTTTGGATAGTGCTACAGAGTATTTTAGGGGAAAAAAAAAAAAAAAAAAAAATCACTCTTCCATTGCATCAACTATGTAATAGGACAGTAAAGAGAGGAGGGAGCCAGACTCTTCAAAGGTGATGAGGACAAGAGGCCATGGAGACAAGCTGCAACACAGGAAATCCTAAGTAGGTATTAGGAGGAAAAAAAGCTAATGTGAGCATAGTCAGATACTGGAAAAGGAGCCCAGAGCTGTTATGTCATCTTGATCCTTGGAGATACTCAAAGCTTGGTGGACACAGTTTTGAGCAACTGGATCTAATTAGACCTGCTTCAAGAAGACAGTTACATTAGATGTTCTGTAACAAGTATGGCCAACATCTCTAATTCCAAACTTGCTCTAGAAACATAACACTAAAACAAACGGCCTATGTCAGTGGCCTTAAATAAAATACTAAGGAATGGCAGATGCTTTGAACAACACTGACCTTAATTTAGATCTAATCTACCCAAATATGACAACCAACCCTTCTGATTTCACAAAAAAAAAGATTTCACTGTCTAGACACACCATCCAGGTGGCAGCATTGTAAAAACAAAATAATTGCAATAATGTCAAGTCAAAACACAGAGGTACTTTTTTGCTTCAAAAATGTAAACATGATCATTGAATTCAGTGGATAAGTAACAGAAAAAAAGGGATGGAGCAGATGCAATTTGGAGGGAAATGAGAAAAGAAAAAAGTTTGCAGTTCAGACACTCTGACACCTTTAGAAGATTAAAGAACCTGGATGTGATAAGCCAGGTCAGGAAAGTTTCAGGTAATTTATATTTACATTAGTTTTCAAGATAAGCATATTCATATTTAAGAATTATTACATAAATCTGCACAAACCTTCTTACTAGTCATATGCAATTTCATAAGTAGGACATAATTTTACCTACCAAAAGAAAATAATGATCCTCGGGTTCTGCCCTTAGATACTTAAAGATTACTTGCTCCATAAACCTCTCCATCAAGTCCCAGTCTTCAACTATACCATGGCGGATGGGCCACTGTTGCACAAGAAAAATCAAAATACAATTGGAAACAAAAAAAAAAAAAAAAAAAAAATCAATGTTTTCAACTGCAGTAAAATCATATGATCTACATATGCGAGGAATCTTGCATTAGGTTTTCCCTGTCTCGATCTGACACCTATTTGAAATTCCGATTCCAGCTATGAATAGCAGAGACAATGCATTGCACTTTTCTCAGTACAACAGAATGGTGGCACTAGGAGGAACCAAAGGTTCCCTCAGCCCAGTAGTTGCTGATAGAAGGTGCCAAGCAGCATAAAAAATGTGATATTCCCGCTTAACGCTCTCCCAGCCTCCCTTCACTTCAAAAGAAATATATATCCACATACTTTTTTGCAAATTCCCACAGGTTCCTGAAGGTCAACAAAGCTAATACCAAACCTTATTTTCCATTAAAATAGAATTAATAAGAAAATAAGATTAAAGTCAACCAAAAAGCATTCTTAAGCAGCTGTTTACTGTTTAGCTGATGCTTTTTAAAGAGGATTGGAAAATTATTTAAAACGTTTCTTTTAATACCTTGGTTGCATAAGTTGGTTTTTCTATTGCTTCATCCCCGATAAAGAAGTCTAAATCATCAACACCTTTCAAAACCCTCCTTTGTGCTTGATCGACCACTTTTGCTGATTCTTTGATAGCAATACCTTTAACAGAGAACACAAACAGCATTGTAGATTATATATCCTGCACAAACAGAAAGAAAGAAAAAAAAAAAACAACCAACCCAATATTCAAAAATAGGAACACACTGTAATTACATTCATCCTTTGTTTCAGACATAAGCATAGAAAAGGTAAATAAAACACAGATAATTTGAACTCCAATCATAGGTAAACACAATTAGGATTCATAAAGTAACACAATACAGACCTAAATACAGATTTAATTGTTAGACACTCAACATGCAATCAGGGAAATAAAATATAAAAAGAATCACTAAGATAGGGTATCCCTACAGATCTCATCTTACTCAACAAGTGTGCTAATTTTCTGCACGCTCAGATAATAATTAAAAAAAAGAATGCAGTCGTAGAAGTTTTATAAAGAGCAAGAAAGAAAACATGTTGCCACTATAAAACGGATGTTTTACTTCACTTGCACCAATTGGATTTCTGGACATATTATGAAAGTGAGATATGACACACACAAGGGACTGAATAGCAACTAAATAAGCAAAACACATACAAAAGACAGCAGGAAGGAAGAAGTAGGAGAATCTGTAAGGCTTACAGAAAAAGAAAATTGGACAGAAATAAAAGCAGTATTTTTAAAAAGACAAATTTGTATGGCCAAATGATGCGCCTTTAGATGCTTTAAAACAGATTTTCACAAAGTCTATGTTTGATTTCTTCCTTTAAATCCTACTCCTATCTTATCATTAAGAACAGGATGGAGAATTTCATTAAAGAAAGACTATAAATCTCTCCTTCACTTCAAGGAATAACTGGCAAAAGTTAAGAGCCTGTATCTTGGTAATTTATTCCTTCCACAGTAATTACTCATCATAAATAAAGAAAAAAGTTTTTATCAGAAAAATACTGGCTAAGGCTAAAAACAGGATCCTGGAAAGATGGATCGGCGATTAGATATGACAGGAACACAGATGTTCCCTCCCTCATCTTTTGGATCAGCCCCCTGGCTAACAGGGTTGCAGCACCAGCAATACCTGCTGTATTTTTTCCAAGTCTTACTAATTGCTCTTAAACACAATCCTTACACAAATGAGAAAATTCATATATATAAGCAGCATTCACATCCGCCTCAGATATTCAAAGGTCGTGATCCAACAGCTCTTTCAAAGGCCGAATTATTTTGCTAATTCTCACCTTCAGTTAGAAGTTCTGTTTGCTCATAACTAAGATTAAAAAATAAAAGTTATCAAAACAGCTACAGGATTTGGAAATCCATAGCATGCTAGGGTAAAGCACCGTTAGTTCACTGATGCTCCCCATCCTTCTCTCTTCTCATGAAGAGCAACAAAAGCAGAGCTGCGCAGCCAAAGTTAAGTGTTGTGAAAGACTGAACAGGATAAAACAGCAGACATTATTTTGAGCTCTTCAGGAAGAAAACTGAATCATACTGTAACTTCTGTAGCAGCTTAGAGGAGAGCAGAGAGGAAGCAAAAGGCTGGAGGAAGCTGAAAAGCATGGGCGGGTAGATAGGAAGTAGAAGCTAAAACCGTGGGGAAGGAGATGTTGCAAGGCCAGTGTTTGCTGCAAGTGAAAAGAAGAACCTTGCCAAATATTTTTCAGGTCATCATTAGAGCTCACACATTTTGGGAAATTTTTCTGTCCAGATGTGCGTTATCTTCAAGAAGTTTCAAGTAGAATACCATCGCTTGCCACAGGATTATAGAAACTTTCAAGTCAAAGTGATTTCACCCTGTTACAAGCCTAAAACAAGACAGGAGCTCTCAATATTTTGCCGACATCAAGGCTAGCCTGCTCAGTCCTGCTTTTGAAAGTCAAAAATGAGAAGGAAACAACCTGCACCAAGAATCACATCCTGAAAATACAAACAGGAAAACAAATCTTGCCGAAGCCTAGCCTGAGCTACACTACTGTCGTGTCTGAGGATGGGCAGCACTCCAGTGGTATCGCAGAGCATTTGCCTTCGGTTTGCTTGGCACAAGAATTGAGAGCTTTTAGAAAAAAAAAGAGGACATACTTGCATCAAATCAATTTTTGTGCTTAACCACTACTCAAGCCATTCTTTTTCTTTTAAAGGTAAATAAAAGGCCATCTAACATGTAAACTATCATAGATAAACTGAAATAGATGACACATCAAGAGAACTACTGGGTAATGGAAAGAAGTTGACTCCTATTTTAACATACAGCAGGAAAAAAGGATTAAGTGAATAAAAATCAAGCAAAATTAATGGTTTGCTAAGATCTAAAAAGCAACCAGGGAAGAAAGCAGTGAACCTAAGTGTCTTCAAAAAATTGACTCAACATATTCTCATCTACTTTACTTTTCAAGCAAGCATTTTTCATCTTTACAGAAGCATATTCAGAATTAAATCAAGAACACAAGTGAGGAGTGGGAGATAAAAATTTGTTAAGAGCAGGAGTGAATAAGATAAGCAGCAAGTGAACAAGACAGAAGGAATGCTGCTCGAACGTGTTGAACAGCAAACATTGTTTTAGAGAACCAAACTGATAACATGCAACCACCATTGCTGGAAGTCAAAGGAGAAACCAAACCACTTTTTCTCTGTGAATAATATTAAAGAAATTAAAGACACCAAAGTGCTTTGAAAAGATCCACAGTTTTTTGTAACATTTTACTTTGAAACTAGGTACTGGTATACTCTATTTTTGTTTCTCTAATGTGAATTACACCAGTGCTATTTTTTTTTCATTTGAGGCAGAGGATTAATCCAAACTCGTGCAGTTAGTGTAATTATCTAACTTGGGTTACAGTACAAATGAGAAAAATGCCTTTTTCATTAAGAAAATTGCAGTCAAGGACTATTTCAGCTGTAGGAGCACTGAGACTAGAGCACTTTTTTTTTTTTTTAAATATACCACACTATGTCAAAAAGCTGTCAAAAAACCTCACTTCCTCCCTTTCTCTTCTACTGTAATAGCATCCCTGTTGTATAAATTTCTCTGCTTAATGATCTGACAGGTCATTTCATTAAAGTGTCATGACATCTCTTCTCCTTTTTTGGAAGAAAGTGATTTTAAAATTAAATAAACCAAATCTGAAGATACAGAAAAAGTATGTAAACTCTATTTATCTGAAATTAAATAAAATAACCATTTGCCTATTTTTAATTTAAAGACTGCTATGAAGCTTAAAGAGCAACGGAAGGTTTTTTCCAATGGTTCATTAACTTTTTTTTTAATCTAATGTTAAAACTAGATTTTGTGTGGAAAAACAAGACTGTAGAGTGTATTTTATATGCCACTGAGGTAAACCAAATGAAATTCAACTGGAAAACCAAACAGATGAAGAACTACGTATAAAAGAGATTGAAAGGATTCTCTCACTTGTATGAAAACAGGAGAATGCATTAAGCGAATTAACCTTACCCTTCTGTGAAGGTTGCTTTTTGAAGCATATTTTCTAGAAAAATTAACATAGAGCCTGAACTATCAGGTCCTATTTTACAGCAACTGTGCTTAAGTATTATTAGTTCTAACTCTTTTCCTGTTGCACTGACGAGGAAAACTGGGTGTACTAATTATTCCTGTTCGCCAGGATGTAATACGTGATTACTTTGGCACAGACAAACAACAACAAAACGCCAAGTGCTGTAGGTCAAAAGGTGAAGCATTTCTAAAGGAAGCTGATTGAGTTCCACTCTCTAGAGTAGAGCCTTGTCACTTCCAATGGGAGAAACAGTTCAGAAGACAGGGAGCGAATAAGCAATTTTACATATTAAAAAAATAAATTAAATATTTTCTTGTTCTATTTCCAACACATAGTAAATTAAGTAACCTAGCTGTAATACTGAAAAATACCTGGGACGTATAACATTTTAAACCCTAAAGATATTAAAATATCAGATTTGTAACTAGAAAAACAATTTTAAATCAACAAAACTTTAACCTGAGATGTCCCCAATAAGGGAAAAACCTTCTAAAAAGTAAGTATAGACACACTATTGTATTTCAATACAGTTTCAATTTGCAAGATACTAACCTCAAATACTAGTCTACCATTTTAATGAATGTATCTTTCTAAACTGAACATCCATAACAGAACACAGTCACACTATCACTCTGTATCATCACTCCGAGGTCTTTTTAAGTCACTCGTTTTCAACTGTTTGGGTTTGTTTTGTTTTTTTCCACAGCATGTTATAGAAACTCTAAGTGTAACTTCAGCATTCACGCACAAGTAACAAATACTTACATGAAGGAATAATGAACTGGGGTTCAGTATTACCAGCATATCCGAGCTTTGTATACCTATTGAGGCAAAAAGGTTGGGTTATAATATTTAATACCACAGATACTAAAGAGATCTCCCTTTTCTAATGGCCATGCCTCTCCTTCCCATGTCAAAGAGACCCACTGACTTTCCTTTAAAGAAAACAAAAAACCCAAAAAAACCCCAAAGAACTTACCTTTTTTTTAAAAAAGGTAAAACAATGCTCCCTACCACAAATCAAGCATCATTACCAACTTTACTCTATAAACTTACTACAGAACACCAAGTATGTAAGTCAATTTATCAATGCTTAGGAGTATAATTTAGAGTCAGAGTAGTTCTTCTCCGCTCAGCAGCTAGCATTTCTACAGAAATATTTTCATATTCATATCTTAAGTGGTAGAAGTGTTTTTGTAACTGCTAAATATAGGGGAAAAAACTCCCTTTCCCATGGACTGCCAAGCTGGGCGTGTGGCAGCGCTGGCCATCAGTACTTCACAGGCATTTCCCAGGATGTACTATCGTAGGTGGCAAGTACTGACAGCAGATAATGACAGCAGTAGCAAAAGAATTTCCATTTCACAAATGGAAAATAGTCTTCAAAATGTGTTTAGTAAAACTAAGGAAAGCAAGAGGAAAAGAACTACACTCCTTCGCCCACCCAATTTCCAGAATGTGCTATGGATATATACATCATTTTCATTGTCATGATGTAAGAAAACTGAAGAAATTACCAATGCATTAATGAAAAATAACTACAAAACTCACAGTAAAACTATCCAGGTGCTCGAAATGTTGTTACAAAAGAGTTAACAGCAGCATAGGCAAATTCTAAAGCGTGCAGACCAAAATGCAGGCTGCATTCAAGAGTTACAGCCTATGCACAAGTTCTTAACAAACACAGCCATGACAAAGTTCCCATTTTCATTCTATAGTCAGACAGCTGTAGTAACTTAATTAGCACCATCAGCAAAAGCATGAAACACTGTAGCAGCACCTCTACAATTTTCAGCACTCCAATATAAACCTGGAAGATCTTAGGCAGTATAAGTCAGGGCTAACTTTAACAATCCATACATTTATATCAATACATTATATCAATAACACAGCAAAGAGCCTGGCAACAAATACAGCAAGAGGTTGGTTTTTACAGGCCAGGAGTGCTGCCGCAGGAGGTTTTGCTGTGATGCTACTGATGCAGCGGTTCACAACCTGCTCACGTGTCCGCTAATGCCTACACAATTTCTATTGCTGACAGTAATTGCACACATTAGTGCTGGCCGAAGAGAAATGTATCCTCAAAAGGAAGGTATATTTCTCTCTAAATAACAAAGCGGTTAGCACAGGATCTCATCTAACACCAAAAATGCTTTGCAAAAGGAGTATTTTTAAAGCTGCAAACCTGATCTTGTCTGTAACACACTGTAACAGTTGGGAGTAACCACGCAAAAAAACTTGACTTCATATTGATCAACAGGAATGTTTACTGAAAAAGAAAACTTCCCAGGCAAAATAAATAATGGAAAAAATAAACTAAATACCAGAAAGAAATTCACACCTCGAAGAGATCAGCACTATACACTGTATGTGCCTGAACTCAGGACATGCAACTCAGATTTTGCAGACTCAAATTACAAGTTTTTTAAGTTTTCTTCTTAAATATCTAGTTCCTAAAAGAAATCTCAAGAATTCCACAATTCAACGCTTCTATAACCTGTCATGCAGAATAGAACTGTTCAGTGTATCTAAATTAAGAGGCTTTTAGTTCCACAAGAAAATTATTATAAAACCAGCAAATATTGACTCACTCCCTCTACCTTCCCCTGCAAATCAGGAATTGTGGTACGTAGATTTTAAAGCTAAATCTACACAGGAACTTTGGAGCCTGAGAGCTACATAAACGTACAACTAGATCAGAAGTGCCTTAACAAGCAAAAAAGTTAAAACCGTTTGATTATTAAACTCAGTATTTCAAAGAAGACAAAAGCTGAACTGTTGCAGGTAACAGGCTGCTTGTGGTGTGGGAGACTGCCCAGCACACACACAGTCAGCAGACTGAAAGAAAAACAGTCAAATGAAAGACTTATTTTACATAAAAAGACCGTATTCAGACATAAAATCAGCATATCTAAAAATACTATGGCCTACTCAGCAAGAAGACTCCTGACTCATGAAAAAAAAAGTCCCATTTTTAGGCTTCCAAAAAAGGAAAAAGGAAAAAAACCCATGTGGCTTCTGGTCTCTGCATATTAAAGCATTACAGCAGCAAGTCTCCAAGGTAGTCTCCAACGCAAGGTTTCACATGTCTACTGTACCAAGACCTCCTTGCCACGCTCTCCCTTCAGCATCAGCAATGCCACCACTGCTTGCCCATCTGTGAGGGAAGGGACCCGCTGCTGCCTCCCACGCCTCAGAGCTGCCCCTCCAGCTCCCCGCTCGCCGGGCTGCCAGCCTTCCGCACAGCCTTCCGCAGTGTTCGGACCGTGACGGGTACTGTGGGGCTCTGGACAGTGGCTAGGGCTGCCAGGGACTATGGTAACGCACATAATAAACAGTAAGCTTGATTTTCGTAACTAAACACATATATATAGATATTCTTGAGTTAAAATGGAGTTTAAAAATGTGACAGATGAGACAAAAAAGGTAAGTTAAAAAAATGAATAAAAGTTGATACAAATCTTCAGTTCTCCAAATGCACAATCTAATATCAGTGGGGTTTTTTTAAATTTAACTTTTGCAAAGATGAGGCTTTATTCAGACTGATCAGATCTATTCTACCACAGTCGCCTGAAGTAAATATTTAAATCACATGAAAAAGAGGATACGATACCATAGGCAAGCTAGACTTCACAAGTATACAGTTTCCACAAGCAGTTCATACAGGGCAAAGTCTGCCTGACTAATGTATGATTCACAGGGGAGGGAGGCACACCCTGTCTTCCTCAGAGCAGCAGTCACTGCCACTACTGAAAAAATCCTGATATTAAAGATACCATAAGGCACTACCAATACCGGATCACAGTTTTCCAGCAAATCACAGCTTGTCTTGCTTGCTACACAGCACTGAAGAGTGGCAGGAGGGACTGCCATGGAGACAGGCAGGCACATGTCATTTAATGAGACACAAACTCAGCTTTCCCACATTGAATTTGGGGCACTCAGCAGTAAGACAGCAAGGCACTGTACAGATAAGTATAGAAGTATAAGCAGATTTCTATTAAAATCTGTAACAAAGAACTCATTTACAGAATCCCAAAGGTGAAAACCTGAATTCAACCTTTATCATTCATTTTCCTTTGTTACTCCACGTTCAGCTACCTGAAGTGTTTCTGTAGGCCCATTAGCTCATCTATGTAGAAAAGGAGAAAAACAAACACGGCAAAAAATTTTGTTGGCTAATCATGACCTTCAGATTTACTTTAGAAGATAAGCTACATAGTATCCAAAAGCAGTCCACAAAGTCTCAAGACATATGTATGTGTAGGTATATAGAGAACCATATACATACACACCCACACTAGCTATCAATATACATATATATGGTGCTGATATTCCCCAGTGACTTCCCTCCAACATCTTCTCCAAAAGGCAATGGGGTCTCACACACCATCCTCTGGCCTATGCAGATGTAATGACAGGACAAAATCACAATTTTTTGTAGGGGATATTCATACCACAAATGGGGGGGGTGTAGCAACTAATGAAGGCTCGTTCTAAATTAACTCCACTAATCCACATCTCACCTATCAGTGGAGAAGTATCTCCACAGTCACATCCACCTCAAACTCACACCCTGAAATTGCAAAGTAGCTCTGTACTGATCTGCCCCAGAGATCTCTGGAAGGACAGCCAAAAGGCTCTCCACAATGTTCTCAACTGCACTAATGGGATTTCTTACATGTGCTCTTTCACCTAGAACAGATGTTTCTGAGGCTATGACATGAAAGCAATGTCACTTGAAGGTTACTTACATGTTAGTCACGCAGACAATTTTAAAGCCAGAAGGAAATAGCAGTTAGGGTAAGAACTTCTAACGAGAATGTCATTAACAGAACCTCCATTTGCAAACCACAAACCATGACCATGTGCCTTTGCACAACTTCTTTCCTGTCCACAACAAATGTCATTCTGTATGTATTCTCCCAAGTTATATACCCTAGTTCTAGCACAACTGCAATTTTAACAAAAGGATAAGGAATAGTGGGACAACTGCTTCGTGGGCGATGCATTTGCTTAGCTGCTCTGAGAAGTACAACAGAAATGGGGTAGCCCAACACGAGTTGTATCCTCGCCATTTTCTTTGCTCCTTGCAAAGACAGAATGAGTTAGCCAAGCAAAAGCAGAGAAGAGCACCAGAGGACAAATGTCACCTGATCTTCAACTTCTCTAAAGCAAATCCAGGTTACAGCCTACCCCTTAGCTACTCGTAATGACCTGGATTAAAGGCAATTTCATGCACAGGACACTTTTTTTTTTTTTTAAATGCACACACAAACAGGAGTAAGATGTACCTCCAATTCTGGCTCCACTGGAAAGGTGCAATGCAACTTGAGGAAAAAAAAAAACAACAACAAAAAAAAACCCAAACCAAAACAAAAAAACCCACCACTTTTCAGTGGGGAGGGAGGAGTAACGGGAATGGGAGTAACAAACCTGAAACTCTCTGGAAAGAAAGTCACGACTAGGCTGAAATCAAAATGATCTCCTAGTTTACCTTCAAGGTGCATAAAGTTAGAAAAACAAATTTATATAGTAGGATACTTTTTTTCAGAGGGTTTTTGTTGTTTTTATTTGTCAAATCACTGTCTCTTCATGATGGTTCTGAATTACTGTTCACCTTCCGAGCCACAGCAATCCTTCTGTGCAAGCTCTCACTCAAAATGCACCACATTCATCGTCTTGTATCTTACCTTGCAGATACAACGGGCTTCCCAAGAACAGTAACTGGTACAGTACATGCATTAGCTCACGTGCCTAAGTAAGTCCTAAAGCTCTGCTTTTGTGTATACAGGAGGCAGGGCTGCACAGCCTGCGCACCAAGCCCAGCAAGGTTTCTCAAACTAAACACACCTCTGCAAAGTCTTATGTAGAACCTGCTCCAAGCAAGTCTAACAGTCAGTGATGGGATAAGGCTTCACACAAAGTTAAACTGCATTTATACTTAGAAGTAAGCTGGCCTTTTTGCAAGAGCTAAATACATGAAACACTTGCTCAGATGGCAGGAGATCGGTACTCCACATCCTCTTCCATCCAAACGGGTTCAGAGCCAATATCTCCCATTTCCCATAAGTGCCTCTTGCCATTTGCTTACAGACTCTCCTGAGGCAAGAGTACTTTGCATTTCTTTCCTGAAACCACATGGAAAAGACTCCAAGAAATAAGGGCCAAAGACAGGAAGCAACATGATTGCCCAGTAACCAGTACTTGTGTGTATGGTTAGAGTTTCAATCCCTGCTCCAAAGACTGCTTAATTATTTTATTCTATGACTATACGGGCGTGGATATGGATACCTTAGAGACATGCCACCTATTGCTTCCTGAAAGAAATTCTGGATTTTGCAAGTGAACTATGCCAATGGGAGTCAAAAATTATCACCACACATTAACAGCTGCACACAAGAGCATATTGGCCATTTAAAATAAAAAAAAAAAAAAAAAACAGATGGGTAGTTTAAAAGAAGTAGTCCCTGCTAATTTATGAATGCGATACAGATACCGGAGTCCAGGTGTTTCAAGCCAGGGAATCATTCGATTTAACTCTTTTCCTACAGTTTGAAGTCGGATGCCCAAGACCTAGAAGTTTTAAAAGCAGCCTGGCATTTCTTGTTGCCCTGCTTCGACAATCGCCACTCACACGCCACTTCTCCAAATCCCGTGCGGAGCAGCCAAAGGCACCGACCTGGATTTCACTCCATGGCACTAAATCTCCTTCGTGGGTCTCACTCAAAGAATGTAACTTAATGCAGGCAAAGAAAAAGGCTGCATGGGGCCATTTCTTCGGATCAACCAAGAGCAAAGAAACTTCAAACATAGGCCTCGACTATGTGAAACAAAGAACAGTGAAGAACATTATAAAGTCTGTTGTCTTTGCACATGAATTGCCTTCATTAGCATGGTCTGCAAACCATCTCACCACTTAAATCCAATCTCATAACCTCACTTCTTTCAGGACACCACAGCAAGAAATTCTCCATATATACTACTTGAACATCAGCAAGGACTGTTACAATATTTGTATGTCATTCTGCTTGCTAAAATAAACTTTGTTTATGCAGATCTACTCCAGCATAGCTTGACACTTTGCTGCATAAATAATTTTAGAGAGAAAGAATTAAAATTATTGCACAAGAATATTTCATATTTCAATTTATGAAATTTCAGGTATTATTTATATCTTAAAATTACATTATTATGAATGGCTCGAGATAAAAAGATACAAAAAGAAAGGTTATTTTACGATCTCACAGCTTCATAGTTTCACAGCCAGTCACTGTGTGAAGGCATGCAAGATAGTGCAGATGTGACTTAAATTCACTGACTCATGTAAATTCTTTGCTGCAGGTGTGCATACAACAGCAAAATTCATTGCTGGCTAAGTTACCTTAATTCTAGAAAAATTATAATTAAGTGAGCAGGTTGTAGAAAGCACTACAGAAATGCTCAAAGTGGGGAGATTCAAAGAAAGACACACATATGTACTAATGTATTCAAAAGAGCAAAAATTCCAAGATTTTAAACAGAATGGAAAGGGATTCTGCTCTTCAATCCCCAGCTCCTTACAGAAGGTCTGTACATCAAAGACTTCATCAAAAAGGGCTTAATATCCTTTCCTGTTTTAACTGGATAAATTCTATGTAGACAGAATTTGTAAGACAGATACAGTGTTTTTACTCTCTCATCTTTTGATAACAAAGCTGCTTTAAAATGAAGTGGAAAACTTCTGAAACATGGATGAACCCTTAGCCTTCATACACAGAGCCTTGTGACTGAAAAGCCTGAAAAAGCCTTTATGGTTTTATTTGCTGCTTTTCTTCTGTCATCCTTCTTGTACACCAGATGAGACTGAAAAGCCTAGGGACCATTTACTTTTCAAATCCCCATAAAGAGAAATAATAAGAAAGTGACAGTGAAAGAGGAAAGCCATCCTGCCCCTTTAGAAAAGGTCCCAGTTCTAGCATCAGGTGCAAACTGGTTAAACAGCAGCAGATCAGAAGTCCCTGAAGGAACTGATTATATTAGGAAAATGGGACTTGTATTAATAAATTAGTTTACTCTCTCTTTTCAAATGTCCTTGATAAAACACAAGACAGCAAAAGACTTTGAAATGAGTCACGCCTTTCATAGTTTTATATCTTTAGCTAATACATATATTACCTTTTACACATCACTACTTTGCATTTTTAAATAGCAACTGCTTCTGTCAAGTTTTAAAACACCTGTTGGTCAAAAATGTTTTAAGTAATCAATAGTGAAAGCAAAAGATTTAGCTCTATAAATGGAAAAGTAGACAAGATTAGAAGTGCTCTCAGATGGAGAATCTTATTAAACTGTAGAAGGGATGCATGAAGGGATGGTAAAAAGGAGTATTTCAAAGACATATGGGATCCCTAGACACCAGAGATGTTACAAATCTGGCAGTCTGCAACCTTGGCCTTGGAATTAACTGCATTACTGCCTATCTGAGACTATTTTCTTACAAGGTTTCCCCCGAAAAATATCAGTCCATTGGAACAAGAACTTTCACCTTGACAACAAATACTTCTTTGCCACATACTTCAACTGTCACAGTAAAACAAACCATAAGCACATTGAAATGGTGTGCAATTTAAAAAGTGAGCTCAAAAGCAGCTTGAAAGAGGAATGCTCCTAACAAACATTTATTTCATAAACAGGAAAAAACACACCTCTAAAAAACGTTAACTTACCTTTAAAAGTTATCTGTATTTTTGTCTAGAATATTTATCCAGCACTGCTTTTTATCACCAGCTACATCTACAACTCAAGGCACAGACATGACTGTAATGCTTGCTCGTAAAATCTAGCTAAAATGGGTACCGAATACCGCAAAGTCATGGCCACAAATAGCCAGACCAGAACCCTCCAGGTACATGACTAAGAGGAACACGGAGGCAAAAGAGCCTGTGCTACACAGCATTCAGAATAAATTCACATGCGCTGTAATGAAGTCTCCAGTTGACAGTTTTTACACCAGTCTGGAGAACAGAGGAAGCGACCACATTGTGTAGTTTCTAATTTTAATAACATTTGGATGGAGTAGAAGAGAAGTAACTTTCAAATTTGCTCTGTGTTCACTTGCATCAAAACTTTTTTAAAAAACAAAACAAAACAGCATTGATAACTTGTCTCTGGAAAAGTTCTCTTCTCCTAAAAGTAAACAGGAAGATAAGATGCATTTATTACCAAAAGACTGTAGTTTATGACTGAGTCATGAAAAGTGTACTTGAAAAGCAGACCGTGTTTAAGACTAACAAAATCCAAGTTCAGCCATTCTGATACTACCATAGAAATTTGTCATCCCAGTCAATTTTATTTATATTTGTACAATCCATTTCAAATATTTAATGCTGACATGTACTTTAACACAGAAGATAAAGTTAGCTTTCCTTTGACTACATTTTCCTCAAAGTAAGAAGAGCTAATGGCTTTGGATATTATCTTTGTATAATGAAAGTAGTTTGTGTTGGCAAAAGCAGAATGCTCTCTTTTTACTTACTGCTCCCTTTGAGACTTCTAGACTAATTCATTTTAACAAGTGTCTTAACAGTGCCTCTGTGTTACACCACACCCACCCAATACTAACCTATACTACTAGGTTTTTGAGTAAACTTATATTTAATTTTTATGCAAGTTTTCTGAGCATTTTCCACAGCCTGACTATTCCATGTGATATTTCCAAATAATGAGGAAAGAATGCCCCAAAAGTCTGGAAGACTGCGTGACTAATTACTTAATAGTATAAATTACTCGTTATGAGGGGGAGATTAATTTGGCAACTTTCTACATCATTTGTCCAAAATAAGCTGAACATTGCACAAGCATTTATCAGGAAGAAAAAAACCAAGAGAATAGATTAACTATACATACTTTTCAACAGATGAAACAAGGAGGGATAAATTGAATCAATAAATACATAAGTTCCAAGTAAACAAAATCTTGTACTTGGAGAAATTAAATAGGCAAGATCTGAGCCATATGATGCAGAAAAAGCCATAGCTGATATAAGCCTAAGTTAACTTGGAAGTTTTTCCAAACAAATGCAATACAGTGGCTAAAACTGTAAAGTTATTCCACATTAAGAAAAAAAGCTGAGCATTTGTGCCTGCGATTTGCACAATTTCAGCACTTGAGAGCTCCAGCTCTGAACCAATACGTGCTACGCTACCACCCAAATCACACCGATCGGAGCAGAGGGCAAGATGAAAGGGAACAGACAGACAGAGCATGCACAGGAGAGAAGGAGCACGCAGCAAACACTGCAGGAGACTCTCAGCACGCTCCCAATCTGCCCAGTACACTGGCTACCACTTCAGCATTTCAGTAGGTAACCAAATGTTTTCCATCAAGAACAGGCTTGCATTAAAACACCAGTTTACATATTTATCTTGTTACACCACACTTCTAATAAAAGACAGCTTCCAATTAGCAACAGTTGTCTTGTAGAAAAAAATGCCCTACTAAGCCGTGGACAAAAACACACCGCTGAATTCTGTTTAATATAAAACACAGGTCTCATTAAGACCACAGAGATTCTGAAGTCTGACTGCAAATATGCAAGCAGTCATATAGAAAGCTCTTGTAGATGATAAACAACATGATAAATCTAAGGCAAGTCATTACAAATAAAATGCTAATATTAAAAAAAATAGGTAAGTAAGAGATACTGCATCAACTAAAGAATTAAAATTTGGATTCATTC
Source organism: Nyctibius grandis (assembly GCF_013368605.1). Lineage (NCBI taxonomy): Eukaryota > Metazoa > Chordata > Aves > Nyctibiiformes > Nyctibiidae > Nyctibius > Nyctibius grandis. The sequence continues at coordinate 35,476,886 of NC_090666.1, forward strand.
ATTGACAGCAGGGTACAATCAAAATAAAGTCTCAACAGACAATGTCCTGCCTGCATCTTGCTCTCTACAGACTGAGCATGTCAAAACACATCCTGTGCACAGCTGCAAACAGTTGCAATGACCACAAGAGAATAATAAAAAGGAAACCCCAGGAAAAAAAAAAAAAAAATAATCTAAATTTATCTAGAGTTTTTCCACGTCTAGTCTTAAAAATGCAAACTCATGATCAGAACAAAAAGAAAAACAATCGAATTATGTTATACCCTACATTAAGTCAGTGGATGAAATGATGACTTTTGTAATTTTGGATATAATCTTCCTTGACAACTAATTAAAAAAAAAAAGCTACATATCAGCACTAGCACTTGGAAAAGATAGATGCTTCATTTTTGATGGTTAAAATACTCCTGATATGGACCACTAACGTTAAAGTTTGCAATCAAATCGGTATTTTTAAGCATCTACCCAAGCATGATTTTTGTTATATTTTAGTTCAGTGACTAAAACAAACCAAAAATTATAAGTTGATGCAATAAAGATTCCTTTTCCTAAGCAGAGCAGAAAAGAACTCATTCATTTTGTTGGGGAACAAACTAAAATATTATTTTAGTTATTTTACCTTCAAATTTAACATTTTCTCCTTGAAGTCTTTACATGAAGAACGTTTGTCCAAAATTAAAGTAAAAAAAAAAAAGTGTTTGAAGTTATCATAGCCTTTTTGCATTTCCCAAAGCAAGCCTGCAGTGATGAAACTAAATGTTGAAACGTTATGTTGAAACTTTGAAATTGCATGAGCTAAAAGACCAACTGCAAAGTTTCTTATATGTGCCTATAAAATAACACAGAGGCTGGATGACTACTCAGGAACTAGCACAGTACTTCTGAACTCCTAGAAGCTGTATTTTCAACTAATTTAGATGAGCAAATGCGCACCACGCTCCTGCAATCAACATACTTTCTAGGCAGAACGTTCAAGCCAGGTAATAAACAATGAGCAAGAAACAAGAAGGGAACCTGCCCTGTGCCACCCACGCACACCCACAACCCTCCCCTCCCTCAAACCTTTCCTCCCTACCAGGGCCGTACTCTGGTCCCAGTGACTGCACAAGCTTCCCATGCTCGCAGAGCAGGAGCTCTGCTGTATATAGAAGGTGGCTCATTTATCATTAACTTTACAGTTTCAACCCATGGGTGCAAGTGGGTTTGTCCTCTACTCAGAAATGCCACACCCCCCCTTTTTTTATAGAGAGAGATATATATATGTGTATATATACATCTGTCAAGCATAAATGGGACACAGGAAAAGAAACACAGAAACAGAAGGACTGGAAGGTGACGTGCACTCAGATGGCTTCTGACATGCATTCAAATAAGATATAAAGTGATTCCTATAATGGAATTCCAATATATATATGTGTGTGTATAGGAATATATATATATTCCTAACTACATTGTACGCTCTGGGCATCTAGTCTTACAACATGGACTGTGATGTATTAGAATCATTTAAGACACCAGAGGTCATCATGGGTCTTCAGAACCTACGTGCAGTTATTAAAAAAAAACAATTACATATTAAACCACAACTCTCCATCTAGTACAACTCCTTTTTCTGTTAAGGACGAAGCATTTCTCCCTCCCTCCCTAACCACTTCAGCTACTGGCAAGCAAAAGATACTCTTAAAATCCTGGAAGAGTATTTTTTCCATATTCCACTAAGGAATTACTTTGTTCATGCTTTCCACACTGAGAAGTTACTTCTGGGATGACACAACATAGAGAAAATTCATCCCAAAAGAGAATGTTTTCATGAAGACTGGAACCCATGAAAGGTCATGACAAGATATACAACTGAAATATTAACTGCAAGAGCATCACAGTGCTGAAATATTTATACTAAACAGAAGCTATGATTTGAAAATCTGTGGAAATAACCCATGTCTGGAACGTTAGGAAAGAAAAACAATTTCAAGGTCTAGTATAAGACACTAAAAAAGTTGCAGAGCAAACAAAAACACAGGCTGTTACTTCCACTTACCTTGTTTTTATAGCACTGGAACATCTCATCTCACATATCTTTGCTGTCTATTGAAGATTATTAGCTTTCCATGGATCTTGTACTCATTTACACTACTAGGTCAAAACCCAGAAGAAAAACAGAACGACAAAATTTTCGCAATTTTCCAGGCTCTCAGCTCAGAGGGAACCCAGACTGCCGTGAGGTTTCGAGGGACTTTCATGCTCCTACCATGAACAGGGCTTTCTCCAGTCAAGGCTGAAACCTTTCATTCTCCCCTAGTATTCAGGAAAAAAGGAAGAGAAAAACCCAAACATACCCATTTTGTAACCTGTGTAAGGGAAGTGAAAAAGGGGCCTAGCTTGGCATAGGAGACGAGACACAAGAAAGCAAGATGTGAGACAACAGAATCTTTTTTTTCACACAATCACATAACCAATTTACTCAGGAGAAGGCTAACCAACATACTGACCCTACCGACAAAAGACTCCAGGGTACATTAGAGAAGTTGGTCACCTACAACATTCAAGGATTGATCAGTAATGGATCCACCTGACTGCCACAGAAAAACTGCACACAAGCCTACAAAGGGAAAGTTTAAGTACAGGAAATACAAATACTTTTCTTTAAATCACTTTTATTGCTAAAATTAAGTTCTCATTTTGGAACTGCAGTAGGTTACACAGCCACTTACTTCAGCTCAGCTAAAGAGCCATTAATTTGTACACTTGCAATTATCCACCACCCCAAATGAGCTAATTCAGTGTTATACGAGTTTATACCAAGGACAAAAAAAATACATTCACACAGAAAGACACAGTTAAAATCTACTTGTCAGCCTAATCAAGCTAAATTCTGAAGCGGCGTAGGAAGAGCTTTTAATCATGACTTGCAGGCTGTGCTGTGTTTGCCTGTAGAACAGGCAGTAAGAACTATTCAAATACCCAAAAGGCACAGAGCAAAAGCCTGCAGCCTACTGAGATTAAAACATCAGTAAGAGCCTTTTTCTTTCTTCGGTATGTTGTTCATATACTTTACAGAAATAATTCCATGTTACTTTTTTTTTTTGACTTTTTATTTTAAAATGCATGTAATCCTTAGATACACCAGTCTGAAGTAAGTCCCATTGACAGTATCTACGTTCTCTTACTAGGCACCCATTACCTTATTTTCTAGATATCAGGTTTGCTTAAGCAAAGAATGTAAATTTCAAGATAACAAATGTAACACTGGAAGAATTTTTGCTGCACCCATAATCTGATTGCCATGTCACTGACTTCACCCATTCGCCAGCTCCAGCTGTATGACACGTATCTGGGTGATGCCTGAAGAGTTTGACTAACCTGTCAAAACCTCAAACAACTGGGATCACACGATCTCCCCAACCTCTTCTGTGCTTTGATCTCTTCATGCTTTGAAAGGGGTTCTTAAAATTTGTCTAATCTGAGCAGGCTGATGCTGAAAAGCACATCTCTGCCACCTTTCTCATCCATCTCCTTCCCCGCGACCTTAGCTGGCAAAAATGAACACACACACACCCCAAAGAAAAAAATCACTCAGATCAACAAACCGAACCTGTGCCTACACGCACGAGACATGTAGGAAGACACCCTTAATACCTCCCCTATGTCTGCCCTTTTGCTGATTAAGGTAAATTCTCCTTGGACTTTAAATTAATTATCATCCCCTCGCTCTAAAAAAACCTTACTGATTAGAAAACTTGTGCACTTGTAAAGCCTTGCCTGTTCTAAAGGCAGTTCCTTTCAACCTTTCTGCTTTGGTTGTATTTTTGAAACCTCTTTCTTTTCCTGTTTTCCACGGGGCTATCTTTAACTTGCCTCCTTGCTTTCATTTCGGTAGATAAGCCAGTATCCTAGGTGAGACCTCACCTGATCCACACAGAGCACAAGGCTGTCATAATTTGTGTGTCACGTTCTTGCTTATACACAAAAAATGAGATGGGGTTAGGGAGGGCTGAACCAGTTAAAAAAAAAAAAACAACAACCACAAAACCTATGAGCACGATTACACTATCACATCCCACTGCACTACCACCCACCTGTTCCCTATTTGCCTCAACTATTAGATTTTTCCTTTGCTAATTCACCACTTTCTACCTTTGACTACTGAAATCAATGAATTACAACCACCTCAACACTCTGAAGTTTCCAATGCTAAAAATCTTTGCCCCCAGTTTCCTGAAACAGAACTTCAGGGAAGAACAACCTCGGACTATGAAGTGCACCAGAAAGGAAAAGCCTGGAGAGCAGAATAGGTTGGGCTGTTAAAATACACATACAGGTGCACAATAAAACAGTATCTTGAGAGATCTTTGAAGACTGGGGGGAAATAAATAAAACAGGAGCCAGACTTGGTTAACATCATATTCCAAAAATGTTACAGAGCACACCCCATACCCTGAAGTCAATTAATGCAGTACTTATACACAGATCTTCCCCAGGAAGATTTGTTTTAACACTCAGGTCTCTCAGTATACCTCTCACATTAAAAAGACAAAGTCATTTCTTATGCAGCTATACGCTAGCCTCTGTTCCTGCTTGGCAACACTGAAAGCTCTAAGTGAACCTCTCCACTGCAGTGGTCACAACCTATATTTTGCAAACCTATAAAGATGTAGTTACTGACTTTAATGGAACTACCTGCAATGCATAAACATATGGCATGGGAAAAAGCCTCTACTGGCATGTGGCAGAGCCCATTGCAAATCTTTTGTTTTGAAAGATACACAGTGCATATACACATCATGTTAAACTCACATATATTTCCATTACACTCAGCCACACACTCTCATTCCTGCTGTGCTAACCTTCCTTCATCCCACAGAATTGCAGGTTTTAGTTCTTGCTCTAACTACAGGTATGACTTCTTCATACAGCTGTTAAACATACAGATATTATAGGCACATATATGCCTGCTCTTCTTAAAGACCAATTTATTAATGTCCTCCACCAAACAGATTCTCTTGAAAGAAAGATGGGCATGTCCTTTCAAAAAAACAAGTGCCTGGATTTCAAAAGAACGTGCCCTTTCAGAGTACTGTACATATCTGTACCTATACTGCAGTCACTGAGAAATTTCTTTGATTGTTTTTAGCAAGATGGATGAGAAGTGAAAACAAAAAGACAAGTTACAGAATCAGTACGCCATCAGTGGCAGGTAAAGAGGAAGAGCCTTGAAAATACACCAATACTTTCCAGTAAAAGCCCAATGCGTGATGGCTAAAACGAAATATCTCATCTTTAAAATCACACCACAGACGGCAGGTCACTGAGCGGTTTTCGCTTCCTGAGTGCGCTCCTGTGAGCGGTACCACGTAACCCTGCCAGGTCGGCTTCCTACAGACACCTCTACGGGCTTGCTCCCCACCGCAGAGCCGCCAGGAGCCAGCCATGCCTCGGTGCAAAGGGGACTCTGAGTCCCGAGGGCCTTCTCCCGAATCACTTCTTATGCTATGTATCACTGGCACCGCATTCTCTTCATCATCTGGTAGCTGCTAAATAAAAAGAGGAGTTTCTAAAACGGATTTGGTTCAGGTTTGACACTGAAAACTGCCTTATAAGGTATAAAAGCCCGAAAGCAGGAAGAGGCTTTGACAAAACTAAGGAAGTTCCTCTGCGCTTGCTCGCTGGAGGGGGAGGGGTTTTTTCCTTCCACAGAGAGAAGTAACACAGAATAAATGACATTACCCATGTATTTAAAAAAATAAACACATCAGACCCCCCAGACGGCACCCGACGGCGCGGTGACCCCTCCGAGGGAGGGCATTGCAGGAGCTCGCACACGGCAGCCCCGGGGTCGCTTCCCCCGCTCGCCACCCCCGGCTCCGGCAGCCGCACCGGGTCCCCGCACCCCGGCACGCACCGGCCGAGAAGCCGGAGGCGGCTGCTCCGAGCGGCGCCGGCCAGCGGGACGGCCCCAGGGCTCCGCGAGGGCGAGCGGAGGGAGCGACCGGCGCGGCCCCGGTGCGAGCCGGCAGCCGGAGGCGCGGACTGACGGCGGGGGAGCGGGGCCGCGCCAGGACACCCCTCCGCGCCGGGCGGCCGCGAAGAGCCCGACGGAGGGGACGAGGGGAGGGGAAGGGAAGGCAACCGGCTGCTCCCCCCAGCCCGGCCCGGCCCTCCCGCTATCGGTACCGCGGCGGCTCGGGCGCGGCTGCCCGGCCCCGGCTCCACCGCGGGCAACGCGACCCCCGCCGCCATCTGCGGCAGCGGAACCCGCCCGGCCCCGCCCCGGGCGGCACCGAGCTGTCAGCGGCCGCCCCGGCCGCCGCTCACCCCGTGCCGCAGTCCACCACACAGGCCGGAAGCCGCCCTGCCATGCTCCTCGGTCGCGGCGGTGCTGGGGACGGCGGGCAGCCCTGGGCGCGCTCCGGCGGGGCTCGGCGGCGGGGAGTGAGGGCACTTCCGCAGGGCGGGCGCTGCCTCCCCCGCCCGCTCGCAGGCACGGCCCGGCGAGCCCAAGATGGCTGACCCGCCCCTCCCTGCGCGCGGCGGCGAGGGCGGGCGCCACAACCCCCGCCCTCGCTGACGTCCGATCTCGCGGCCTCGCCCCTTCGAGGCGGTGCGAAGGGGAGCGGGCGGGAGGGTTCGTACCCAACCCCCGCCCCAGCAGCCACCGCCCTCTCAGGGGCGGCGAGCCAAGGAGGCCGGCTGGAGTAGTGTTCGAGTGCTGAAAACCTGAGAGGAGACAGGCGAGGGGTTGTGTGGTGCGAGAAGGGTGCTGAGAATGACGAGGGGTGAGTTCCTGCAGGCCCTGCGCTGAGGGGCCGAAAGCCCTCCCCAGAGACAGTGTCACCGCAGGGCAAGCGCAGAAGGCCGCGCTCCCCATGGCGCTTGTTGGCGTTGCCAGGCTCTATCTGGGCTGGCGAATGAAACACCTGCTGGGGAAGGTACCAGGTACCCCACAGCACCAGCCCCGGGCAGCCCAGACTCCCTGAAAACCCAATTCCCCTCAGCCATGTTCAAAGGAAGCCCTCAGGCCCCTCTCACCTGCAGCCCTCTGCAGCAGCACCAAACCCACGCCTCACACTCCTCATCCTTTAAAGTCCCGCAGCCCGAGGTGGGGTGGTGCGGCGCTGACAGGGCAGCCGAGCAAGCAGCCTTTCCCAGCCTCCCAGCACTGCCAGCTCCCGCGCCCACCAGCCTGCTCCACCACCCACCAGCACGCTGCCGGCGATGCCGTCTCCATGCCCTGCTCCCACGTCGCCAGAGCACACAAGCGTGGCCCTGCCCCGATCAGCCGTCCCAGCACACCCACCAATGGGATCAGCAGCGTCCATCCCTTCTTGGGTTTAGCCATAGCCCCCTGTCCTCCTTTGGAAGGACTTTTGGTCCCAAAGAGGGCAAGGGCATGCACTGCTGGGGCTCTGGCGTTCAGGTGGACAAAGTAAAAAAATATGTTCAAGGGCTTGCTCTTTTCTTTCTCTCTCTTTCCACCTTTCACCACCCTTCAGGTTTTGAAGGACAGACTGCTGTGTCCACCAGGTCTGGCCCAGTTGTTGCCCCACGGTGTACTGTAGCCACACGCTGTTTTCCGTTTGCTTTCAAAGTACTTTAATGTTTTAACAGTTCTGGTACTGTGGCTTTCCGTTTTTTTCAGTCATTTGCTTGCTGTTACCTTCTCAGCAATGTGAGCTTCATGATGTAATCTGATGTCAAGCTGAACACAAATTTGGTAGCCCATCAAAAGGTGTAATTGTCAGAGCTCAGAGTGCACTAATGGGCCTTAATAGCCTTAATCAGCCTCACCTGGGGCCTCCACCCCACTCTCCCTTGCTTGAGGGCACAGGAGACTCATTTAAGCTCAGCCCTGGGCCCTCAGTTCCTGTCTGAGCTATGCTGTAGGTGTGTGTTTCTGGCTTGGTCTTAGACTTGTGTTGTCCCTATGGGCCTTCCCTGGATAGCATCACTGCCCCTAGTCCTAGACAGCAGACCGACATCCTGGCTTCACTTTGGACCTGTTTCACCACCATGAACTTGTCTGATGATCTAGAGTCTTGGTTGAACCTGGCCACTACCTTTGAGTCTGCCCACTTCACCTCAGCCATGTACTGTGGAACATACCCAGGCTGGTGAGTCCCCAGCCCTGCTGGCTGTGTTACTGCAGGTGGCTCCATGTCCCTTAGGGAGCCACTAGCCCTCGAGGTATCCTCTGGTCTTGCTTCGTTGCTCAAGCATTGGTCCTCCTCACTTAGCTTAAGGTGTCTCTAATGAAGAGGCTCATTCCCTGAGTTCATTGTAGGGTTAAACAAGAGCCAGTGCCAGTGCAAAGGAAGGGCTAGGTACATGCCCTTCAGGTTGAGATAGGAGGAAGCAAACATATCTCTTTTTGTAGCAGCAGCTAGATGGTTCAGTTGTGAAGTTCAAGCCACCATCTGGCTTCTGTGGGCTGCCAGATCTTCCTGAGGAACACAGGCAAGGAAAGGAGATACTGAGAATATTAATGGTTTTATTTCAATGTCAAAGCAAATTATGAATAGAATATTATGAGGCAGTTTACAGATAAAGAAAGGGATTTCTGCAGGATATTGTGTAGCCTGTGATCTATGCTGTGCTAGAATATGCAAGATAAATATCTCTGAAAGCTTTTCAGAGAAAGTGCAAATAGCCATTCTTTAATGCACATACCTGTGTGTGTTCATAGGTACAGATTTATCTAAAATAAATACAGTTAGTATATGAAGTACCATGTGGACTTTTCACTTTCCTCTTGGTTTTATTACCTGGTATTCAGGGTTATACATGCAGCAGCTTCAACTGCTGTGTCTGGCAGATGGAGTCCTGGAACAAGAGAGCTGTGCAGCGCTCCAGTTGCAGGAGTTCAAGTAATCCCCCAGAGGAACGTAGACAAGGGCCAAAAAACTGTGGCATGCAGAAAGCGTGGAGCTGGCAGGTCTTGTCCTGGCTATACAGCTCATAGAGCCAGCACAGAGGGGATCAGCACCACGGAGTTACCATGCCCAGGTGTAGTGAGTGTTGGACAGTGCAAACGTTAGTGTACCATAGCTGACTGTTCTTTATTACCTAATATTTCCAAATAATGCTCCTGATTAGTCTGGCTAAGCCGTAACAGCAAAGTCAAAAGTCAGATAGTAGAACTGCTATAAAAGTATGCTGATGACTTTTTGCTAACAGAAGCATCATTTCACTATAAAACATTAAATCACACCCACAAGCACTTACTGTAATGCACTCTACAGAAAATACCCCATAGCTAGATTTATTTTTTTCCTCCTTGTGAGTACAAGTGCTTTCTGCAAAACGGTAGGACACTGAGCAGGGAAAAAACTATACTGCAGTTCATATGGAAAGTGAAACAAATCTGCTAAGTAACTCCATTGCAATCTCTTGCTATCAGTTTGTGTTCTTCCTGAGCTTGCATTAAGAATGACATCAAAAAAGAGCACTGCTGGTGCATTTTGTTTTACTGAATTACACTGGAGTTCACATGTGAGAACCAAAAAGCATAGGATTTCTTTCAGTATCAAGGTGCCAAGTCAATCACAGTTTTGCACGGGAAGGAGTTGAAAGACTAAACTCCCTGGCCATGAGATCTCATGTTTCATTTTATTAGTCTTGCCAGATGCAGTTCTTCAGGTGGCTGTAGACCCAGGCCAATAAAATACAGGTGCCAGATTTCTCTTTAAGCAATATTTATCTCATATTGTACCATAATCACAAGTTTGGCATATTACTCATCAAAATTCAAACAGATCAATCTAAATTTCAATATTGCTTCCTCTATAGACGTGCATTGGCATCTAGATTATCTTGGTGGATATTTTTAGCATAGAAGTCTTGTGCTCAAATCACAAAATTGAGCTTATAAAGCTAAAATTTAGCTAGATCCAGCGGGACTGCAGTGCTGACTGATATCTTTCAAAACTTTCTTGCATTGAAATGTTTTCCAACCCTTACTTATTTCTTCGGTACAGGAGCAGTAGCAAAAGCCTAATGTCTGTTGTCATGGTGTAATTTTCTGAATCTTCTCATCCTCATTTGGCCAGAAGTCAGTTCCAAACCTATGCAAAGCTTTTCACTGTTTCAGGGTGTACCAGAAATCAAATTTTTATTGTGTAGAGGCAATGTCTTAGTATGTTCTCAATCCTACCAATGGAATGGGAGTGAACAAAACCCTAAATTGCCTTTATCTGGTACTATCCTATACAGCAGACATAATCCAGTGATATCATCATTCTGTGATGCATCACAGGCCAGCCTTTATAAGCACAGTTGGGTTGCAGGTGATCTTTTCCTGAATATCCATGATAACAGAAGTAATTACCATTGCAGAGCATCCTCCTGCTGCTGTCTGCCTCCAGGCAGTTTACAATGTAAATATAAAACAAAAGAATGCAGATGAACACAAATGCATAAGAAATTAGAAGATAAAAGTTCAGAAGGAAAGTATTTCTATTAGTCCAGAACTAAACACAGGAGCAGTCTAACAGTTTGATTTGGATGGAGGGAATTTTCAGACAACTTCCCACAATTTTTCTGTAAGTCAGTCTTGAGGCCCCAAACTTTTCCATGATGCAGGTATGATTTACTAGCTCCGGCAATACTACAAGTAAAATTTCACAAGTCCTTCAGCCTGAAGAAGTGCATACCTAGACAAAAGCATTACATATCACTTACTAGGCTATGTGGGAAGCTTTTCAGCAACGTGCTCATTCTGGATCGTTTTCATGCAGTTAATGGCCTGCCCTTGAGCATGCAGAAGGAACAACTCTGTGAATCCATATATAGATCGAAGGCTGGGAAGCACAGTAAAGTGCAAGGAACAAGAAAAAAACAAAAGGAAGTAAAAGTTGCAGGGGTGAAGGGACTTTGGGAATTCCCAGGAGGGCTGAGAACCTGATCTTGCCTGGGTCAGCATGTTGCCATTTAGATTGATAGAAACTGAATTTAAAAGGCAGGTTAATACCCAGTACATCACCCATCCCTTAAGCCCAAGTAAAGCTGACAATAAAAGCTAGAGAAACAGCCAAGGAAAATCAGGTCTAGATTATCCATTAGACAATATTCAGTTTATTGTGAGTATTTGTTATAAATTACATTGCTTAATAATTTATCCATCATGTTCTGAGTATTTTAATATAATTAAGTTTTACCAATAGTTGGTGGAATACTACAGAGAGCTAAAGAATAAAACATTTTATCTACCCTGATATATGATGTATGTAGATTTCTTCAAGGAAGGGCCACAAGCAAAATTCTAGTGTTATTGGTTGATTTTGGCATAGCTATAGCAACAGCCATATGGGAGGCATGTAATTTCATAGAGCTGCACATGGTGAAGTCATGGCAAATTACCAGGATCTCATTTGATGTGGCTACTCTCCAAGAGCTCTGACTTAGATCAACTAAAATCATTAACTTTCAAAATATAATCAGTCCAACCATATTTTTTTTTCAAAATAACGAATGGAAAAAAACCAACTCTGATCCTTTGTACATTGAAACAAGGTAGGTAAGGAGAGAAATTTATAAAGTGGGGCTTGTTTATACCCTTGGACTATTATGATGATAACATCTCTATTGCCCATTATATTTGCTAGGAATAACAGCAAAATGTGTGTCAAAAGATCAACCTAGAAAATGTAAAGGAGGAATTTGAGTGAAAATGTGATGACTTAAATAGGAACTTGATGTTCTGGGCAGAGGCAAAATCTGCAAAAGCCATGCTGTCTAGAGAAACACTGCATTCCTGTTTACAGCTTGCTTTTTCCATTCAGAATCGTTTCTCTTTATGTGCTGTTCTGTGCTTTCTCATAACAAGTACATCTTGTTCCTTTATAAAGCTTCTGTAAGTGAATTAGCAGAATGATGGCAGCAGGATTCCTACAACAGCAAAAAGGGGGTACAATTCTCTGCCTTTGTGTTGTATCTGTACTGCACAGGCTCCACACAATCACACCTGGGAGCCAAGTAATAGTAATATGTAGCTTGGCCATGATGAGAAAATCTGCTTTCTCATGTAATAGCAGGGGGTTGGAGTAGATGATCTCCGGAGGTCCCTTCCAATCCTAACCATTCTGTGATTCTGTAATAGAAACATTATTATGTGTTCTCAATTGTACTTATTTACTTTCTTGGCCGGAGCAAATGTGTATTGCTACCTTTTTCATATGACTTATTATACACTTCAACAGAACTGAGAACTTAAATCAATCACAGCTGTAAGTACCTGACTTGCCTTAGCAGTTGTACTTTAGGCAACAACTTTCATGTTCACCATGTCATGAACCATTAATTTGAGAAAAACCCATATAACTTAAAAACATATGTAAAAACACCATTTTTAATTTAGTGATCTTTTAATTTTCATTCAAAGGTCTCATCCATGCGCTATATCAAATCAGTATGTCACTAATTGGTATGTTTGCAGTTTAGCAGTCATTGCAGGCATCCATAACCAATGAGGTTTCCAGCAGAGCACAGAAGCTCACCAGAGTAAAACCAAGCCTTAAAAAAGTGGCAAGTATAAGAGCAAGAAAAGTGCCAGATCATCGATGCTTAGAACAGAGGATCAAGATGATCCAAGTGGGTCTTTTCACAAAAGCAGTATCATGAAGAATCATAGAGCATGCAATGGCACCTTGGGTTTTTGAGCTATTCAAACATTTGAAACTGCGAGCAATTGAATGTATGACAGGTAAACAAATTAGTTTCTGTTCAAGACACTTGTTCAGACTTTAACAGATGTTTACCAACTCTTGAGAGGGTTTTGCTGCTAATATTTGACCTCCCATTCCAAATGGCTTTTCATAAAAGGATTGTTTAGAAACACTTGTATTATACCTTTTTGGGGTTTTCCCTTGTTTTGTGACTTTGAAAAAAAAAATATTCTCTTCAGTTGATCCAAACTGTTGACTCCTCAGATTAGCTTTTAGAAGACAATAGATGTTAAAGGCTACTATATCACAACTATGGTCACTGTGCCATGTTACTCTTGTTGTACTTACTTCAAGATAGAGGAGAGGAGAACCAGAAGGAGAATTTGGAACTCACATAGACAGATATCCTTCTCCGGGTGCAGCAGTGTGCTCCTTCAAAATGGTACCAGCCTTTTCAGTCAACTGGATATTGTAGCATCCACAGTTCTATTGGCAGAAGCATGAATAAGCACTCCCTAATTGTCTCCAGACAAAATGAGACATAACTAAAAATATCCTCTCTGATGGGTTAAATAATTTGGCTGCCTTCTTTCTAGTGGGATAAAAAATGTTCTCTCCAGCAGAATAAGGAACGCTCTCTCCAGCAGCGCTGGGGGATAACAATGAACAGCTCGTGCAGTATCTTTTTCAATTATCACAGCTATCTGGAGCCCAAGTTTCTTCTTAACATGCATGATTTATTTAGAAACAATGAACCATAGTAGTCAAATTAGTCAACAGTGGAAACACTTAAAAATATTGTGTTCCTAAATAAATAGATAAATAAATCTATTTCTAGTGACAATGCTGCACGCATAAAAAATGGAAACCATTTCAAAGCACTATTTCTGATTGCTGGGTACCTCCACACTAGATTTATTCAGTCTGTTCGGTAATATATAGAGAAAGAAACTGTTAACTCATTTCTGTAAAGTTGGGGTTTCTGCTGCAAGACTGAAATAATGCCTTAATGGATCATCAAAAAGTATAGAAGTTGATTTGCAAGTCTACAGTGCTGTGTCAGCTGCTGTAAGGATTATACACATGTCTTTGAAGAAGACCACAGTCAATTTGTAAGAACATGCTCTAGACATGTCTAGTAGGAGGAATATATGAAAACTAACAGAAACATTGTATCCAAGCATTTCACCCACTCTACTGCTTTTAAAAAGCATACTGAAAGCAAACACTGTGGCAGATGATGTAAATGAATATGTAAGTTGGGCAAAATCTTATAGACAAACAGATGACGTGAATTATGTTAGCCCTTATTGCAAGAATAGGGGCATTAAAATACCTGTTAGGAGCACTACATGCTTTTTCAAGTTGCTGTGCCATCCTAACAAGCCAACCAACTTCACCTTTAAGGACAACATATTTTGAAACCTTACTATCTCAAAGCAAGGCACTGGCAAAGCCCCAAATCAGTAGCTCTGTCAGTGCAATTTCTCATCTGATGAGCTTTCATTTCTGGTGCAGTTTAAGACAGTCTGCATTGAAAGGACCACAGGTACTTGTTAATGTTACAAGATGTGAAAACCAGAAACTTTCCCTCTGTATTTCCCTGTGGAGTAACATCCAGTTTAATCTATTTGTGTGCTCTATATATAGAACCTACATATACACAGTACGTCTCCCATGCTAGTACTGTAAGAATCAATATGGGACATTTGTTCCTTTGCCTTAGGCCCTTCTTATGAGAATACCTGACTTATCTTGAATATTGTGCACGCCCAGCAAGGGATCAGTTAACTATTACCATATTGGGCAATACTGCAATTCACTTTGAATAGTACCTTATGTTGCAACAAGCCCCAGTGAATCATTGTGATTATTCATACAGCAATGTGCAAAAGCAGAAATATCAAAATCTGTTCCATGTTTTCCTGAACATACCGGGTCAGATTACATGCAATTGCAACTGTTTAGCCTTGTGCTGGGAAAACTGCCTGACTTGACCTTTAGAAAGTTGCTTTTATGGGAATATTCGCTTTAAGTAAAAATCACATTTGACTCTCTGTGAAGACCTGTTTGTTTTTTTTAATTGCATCTCCAGACGGAGCAGGCACTCGTGCTCACACATGCGTTTCTGCTAGCTATAGTATTGAAATGACTCTCTACTTGTCAACCTGCATGAAGGTTATGCCTGCAGTCCCCTCCTGCATATGATTTTTCTTAATTGCATGGTAATTCTGTAATTCAGAACACTTCTGAAGGTTTACTTTCCATTTACTTTTTGTTTTGCTTGGATAGGCTTCCAAATGGTTTTTTAAATTGTCTTTTTTTAACAAATTATGATCACAGCTCATCCACTGAAAATAATTGAGTGATAGCAATTTAGTCATTTTCAGTCTGGGAAATCCCATTGCCAATTAAGATTCCTGTTTTCTTTACTATTATAAATCAGCAAAGTAAAGAGACTGAAATAAGTGATGACAAGCTCCCCAAACAAGTTGTTTTACTAGTCTATAATCTTATTACTAGCTAATATTTGCAAGTAATATTCAGTAGGAAGCAGAAAAAGCTCTCAATTCTAGTTTATTTTTTACAGCTATTAAAAGTAATGGTTGATAAAAAGCTACATTGCAAAAATATTTGTGGTTTTTGCTTCTAATACCTCTGCAGCGTAACATTTTTCTGTAAGTACTGGTAGTTTTCATAGTAATCAGCACAAATTTTATTCAAAATGGTAACAGTTTTAAGCACTGAATTTTCTTAGAGCCTTGTCATAAGGTAAAACAGTCGAGAAAACAGCTGTGTAACAGCTCAGCAAGGGTCACAAATACAAAATGCTTGTAAATACACAAAAGAGGACTGAGAACAAAATGGAAATTGTAACTATATCTAACTCATGATACACCCAAACTTTGATGTTTTAATTTCAGCATCTCAAGAATTGGATCAGGAGCAGAGGAAGGCAGTGAGGGTAGCTGAGCAATCGAACCGTTCCCTCCGTCATGAGTGGCTTCATGCAAAGTGGGACTCAGCACACTTCAAGGGCAGTTGAGGACAACTATAAGACACATTAAAACTCAAATGGTGCAAAGAAGGTGAGATGGAACAACTATTACAAGTTATGTGATAAGATTATTAACCAGTGGGCTAAACCCAAGCAAAAAGAAGCATTTTCTTTTACACCACAAGACTCTACCTAAATAAATCCTTAACAGCTAATGTTTTACGGTGTAACCAGGTTCACAGAAGGGATTAGCCAAGTTCATAGGTCCATCAAGAGCTATTAAAGATATTGGCTGAATTACAGACTTCCATAAGGATACTGTAAATCATTTATTTCTAAAAGCTACAACTACTCTGGAAGTGCCTTGTTTCCAGTTCCCTTTTCCCAGGCATCCATTACGAGTCACCGTGGAGACATGATTCTGAGCTAGATGGACTTTTGGTCTGACCCAACAGAACAGGGGAAAACTCTGCTGTCATGCATCCTATGCCAAGCCTAGTCCTGAACACTTAGACTACATCCTTCCCCCAAGGAGGACAGAAGTTGATCAAAACTGACTTGTCAGTTTAAATTTGAACACAGTTTCTTCTGCTGCTTTGTCTTGTTCATCAACAATGAACATCTTGTTCATCAAAGATCTGATCCAAAGGAAGCATTTCTCTAAAATAAGTGGATTCAGTTCCTTTGTAGAGATCTATTATGAGACCTAGAGAGTATTAAATTTCCTTACTGGGATCTGATCTATCTAATCCAAATCAGCTATTACGTTCTCATAAGTAGAACATATATGAGCAGAAAATAAATTCAAATTTTCTTTATAAGTGCAGTTAAGCAGGTCTGTAAAATAAAATTGAGGATGTTTTCTCTTATGAAAAGATTACAGTGCTGTTGGGAAGTAGATGTAATTTTGCTTTGCCTATAAAAGTACTATTTATGTAACTAAAATATTAACAGCATGAAAAATAAATATACAATATGTGTATATTTGCAAGATACATATAGTTTTAGTACATGTGATTACTGAAACTCTAATTCCTAAAAAAGGAACAGTAAAAAAAGGGGGGAAAAGAAATCATTCTTATAATAGTTTCTTTCAGAGAAGACACAGGATCATAATGCGGACTTTTACAATAGGAAGCAAATTACTTAGTCGAGAGCTAAAAATACAGGAGTCCTGTGATATTTCTGAGTGTAAAAAGTACAAACTTCTGGGCTTCTGACAATGCTGACCCATTTTTCTTCAAATGCCTCAGGAACCACAGCATAAGTGCCTCATTCGGCGATGAAAAGAAGTTTGGCACTCCACCTTAAGAACTGCAGTTTTCTCCCATTCACCTGCCTTAGTCAAAATGTTTAAAATCAGAACATTAACAAGTTGGATTTAGCTGTGTGACTGCATTGAGATGCAAACTGCACAGCCTCATAAAAAATAAAGAAGAAAACTCACACGCAAGAGAGGACATGTGGAGCTGCACTCAGATGGTTTTAATTCACAGTTGGGATTTCATAAGCTTTACACTCTCAAAGGAGACTGAAGGAAAAAAAAGAGAGAAAATCTGTACATCTCCAGGTATTTTGCCATCCCTAGCACCAGCTACTGCCACGCACTGTGAGACAGCACTTGCCAGGGGCAGCAAACCAAGCTGAGCTTTAGTATGTTAGCTCTCAAAGGTGAATTCCCCTTTTCCAGAGCTTTTCTATCACTGCCTCAGAAGAGTCTGAGAATCTGCACCTTCCCTGTTGCCTGTTCAGAAGAACACATGCAGCTTTTTTTTTAATATAAAACATTCACCCCATTTTAATATAAATTATGCATAATAATTTTCAAGATATTATTTAGTAAAAGCACCATTAGCTATAAAAAAAAGTATTATGTGTATTCTCTGTAGTCATAACTCTTTGGTTGTCGTCTCAGGTTTCACTGCTTCTTAACTAACTGACCTTGGATAAGCCATGTAAGTTTACTGAGTCTCAGTATAAATACTTGGAGCAAAGATGTGCAAGACCCAAGAAAATTAGATGCTGACACATTTTTGTCATTACGTTTTGTATAATTTTCAGCTCCTCCAAATTCCACAGAAAGCGCCACTGCACGAGGACTGCTATTTTCCTGCAGTTTTGTCCAAGAAATTATTTTTACCTAAAACCTCTTTCCAAAGTTGTAAAGTCAAAATTTCATATAAAAGCACCATATTGCATATTTTGGCAATTTTGGCTTCAAGGCAGAAGATAGTGAGGGCAGAAGCACAACAAATCAATACAGCATCATTTATGATATATACTCAGAATACATCCAAAAAGGACAGTTTGCACCAAGATCATAATTCACTGCATTTCCTTGTGCTGTTTAGGTTAGAAATGCTTCTGGGCAGGGATTGTATCTTACTACTTCAAACAACCAGTTTTATGAGGCATCAAGCTTGTTGGATGTGTCTCTTAGTGGTCCTATATGCAAATAAAAATACAGCTATATTAAGAAATGAAGGCTCACAAAAAAAACCCAAACCAGTTTCAGATGAAAAGTTCTTAAAAGGATTTTCTTTTCTTCTTAAGAACTGACTTTTATTTATATAAAGGAAATAATTCAAGTCCAACAGTGACACTCAGCCAGACATATGATGATATGACAACATATTCTGATATGAGAGATAACAGATCTTTTCAATCACTAACTTGTAGGAAGGGGGAAACATGTTTTATTTCAACAGTTTGTAAGTGTGAACAGCACGTAAATTAATTTCACAGCTATATCATATGTATCACCTAATTACAATTAAATACTAGTTACCTTTCCACTCATCCGTATACATTGCTTACCATTATTTCCTAGCAGTTTTTACCATAAAATTCCCCAAATATGTAACAGTTGAACTTTGCAAAAAGATGCATTTATGTTAGCAGGTGAATACTGAATAATCTGCAACACATTACATACACCTTTGGTTATCTTTAGGTTGGTATTATGAGCTTGATTCTTAAATACTAATCAACACTGACTACAAGCAGGTAATGTGGACTACAAAACCAAAACACACAAGACCAGAACCTGATTTTGCAATTTCATCTAAGCCTATGCTAGTTTATTTTAATCATTATTTTTTGGCAGATTTTAACTTTGCCTAATATTTCCTTTTACAGCTTGGTTAGTCAATAACTTGTGCATCTCAAAATTAAACGTTAAGGTTAACTGTGCTTTAATGTAGCTTATACATCTATACGACTTCACTTTTTTTTATGCTGTTAAAAGTGCATTGGTAGCTCAGCAGACATCTATTTTGAGAATTTAATTAGTTGCCACTACTTCCCAGTCCTGTGAGACTGTATCGCAGAGTGTAAAGATTACAGTAACTATGAAACAAAGATTCCACCATCTTGTTACCAGAAAATAGTAACCAAGAAAACTCTCTAAACCAAATGACAGTTTAGAAAGCCGACACCGGTTTATTGCAGCGCTGGGTGCATGGAGGATCTCTGCTCCTAGCATGCACACCGAGGGACAGAAGCACACTCGTTGTATACATTATAGAAAACTGAATATTCATACAATTCCGAGTAAAGCCCACCTATTCCAAGAAACCTTATGCATATGCTAATATATTATGTAATTGTCTTTGCGCATGCTTACTAAATTGGGGAAGGGGTCTTGGGTGGGCTCTGTGGGTCTCTAGTGGTCATAATCCCCCCATAGTGATGCTGTCCACTGTATAACCCTCTTCTGCGCAAGCGTGGTCCAGGCCTTTCTGTTGACACATGCAGGTGGCTCCAAGGAGAAGATATTGTTCTGATTCTTACAGGATTTATCTCTACTCCTGGCACCAGAGCTGTGAATCAAGTCATTTAAGACACTACAAAGATGTTGTTCACAGTCTTGCTTATCTCTGGCCCTTCTTTGTAATTAGTGAGGAATTTAACAGAGACCTTGGATTCTCTAAGACTAAGCGCAAGCAAGAATCAGTGATGACTATAAGTGTTATCAGTCCCAGAAGCAGACCCTGTCTTCAAAACATACCATTAGCTTCAGAACGTACTGTTATTTTAGCTGAAAGGAAAATTGCTGAAAGTTTATTCTGTCTAAAGGTTACACAGAGTAGGCCTTTTAGGGCGTACTTTGAGGCTTACTTTTACTAAACCGTCTGGTATCAATCTCACTGCATTTTAGGACATTTCTCAAGGGTCTTGCTCACTTCGGCTTTTCTTTCTTCCCTCTTTCTGACAGCCTAGTTTCAACCTCCATCCCACTTCTCCATCTCTAGTTCTTCAGTTCCCACGCTCTTCCTCTGCATTCTCTGTTCCTCCATCTTTCGGTTTCTTTCTTTTTTTGACCTGCTTATCTCCCTGCCTTGAAAAAGACTATAGATGTTAGACAATGGCTCGTCTGTCCGAAGGAAGTTCTCTTCCATCAGAGCTGTTCTACCTCTTCTCTCCTTGAAGACGGCCACTGTGCGGACCGCAGTCAGCACCGCTCCCCGGGAGCCAAGGCAAACCCCCAGCCGCAGGGGATGAGCCCTGCTCCTGATGGAACGAGCAAGAGCCCCAGTTTGCTACACTTTTTCCCAGCCCACTGGCCGCTTCTCGCCATCGGAAGGAGCCGCGACCCCGCGCTCCCCGTTCCCGCCGGCCAGGAAGGCGCCCCGTGCCCCCGGCCGGCTCTGGGCAGGACCCTGCGCCGGGCGGGGCCCTCCTCTGCCAGCCCTCCGGGGCCGAGCCCAGTACCGGCGCGGCCGGCAGCGGAGCGCGAAGAGTTTTTAAGCGAGAAACGAAGCAAAGCTGCGTTCCGCCGGCCCGCGGCCCCGGCTGCTGCCCGGCCCCGAGGGGCCGCCGGCCGGGGCCGGCTGCGGCGCAGCGCGGGCACCGGCACCTCAGGCTTTTACGCGCCGCAACCTTTCGGCTCGGTGTCTGAGCAGTCAGAAAGGGCGGTGAGGGGAAGGCGCCCCCTCCGAACCGCTCCCCGGTGCCCGGCCGCGGCAGCACCCGCTGCCGTCCCGCCCGCGCCCGCCCAGGGACCGGAGGCGGCCGGCAGGGGTGGCGAGTGGCTGGCCGAGCGCCTCGATGGGGCCGGCCTGCGGGCGGGGCGGGGCCAGCGCTCCGCTCGCGGCCTCGGGGATGGATTCTCGGCGCGCGCACGCCACCATCTTAGAGGGCGGGCGGGAGGCAGGGGAGGGCCGCGGGCGGTGCCGCCGCCGGACGGAGCTCCGGGCCCCTTCGCGGCCTCAGGTACCGCCGCCGTCGCGGGGACGGGGCGAGCCCCAAGCGGCCGTGCGCGGCGGGAGGCGGGCTGCGGATTGCGCGGCTGCTGCCCCCCCGCCGCGCCTGTCAGCCGTCGCCGGGGGTGTCGCGGGCAAGAGGCCTCGCCCGCCCGGTCCCCGGCCCGCAGGGCTGAGGGGGGCGAGACCGGGCCCCGCCTCGCTTCGGAGAGGGAACTTTGCCCCCTCACGTCGCGCGTGGGCCGGGAGCGCCGCGTCGGTGCGCCCGGGTGTGTGACCCGTCTCCCGCCGGCCGTTGCCGGCGTCCAGCGGTGGTCGGCGGCAGCGTGTCGCCCCTTCCCCTCCGCCTGCCGGGCCTCGGCCCCGTCCCAATCACGTTTGTGTCAGCGGTGTTGGAGAAAGCGCTTTCCTCTCCCCGCCTCAGTGAGCCGAGCGTGCCCGCCCTGCCCGGGGAGGGAGGGGATGTGTGCGGGGGGATTCCGCTTTCCCAGGAGCGAGGTGGCAGGTGACGAGCTCGTCCTGCCTCGCCTGAAGGCGAGGAGGTTCGTGCTTCCCCCTGCTTGGGCTGCGCCTCTTTCCCCCTGCGGTCTCCAGTGTTTGTTTTACGTGCGAGCGCAGGACAGGTACTCATTCTTCCTCCTCTGTAATCACCAGGGCTTGAGCCATGTTCCTTTCTCCTCAGGCACACACTTTTTCTGACTGTCTTAAGGAGATTTACTCATTTCCTTCTCTCTGTTCCTGCTGCTTTTCCCCAAAGATACCTGTTGGCAGGAAGGAAGGGGAAGACCCCATTCACTCTGAAACACGTGTCTGAATGCAGTGGTTTTCCCGATTTCTAGCATGCCTGGAAGGCTCAGCTTTCAGATGCGAGAGTGACGTGCAGTTTTGAAGGCTGCTGTGCTTGTTCTTATCTGTGGCTCTTTGCCCTGTGACAAAGCGTGATATGTTTAGATCTTGCACTAGACAAGATTAGATGGGTAGCATGTGAAACGGGTGTCACTTGTAATTCTTAGCTAATATTAAATGTATAGCTACTGGTGGCTAAAAGATTGCTCTGTACATGGTGACACTTAAAGAGGCCTTGGCAGCTTGACATTAAGTATTTTCTTCTAATGTTATTGGAGGAGTGTAAGAAGGAGGGCAACATCAATTCCACTTGTCAGCTTTCACTCTGATGACCTGAAGCTAGTATGTTTCTAACTCGATGTGGTCATAGATGTTTATGTCCAACTGGGTTGTAGTCATGCTGGGGTGCTGTATGAATGAACCTGAGAAGTATGTGGTTAGATACTCTGGTAGCTGGTAAAGACTCCGAGGAATGCAATAGATTAATATTCTGCATTACTATTGCTATATGAGAAAATTTGTTTGAAACTTTGTTTCATGGATTTTGAGTGAGTGCTGAACAGGAAACTTTTTCAAGTGTTCCTTTTATTCCTTGGATACCAGGATCCAGCTGTGCCATGACAGTTTGATAGTATTATCGTTACATTGTGCACTGCCAGATTACTGAAGCACCTCTTCGTGTGTAGCTGAATTCTGTTATGTTGGTACTAAAATTAGTGTGTTTTCTGTGCGAACTTCGGTCTTGTATAACTTTTTATTTAGCTAAGAATGATGATCTCTACTTGCAGTACTCAGTACTGGCATGAAAAACTTGGCTTCAGTTTATTTTTTTGGGTCTTTTGCCTCACTATATTCTACAGATTCTACAGGAAATTTTCCTTGAGTAAGTATTACAGGGCTGTAGTGAATACAGTTGTCATGTTGCATCAGGCTCACCTTTCCATCTCTTCTGAAGATTCTTGCTTTTGCTCTCATCTCGTGATACTCCTTGAAAGTTGAGTGGAGGTCAGAGTTGTGTTAAATTAACATTGCTTTAATGTACATTTCCAGATTTAGAAGGATGGGTGTAAAACGTGTGTCGGTTTACTTTCAGCTTTTTTCTGATTAGAGTCAAGGCAGTGTCTCTGTTTATCTTATCTTGAAAGTAATCATATATGAAATGAGAATCACCATGACAGTACATGTTAAAGGGGTGGGGGTTGTATCCCAGGACTTGTATTATTGGAGCAGCTGGTATAACTGGAAAAACTAAAACTATTTCTTCTGTGTGCAAACCTTATCTTGGTACGTTGTCTTTCAAATTGTATATGAAATAATCTTGAGTAAATACCAGAAGGAATTTCAAGTTGACTTGCATCATAGTTTGTGACTGCGCTGCTGTTCGGGTCTCTTGTTATTCTTGTTATGATGTACTTTTTTGGGAAGTGTGTGTTTTCCTCATAGAACAGCTAGAGGCAACACTCCTGTTTTGCAAGATTTGGCAGTTCTTTTACTCATGATGTTCTCTTCTCTAATTGTCAACGCAATAGAAGTTTTTCATATTTTGTGAACTTCATATGATTTTCTTTTTTAGGGTTGAACTTTTAATATGAAAAAAGACATAATCTGCACAAAGAAACATTTAGTGCTACAGAAATAAGGTTGCACATGAGGTATCAATGGTGGAGTTATACATCCTGTCCTCAGATGTCACTTATTGCGTGTTCAGAACACCAGAACTGGGCAGACTATTGAGCTTGTTGGCTTTAGTGTAGTCAGCTAGGGAAACATACACTGCAGACTATGTAGTGAGACCGTTTTTTATCT
The DNA here is from genome assembly GCF_013368605.1 of Nyctibius grandis. Lineage (NCBI taxonomy): Eukaryota > Metazoa > Chordata > Aves > Nyctibiiformes > Nyctibiidae > Nyctibius > Nyctibius grandis. Next base: position 35,500,396 of record NC_090666.1, read on the forward strand.
TTTCTGTGTGTCATAAATTAAAGTGGTGACTCAGCTTAAGTGATCTAGGATACTGTAACATTTTAAAAACCAAATGCGGTGTCATGACAAGGAAAGTTAAGTATATTTTTTTCATCTTTTTTTTGCAGATGATCTTCATGTAACTGGCTGAAAAATGGTTCCACAAGATGACAGCTCCAACTCTAATACTGTTAAAATGGTAAATAAAATTAAAAAAGACTTAAAAAGATCTCCATGCTATTTGCTGAAAATTATAATGATGTTAAGAAATGCCTTTTAAATGAATATTCCTTCAAATGTCAAATTTCAACTGGTACATTAAATATGCTTTCCACATGATATAACTTGTATTTCCTAATAATAGAAAGAGAAGGCAAACATACACTGAAGTTTCTGTTATATTTAATAGGGTAGAATATTGTATTTGCTTTTAAACCATCATTTCTATTTCAGCCTATATGTCTTCTGGTGGCTTAAATTTATCATAACTCTGTGCACTTGATGAATTAAATGTTTTGTAAGGGTGAAGCCGTGTTCTTCCAGAGAAGTGTCTTGTACAGTTCTCATTTTAGGTGTCAGTTGTTATATTGATATGCTGAACTTTTATCCTTATCCTGAAATGGGTTAATTATTGGTAATAAGCATTGAACAGGGTTCTGTGTGATCAGCTCCAGTCAGGATTACAGCGCACAGCAGATCTTGCATGCTGATAGAGGGTAAGATATATATCTTGCATAATAACCGAATTTTGGTGCAAGTTCTGCACCTGCTTACTCGAGTATAGCTCATATGGATTAAGTAGGGGCTGAAAGTAAGCAACTGAACGGTATCTTTCTCTTAGTGATATTTAGTTTAGTGTGCACGGAGAGAAGAATTTTTTAAGCATATTTTTTGCTTTCTAATTTTTTTCTTATTCCTACATTTTTGTATTTTGGCTGCATAAATTAGGCATGCACAAACTGTTCAAACTTTGTATGGTTAAAAGTCTTCTGCTTTAAGTCTTGCTTATCTGAGATACTGATCTTGATCTCTAATTAGGTTGGTAGTGTAAGAAAAATATGACCAGCAGCTACTGTTTGTATGTGAGGGCACTGAACTAAATAGGTGTTCAGGATCTACAGTGAACATAGACTTTGTGGTATACAAGATGGATAACCACATGCCTGTGTCTTAAAGCTACATCTTCAAATTTTATTTTAACCAGTTTGGTGAACTGTGTAGTAAAGGGCTTGAACTTGCTGGATGCTAATCAGTCTGTAAATCATGGTGAGTGCAGTGGAGGCTGAATCATAGGCTTCTGTGGTCCATCTTTATAGTCTACCTCTTAATCTAATTTAAAATAGGTGGAGAGCATCAGTTTAACTTTTGCCTCCTATTCACAGTTTAGAAACTTTCAGCCATGCTTGACATGTAATCAAAGGCAAAATTTAGGATAAACATTTAGTTTTGCCCTTACTGCTACCGCTATTCTATGCACTAATCTGTGACTTATTAATATAGGGTGTGACTTCTGTTGATACAGGATGTACCTAAAACAGAGCTTAGCAAGTTTTCACATGAATAATAAAAGAAAAAAAATCCAGCACTTCTGGACAATAAAACTTACAGCTTTATTATTCTTTGTTGTCAGTTCTAGTTTTGTTGTGCCTTGTTTTGGAGCACTATATACTTGCCAACACGTGGATTTGCAAATAGTTGCAGATTAGATGGGCTTCCGATTGGTGTAGTATAGTATTTTTTCTGAAGTCCCTTATGTATAATGTTTCTTTCCCTATATAATAATTTTAAAGTGAACTTTGTTGAATGTCTTTATAGGATCTGAGTTTAAAATTAAAAAAAAATATTTTATGTAAGGTTTTTTGGTTTTGGATACAGTAATAATACTATATCAAAATATGGAAAGATACTAGGCTTCCACAAGAAATAATGTGGAGGTGTCTTATCTTTCTAGATTATTTTAAGGACAAAGAGCCTATATGCTCTTCTACTACCTTCCTAATTCTAGTCTTTGCTTAGGAATGTAGGGTTAAGAAATACAGCCTTTCTCTGCATAGCTTGAAAATTTAGAACTGAATATCATCAGCTGCTTCTTTCTCATGTGAGCCTCTTATACTCAATTAATAAGGAAAGGGTCGTGTTCTTTCAAATATCAAAAATAGTAAGTGATCCTGTTTTCTTGCAATTCAGTGCTGTCCTGCTAGCATTTTTGATGTGGACTGATTCTTAAGGTTCTATATTTGTATTTCCCTATCATTTAGGACTTGAGCTGCAGTAGACACTTGTTGAACTTGAAATTTTAGAACACGTTTTGCGAAGATAAGTGCTTAATATACACATGCACATAAATTTTCAACCTTTGCTTGCTTTTTTTTTTTTCTTTTTAGGAGACTGTCATCACTTTGACATGATGTGTGAAGTTTGTTAGCATTTTTTGTTTGTTTTTTTTACAGTTATTGTGGAAGGTATGTATGAGAAACGTAAATCTTGTTCTTTCTATGTTCATTTTTGTCAGAGCATGTTGCTGTCACTCTACAGAAGCCAAATGTAAAGAAGTGCATGGAATCGTATTTCATTACAAGTTCATGCATACTAGTGCTTTGTCAATAAGTGGGATGATGGGTCTGTCTAAAACTTCTCAAAATAGTAATTTCTGTCTGTCTTTGCATTCTGTGTGAAGTTTTACAGGTTTTAATTCTGCCCTGAAACTTAGTATGTAAGTTTCAATAGCATTCTGTTTTTCTGCTGAACATTATAGGCATTTTAGTATTGCTGCTTCATAATTTTTTTAGTCAGCTACCAGCTTGAAGGTGCATGTTGCTGCATGATGACTTTGTAGTCACCCTTCCTTGTTAAGCTTTTTTCCTTGTTAGGGAAGAACCAAGCAAAGGGCTGTATTAGGTATACAGAAATGTTAAACAGACTCTTTGTAGTCAGACGAGAAAGTAATAGCAGCTATTAGTGAAACATATAAAAAGCTTCAGCTTAAAGACATAAGTGTGGGCTCTTTAATTAGAATTTTAAAATCTGCTTATAGGTAGAAATGGTGCAATGTGTACTTATGCTCTGAATAACTTCATAAGTGACCTGTTATCTAAGAAGTACTAGATATTCGAGCATCCTTTACTCCCCTCCTGCCAAGGGATCTTAAGGCAAGGGATTTGTACAAGCCTAATGTAGACAAGTTGAGTACAATATTAAGCAACTACAGAATCACACAGAATCACAGAATCACAGAATGTTAGGGATTGGAAGGGACCTCGAAAGAGCATCTAGTCCAATCCCCCTGCCGGAGCAGGATTGCCTAGACCATATCACAGAGGAACGCGTCCAGGCGGGTTTTGAATGTCTCCAGAGAAGGAGACTCCACAACCTCTCTGGGCAGCCTGTTCCAGTGTTCAGCTACCCTCACTGTAAAGAAGTTTTTCCTCATATTTATGCGGAACCTCCTGTGTTCCAGCTTGCACCCATTGCCCCTTGTCCTGTCAATGAATGTCACTGAGAAGAGCCTGGCTCCATCCTCATGACACTTGCCCTTTACATATTTATAAACATCAATGATCTCTGTGCGTGATGTCTATGCACAATGTTTTGAAGCAGTTTGTGGTGAGAACAGAAGAGCTAGGGATGCGAGCATGTGATGTAGAGGTGTCAAATTGATCAGGCTACTGCAATTCCTTCCTGTCTCCAGCTGCCTCTCTGCCTCCTACCTGTGGCACATAACCGGTGAAAGGCTGGAGTGTTTCCCATTTCTGGTATACATTACCACTGTTCATGTGTCGCACTGTAGCCTGTCAAGGAATGAGATTTCTTCCTTCTAGCTTCTTTGGAACTCTTTTATGCCCAGCTTCTGTTTTCACTGTATATTATGCACACATATGAGCAATTTGTAGGCTATATATGATATATCTTCATATAATGGCTTGTAGGCTATGAGTCATAATAAAATGAAGCCAAAGTTTGTAGAGTATAATATGTAGTATCTATTAGACCAACTCATAAAAACTGAAAATACTCTTATAAGCTTTCAAGCACAAAACCCTTTCTGTTAGCTTACTCAGGTTTAAGATAATATCCCTATTCTCTCTTTGAGAAGTGTTTTCTCCTTTATTCTGTATCAAATAAAAACTGCCATTCCGTTCTGAGTCTTTCATAACTTTACACCTCCGTACTTAAGACTTCTGCTTTCTTTTGTCAGCCCCACCATTTTATCAGAAAAGTAGAATAATTATCCAGAACTGATGGCCACACATGGAATATATCACCATAGATCTAGTGGTGTAATTATACTTCAGGAACCCTGCCTGTTGATTTTCTTTGGAAAGAAGCCCTTTGAGAGACAGAGGAGAAAGTGGCAAGATTTGAACATGGCAGAGACTGTATTGCAAAGGAGAGGCATGAGGCAAAGGTGGGAAACAGTGTAGTGGTCTCAAATGCACTTGTGCATATCTGGACACTTAAGTCATTAATCTGAGGAATAGGCTAGTCTGGAAAAAAGAAATCACATAGCTTCCTCACTGAGGACGTTGTGGCACTGTCTCCTTCATAAATAATTTGTAAATAGTGAAAAGACAGTACGTGTTTATATGTTGACATGTGTGGAAAAAACAAAGTGTAATTTAAAATCACCGAACTGTGTTAGCAAAGCAGATCACCTTTATTTACTGGAAGAGTCAGGATTTGCTCCATCAAGGCAAATTAGATTTCAGTTCCTTGAGGAGTTCTCTCAAAGACAGTGAGTGTTTGAGTTTGTGATGATAAATAGCAAGGTGTATGTAATCTGTAGCAAATTAACTCCTAATAAATTGGTTCTTAAAATATATACATAAATAGGTTAATGTTAATAATAGAACTACCATATGCATCTCTTACTGAGATTCATTAGAAAGTATGTGAAAGATTCTCGTATGAGTAGGCCAATGAGCAAGACCTCAGTCTCTGTCACTTGTATTTGAAGGTTTTTAATCATAAAACTGAAGATTTTCCTAAATTTACATCTTCTAATGGGCAGTTGTAAAGCTGTATCACAAATCTGAATGAGCTTCTAGTAGCATTAGTGGATATAAGAATGCATGTAGGTCTGGTATGCTCATGCTTAACCACTTGTTTGGAGTAGGTCCAGTGAATCTTTGTAATTTTTTTGAGTTAAAACACAAGCATAATTTTTAAAAGCTTGTTTGCCTTGCGTTTCTTTTATTTTTTTGGAAAGTACTTTAGTGACCTCTTAATATAACTTCAGTGTTTTCAGTAATGTTAATACTTATTTTTAGTGCAAGTGGTGCAATGTTGAGCCCTCTAAAGTCACAATGTACCACTTTTTTGGCCAGCCCAAACAATATAAGTTCTGTTCTCTTGTGTTTAGAATGAATTGAATAAAACAGAATAAAACGTTGCGTTGAATAAAACAGAAGTACTCTGCCTACTGAAGGAAAAGGAAAGAAGGTTGGTTGTGATCTGTTTACACACTGCTGTAGTGCTCACCTCCTGCATAAATTTTAATGTTTTAACTGCAAATAGTCGTCTCCCTAATAAGAATTTTTGCAGCACAAGCCATATTTTCAGAATTTTCTGTTGAGTGGTACACTTTTCCAGTATGTAAAAGCAGTTGGCTATAAGCATTTAAACCTAGATGTACTTTTCTGATAATTCACCAGAAATGCTCAGATTGAGGCCTTTCTATTACTACCTTGAACAAAGACTTCTAGGAGCTGTGAGGTGTGTAGATGAAAAGAAAAATAGGTTTGTGCGTGTCAATATCCAAACTTTATGCTGTAATATCTGGCAAGTCTTCATGACTTTTTTATTACATGACAAGCTTAAAGCTAGTTTACTGCTGTAGTTTTGATTTCTCAGAATATGAAGTGTTCTTAATTAATTATTCTTATGTGTAACATACTGGGGCACACTCAAAATCATTATCGATGTTTTGGGGTTTTTTTAATAGGCAAAGCGTTCTGTTGCATATATTGTATGCTTACTCTTAGTTTGGTAGGTTTTCACTAGAATTGGTGCATGCCTGTATTTCATAACTTACCAAAGAGATATGTAAATCTTTTGAGATCAAGTGCATGTGTAATTTAATTAATTTTTTTTTTTTTTTTCATGAATCACTTTACTCTTTGAGGGATCATAATTTACCCAAATGTGTTGCTATGTCTTTGGAAATATTTGTTGAATGCTTAAGTTTAAACATGTTTCTGACTACCTTTAGTAGGATTGTATTTGACACAACACATTAAAATAATTTCTACTATCAGCTTAGAGTATCTGAATTTACCAAAATGTAGGGGTTTCAAATTTTGCAGAATTTGTAGCATACAAATTCCAAATGTTTTACCTACTTTTGCTTGCTTCGGTGGTAGAATAGTTGATAAATTCTTGAAAAGTCTAGATTTACTTTATAATTGCCCTTAATGTCTCTGAAAATCTCATGCCAGATGTGTGAAAGATCTGCTTTTTAACAAATATAAACGTGTTTCCTGGCATATTGGGTCCATTTCAACACTTGCCCTCCACTGTTTTTGTCTTTTTTTCTTTAGTCACCATTTATAATCTTTTGGGTTTTATTCCTTTATCAATCTTGAATAGGTTACAAATGGTGTGGGTTTTTGTCATGAATCGAATGAGCTCCCAGAGCAGTTCATCCACTCAGCGTAGGCGAATGGCTCTAGGAATTGTCATTCTTCTCCTCGTTGACGTGATATGGGTTGCCTCTTCAGAACTTACTTCTGTAAGTATTGTTCCATGCTTCTTAAAAGGAAAATAAAAGCCTATTTAAGAGAAAAATGCAGCAGAAACATGGTCACTTGAACACTCAATGAGTGTTCTAGTGTAGTGTTTAACCACCTTTTCAGTACAGGGAAGACGATACCCTTTGGGTTAGTGAACTAACCCGTATCCACTAAAAGTTCTGAATAAGCTCAACTCGGTGACTGCTGCTTTCAAGACAGAAGGTGTTATTGATGACTTTAAAATGAAACAACATAAGCTCATAACTATGTACTGTAATTAGGGAGTTCATTTTGTTCATTGCCATGTTGATTAAAATAATGCCCATATGTTTCCTGAGAAGTAGTAGCAAATGGGCTGTAACATTGCAGGCTAGGTGGTATGGTGGATTATAGTTCAGAGCAACAAAGGACTCGGGTCATGGAGTTAAGCCCGATAATTGCAGACAAGTTTGCTATAATCTAGTTCATGTATTCACCATCTTGAAATTGATCTGGTATTTGCTTCCTGTTAAGTTTCAACAGAGCTTTAGCAATGGAAATTGAGTTTTTAATAAATTCTTGTCAAATTCAAGTTTCTGAGTTGTCAGTAAGTTGTTATGTTCCGTATCAGTTTTGAAACTAAGCATATAAAAATGTTTGTGCTTAACACGCCATTATAGTAATAAAATTTTTTTCCAATGAGCTGGTGGAATCACTATTGATACTGAAATGTTACTTAAATAATCTTCTCTAATTTGTGATTACTATGCTATATAAAAGTGGTCTTTCATTTAGAAAATATTTGTATGTAAATCCTTTGAATTCAGTGGCATATCAATATGTTGCTCAGTTAGATACATGTAATAAGTAGCTTTTCTCTGGTGACATTGTATCTTACAAAATGGCTCAGTGCCTTCTTGATGGCATTTAAGATAGCATGGGAGAGGGTACCCCCAGAATAGGTAGGGCCACATGTGTCTTCTGGTCATACATGCCAATATGTGCAGCACTGTCATTTTGGGAACAAGACTGTTCTGGACTATATACTTAAATCTGTTCGTTAATTTTGTGAATTCTCACCTAATTGGTAATTTTGGATACTGCAATTATTTTCTTCCCACAGTATGTTTTTACAAAGTACAACAAACCTTTTTTCAGTACATTTGCAAAAACATCCATGTTTGTTCTGTACCTCTTGGGATTTATTGTTTGGAAACCATGGAGGCAACAGTGTACTCGTGGGTTTCGTGGAAGGCATGCAGCTTTTGTAAGTATTTTAACTTTATAAATGCTTTGATATTTGCTGAAGTTTGTACAGAAGAGACTTGAAATAGGGACTAGAGAAAGGCAAAGTTTACGTATTTGTGAAATAGTGCTTTCAGAAAAGCAGTTGTAAACAATCGCGGCACAGGAAGACATGGCAACCATCATAGTAGTCTTGTGAGAGGAAGAAAAGAAAGGAAAAAGCAATATGAAATGTGTCAAGAATCATCAGAAATGCTCTACTGGGCCAGACCATTGGCCCATCTAGCCTGGTATTTTATCTTGGACAGTTGCAGAGGATAATTCTCTTTAAGAAGAGCTTATGAGCATCACTGCTGTTGGTTCCCTTTTATTTCCTCAGCATCTGTAACCAATGGAATCAGTGTTTGAACTTTGTAGTTGATTTTTATTACTGACTCTCTTTGTCTCTGGCAGAACTATGAACTGTTTGCTAAGAGATTTTGAGGTTTTTAAAGTCATATTTAGAAAAGGTGGTAGAATTATGTTTTTGTTGTTGTTAATATTGTGTTTTTATAGCCTTTATGCACAGATGACCTTCTGGAACTAGGCATAATTTGTGCTCGAGTCTAAAATTATTGTCATGTTACAGAAACACATACTTTTTTTCCGAGGAAGTTAGAGATGCTGGGAAGAGTGCTTGTTCTGTGCCAGTGTTTCAGGATGCTGAGCAGCAGGACTCAGGAAGCAGTAAGGCATTTGGCCTGATATTAATCTTGCATTAAAATAACAGAAAACGTGATCCAAGAACATGCTGTTAATCAACATGTCTTTATAGAAAATAGCTTGTGTGAAAGGAACTGACTTTAGTTCTTCTGGGTATATTAGACTTGTCTGATAGTGACAGTTGTAGGTGTAACATACTTAAGTAACTGAAGTGTTACATGACAAAGCCAAAGGATTTTTATTAAAAAAAAGCACCCAAAACACCACAAAACCAAAAACTAATCCTTTTGATTTTAAACAAATCTTGTGTTAAACACAGAACATTTAGAGTTGGCTGATATCTTGAAATCATTTTTGGTAGATCAGCCTTTAATATCAAATGTCTGTGCATAGTATGGCACATGTTAGAATTGATGCTGTTCAGGATCTTAGTAAGATAATCAGGAAATAAACAGAATTTACAGATTCTTTATTGTCAGTAATGACAAATAAGGATGATGAAAGAGCTAAAGGATTATTAGTTGTACAGAGCAATTATACTGATCAAATTTGTTAATCTGAGGAGATGAGCAGAATAGGGGGCTATTGCCTAGTGTGAATTGTCATGGTTATATTGACTGACTGAATCTTGGGCAGTGCTATGTCAAAGAAAGAGGTAATATGAACTTATATGAACTGGACAGCAATGAGTTAAGAGTGCTGAATCTGTCACATTTGTGTGTGGCACTCATGGCACCGCTACTGCAATCTCATTATTTTTTCTTTCTAATCCTATAAAAAGTAATTTTAAAAATAATTTGTAGGAAATAGCCATTACTTTTGATGTTAGCATATTTCAAAAGAACAGTGCAGAGACAGGACTGTAGTGTGCAGTTAGAAGATTTCCCCCCCGCCCCCTCCCTAAGGAATTTAGTTAAATATTCAACTGCGTAATTATTATAAGTGCCTTTAAAATGTCTTGTGTTTATTAATCTGGAACAAAAATGATCCATTTATAGATTTTTATTTCAATAATGATTGCTGAGGTAAACGCTCATACCTTACTTCTAAGCCCTCTTCCACGCTACAGGCTTTGCTTAATAGGTTACTTACCAGCATGGTAGAAGAGCAAGCTGCAGGTCAGGGAATAGGGGTAGTAGTGCTTGTTAAGATGCAGAAGGGAAGAGGAGAAATGATACTTGACCTTATCCTAATTTAAATCTTGTTAAAACTAAGGCAGAACTCCAGGTTTTTATACAAAGGACCTTTGCCTCAGTAAAATGAAGAAACAAGAGGCTTATTGTTAATATGTGCACAATAATTTAGTGAAGCATGTCTTGCAAAGACTGAACTTTACAGATTTTGGCATTCTAACAGCCTGATCCTGCACTGATACCTGGGCAGTTGAATTCAATGGGGTTCTCCAAGAGGTACAAGGAATTACTGAAATTATTTACTGAACTTGTAAGCTCTCTTGTTTATTGGGGAGGAGGGCTGGAGGGAGAGAGGAAATTGTGATAGAATTGAGGAAAAAGGCATTAAAAAACTTATTATCAGAAAATTCAGTTATTAATAACTCCGTCTTGATAGATTATTACATTTAAGGTTCTGTAATTAGTTCGCAGATGCTGAAGGTTATTTTGCTGCTTGTACAACAGATAACACTGTAAACAGTTCTCTGGTAAGTGCCTTAATTTGTGAAGGTCGATGCTTTATAGTAATATGTCACCATTATCCTGACGTTAATGTTTTTAAAATATGGCGGTCTTAAATGTAATAGTTTTTGGCAAAGGGGATTGGTAACTTATATGTTACTAATAAGTGCGGCAAAGAATGACATTGCTTATTTTGAGAAATACAGGTTCTCAGCTCAATAGAACACTTACTTGAATGTTTCTGTGGTAGTTTGTGAAAGAAATATTTATGTTGTATGAAGGAAACCTTTGCACATTCAGCTCAGTAGCTACCAAAGTGAAATGTGGAGAGCTAGTGGTAAAGCCAAACAGTTTTCCAGACTAAATTCCACAACGGAATCATTCAGTTAGTTGAGTATCTTGTATACTGTGATCCTGCATTGCATTTCGAAAGAGAATAGGGTGCTTTCTTCCTTCTGGTGGACAGAGTGACTACTGAATGAAATGTCAGCACTGGTATTCTGCTGCTAAGCTGCATTGCCAGATGGCTTTTTTGTGGTGATTTTCATCATCCATAAATGACAGTTTGTTACGCCCCTGTTGATCACAGGTTGCTGCTTAATCTGCATACCTAAATCAGAGGCCACATGCAGAAATGTGTCCAAAACACAGAACTTTTAAAGCTTGTACCATCTCTGTAGTAGAGTAGGGGGAGGCAATTGAGTGTTGACAAACAACAATATGGGTATTTTATACTGAACAGGGAGTTGAAGAGAGATTTTTCAGAAGTATTCTTCATTTCATTCTTTGTTTTTTTTCTCCACTTTATTTATCTACATTTAAGAATAAAATCTTCTTAGCCTGCTCAATTCATTAAGGTCATATGACTCTCGAAGCAGGATTCATTGTTAACCTTGGACAGTTTTGCATTAATTTAAATATCTACAAAAATTCTGGTCCTAAACAAGGAGCCTAATGAAAATGCAGCTACCAGGTCTTTTTCATTACTTCAGTCTTACAGTTTCTTAATTTAATTTAAACAAGCAGCTTAAAACATGTCTCGTTAGCAGAAGTTTTAATTGCTTAAAATGCTTCTAAGTGCCTTATATATTGGAGTTCCTTTCCCAAAGTTTTTCGACTTTTAGTTCTAGTTATTGAGCTTTTAGGGTCATGGGAGGAAAATGAGTATGTGTTTGTTTTTGTATATGTATTCTGTATTTCATGTTTCTAGTTTATCATTTGGACAAAGTTATAGATCTAATGAAATGTCTGTGATTTTGATGAGTTATTTTTAAATCAGTAGGTTTGAATTTTCAGGGGATGAGTTTTGTGTCCATGAGGATATACACAAAAGCACACAGTTATTTTTGAGTACTGCATTTTACCAATATGTTTAACATAAAATATAGATTATGTATGAACATTTCTGACAAGCCTGTCCCCTGTGTGCAAAACTGCTTCGTTAAATTTGATTATCTTAATATTCACCAAGCTTTTATTTAGTTTTCTAATTCACTATATTAATTCTACTGCTTAAATTTAAATATCCTGCTTAACTGTATTTTTACTTATACTGATTCATTTCAGAGTGAACCTTTATATGTTCCTGTAAAGTTTCATGATTTGCCTACTGAAAAAAATGGCAGTAATAATAGTGATGCAGAGAAAAGTGAGTAAAGACTTTTGGAATGCTGAAATGCTAGTTCTTTGGTGAATGAATTACTTTCCTCTTTGTTGGTATAACTGATGTCATGTTGCAGGACTTGCTTTTTTTTTTATCTTTTTTTTTTTTCTTTTTTCTTCCTTAAATCTCTTAATTGCATGAACTGCAGTCTCATATATTTACTTTCAGGTAGATAAAACATAGGCCTATCGTTCAGTTTACCTTTCTTGGTCACTACAGATCCAGCCTATGTTTATCTCAAGGGACCAACTGGGTTCAGTACTTGTGATTCTTTCCTTCTGGGCTTGTATGACCAGCAGCAGTGAGTCAGCCTCTGGAAAAACAAGCTATTGTCCCTTTTAGAGCAGGAGCAAAGCAGTCAAAGTAAGAATTTTAACAGTCTATGTGCATTCTGATTTTTATTTAAGCCTCACTATCTTGTGATAGTAGCTGGAACAGGCCTAACTGTCCCAGACAATTATAGAAAAGTTGGCTGTCAAAGAATCCAATTGTCTGATTCTCAGTAAAAGAGTCCCTGCTTATAAAAGGGAAAGCCTCTTTGTTAATTTCTAGATGGCACTTGTGCAGAACCGCTTTGGTGTGCTCTGTTGTCTTGTGATAACATGCACCATTCACTCCAGGGTTGTTTGTGCTGTAGCTTTTCCCTTTACTTTTTTAGGAAATTAGATATTGTTTCCTGTTGAATTAGGCTAATACTTATATGTAGCGTGTAATGTTTTCTTTACACAGGAAACTAATGTTACTTACAATACCCTTATAAATAAAATCTGATCCTGGTTTGCAAGATTAGTTACAGAGTGGATTTCAAATGAGCAAGTGACATTATGATCTCTGCTATGGTTTGAGGTCTGTTGGACACTCTCATCCTCTGAATGAAACACTGTCCTTGCAGTTAGGTATAGTTGTGTGCAGTTTTTGGCTGTTTGACTATTAAACAATTAAAGAAAATCTTATATGTAATATTCATAAATACAGAGTAATTCCTACCTAAAAATTTGTTGTTACCTTGTGGGGATTTTTTTGACAGGGTGGAGAGATGGTGCTTTTCAGTGAGGGTTTTTGTGGATGGACAACTGTACTGATTGAAAACAATAATTGTGCTTTGTCTTATTAGTGGCCTATCAAATAGCAAAATACTAGTTTAATAAATAAAAATAATGGCATGTCTTCTATGTGGATAAACGCTTATTATTTGTGAAGTATTGTAATCAATGCTGTATTAGAACATCATAGTTTTATTTGCATATTGTGTTGGCCTGAAAAGTTTAATGATAATATGCAGCCTTTTTTTTCTCTCCCTTTTTTTTTCCTCCCCCTCTTTTCTTAAGCTCCCAAAAAGCCTCGTGTAAGATTCAGTAATATTATGGAGATTCGACAACTCCCCTCGAGCCATGCATTGGAAGCAAAGTTGTCTCGCATGTCATATCCAACGGTTAAGGAGCAGGAATCAATATTAAAAACTGTAGGAAAACTCACAGCAACCCAAGTGGCAAAAATTAGCTTTTTCTTTTGCTTTGTGGTATGTGCTTCATTCTTTCAGAAAACTTAAGTATAGATGCAATTAAAACTTGTATAATAATAGTGAAACAGTATTGAGATAACTTATATTCTTTATGCCTCATTTTATAAATATACTCTAAGAAGTAAAACCTTCCTCATGTGCTGGACATGAAGGTGCAACTTCTTAAAGGGAGGGTAATAAAAAGAGATCCTAGGTGTGTAGTTCACTGTAAGGTCAGTTATAAGATGTGTTATGCTTTTGTGCCATGTTGTCCAGCGTTGGGTGTGTTTGGTACAGCAGCATCTGGGACTACATGTATACAGGCTGTTAACAGCTGCAGTGAGACTGCGTGAAGTGGGTAGATGTCACTATGGCTTCTTTCTGGGCCATCCCAGAAAGTACCATCTTGTGCCTCGCTGCAGCATTGTGCCCTCCAGTAGTATGAAGAGAAGAGAGTTAATCGTCCTTCAGCTCCATTGAGGGCTGCAAGATTTACTTATGAATCTGTTGGTTGCTGGTGTTTCTGCACCATGCCTCAGTTCTGCGGGGAGAGAGAGTTAATGGTGGCAAGATTTTTAAGAGACTGTAAAAATGTAGAGAGCAGATCAGTGACAGCTTTTCTAGAAATAGTTTCACTGATACTGTCGAATAGGGTATATGTAGTGTGGGCCCACCACAGCTTTTCCTCAGGAAGCTATGCTCTTTAAACATTTTAAATCATCATCGTAATTAAAAAAATTATTCGTATTCTTGATCCATAGACCAGAAAACAGTGATGTAATTTTTCCGTGTGTATACATAAAGAACGTCCACACAGCAACAAGAGAATAATAAGCCACTCATTAATGATTTGGATGGATGAAATAGCTTTTTAAAAAATCATTTAAAATTCTGTGTCTATTTGGATGTATATGCATATGCAGCTTTCCTAGGGTAGAGTCCTTACTTTCAAAACAAATCCTGTTTGTGCTATTCTTGGATGCTGCTACTACTGGCATGTATGTGGGTTTCTTCTTGGGCAGTGTAAGTATTTCCACCTAAGACTTCAGAGAATGGTAACTTCCCTGAGGGTATATCTGAGATCTTATTAATGAGATCTCAGTCAAGAAATGATAAAACACTTGCCATTTTTTATACTTAGGAAGTAATTCACAGACATGAATCCTTCCAAAATATTTTTGAGGTGTTGAATGTAAGTGATGCTTGTTTTTTAGGGTGGAAGATGTGTGCCTGTTTTAAGTACTCTAAAAAAAACTTACTAGGCTGAGTAATGTCCCATGTATATCTGAAATTTCTTTGCAGCCCTTGTGCAGTAATCATCTTGAAGCACTTGCAAAACAAGTTGAAAGTACCTTCAGTTACTATAGAATAGCTATTACAATTTCATTTTAATTATTAAATTATGTTTAAGTTCTGAAGTAAGTTTTCATTATTAAACACATAGTTGAATGTGGTTGGTTTGGGCCAGTTCTAATTTCGCCTCCATCTTCTAATGTACCTGACACTTTAATAGAAGTTAGAAATCTGTATGAGGTAAAAGTCTTGTTCTGATTTTATTTTTGGACAAATAGTTGGGTTTTTTTCTTTAAGTAGGATGTTGTTGCACTGATAAACTCTGCTGTTGCTATCCATATAATCACAAAACTATTTTTCTTTCCCCCTTAGTGGTTCTTGGCAAATTTCTCTTACCAAGAAGCTCTGTCAGATACACAGGTTGCCATAGTTAATATCTTGTCTTCAACCTCTGGTAAGTTTTATTTACACAATCAGATGTGTGTTATAAGGCTGTTTATAACATAAAAATCTTTTTGGTTACAATGGATTTGTGTAATGATTTACCTGTGGTTTTGGGGGAATCATAAGGCTTAAAGCCATTGAATATGTGCATTTAAAAATTCCGTTATGTAATTGCAGGGATTTAAGCTCTCTTCATGATTCCCCTGCTTTTTGCTTTTCAAGTTCATGTGTATGTACTCCTGTGGTTATGTCTGTGTATTAAAGGGACATACTGGGAGTGTAATAGGTTTGAAGGAAAGATGGTGTAACTTTTTATCAAAATAGATACAATTCAGAGTAAAGTCTTCTTGCTAATTATTGTTTTTTAAAAAGGTAGCTTTAGGGTTAAAGAACTTAAACCACCTAAACATTATGCGTATCACTTGCTTTACAGGTTTTATGAAAGGCTCTAATATGAACTTTAAAGTATTTAAATTATGTGACAGTCTATGTTTTGAGGAGTAACTTTTGTTGTTTTATAAAATCAGTTTTAAAAGCACAATTACGTGATGATTTTTTTTCACTGAATTTTCCGGCTTATTGCAGTTTATCTTCTTAGTATGGCTAGCCTTTCTCGAAGTTGAGCATGTATTTGCTCATCTGAGGATTCACACCACGAGGTGTTAGTTTCATAATAGTTCTGTTTAAAATTATGGATGCTAAGATCAAGCAGTTAAAACAAGCATGTGAAATATAAAGAAGAAAATGTCTTTGCAGTTTTCTGAACAAACTAGTAGTGAAACTTGATTGTATAAACTCTTCTTAATTTCTCTTGCAGGGCTTTTTACTCTAATCTTAGCTGCAGTCTTTCCCAGTAACAGTGGAGATAGGTTTACCCTGTCCAAATTATTAGCTGTTATTTTAAGGTAAGATGATGGGATGGAACATTTGATCAAAAACTCCCTGATACTGTGAGATGATGACTATACCTACTGTACCTATGGTATCTGTGACAATATATTATATGCTTCACTTTTTTTTAAAATCCTTGTTTCACAGATGAATTGAGCAAGTGAATTAAGTCTTTTCAAATACTTTGTATCATGAACAGTTACCAAATCTCATGCTCCTGTAGGAAGCTAGATTAATCAGGTTTCTGCTGGAAATATGCTCTTATTTTCTTGTTGTTTAATTATGGTTTCTGTATTTTTGTGTAGATAGGGAGAGGGGAAGAGGCTTTACATTCAATGTTGTCAGCCTGTTTCATTAAATGCCTGGTGCATTACTCAGGGAAGTTAAAAGTGGGACTTTTTTGTTTGGTTGTTTTTAGCTTAGGATCAGGCCTTAGCAATAGAGAACTCATTTTGGCTTTGCCAAAAGTGGGGGTTTGGTTAACTAAAAATACCTAAAGAGAGAACTCTATTCTGATATTTTTCTCCCCCTTTTTTTCTGTCTTTGTAAAAAAGTTCTTGGGTTTAAGTGGCATTTTGCATTTCTTCTTTTTTGCTAGCATTGGTGGTGTGGTACTTGTTAACCTCTCTGGATCTGAGAAATCTGCTGGAAAAGATACAATAGGTATTTACTTATTTTTTCAATCCTAGAATATGCAGTGATGAGTACCATCTTTTGACAATACTCAGCAGGTCATACAGCAAGCTGTATGTTTCTTACTCATGTAACATTTCACAATCTGGCTTTTTAGTTTCAACTTCTGAAACTGGATGTTTATGCTGATTCCCCCCCCCCCCCCCCCCCCCCCCCCCCCATGTATATATCTTAATTGGCAAAGTATTTGCATTTTCGGGCTTTCTGCATTTTTCCATACTTTTCATATAGTAACAGATTCTGTAATAAATTGTTTATCTCTGACAGTTTTATAATAGGTGTATGTTTAGGAGAGTTGATCCTAGTGTGCATAACATTTGGCATGTCTTGAGTGTTTTTTTTTTTCATCTTTACAGGTTCCCTTTGGTCTCTTGTAGGAGCAATGCTTTATGCTGTGTACATAGTAATGATAAAAAGGAAAGTAGATAGAGAAGATAAACTTGACATACCAATGTTCTTTGGTAAGACTAAAAATAACTCTATTGAAAGTTTTAATTCAGTGTGTGACTAAATTGTTTGCTTTCAGGCACTGAACTGTATATGAGTGGTAAAGGGGCTCAGAAAAGCCAAGGAAGTAGGGAAAGCCTATTGTTCCCGTGGTTATGAGTACTTTAGAGACTGGTTGTGTGAATTGTTTCTTGTTTACAGTCTTAACAATGAAAGATAACACTACCTGTAGGAATGCAGACAGTCCCTTTGGACCCAATGGAAATCTTTTTTTCCTTTTTTTTTTTTTTTTTCCAATTTCAAACCTGTAAATACCTGATAAATATCTGATATAATTGTTGTTTGTGAATTTCAGGTAAAGTTTCTTATATTCCTTTCCTTTGAAAGATTTAAAATATTGCTTTGTTGCTGCTTTTGTGTATGCATGTTGTCAAAATAGCAGAGTTTAGCTGAGATTTTAGTTATGTTGGATATTTATTGTGATTTACTTAATACTGTTTTTATACCCAGGTTTTGTAGGGCTGTTTAATCTGTTGCTGCTGTGGCCAGGGTTTTTTCTGCTTCACTATACTGGGTTTGAAGCATTTGAGTTTCCCAATAAACTGATATGGATGTGCATTGTCATCAACGGCCTTATCGGAACAGTTCTGTCAGAGTTCCTCTGGCTATGGTACGTACTATGTGCTTTGTATATATTTCACATAAATTGTCTTACCTGTGTTCTCAAATGTTGAGATGTCAAATTGCCTAGGTAGGTTTTTTACCTTTTTTGGGTGTTTTTGCCTTTTTTTTTTCCTTGCTTTTTTCTGTCCATGTATGCAGTTTGAGTTAGAAGATGTCATCCATCATGTCACAACGTCCTGTTTAAAAGCAACAGCTAACTTTAAAAAGCAGGTGATGTGGTCTTGTAGTATTTACTAAGATACTGTGTGCTTAGCTCATTCTAGAATTAACATTTTGAGATGAAAAGACCTTGTGGTATAGAGTTGCAGTAGTAATAGGAGAGCAGGAATTTCTGTTGTAACTGTTCTTCAGTTTCCAAGGCCTTGTGCATATTGAATGTATGAGTCAAAATCTAGTATTCTATAGTTGACATGTTTGTTTAAATCTTCAAAGACTTAATGACCTAAATCTCAGTAGATGCATTAATCTTGAAGATACGGCAATTCATACATTAGCCTAGCTTTTGTTTAATTTCATTATATGATAGTCTGGTTAGGTCAGCAACAGAGGATTAAACATGAGACTTCTGGATGAACGGCTCAGAAGCTGTAGCAGACTTAAACCTTTGTATAGCTGTTAGAAGGACAGTGTTATTAGAGAACTATTTGGTAAGTCAGGGTTCCCAGCTTGAGACAATTTTCTTCTGGGCCAGCATTAGGTTAAAATAGGGGTGTAACGGAAATTTCTACAAGTTGAAAAGTCCTATTTTATTCTGGAAACACTGAGGAAGTTTCCAAAAAGAGAGATGCTTCCCATGCCATACAGTTGCTCAGTGAACGATGTCCATTTCAGTGCTACATTTTGAATAGGTGTTGTACTTGGTGAGCTTCTGCCTGAGAACCCTTGAGTTCAGCCTCTGTGGTAGAGAGTGGAAAACCCCATGGGATAGCTACTCTGAAACAGAGACATCTGTAATCCTCGGATCCGAAGTTCATGACAGTAGTACAACAAAAAATCTAGGTGGAGTTCCAGGAAAACCTTTTTTTTTTTTTTTTTTTTCATGGTTTTCAGATCAACTTTGAAGTTACTTAAGAAATTTAATTGTGACATTTTTTGTTTGTTGGCAAACTCTTACACAAGTCCTAGTTATGAATGCATTGCAGCGTATGTTCCTTCATAATTTAATTTGTTTATTAATGGAATATTTTTGTGACGTTAATGCCATCCTTTAAGATTAGACTACACTTCAGTATCAGTTGGTAAAAAGGTTAAGGCAATTTCAATACAGGCAAAATAAAAACCCCCACAAAACAAACAAACAAAAAAACCCCACAAAAAACAAAAAACAAAACTTGGTGCTTGTCCTAAAATCAAGTACTAGCATAGGGTTAAGTACATGGGTGTGCACAGACTTTTTTTATACACATGCTATTTGTGTAATTACTCAGAATGATAATCCCGGCAATTAAAGAGCTATTTTTATTTTCCCTAGAATTTTGGACTAGGGCTAATTTCAGAGTTTGTGCTGGCATCATCCTTTTACCTGTCCAGGGTGGCACTGGTGTGGTCCTCTATTCCTTCCTTGGAAGTAAATAATACCATTTAACGTATTCTTTTACTTCACCCAACCACATAATGTCAACTAAATAATGTAGTGGTAGGTTTGCTTCTTCATGATTTTTTTTTTTTTTTTTTTCACCTGCTGATAAGTTTTCGTTGGATTCTGTACTTTTTATTCAGTTATACTGTTCTGGTGGACAGATTGGTTCTAATTCAGAAGTAGTCAGTGCAGAGATACTTATATCTTAGAATATTGGCAAAGAAGTTTGCAAAAATGCAGAGTATCTAAAATGCTTTGTTTCCTTTCTGTTCCTTTCTCATCTGCATACATTTTTCTTTGTTTTAAAGACATAGAAAAATGCAAAGTGATTACAAATACCAAACTGGTCACTTTTGCTTGGCTGAAAGACAGTCTTATGGGAGGACCTAAAGGCTTGATTTGGGAGCATGCTTCTTGTTTAATTGGAGAAATACATGCATGAAGTTGTATTCTAGAAAATGTTTTCCAAATGCATGTTCAAATCTTTGTGTTTAAAAGGCATTAAGAAACTTGTGAATTAAAATAGCATTTTCTTCAGTGAGTTTCAGTGATGTTGCATCTGTTTAATTTTACAGTAACCAGAATAAGGATTGAGTAGGTAAAAGACAAGTTTCAGAATTCTAATAAAAATTGCAAATACAAGATTTTCCTTCTTTAAAATCAGTTATGTGAAGAACTGATTGCAGTTCCACAAAAAAGCTTAGCTGGTACTGTTTTCAGTACTTGCCAAGGATGAGAATGGCTTTTATCTTAATAAATAAATTAATTCTGGATGCCTTTGAAATAAGAGGCTGACTCAGTAGTGGGCATTACTGATTTGAATTGGAAGATATCCCCTTGTATTTATTTTCTTCATAAGTTAGAATAGGCTATTTCGTAGAGGAGTATTTGCTAACAGGCCTCGCTATTGCTTGGTAACTTTTGACTTGGTCAATCATAAAATGGGAATTGCAGTTTTTTATGTTGGATGTTATGCTCTTCACTTGGTATCAAAATGGCTCAGGCCAGTCATGTTTTATTTATAGAGCCTTAGGTTTATATGAAAATGCTGAAGATCTCAAGAGCTCACATGTTCTTAGGTCTCTCCTACATATACTTTGAGGGTTTTTTGGTTTTTTTTGTATTTAAACCTTCATTCACTAAGTCAGTCATTTGCAAACTAAATATGACTTGCAAAGGAATTTGGGGAAAAAGGGTCAGTTTTCTGTGGCTGTTAATGAGTACTGCTCTGACATATGCGTGTAGTTTTGTTGTTCTGCCATTTAAATAAATTGTAATGGCTTTTTGTGACTCTATGACTTGGAGAAGCCTAACAGCTTTGTTCCTGTTTGGGAAATATGATGAGACCACTTGTAGAATGCAGAGAAATCTTACTGAGACTCTGAAGAATGATTTAAAGGGTGTATTTTAGAGTGAGATTTAAAAAGCACAATTTGTTAATTTAAGAATTTGTCTATTTGTAAAAAATATATGTCTTTTTGGGTAGGATTTCTAGACATCAGTAACCTTTCTTTTTTAATTAACCAGACTGGGGCAAAACAGATTTCATTGCTGTAGGCTGGTATTAAACTATTTCAAAATGGAAACAAAATGCAGATTTTTCTAGGCGAAGTCACTACATCTGAAGTAGTGACTTTTTCATCATCTCAAAAGGTTTGTATGGGGATTAAACCTGACTCCAGAAGACATCAATAGTCTAGTTAAGAATTCTATGCAGTTTCACAGATTTATGATGGAGTGTGGGTATTTGAATTTTTGATTATTAAAACAAACAATGCTTAACAGTTAAGCTTTATCAAATGTCTTCTGCAGTTTGATGTATTACTTTCGTTGTCTTTTAACTTTTAAGACAGACCTCTTTAGTAATAATTATTAGTAATAATAAATAATAATCGTTATTATTTTTTATTATTTTTAGGGGATGCTTTCTTACCTCATCACTGATAGGCACACTTGCGCTAAGCCTTACAATACCTCTGTCCATAATAGCTGACATGTGCATGCAAAAGGTAACGTACTACCGTTTTGAGCATCGTTAACAGAATCTCTTCGGGTTAAATGGCAGTGTTATTTTTAACGTTATATACAACAAACAGTATTTTACTTCTGTCGCTTGTTAATAATTGTTGAACTGCGTTGTAATTAATACTCTCTTGATATTGACAGTTACAGTAATTTTGCACTTGCAAGCCTGCACTTGCACATTTAAATATATTTGATTAAGGTGCAGCTTGTTTGAAAAGTACCCAAAGTCATCAGCAATGCCTGGCCAAATGCTTTACCTTGAACAGGCACTTTTCAGAATTAAAGAACAACTGCAAGTGCTTCTGGCCAGCCTTGTCTTTACACCACATTTCAGTTTTCGTAAAAGGAACCTACGTAGGAATGCCACTGGCATGGCTAATAATGTAAGGATTAAACTATGAATATATGCAGCCTTCGTATGACTGTCAGATATTATGGTAATTATATAATATGCATAATTACTAACTTTCTGGGTCTTTATGATTCTATAATAATCAGACGTAAATCTGAATCTTAAGAAATTACAACCACATTTTTAACAACTATTTAAATATTCCTTCTGTTAACTCATGTGTTTATGAATTTCTGTTAGAAGTCAGTAAGGATAACATAAGGCTCTAATATTAGATTTTTGAGAGTGAATGTGAGTGCCAGGTATCAAAACCGTACCTTTTTTCTCCAAAGTCTTTGACTTTGGAACTTTTCTCCACACGAGGGAGCCATGCGTCAGGTTCATTGCTGTTAGCCTTAAAGGCCTTTCAGAGACTACTTCTTGTTCTGGCACCCTTGATTTCTCTAACTTTCTATAATTTTAAGTTTTAAACAGTCTCAGATGATCACTTCTGAGTGTAGTAGTAGATAGATACAAGTAGTAGTATAGATAAAAGTAGAATTTAGTTTAAATTGGGCAAATAATTTGCCCTGCCTTTTTTTAAATGGAAAAAGAAAATGTAAATTTCCAGTAGTATAGTCTTTCTGTGTGCATTGATTTCAGCAGTTACCACAGTATATTTGTAGTGAATAAACAGGTGCAGTGAATAAATCTTCCAGGTGAGATCTCTTATTGAGACTTTTTGAAGTGTCTAGGGGACTTTCTCATTGGTACCGGACAGACAGCTAAAACCTAAAAATGGGACTATTTGGAAATAGCAGTTTTCATCTATACCACAGCACAAGCAGTATGTTCCAGTGTAAAGAACGGATCAGTGAAGAAAAGTTATTCATTTATTCAAAGTAGCAGTGGCTATAGAAATTGTACCAAATAACTTACAAAAATATTTGTAGTATTTCACCCAGTTTAAAAGAACTTCAATTTTTTTTTTTTTATTTAACTCGAGTGAATGATGTTTGTGTTTGAATTCCAGGTGCAGTTTTCCTGGTTATTTTTTGCAGGGGCAGTCCCTGTATTTTTTTCTTTTTTCATTGCAACTCTCTTATGTCACTATAACAACTGGGATCCAGTGATGGTGGGAATCAGAAGAATTTTTGCCTTTATTTGTAGAAAACATCGAATTCAGAGGTAGGGCAGTCACAAAGTATAATCCTATCTCTTCTTTAGCCTTTCCAATATCCTATACTCTTTTATAAGCCACAGTACTCATACTGTATTTGTTTTCATCTAATTTTATATTCAGGTGTACTAATTTCTTAATAGTAGTAGTTGTCAATCTATTTATTAACCTATGTAATGCTCAGAAAATGGGAAGATGGGAAGTCTGTTTACCTTTTAAAAGAAGTTTCCTAGTGGCTGTCACACTTTCCTTTTTTTCCCCCCTTAATGCCTCTATGATAGTTCCTGTACCCAGAACATGCAGTGAAAATTGTGCAAACTTGAGTATACTCTGTGAAAGTTAAGGGGTCTTTGTATGTTTTCAATGGCTGCAGTTCAAACCACTAGCATGCTTAGTACTCATGTTGGCTTCATAACACCCAATTTACTATTATTGTGTAACTTTAAATAAATTTGTCTCTTTTAAGAATGCCAGAAGAAAGTGAGCAGTGTGAAAGTCTCATTCCTATGCATAGTGTTTTACAAGATGGAGACAATTGCTGTTCATAGACAAAAGGTATGCTTAATAAACTTCAGTCAATGCAGAGGAAGGTGAGGATTGGTTTTCATTATGGTATTCGTGTTATATGAGCACACATTTGTACAGAGCATACAGTTAATCTTGTTCTCTATTGATAGATAGAGTTTTGAAGCGTATCTTCAAAATTATTATTATTTGTTACCAA
Organism: Nyctibius grandis; assembly: GCF_013368605.1. Classification (NCBI taxonomy): domain Eukaryota; kingdom Metazoa; phylum Chordata; class Aves; order Nyctibiiformes; family Nyctibiidae; genus Nyctibius; species Nyctibius grandis. The sequence goes on from NC_090666.1 coordinate 35,524,139, forward strand.
GCATTATTCTTACCTTGATACAGTTCTTGGTCAATGGTATTGAAATGTAAAGTAGTATTTTACTTAAGAGTATTACAACGTTCATCAAAAATTGGACATGAGTCAATAAACCAGAAGAGGCATACAGCTTGGTGTGGATGACGTGTATGGAAGAGATCTGAAGTAATTATTTCGCTCTTTTTAATGCTGTTGAGGTCTCAGTTTGGGCTACTGCAGTTCATGAAAAGCATTGACCGTTTAAGGAAGTTTAGAGGACATGACCAGACTTTATCATTATGGGTATAGAAAATGGGAAGGAGTCGGTGTTTGTGGTTGACAAGAATTAAGTTGTTAAATTGCATTAAATATTAGAGAAAATATTTCTCATGGTGAGGGTAGGGAAACTAGAGTAGAATAGCTAGGGAGTTTGCAAAATATCCATCTCTAAGAGGAGGTTACACAAACCTCTACAGGAACGTTACATGGTATGTCGATACTGTCTTGGAGCATAAAGATAGACATAGTTTAGGACTCAGCCCTTATGCTTCAGGGCTTTAGTTTTCAAATAACACACGCAGAATTACATGATGAGAAGTATATTTTTATTCTCAATGTCACTTAAATCTAATAATGAAATTAAAAATATTCTAACCAAAACAGTAATTGTGATGTCTTAAGCTTAAAACAGACAAGTTATTTCCTTTATTAATAAGATGGAAACAAATACATATGGTGATTCCTTTTTTTTCGTCTTTAATTACATAGCCCTGATAATTTTTTTTTTTTTTTTTTTTCCCTTCTTCTTAGTTAAAAATGGAATGATGCCCAGCGAAGAGACAATCTTCTGGAAAAGTCCCTAAGGAATCATATTTCAGTGCCTATTCTGAATTTGTAGTAAAAATAAGAAGTTTCAGTTCTTTTGAAACTCTCAACTTTTTCTCTTTCTTGCTTTCATCTGGTTTTATAAATGAACAAATTTACTACATGCCTGTCACCATAGGGAGTCTTAGTCCATCTGAGCAACCAGCCTGCCTTATAACACTGAGCTGGTGAAGTTACTTGACAAAATCAAGAACGCAAATGCTGTTAAGTGATTTCTTTCTTTTTTTAACTTACAATCTTGTTAAATGCTGGACAATATTATTTTTAAAAAATACTTTCAAATGAGTTATGTAAATAAGTTTGCAGGTCATCAAGTCTTACAGGCTTTCAGATGAAAAGCTAAATAGATATGTTACCTGTAGTAGGTACAAATTAACTTTTTTATGTTGTATAAACTATTTGCATATTAATAGAAGAAAATAGAAAAATAATTTATTAAGTGCATTCTCGTAATTATCGAGGCAGGATCTTTGTACGGTCCCAGAACACTACATATATATTGTCTTACGCCATTTTGAGAAGCCTTGTAATGGCATTGGGTGCCAATGTTTAAAAATCTTTTGTTACCTAACAAACTGGAATGTTTAAAATTTTAGTAAATGGTAAAATATTTACAGTACATTTGAGTATATTCTCAAAGTCAGTGTTTGTTTTAAAAAGACTGATTCTGTAACCCATCCTTATTCCCAATTATCTCACATGGAAAACTAAATTTGAAAATTTTCACATGTATAACTGCCAACTTACGAAAGAAATCAAATTAATTGTGAAAGTTTTCAGTCAATGGGTTGGCACTACAGTAATCTGCTAAACAATCTGAAAGATAAAGGTATTTGCATTGATTTTTTTTTTTTTTCCAGTTGCATTAATAAATTTATTCTAAAATTGGTCATTTTCCTTATAACCTGTATTTTCCTTCCACTGCAGTGCTTCTGTCCTGTTTGATTCTGAAAAGTTATGAATAATTATATTCAGGAATATTTGAAATTAGTCAGTGCTGTTTTCCAACTTATGGCCTATAAGACACTTAAAGTTAATTTTGGCTTTTGATGAATTTTATTTTTTATAAGGAATGTAGGATGGATTTTCAGCCAACAGTATTCTCTTCCATGTATCGTAGAGTATTTCTACTGTCCTTCCACACAAATTTAGAAGGATGACATAACACAAATCCCTTTTCATGTTTTGACACTCAGTAATGATCCTTCTAAAAGAAATTTTGGTGGTTTGGTGACACAACTACTAGACAAGAGGTAGTGCAGGAAAGCAACATGCTTAGCTACACATTTAAAAGGATTGATGAGCCAGCAGCTAGGATTTAATGTAAAAATCTGTAAGTAGAGAAAGGAAAAAACCCCAATGAACCTGGGGGCTATTCTGGTCAAATATTGCACGTTTATCAATTTTTCCTTGAAATTTTTAATATTGGATTACACTACAGGTTTCAGTGATCTGAGGCATCTCTTTAAGATGAGATAGTAAGTCCTTCTTTGGACATCTGAAATAGAAATTAAAAGAAAAAAACTACAACAAAACCACAAACCCAAAACAACCAAAAAGTTTATTAAATTTATGTAGGCATTTTGAGAAACTTCACATTTCAATTCCCAAGCTCCACAAGTAGAGGAGTTGAAAATGCAGTGTGTGGAACTAATTTTACATTTGACTTTGGTAGAATCTTCAGGGATTTTTTGGTAAGTGGAGTTTCCTTAGTTGTGTTTTTTTTTGTTGGTGATTTTTTTTTTAAGGAATTTTTTTTTTTTTCCTTCTAAATTATGACAAATTAGAGGATGTTATCTTCAGCTTTTTTCCAAGAACTAATATTAAGGCCTACTGGCAATAAAAAGCTGATGTCTGTTTTCAATTAATGATATGTTTCAATGAGATCATACCGAATATATATATCATACTGGTATCACACTGAATATATGATACCAGGCATTAACTACAAATTTGAATCAGTTGGGACTTGTATCAGCAAACTAAGCCTGGGAAAACTGAGTTTGCTTTCGGATGGGCAATTAGAGTATTTTTAGCAAAATATTCTAATGCTGTTCTTTTGAAATTGGACATACTGATAGAATTGGAGCTGTAATGTATAATGGGCAATTGCTATTCATATTTGTCCTTATGTTCATGGCTTAAAGTGAAAGATCATCAGTCTCCCATGTATATGACTTTCGTTAACTTGCATTATTCGTTAGTTTGAGAGGTTAATAAGTACTAGAGAATATTCTTCTGTCTCTGACCCCAGGAATGTTGAAGAATGGTTTTGTTCAGTAAGCTCAAAGTTAGGGCCTTCCCACTGTTTTTAACAAAAATGTGTTAATCTTCTTTTTTTTTTTTTTTTGAAGATATTAAATATTTTAATCTCACAGCGCTAGGTAGCTTGAGCAGTCTTTTTTGCATTAAATTACAATTCTTTAAAGAATAAGAAACAAAGCAAACTGTCCTTCCTGAAAGGATTTTTAAACAGTGGTGCCCCTGTAGTTACAAGAAATATGTTACAGTTTTAATTATGGAAGCTATGACATGTAACATTGTTCCTGCATTTAATAGAATGTGCTGAGATTTTTTCTATAAAATATTGTGATTTTTAGTACAATAATATTTTATAAATATAATGTCTAAGTTGAAATGTAAATTGTGTAGCTCTCTAATGGGTGCTTGGTAAATGCACAAGAGATTTAGCTTTGATTCTCAGGTACCTCTGATGTAATGGAGACATGCTGGGTTTTTCTTCCTCGTGACACAACTGGAACGTGAAGGAGCTCTCGTAAATGCTTTACCCTCTGTGTGCTAGCATAAATTGTCATTGCTCTTGCTGATTCAATTTGGGAATGTCTTTATTCTGACTTATTTCTTGTAGGAAGCACATACCATTTAAAAAAAAATGAATTTTTTATCTCAAGCATTTCTTTGAATGTCATTAGATGCTTAAGGAACAGTGATTTCCCATGCCTACAAAATGGAAAATGAATACTACATGTGTTGCTCTGTCAAACAGTTAAACTAATTCCTGTTATCCTGTGAGACAACCAACAGTTTCTTCTGTGTGTGATTGAGGTTTTGGAGCTGTTTGGTTTTTATATATGGAGGAAATGATGATAATTTGCCAAATGCCATGTAGCATGCCTTCGCTTTTAGGGTTTTGGCGAGTCTTGCGTAGTTTGATGTACTGTGTACTGCACTCCAGAACAAAGGGGGAAAAGGATTTCAGTTTTTCTGGCTATTCTGTTAGGTTTCAGTCATGCCAAAAATGTGTTCGCTACGAAGGGCTGCTGTAGATGTAATACTGATTCAGCAAAGGACTGAAATACATGCAACATCAGTACTCAACAATTACTTAGGAAGTATGGGGCACGTGGATGCCACTGAAGACACCGAGGGCCCGATGTTTCTGTTGCCTGGTGTGCACTGCATCTTGCTTGTTGGCTTTTTGCCTGTGGAAATCCATGTAGGGGGGTGAGGGCTTTAGTATGTGACCGATTTGGCTTGTCATGGATTTGGGCTAGAGTGGAGTGCACACTGAAACTCAGAAGCTAAGAAGGAGGCTAAGGCACTGCCTGGTTATCTCACTGTGGTGTTGCAAATGCTAACACCATTTTTTGTGGAAATGCTAACACCATTTTGCGGAAATACAGTGCTAAGCAGCGGTATTCTTGGAATGACAAACCATGGTGCTGCATGCGATACTTGACCTGATACTTGACCCCGTATGCTGGTATATGCATTGCACACCTCCTTGTAATGTACTAGCAGAAATAGGAGAGCCTGCAAATTACTTCTCTTGATGTGTGCTCTTGTAATTGTCATACTCTTTCACGAACCCCATTGTGCCTAGGTACTGCTATTCACAACTGTGATTGCTTTAAATAAGGTGGTAAAAGGATTTCTTTGTAATTCTTGGTTCCATCTCTCTTTGTGTTGAATGTTATCATTCCTATTCCCTACTAAAAGATCCCCCTATCTTAGGGAAATTAAGTTACTGAGATAAACTAAGCTATTAGAGGAGGGGGAAAACCAGTTAAATTTTAGACATAGAGTGAGTTCATGGACACACTTTCAAATTTCATATGAAAATAGGCCTCAGTAAGGCAGAGTGTTTGTATGTTTGTAAATGAAGTTAAGTAGCATACTCAAAAATCAAGAAACAGAAACTAATGTTAATATCACAATGTTGCGTTACATGGCTAACTATAGGATGGTACTTTTAATCAGTTTTCTCTATTTGGGGTAAGTTTTGAGTTAGTTACCATTTCTGCCGTCTACAATTTCATTGTTATAACTGCAGTAGCATTTAAGTGTTGGTTCATAAACACTTGTTATGCATGATTTTTTTTTTTTCTATCTAATCCAGAATTGCATGAATGCTGTATTTTGTTTTACATGTTTATTGCAGGGCATGATTTCTCAGGGAGATATGGATGATACCATGTGTTGTGAGAGCTGGTAACTAATTCCTGCTTTTAAAATTATATACAAACATTTTCAGGTTTCACTCAAACATTTCACATCACGTAACTTTCATGTTGAACTTCCTTAGGCTTATCAGGTAAATCATGATGAGAATGTTAAGAGCATTTCAAGGTGTCAATAAAATACAGTCTGCCCAACACTTCGTTACTTTTTGGACCAACATCCGTTCTAAACTGATGCTGCAATTTATGTGTGGTTTTCTACTTTATTGTACTATGCGCCATATAAATTAATAGTTGCACTGCTGATTTCGAAGCTGCAGTTATGGCATGGCAGTGACATTAACTTTGAGGGTTAGGCAGTGCTATAGTAACACATAATCTTGATCCTGGGGTAGAGTACCAGTATAAATCTTCTAACAAATATATATGCATTTATATCATAAAATTTTTACAAAGTCTGTTCACTTTGGGGATTTTTGTTTGTTTTTCCAGTAAAGTTACTTTGGCTAGACTGGGATTTGATCCAAAGCCCACCAGAGTCATAGACAGCATTAATAAAGTAAAACTTTCTTGAAAAGAAACTCCGCAGTCAGGTTGACCTTTATGCCTTTGCAGTATTTCTGTCTGCAGCATACATTTGGAGTGGTTTGCTTTAAGACTTCAGTAATATAAATTTGAGGGATTTTAGTGCTGGTAAAAATGGTAAACATAGTGCTGTAACTGGTCACAAAAAATATTTCCATATAGCCAGCAAGCATCTTAATTATTTAGAAGGCGGATTTGTCTTGCTGCATGACTTTTCTTTAAAATCAGCAGTATAAGACATGTTAATCTCTTCACTCAGTTGTATACTTCTAGGAGAATTTTTTTTTCAATAGTGAGAATCTGTGATCAGAAATCATAACCTGGAGGATCAACTTGATGATTTCTGATTTGACATTTCCATTTACATTCACTTTGCAAAGAATGCAGGGTGCTTCCTCTCTAGGTAAAGCTACTGTAATTGTATTTTGACTGCCCTAGTTCTCTATATTGTTAGAAATCTAACAAACATAAATCTAACACATAAATGTGACTCTGCTTAGTTATCTGTGTTCTCATGCTCCTTGGAGTTGAAAGTATTGCATCATTATATCTGGTGTTGGTAGGTAGCCAGACTTTTTCTGGAATGCCTACCGTGATGTGGAACACATCCAGAATTTCATGTGGTTTTCACTTCCTACTTTTAAAAAGTGTAAAAGACTTTTCTCTGAGGATTTTTGTAGAAAGCAGCTCTTTAGTTCTACAAGTACAGAGTTCTTTAACTGCATCTCAGTTGCATCCAATTTCTCTTTTAATGAACTTTTGACTGTTTTGTCAGGGAAGGTGCACAAATTTTGTGTATGTTCCACAGAAGAAATATGACTGGATACTGGAATGGCCTCAGAAATAATAATTCAGGGATGTTTCTGTAGTTCTTCACATATGTTTCTGAAGTTTTTCCACAGTTTTAGGAAAGAAATAAAACCAACCAAACAAAACCCCACACTTATCAAGCTGAGGGGAAGCAGCCATTTAGCATAGAGCTAACTCTGTAATATGCAACTTGTCTTTTCATTAGAGAGATCCTCCGATGTATTACTGATGTTGCCAGCTCACAAGTCTTTTCTTCCTTGTCTGTGTTATAGGTGACGCTTCTCTTCTATGTAAATCTGACCTTTTGCTTGCCAATTACACCAGTTCCTTTATCACAATGAGTGATTTCTAAAATATTTTTAGAATCTCCTTTTTCTTCTTTCCCCTTCCTGCTGTTCCCCTAGCCAGGGCTTTCCAGCCAAACCATATCCATTTCCTAATGGAGAAGAAAAAAAAACTTTTAAAAAATAAACCCAAAATTTTAATTGAATCTTACTGGGCAGCATATGGGATCAGCTGTAAAATGATCAGGGTAGTTTCTTACATAGCACAATTACGTATAGGAAGTGCTTAGCCAAAAGTGTACTGGATTGATCTCTCTCTGTGGTTGATCTTGATTTAATATAGAATGTAGATATTTTAAATAATCATTTCATATTGAAGCTGAATGCTTAAATTAAGCCTTGTGATTGTAAAAAAAAAATCATGGAAAAAATTATATTTGGAGAGAGAGTGTACATGCGGAGAAGTTTTCTCTCTGTTTTTTTTGGGCTTTTAGGGTTTTTTTTGTCAAGTGTTAGAAAGTCCCACATACAGTCCAGTTACAAATGAATGGTCTGCCAATTGAAAATCAGTTGTTCAAGTTGACATTCTCTGAATGGAATTAGAGAAGTGTAATGAGTATGTGATACAACTTCAGCATTGTACAGCCGAAGGGGTCCTGGTAATGATTTAAAATTTGTATAAGTTCTCTTTGGAGTGGGTATTGGTAAAACAAAATAGTTTATGAAACTTTCTTAGTTGTTTATACAGATCGATTTGTGAAACTTCTAAAGCTTTTGTGCATTAAAAGATGCACAAAGCCAATGGTAGTTTTGATGATCTTTTTGGCATTACATTTTCTACTAAGTTTCAGTGAATTCTGAATAACACTTTTAAAGCAGAAGCTGCTTTAACTGAAGAACTTTCAACTGAAGAAAACTTGTTGGCATGAATTCTCTATGGTTTGCTGTTAATTCAGATGTTCTGAGGGCACAGCTAGTTCCAGGTATATATCCTCTATGAAACATCTTTATGCATAATCTTATAACCATTTTCCTTAGTGAGACCTGAATTGCTGGTGCGTATTGCATTTGCACTTAAATACCTGATTTCAGAGTGTGTTAAACCTTGATCTATTTTTGATAAAAAAGAAATATAGCATTTTTATCTAATTTCCATTTAATGATAAGTATACTCATGCAGAGAAAAACGTATAATCATGGCTTGATGCAGTGATTTTAAGCCAGGAAAACAGCAGGATGGCAGTAGTAAATCTGAAGTGAAGTTGCATTTCTCCTCAGAAACTCTGGTTTCTGGTTTCTTCCTTCCCTATATACTAAATTGGTGTCTCCATTAGTCCAGAATTATACAGGTGAAGCAAGGAGCAGAACTTTTACCCTTTGTTTTTTAGAAGTGAACATTTGCTTTTGCCGGGAGTGTCTTTGCCCTGTCACTTAATTTTTTTTTTTGTGGGGGGGGGAGATGCGTCAGTTAAATGAGAAATATAGAATATGTATTTTTAATTAAAATCAGATTTAAGCTATTATTTTGAAATTCTCTGTATTAATAGAAATCTAATGAATGGAAATTAAAGGCCTATATTGCAAATATTGAACAGTGCTTATATATTTTTAACGAAATCAGTATATATATGAAAATTTGAAACGTATAAAGGTGGAAATCGGAGGATTGTTCTTGTGTTGATAGGTTTATAAATTGAATTCTTAAGATCCAATACCAAAACCCTATAAAAGGGCTAACAAAAAGAAAATGTAATGTATTCTGATGAACAGCCTGTGTAATACAATCAATGGGTGTGATGTTTTTGTTCTGTATTTATTATATGTAAGTAAACAATAAAGATTATAAATCTTATTTTCTTAACAGGAATTACTATTTGGTTGGGGTTAATGCTTAATGTATTTTATACCATCAGTTAAGAAAAAACGAATGGTCACTAAGGGTGGGCTGCTTCAGGAGAATAGCGTCGTGGTAAAAAGGTCTTGAATTGACCCACTTAATTCCCCTCTTCCACTCTTAAAAGTGAGTCTCAGGATGTCTCCTTTTACCCGAGTTAGCTAGGATACCAAAAGGTTATAGTTTGTTCTCAGATTGCTCTGGTAATGTAAGTAGTAAACTACCAAATTTTAATCAATTTTCATGGCTTTAGGTGATTTTTACTTGTGAATACAGGAACGATAAAAGGTACAAGAAGACGTTTGATCAGCAGGGGGAGCGACTGTGCTGTCCAGCCATCTATTGCAGTCCTGACTCCAGTGTAAGACCTTATCGAAGTGGTAAAGACAACTTACCTGTTTATCATCCTTGATTCTTGGAGTTAACCAGGACTAGATGCTGACCTTCCTTCATGCAGCTGAACTTTCAGTGTCTTTAATAATTAAAGATATCTTGGGGATGGTAGGCATTTACCTAAATACTTAATAGAAAAATTAGAAAAAGTATTTTCCTACCATAGGCTTTTTGGAGTTTTCTGGATTACCTACAGCTGAATTCTGTTTACTGATATAATCAATGCTGCTGCATGGCTGTAGCAAGAACCAGATTTTTACACTAAACCAAGGGGATACTTGCTGTGCCATATCTAGAATATGCAAAAGTGCAATATGATGTTACTGACAATGCGGGTACCAAATAGATGAATCTTAAGTTTAAGACCAGAGTTTCTTAGAAAAATTATAAGCATAGGCATAAAGACATCATGCCAAATATAAATCACAATGTGGAGAAGCAAGAATGTGTGTGAAGTAAAAGATAATTTAGCTAAGGACTCTGGATGGTGTAATGCAGGGAGGAGGATTCTTGTCTCAGCCATGTTCGCCTTCACAAATCCACTGGGAAGAGCCATGGGTTTACCTGCCACTGCTATGTCCTAATGTCTACAGTGAAACCTTGTAATGAGCAAGAATGATGTAATCAAAACAGCTATTTCATGGAAGCTGTTCTTACAGTGACTGCACTGTCTTGTGAATGTTGTAGGACCAGGAAGAACTATTAAGACCGAAGAATGATAGGTCAGTGACTTTTTTTTACAGTAGACTAATAAATTGTGGTAAGAAACTTGCTTGCTTAACTGCTTTGAAAAACACTTCTACTCCAAAAAGGGTTTATAAAAATCCACTGAAATTGTCACTTGTGCAACAATTTATTCTTGGCACCAAATGGGCAAGTATCATATGTGCCCCTTTTTCTGCAACGTGGAAGGTTCTTTGTTCTATCTTATTTGGCAAAGAACTTTGAGAGACATTTAGTGTAGCAAAACTTCTTAAGTCAAAGCTGTAGTGCACTTTAGTACTTCTGGTTTTGGGGGGATGTTTTAACTAATTAACATGGAGTTTTCCCTGACAAGCAACAGGAATTCTGGAACTCTAATTAAGAATTTGAAGTGAGTTGGCTTGAAAAATTTCTATACACTTGCAAAGGCAACTTGGCAATAACATGCCTGTTCTTTTTTTCTAGTGTCCTAACTGATGGCTAGAATCCCAGTCATTGTGTGATCCCTCCATTTTAAAGTCATAGAGATATGTAAAATGTGGAATAATTTTCCATTTTTGGCAGGTTCTCTCCTTAAAACATAAACTTAACTTAAAATGTATCACTTTCTTAGGCTATATCAATACTTTGAGTTGTGCTGAGTGGACATAAATGTCCAGGGCAAGTGGCAAAAAACCGTAAGTAGGCTTTTCAGTGGAAATGTTGATAAAGATGTGCAGAGGCCTATAGGGAATGATGGGAGTTGACAATTGTTTGCCATATTTCACTAGCCCCGAGAGCAGGGGAGCTACTGGGTAAAGGGCTGAGATATGTTGTTTTGTGCTTTGCTTTTATGTTTTAGGGGGGGTTTGGTTGGTTGGTTGGTTTTTGCAGTTTTTTTCATACCCAAAATGTGAATTAGGCTAGTAAGATCTAAACTATTTTCTGTGGTATCTTGACACCTAGTACTTTTCTGTAGACAATGGGATAAGCTAGTGCAGGCTAGCTAGATTGCTTTCATCTCTAGGATGTAATTTGTTCAGGACTTTTTTTGGTAGTGTTATCTACTGTGTTACAATTTGCTGCAACGCGAAGATGTTCATACCATAAAGATTCCTTAATTATCTAAATAGGCTCTTCTTTGTGGGAACCTTCCAGTGTTGTGTCATTTACTAGGCTTCTTTGATTTAACTACTAGTACCATGCTGCTAATGATGATGGAAAACTCATGATTACACTGCAAGTGTGCATTTACACAATGCAAAGGAAGCTTCATAAACATAAAGAGGCATTCAGAGCTCTTGCAAAAGGAGTCAGCCTGAGTTGAAATTATTTCTATCCTTATCCGTTCCTTTTGTACTTGAGGGTAGGGTAAAAGATGGAGCTCTTGATAAAGCTTCAAGACAGAACAATTTTGTGAGAATCTCAACTGTTCTGTGAATAGTGGATGAATAAGCTACAAATTCTCATGGATTAAAAGTTTCAAAACACCCAGAAACTTAAATGGTAGAAGCGTTTCATTATTTTAAAAAACACTAATTTTCTTTTAGGGGCCTAACTGATATAAAGGTTTGGTGACACATAAAGTCTGTCGTGAAATAATACTAATGTCGTGTTGGCTGTCTGCCAAAGCAATTCCTCAAAACACCTAGTTAATGCTCTTAATGATGTGTCTCTGCTTTGTGGCTCTGGTCTGCCATTATACCTGCCAATCTACCTCCTCCCTTTGCAGATGATTTCTAAAACTGCCACATTTATGTCTCCCTTTATAAATTCTTCATTTTTCTCTCTTTTTTTTTTTTTTTTTCCCTCTCACAGGTTTAAAAAAAGACTGTTCAACTCTAAATTATTTGCAAAATTGGCAACAGAGGCATCCTAGCAGTTTAATGAAGAGGCACAAGTACAGAGGAGTTGAGAATACTGGCTTTGCATATTTCTCCTCACATACCAGACTGTTTAAATTTGGAAGTGTACAATGGCCTTCAAATGTGTCTTCAAGAAAGCTCTTAACAAAGCTTCTTGTTTTGCATAACAATATTTGGGAGCTTGCTATTCTAGATTGTACTTTTTGCTTAGTTTTGTTTTCAGTAGAGGATAATAGTTTTGAGGTAAAGTTGCTGTGTGTAAAATCAACACAAAATGGACTCTAAAGAAACTCTACAGTCTTGGAGTCAACTCCATAGTGTTCCTTCTGAATTTGACCTGTACCGAGGAGTGAATCTTCTTTGTGATGCTTTGAATGTGGAGAGTGGTCACAATACTACCTCTTCCCCTTCCTTATCATTACTGATTATACTTGGGAAAGTCCCTTCACCTTTCAGTGGTTTAGGTTTGCCCTTCCTAAAATTATGGTAGTGATTATAATTTTTTTTTTAATGAGGTAGAACCATGATAACAAATTGCTGGCAGTGTTGCTGTGGGGCTTGGGCAGAAAGCTGCTGTTCATACTTCCTCAAGAATACCTCAGTTCCTATGGAAGTAATAACTACAGCTTTCAGCCCAAGCCCTGCAGCAACATTGCCATCTTTTCTCTCATATTCCCTTAAATCTCCCTAATTCCTCCTGCCCTGCCCGACCTGTGCTACTCGGGCAGTCAGTCCACTTCCCAAAGTCCTCAATCAGTCCTCACCAGAGCTGCCAACAGTAATAGATCAGTGCTATTGCCAGTGCTGGGCCAGGACCTTCAATACAGGTGCCGCTAGAGAGACACCAATGAAGATTAACTGCTATTTGTTAGGTTTTTAAAGGAAGTCTTTTAGCTGTTTAAAAAGAGAGTAGGGATTGCTCCAAACAGCTCAAAGACTTATTTCTTCAATGTAACAAATGTCAGTTTATCTCAATTGCTGCTACTACAGAAGCTGTGCCTGTATCAAAGGGAGCAGCATAGCAGAGCCACAGTCATAGAGATGTAGAAAAGGTAGAAACTACAGCTGGGATCCACAATGCTTGAGGAACTGACCTAGGCTCCCAAAAAACACATCTGTAGGAGACTAGGAAAAGGAATAAGCCAAGGAGGAGAGAGAGATAGGGAGACATGTAAATAGGGTGGCACAACCACAAAGTGAAGGCTATGCAAGTCCTCTCCATCTGCCCATCGCTAATTCTGCCTCTTAAGGTAGTTATCAGCAACTCCTGAAGCTGGAACAGATGGATCAGATAGAGCCCAAGTCTAAAAGCTCCTTCATACAGGAGATCTCTCTAGATTAGCTTGACATTAATGAGGTGATCCCTGGAGTTACCAATACATGGAGAGGACATAACATTTCCATCAAATTCACAGGAACCCAACAGGTCATGTTGCAATGTTGAGATGAAGTCAAGGCACTCAATGGTATGCTGAGCAGCAGTCCCAACCAAGGTGCAGTAAAGCAGAGCCTGATCTCCAAGTTCTGGAGTTAGCCAAACACTAATACCAATTGGACCATGTTGAACATGGCGCTCTTGGTTTTAGATTTATCTGCATTCAGAGATATGTCTTATTCTGGAGAGTCACCTCAGCATCCCCTTCTGCACAGCTATGCCTTTAATGCTGCAATGTAGAACCTGTAACAACAGATTTATCCTAGTATGAGTCCACATAATTAGCTGCTTTCATAGCCAGGAGATAACTCACAGAGAACATGACAAAACCAGGCCCAGTCCAGATACAACATTTTCCATGTTTAATTATTCTATGAGCTATTTCTTTTTAAAGCAGTGAAATCATTTTTATGTTCAGTGTCCCCTTAGCCCAGATACACCCTGCAGCATCAAATCACCCAAGAGACGTCTGCTTATTTATTTTTCAGTCTTAAAAAAATCTGCATATAATAAAAAAAACATTTTGAAAACATCCTGGTAGCAATAATACTCATCACTGTCTACCCACGATTTATTGAGATTGAATGTTTGCTTCCTCTGAGCCACCTTGTTGCCTCTAAACCTATTCACGTGCCTCCAAAAACGCTTTTGCTGCACTCAGCAAATCACCAAGCTCAAGGTAGGTGGGAGAAATTCCTCCGCTGGTAAATGGACTGATGATAGCGGTACCCTGGTGTGGTTTTTGTCTGGTTTTTAATCATGTGGTAGTCCCACAATCCTACTGCATTTCTGTTCTCATCTTTGTATGCACAAACTTACTTCTTGGAGTAGTCTAGCTTCCAGAAGTTGGGAGTCTGAAATGTTCTGCTTTTACAGAAGGGATAATTACTTACATGTAAATTGTAGTTCTCTGATGATATATCTCAAAAATTACCCCTTGCCCACATACTCACCTTCCCACTGAGCTGAGATTTCTTTGTGTTTTATGGGCTTTAAAAATAGGGTGTCCCTCCCCCCCTTCTTAATTTGCTGCTCTGTTGGGAGGGTTTTTTCCTTTCTTTTGCAGACAAAGTGGACTTTTGGAGAATTCAGGATAGCTGAAACATCTCAGCAGGTGTGGTGTGAAACTCTGGTTGCTGTGAACACTGACTTACAACTTTGAGCTCAGAGGCATCCCACTGAGTCTCTGTTCAGGTGAACAAAATCTCGCTTCTTCCAAGAGTGTTATAGGCTGGATCATCAACTGGGACAAAAAGGTATGGCCCCATTTATTGGAATGGAGCTGTGCTAACTTACATTGATTAAAAAATCTGATTTTAAAGGATGACCTGCAGTTAAGCCCTACAGTGGGTGTCTCTAAATGTGGCCCCTATGATACTTATTTTCTGTTAATGTGATTTTGTAACTTTTCTGTAGATTTTTTTGTAGCAAATTCAAAGTTATATGACTGGAAGGGGGAGATATACCTGGGACTCATTGTTACAGTCTCAGTGAGAGAGTTAGGAGCAACAGAGATTCGTCTTTCTTCTTGCTGATTGCATGAGGCAATGTGGATCACATGAATTAATTCTTTATATTTAGCGTGGCTTCTTTGTTGCCCACCCCCCTAAAAGTAATACAGAGTTTTAAATTTTATCTTTACATGTCTATCTTAATTACTGCCTCAGTTCTTCTCTGCACTGTACTTGGAGTGGTGTCTTTTAATATTATTTCAAAAAATAGCTTATGAATGATATTCATGTTAACAATAATGATATTATTGTTAATCATTCAGTAACTTAAGTGCATAGCTTCTTGGTTTTAGTAGTTTCATGGCTACATGCTTGTTAGAAATCTCTGCATGTGACTTAACAACACATGCCGGGAGAGCAGAAGGGCAGACTGCCCTTTGCCTTTATTAATATTGTTGGTTTTCCTGTAGGGACTGGTTCTTATGTCACTAGTCTAAAGTACCTAAAGTAGGTACTTGCTACTATTTTAACTTTTCTGTCTGCAGAGCATCCTTTTAAGAATCAGTTATGTACACTGGCATAATTATTTACTCTTAATTAACATGCTAGTTTTATTCATGGCTATTGATGATCCTTTACTAGTTATCTATCCTTTTATTTTAAATCCAGGGCTGGCAAAATTTCCTTGCTTGCAGTTGCTTGAGAGAAAGGTACACAACTAATTGAACCCCTTGGCTCTAGTCAACGGCCTGTGAATGTCCATTTTGCTCAAACAGCAGTATAGAATTTTCCAGGCTAGCAGGCTGGTCTGGTATTCAGAGTCTAGCTTTATTCATGCAGTTCAATTATCATTTGTCCCAAGTGAAAGAAAGGTGAAGACGCCTTGTAGTGAAGTATTCTGCAAGAATTAGGAAGCTGATTCACTCTTCAGGTGTTTAGTTATTAATCAGAGATCATGTTATCAAATATACACTGTATGAGTTGATTTATCTAAATAGTAATATCATATTATGCACAACTATTAAAATATTCAGACAATTACAAGATAAATGCAGGAAGTCTAACTTGATAGATGACACAGTACCTGGTGTTCAGCTCAGTATTCCTCCTTGGCCTTACTGGTAGCGAGACCTGGCCAGTCAGAAACGGAGAAGATGCATGTGCTGCGTTAATGGATCATCATGCTGAAGTGTGTCCTTCAAATTCACTTTAGAAAACAGGTTGAAGTATGTAAGGTGCAATAAGGAAGTAATCGTGTAATATTGACTGATGTTGAAGGGCTTAAATGCATCGAATTTGCAATTCTACATGGCATAATAGAAATCAAGCAAAAATAGTATGACAAAGAGAGACCTAAGAGGGTACTGCCCTCACAGTTTCCAGCCCACAGAATTCGTGTCAGTGTCATAGAGTTTATCATGAAGTGAGCTCACCCAGGCAGGAGTACTAACAACGTGGTACTCTTGTCGACAGCTGCAATGTCAGTCTAAGTAATGCCACCAAATGTTGTCTCCATCAAGAAGTGAGAAGAAAAGCTGTAGTTGTTAGACCCTGTCATCCTTTCTAATCGCTTCAAGCACTTAGTTCAGAGGGCAGTTTTACTAAATTTACATAAATGTATCCTTGTATCTTAGTCCCATTTTAATGTCCTGGCTGATTTTTTTGTTGTGTTCTTGGAGATGGCAGGCAGCGTGCACACACCAGCAAGCCAGCTGTGCTGCATGGGGCACTCCAGAAGGTTTAGGAGGAGAAAGATCAGAGGAAGACGAGTGAGTGAGAAGCTGCAGTTCATTGCCAGTGATCTGTGTGGATGGAGAGGCTTCTGGGAGTTCATAACCACTGTTTTAAGTTCTGCCTAATGAAGCGAAAATTAGTTGTCTATATGTAAAGCCAGAGGTGCCTCCATGCAGCACAAGGCAGGTGTGGTGGGTCGGCCTTGGCTGAGGGCCAGGCACCCACCCATCTGCTCTCTCACTCTCCTTCCTCAACAGGACCAGGGGACAAAATAAGGGGAAAAAGCTCGTGGGTCAAGATAAATACAGGGAGATCACTGACCCGTCACCCTCACGGGAAAAACAGTCTCAACTTGTGGAAAATTAATTTAATTTATTGCTCAGGCACTGGGAGCGCCTCCTCCTCCTCTCCAGACCTGGGCACTCGCTGGGCTGTTTCTCACACATTTTTCCTCACTGCTCACCATCTCTGTGGCATTTTACTGTCTCCTAAATACATTTTCCCAGAGGCACCACGGGCATCACTGACAGGCTCAGCTGTGCCCTGCGGCAGGGCCGCGGCGGAGCTGGCTGGAGCCGGCTGGAACCGGCTGGAACTGGTGGGAACCGGCTGTGTCTGTCACAGCCCCGGGCTCTCCTCACAGCAGAGCCCCCACAACCAGCATCCAAACACACGCCCGGTGCAGCAGGACCTGGGTTTGTGGGTTGTGGTCTGGAGTCACTGCTGTGGTACGTTTCTGGAGGATTTTGGATGTTTCTGGAGGATTTTGGTGCCTGTGGAGAGGGAGCGCCAGCAGCTGCGCCTCGGCTGCCCAGCGCCGGGAAGGCCAGGTAAGCTCCAGAAGCTCCTGTCAGGGACCCACGTGTGTGGGCACGGGGGGTTTGTAGTGCTCTTTGGAGTTAAGAAGCTGGCTAAGCCATCGAATCGGTATCTGGCTCTGTTAGTTTATTCTTTCCCCATGAGGAAACATCTTTCCCCATGTCTTTCCATAACCTTGTCCTTCAGTGGCCTTGTAGTCACGACTGCACACCCACAGGTTCTCATGGACAAAGTGTTTTGCCTGTTGCCTAAATGACATGAAGTGGTTCTCAAGGATCTGCCAAAATATGGCCTTGAAATCATAATCGTATTAACATAAGCTCATATTGGTGCTGTTTCATTTTGATCTACTTATGTGGTCTCTACAGACTTGCTTTAACATTGTCTTTGTTTCGTCTGGACGTTACAGGGCGGCCTACATAAATGCCTACTAAATTTATTTTACCACTGGCATTAGTGGGATACACTACCACACAGCTCACATGCTGTGCTCACCAACATGATCATGTAAATAAACTCGGGAAAACATTACAGAAATTACTAGTGTGTTTACTTAGTATGTGTGTGCTTTCCTAGGCTGGGAGCTGTATTCCTCCCGTACGCCCTGCGGTGCCCTTGGCTTGGCGTGGTTTTGTTGCACTGGGGAGTCTGGAGGGATGTGCTTTCTTTGTGAAGTCTGAAAATTCACCCCCAGCAGCTATCGTCATGGTTGATGGCAGCACAGCTTTGCTTGGCTTGGTCAGGTGTTTGGTGGGCAGTGGATTGCTGGCAGGGTTGAGCTTGGCCCTGTGCTGGAAAGATCTTAAGGCTCAGGCTGAAAGTTGCAGGTAGAGAGATTGCCTTTGTTCCGAAACGCCTAAGTCTGAATCTGGGTTCAGTCAATAACACCTCACTGGGTTAAGTGCCTGCGCAGGGATGTAAGAGGAAAGGGGTTCCCTGGGTGAGGCATGCCCCGTCTGCTCCCTCCCTGGCAATCCAGCCTGAGGTCCAAAGAGCAGAGTCAAATGGATGACAGATCTTTCTCTGTCCTGCACAGTTGCTCCTACTCATGTTCTCTGACTGCCTGGGTAGAGCTCGGTTTCCCAAAGCATGCCTTTTATAACAGCATACAATGTATTTTTGTCTGCTGTGTTCTCTGATTTGAAATTTAATTTACAAATGTGTATTTAAAATTCAAAACCTCTTTCTCGTCCTTTCTTGCAGGACATTGTGTTGTCTTGCAAGGCAGCCCTGAGGTGACTGAACGTGATAGCATTTTGTAATTTTTGATTGAATAAGTAGACTCTGAAAGTGAAACAAACTTAATGGCTCCAGTGGATGGAATACATGATCCATGGATCATGATTTTCTGAGGAAGAAACCTTGGCTGCTTTGTCCAAATGCAGCAACTTTTTACTTCAGTAAAAAGTTTTGAAGATATAAAGGCGGGAATTAAAGGTCCTGAAATATAAAGTATTAAATACAAAATAATTCAGCAATAACATACATCTTTGTGTAGTCTTTTTTTATGAAGAAAGAACATGTCCATCATATATAATAGACTTTCAGATAGTATTAGCAGGAGCATAAACAGTGTAAACTGCTCTTCTGTATAAAAAAAGGAATTGAATTCAAACGGCCAGAGCTGTTGTTGCTCCAAAAATTATCAATCTTGAAAACTAAATAAAACAGACATACATAACAGAACAGCAAAATAAAAATTTCTTGTCTAGAGGTAATGCTCACTTGCAGCCTCACAGCTGAAGAATTATAGGAACAGCAGATAGTCTCAGCCACTCAGAGACTGCAAGTTTACATGAGAGCCAGGCTGCTTTAAACTGTTGCTTTTCAAAGCTTCTCTCCTGGCCCACATCTGCCAAAGACACAGGCTTAGCAGCCTAAGCCAGATTCTCATTAGAGAAAAAGGATAACAGCGAGAAGAGTAGTTTACAGAAGGAAAAGGATACACATCAGGGAGAGGACAATATCAGGAATTAAAAATCAATTTACGCGGTATGTGGGTTGCTCAAGCTGATGGAGATAACATTTCTGATTATTTCTTTTCTTCTGTGTCTGGTCAGGACTTCTTCAAATATCAGGTCGATGAGATCTGGATAGTGTCACACTATCTCAGGAGCTCTTGAGGATGACGTTAGGAGAAGCAGCAAATTGTTTTGAGTTCATCTTTAAATGGGTGCCTAACAAAAATCTTTTATAGCTACCCCAAAGGGATTCGTAAATAACTAACTACCACCACTATATTTTTTCAAGAATCTATTTTTAATCTTGGCATATCATCTTTGTTCCACTGATTTTTCTAGTTCATTCTCCTTTTGCTTTCTACTCATAGTCAGAACAGAGTTCTTGTTAATACTAGCAATATTTATTTGGATAAATTTAGACCTAATAGTCTTTTTATACTAAAAATTTGATGACATTCATCATAAGTGGTACCTGACCCTTTATGAGCTTTTATCCGTGCAAGAGCAGTGATGCTCAGGATCCCTTGAGCCCCAGTTGTGAAAACACACAAAGAATGAAATTATAACCTTACTGAAGCCAGTGGGAAAACACTTCCTTCAAAGGCAGGGATAAAAGATCACTATTTTGGGAAATGCTGGACATCCATAAATATAAGTGCATATATTGGGTCTCTTTTTATACATCGCCTTGAGAACTACAGTGCTATCTGTTAAAAGAGGCTACAGTACATGTTCTGTCCTCACGGGATTTCTCCCTTTCCAGCTCCCATTACAGTGCCTTTTAATAACTTTTGGAATCTGGGTAGATTTCTTCCTCTTAGAAGTAGTTTATATTTAAGACTTAGAAGCCTTAAATTTCTTACTCTTTGTAATGTATTCTGCAAAGGAGCCATATTCAGCTGACCTCCGTAGTATCGTTACTCCAAGTAAAAGTGTGGGCTAAATGAATTGTCAGGCATCAAACAACAAGCATGCACTTAAACACTGTGGATTTCATACAAATAAATGAGTGTGCACTATTCATTCTCGTACCGTGTGAACACAGCTTTCCTATATTTCTAAGATTTTTTACAAAGCTTCATGATAGTCTTAATTATTCAATACCTATTATGAGCCTCAAAGAGTGGAGCGAGAAGTGCAGTTCCTAGAAATGAAAGATGGAAGTGTTCTCTAAGCTATTTTAATGCTAATTCTTGTTCACTTTTTCGGAGCTTGAGCTTTAAACACCACAAATGTGAAAAGATCAGACCAAATTGAGAAATTTATTTTGGCCATAGACATGAAAATGTGAATTGGCATTTAATCGTGGAAAGTGATTCTGTAGCAGGTTGTTTTAGATTTTTTCCATTGGTGTGAGTCAGCGAGCTTTTATGGGAACAAAATTGCACAGTAGGCTTTAATTGTGCATAATTATTGCACTGCATGGTGCAGAGTACTATATTCTAGGCATTCAACTGCATTCTGTTAAATTTTTTTATTGAACTCTGTGAAGAAGTGTACCTGATGTTATTTGATACGTTTGTTTAATCTGCTCGTGCTTTTTTGTCTTAGGAAAATGAGAATAATTATAACAGAGTATTTTTTCCTTTTTATTTTTCCAGTTTCCAGGTGACTAATATTAGTATATGGGCTACCTGTGAGCATCTGCTAAAATTAACTGGAGTCTTATTTCTGATTTCAGCTGCAAGAATCTTATGAAAGGTCTTTGGGTTTAGGAGTGTAACTTTAAATAATACAGAGTTCAGGTTTTTTTTACATTCGTCCGTGTATTTTTAAGGCTGAATGATACTTGGTGGACTTTCATCTTGTTACTTCAGTAATCTGTAGCTGTTTCCAATTTACTATTTTTCATTTCTGAGTATTTTATGTCTGCTGGATCTGACCGGTGCATCCAGGTAGAACACAGCCTGTGATTCAGCATTAGGAAAATGTTATTTTCTCCTCTATAAGTAAGTAAAACATTTTTATCACTGTGGACCTAGTGATTTGTGAAATCCTGTTGTACTTTGTTTTTCCTCCTGCTAAGCTTTCAAGTTGTCAGGAGTGATCTGATTATTTCCCATCCTTTCACCAATAATGGAACCCAGGCCAGCACTCTGTTGCTCTCATGAATTCAGTATCACAGCTTTCAGTCATCAAAAAGCCTCTATGATGGTGCTGGGATGTGACATTTCTGTGGAAAAACAGCTTTGGATTCGGGAATGGGGTTTTTTGGGGGGATGAAAAAAAGAGAGTCTGATATTATTGTAATTACTCTGCCACAAGATTCTGTAGTTCTCTTTCCCTGCCAGGGATGAAAGTACTGTATAACAAACAGTAGCTCTAGCAGATCTTTTTCCTGTCTGTATTGATGAACTTGCTGCGGTTATAATGTAGATAACAAACCTTACAATAGTCCTCTTTCTTCTTAGCATCTTCCAGCACAGCAACTTCTGTAGCTGGCCTCAAAGAACAAACCCCAGGAAGAATGAATTTTGATTGCACCTCTGCAAAGGCTTTTTTATTCTTCTTGTTTGTATAGTAAAAATGAAGTAGCAGCAAGAAGCTTTATTTTTTTAATCATCTATTCTGTATTATTCCAAGACATTCTGAAGAATATTGTTACAGGTGGGGTGAAGCCAGGCAGGGATCTTTTCCCCCTTCCAGCCTATTTACCTACACTTGTACCTGGTGATCTATATAATTCAAAAGGAACACATGAAAACTTCTCTAATGGCTTTACAGTTCTTTCTGTAAGAACGTGTGCATTCGGGAACAATGCAGGATTGTTGGCATCCCACCCTACTCTGAATTGTTGAATTTTACCAGGGAGGTGAGCAGTGTCTCTAGCTTTTGTCATTTCTGCTTCACTACTTACATCAAGGGGAAGTAACTGTACAAACACAAAGTCCTGTCTGACGCCTGCCTTCCTACAGTGCTCTCAGGCAGGAGTGCAGAGAGAACAGACACCTCTGTGGGAGGGTGAGGGGTAACTGTTGATAGGAACTGTGAAAGGAAACATTTAAACACATTTTAAGATCTTTTGCTTTTTTACAGGCACGAGCTGTTAAGTGAGGTCTGATCCTCAGATAAATAAGGTCATTTTGCAATACGGCAGGTCTAAATGTTTATTTACTTCAAAAGCCATTGCATTTCCAGAGATAATAAAGTCTTTGACGAGGTGCCATAGAACTGCATCAACTGTGATACTTCAGTCTGGGGTTTTTGTTCTGTTTTTTTAAAAACAGTGTTGTGGGGCTTTTTTTTCTTTTACCTTGCTTTAGCTTGTAAGGGGACAGGAGGAGGAATGAGCAACAACAGAAAAGAAGAAATTCTTACTGATTATCTTATTGCCTTAGAAGACAATTTGGATGTCATCCCAGATTATACACCTGCCCCTCTAATGTACATCTGAAACAGTATTAACACCAAATCAGACATCTGTGTGCTAGATGTGTTCAGCTGCTTGCAAGTGTGCTGCTGCTGCATCTGCAGAGAACAGCCTGAGCTTCCTCCTGTGCTTAGCAAGGAATGGCAAGAGGAAAGAGCAGCCTTCCCACCCAGGCTCACCACCCAATTCAGAAAGGTCTGTTTGGCATTTCACTCTTCAGTTTTCATCCTGCTTGCTCTAACACCCATAATGTTCTCTAGCTCACATCCAGAGTCAGGTTATGCTTCAGAATTACAAAAGCAATTAAAATAAAAATGTTTTGTGGACGTACTGTTAGCTGGACAGATGCCAGCATCGAGGTCCTGATGGATCTCTGATGGGAGGTCAGGGCAGTTTTTCCATGCAGGGCTGAAGCCTGAAATGGAGAAGATCAGAATGGCCTGGCTGCAGCAGTTACTCAGACATACTCCTCTAATTGTTCTTAGCCAGTACGGTTAAATTAATTAAATTTACTTAAATACTTGCAGCCTTTCAAAGAGAGCTGAAGCTTTTTTGCAGTTCAGGTGAAATTACAGGCCAAGGCAGGATAGTGAAAAGGTTTACCGTCTTTATTTATTCATATAAATGTATTTATATTTTCGTATTTTGCTAATACTTCTAACTATAAACTAGTCCCAGAGTGGAAACACCCATTTATATTTGACATCTTTTGTGAGATAGCTTCATTTATAATGCAGAAAAAAGACTGATATTCAATAGGTCCCTCCTTTCAGGTTCCTTTTCCAAAGACTTCATTTATAGGTTGCCAGGTAACCAGAAGTCTTTGACTTTTAAATAATACTTCATACAGGTACAAAAAGTGAGATTCATTGCCATTCAGTGAGCTGAAATGGCAAGAACTATCTGAAATGAACAGTAGTCTTAGCAAACGCCTATGGAGCTGACCGCTGATACGCACGCACGCAAACGTGGAAGAAGCAATTTCAGTGGCTGTATGGATCAAATTTCAAGTACAGATAGTGTGTATTTTCCTAGCTGATTATTAAATTGAATCTGCATATTCTTACTTAAGGTCATGTTGGTGTTCAGTAGGTAAATCATATTCTTCATCTTCTCCAGGAAAACCAGGTGTGTGCTGCTCCCAGTCTGCTTTTGCTTCTCCACCAAGTTGGCTTGGGTTTCTGCAGTATGAAAGAGAGGGATAAAAAAGATAGGAGTAATTGAAATATTGTCAGCATTAACATAACCATCCAAATGTCCCTAGAGGACAGCAGCAGCTCTTCCTTCCTCCTCCTTCTACCTTCATCTTAGAAGAAGGAGCCCAGTGCTGTGCATTACCCAGGTTCACTCATGGAGCTGGGAGAAATGTGGAGTGCCCCAGAATGAGCTTAGTAACGGATCCGCCAGTTTTTCAGCCATCTACAAGGCTATGGCTCAGCTACCATTTAGGTAGCTACCTTATTCTAAGGATCTAATCCAATATAAGTCAAAGTTAAACACGTGCTTATTACTGCCCTATGCTAACTGGCATCAGTGAGAGGATGCAGTTGATTTTAGTGTAACTAAACCCTGTTTAACTAAAGCCCCCCAGTCCTGACTGTGAGTAGGGGCAGGAGAGGCCAAGCTGGGACTGGAGCCTGGGGAACAGGATCTTTATGTATCTCAAAAGTTGTTGGTGTGGCCGAAGACAGAATCAACTTTCACAGCAGTTAAAGTGGCAGCACGGAGCTAGCCTTGCCAGCAAGAAGCTCCTGCAATAGGATTGCTTGAAGACTCCACCTGCCCTAGCTGGTTTTGTGGTGAATCTTGCAAAAGAGCAGCTTTTAGTCTGCATCTTGCGGCGGTGAGCCCAAGGGGCAGTTTGCCTGCCTCGGAGTGATTGCCTCTGATTCTTGTGCCTCTCTGATGTTTACCACCAGGGCAGGAGCTGCGGTGCAGCCCTGTCAGCAGGGAGCTGCCCTGAGGCCAGTATCTTGTTTCATACAGTTCCCTGAGAGTCCCAATGTGGCAACGAATTTCAGTTCTTGCCCGAGTAGCTTTGAGTTTAAGCTCTCCATGCAACAACATCTTTCCTTTCCCTTTAGAGTCTGGCTTTTGAAAGTTTTCTTTTTCACAGTGTTTTTACTGTGGAGGTACTTCTGAGGTCATTGCGAAATATCTTACTTAAATGTTCAAACCAAATCAATTCTATTTCCAGAACTTTGTCGTAGCAGCAATGTATTAGGACAACTTAATAAAATGTTTATATCAATGTCTGAAGTTCACAGTAATCTGGGAGTGTGCAATGACATCTGTAGGATAAGTTATACAGCTCAGGACTGAAACATGACCATGGTACAAAGTATATTGTTTGGAAATCTACTGTCAGACATGAAATCCAGCTTTGCAATTTTTGCTTCAGAATTTACACTGATGACTTCTTTATTGTAAATGAGAGACACTTACATGCCATCCTTTGGGCATTCCAGTCCAATCTGAGTACTTTGGGATCAAAACTGGTGCAGAAAACACAGCCTGCGTACCAATAAAAACAGCCAGACTTCTCCTAGCAGTGTGCTTATGTTAGCTATTCAGATAAGGTAAAACTGATAACACATTTATCAGGTGTTTTGCTACATCTGTCCTTCTGATGAAGTGCTCTGAAATTATAGCATAAAGACTGCAGGTTTATTTCAGCAGAACCCAAAAGTCTTAATCCTTTATTGCTGCAAAAGCAAATAACTCTCCTTCTAATCAGCCTAAAACAGAACAGAACACAGAGAAGATGATTCCTTCCCCGCAGTCACTGCAGTTCTTGGGTAATGGGTTACCCATTTGTACCTCAGTATGTTTTTATTTATATATGTCAAACTAGGAGTAGTTTAGTAACATAAAGTAGAAATTTGGCATCCATGGCCTGCATTTCTCAGTTTGCACTCCTACCAAAACCCAGTAAAAACTCACAGATACACACCTCCCAAAAGTACCAAAAAGCCTACATCAAACCTAATACATCAATTTGCTAGAATTGCAAATGGAAGTGATTCATGTCTTCCAGATACTGGCTTCCTCCTATTAGTTCAGAAAGAGTAAGGAGATGTGGGGGAGCTGGAAAAGCTCGTTTCAACAGCTTGTTTTCATTCATAATTCAGTTGGGGTTGGACCCAAACCTGTCGAGGAATTATTGCAGTTGATTGCAGTAGGATTGTAGTATCCAGCCCTTTACTAAGCAGATAGAGAAAAGAAAAGCTTAGAAACTAAAGACAGCAATGTGATGCAATGGCATATTCCAGTCAAATCACAGCCAAATCCTTCACACCATACTCAAGTGTTAGGCTGTTTCCAGGTGAAGACAGCAAAATTGTTTGTAATGACTCAGAAATGTTCAGAGTTTCGTGGTCGATATCACAGAAAGATGACTAAAGTTTAAATAGGCAGACTTGGATGTCTTGCAGTCCACAACACTGAAAAGAGGATTTTTAAAAGGGCATCTCTAGCCCTGTGATGCTTTTTTTAAGTCGTGAAATGTGGGGTAAAATAGCTAATGTAAGAACATATTCCAAAGGCTTAAAAAACCTGACATGGGTAAGAAAGTATACTCTCAGCTTTATGTCAGTCCTGAGCAAAATAATGGAAAAGTTAATAAGGGTTTTAAATGGTAGAGATTCAAAGGACAGAAATATAATAAATGCTAATGAGCGCAGTTTTTCTGAAAAATATTGCTTATGCAGCAAACCTGATTTTGAATGAGATTATAAATGGGTTGATAATGGTGGTTGTGTAGATATTTTGATAATATTTTCCTTATATTCTGATGAAAAATTTTGCTTTCTACAGCATCAGTGAAACATGACGCATTACAAATGAGCTAATGGATAGATCTCAAAAATGAGATATCATTGCAAATTATTACAGAACTCTTAAAGTGCTCTAGGGAGATTGGTTCAGGGAATCTTAAACAAAATGTTGCAGATAGATAGACCGAGCAGCCAGGGCTAATCAAGGGTTGGAGCCAGGCATCCCCTCTGGGAATCCAAAAAACTTGGATGTATTTCAACCATCCGAAATTACTGGACATTTTCATCAAATCCAGCTGCAAATACACGAATTAAAGCCTGCGGCAGTGTTGTAGGATAAGGGGAGGGTATCCCAGTTTGCTGTATAGGTTATTTGATAATCTGAGCCCACACACAAAATGCAACCAATGCAAAAAGATAAGCTATAAAGGGCACATCTGCAGAAGAGAGAATTTCCTGGAAAACAGCAACTTTAAAGATGTTTTAGGAGATCAAGTGAAATTCAATGCAACTTGCCAATGTGATACTGTAGAAGAAAGGAGGAGGAGGAAGAAAGAAGCACAAGCTGAGGAACAGCTGATAGGACTAAGAAGGTATCTCCCAGGTGTACCATCCTGGTGACACTAAATGCAATAATGCTTTTTGATGTGAAACGCTGACTTAAAAGATGTAAAAAGCTGGATACCATGTAGAAAACAAACAAATATGACTAGAGGGCCAGAGGTAGCACCTTGATATAAATGGAAGAAATAATCAGAAAGACCACACACAGGTGACAATACATAGGTGACTGGAATAGACTGTAAGTACTTTTTCAAGGGCTGTTTAACTTAAATTAGTCACAACAAGAACTAGTGTCTGGAAGCAAAAGTCAAACAAATACAAATGAGAAACTGTACTCACATTTTTAAGGAACTACAAAAAGAAATGTAGGTGTCTTCATCTTCATCTCTTGAGGTCTTCAGGTTCAGAAGGGTATAGATACTTTAGCCAAACAGAAGCTACTGTACTCACTGAAGGAGGACTGGGTGATTGTCATGGGATCCACCTAACCTGTTCACTTCTGATCTTAAATGTAATGAACCTATGAACGAAAAAGCAGAGCTTTCATTGAAGACAGTTAAATTTTGCCTAGAGAAGTACTGCAGCATAATTCCAGGTTTTTGAAAATTGAACAAAGTTTTTGGTTCTGAATACAAATCCTGCCTTACAGTCTTGCTGTTTGCACACATCACAGAATTCTTGAGCTATTTAATACTCATTAGTGAAGCATTATTAATCCACAACACTGAAGGACAGGAGGTATAATTTAGAGAAATCCTTACGGGAAGGATCTCATGGGAGATAAAAAGGAATTACAGTGTTTCCATTTGACTAGAAAGACAAATCATGGCATTCTAATGCAGTTATTTTTTAGTGTTGCAAATTTAAAATTCTGCAGAAAACTTCGGTTTCCGATGGGTGCTATAGGGTTAGGGAGTACTTTTCATTTTTAACCTGTGTGTTATATCTACCCTTGGTCTACGGGATTCTCACCTTTTGTGTTCTATAAGGCTTTCCAGTACTGTAATGTGTTGGAGAATCACTGAACTGTTCAGCTCACTATCTTGGGATTATTTTCTTTTTTACTCACTAGCAGTTCAACCTGTCAAAACCAATTATTAAGCAATTTGTAACATAGTAGAGACATAAATGGTCTCAAAAATCTTATGCCTGAAAAAAAGAGCAATGGCTTGCTAGAGCTCCCATATCTGTAGAAATCCATAATAACTTGTTTCCCAAAGGTTAGTATACTTGAAAAGAATTTGGAAGGTTAGAATATTTGGCAATTATCCATCTGGCTTTTTTATAATCCCTCTACTGAGATAAACATTGCCATCTTGTGCAATGGCCACCTCCTCACTGTGGAGCAGGGGCGGCCTTCCTCAGACAGAAGGCCTTGCAAAGACAGTAGTGCCTTCAGCTGTGCAAACTGGTATCAAATGGAGTTGTCACTCCTGGTCAGCTCATGGCTGTATTAGACAGGTTTTCTTAGCAGAAACCTTCAAGTTTGCACTAACTGAGCCAGATCCACCATGAAAAATAATATGGCCATGTCAGTATGGCACTCCAGAAGCAGGGCTTTTTTCCTCCACTTTCTCTTAACATTTAAAAAGAGCTGACCCACCCCCCACCCCCCCCCCATCCACCCCATAACACATCCCAGGAGAAAGAGGGAAAAGCTTTATGGCCACCTGCTCAAGGAGAGAGAGAAATGCCTCTGTGCATGGGAGTCACTTCCTACATTTCTGGTAGGCATTGTAGAGAGAAGCATCTCTCAGGGACACATCCCAGCTCCCCTTGGAAGGACGTGCCTCCCCTCAGTTTGAGAAGCTGGACCTGTCATTTCTCACAGCTTAAAAGTAAGAGAAGCAATGCCTTGGAAACAGCAGTCTCCATGAGCAATGCTGCAATCAAAGTGGAAATGAAACAATGGTGCTTTACACAGCACAGTCACAGAAAGGGTACAGGCTGATACTATATTCCAAAATGTTTCAGTGTGGGAGGCAAATTATCTCAGTCAATAACAGCAAAGTGAGAAAATAAAAGAGCTTGTATTTTCACTTAACAAAAGGAAATGGATGTTTTGACCACATTTAGTGCTTCCTCTGCTGATTCTCACTGGATTCATTCCATAGTGGTGTTAAAGACATAAAGTATTTACATTTAATACTGACATTTATTTTTACTGCAGCACTACATAACTTCCAGAGCAGCAACCTCCAGTCTGGGGCTTCCTACAACCCCTGCAGTCAGGCTTGACCTCAGTGTTGGTAATACAAGACTTCACCATTTCAGGACACAAATACCAGGCGAAGCCCAAAACAGGAGAGAAACCTCAGCCTGTAGGAGTCTCTTACTGCAAATCTGTTGAGCCTGGTCTAAAATGGAAGATAACAATTATTCTCTGGCATCCCCCAAGCCTCAATGATTTGCTCACTTCTTATTTCCTTTCCTTTCCTAAGCTGTGTGTACATATACCTCACCTAGCAGAGGAGGAATTCATGAAACTCCACTATCCTACCCACTTCAGGTTTTCTGTGTGAAAAAGTGATCTTTGGCTCTGTTTCTCTAAGCATTGTCTTGGGTACAGATCCTCTGCCAAGGATTTCTTTTGGAGATGGGTGCTGAAAGTTGGAGTGTGGTTTGTTCTAAAAGTCCTGCACAGCCTCCAGAGCTACACTGCAGCTGCAGAGTCCCTGAGTCAATCATTCATTTGGAGACTCCTGTACATGTCTCACATAGATTTTGTAAATGCATTTTTAAGCTTAACTTACATGTAGACAAAACCCAAGACCAACTCTAAAACTTGCAACCACCTATATGCAAAACATTTCCTAGGGAACCTTCCTGCCTTAGCATCCTTTTAGGATTTTGATTGATGTTTTGCAGTTCCGAGTTTCTTTCTCCCTAGAGAGTCTTTTCTTCCTGTAGGTAGTATACAAGTCTGAGTTAAAACTTCGTATTTTTACAAATACCGGTTCCTTCCTCCCAGGTAGTATCTGGAGATAATATCTAGAGAGACTATCTTTCTAGGATAGTGTTTCCAGATAACTTCTACTCCTTGTCAAATGTTTATTTAGGAGCAAACCAGGCAAAGTCCATCCTGGAAGAATTATTTCCTTTGGCCTAGAGCCAAGCCTTTTATCTATTTGAATGGATGTGCTGTAAAACTAATGACTCTTGAGCGGTCTGTATTGCTAGCTCTTTTCTGTGTGCAATGATTCTTCCTGATAGCTCTTAAGTCAAAGAGAAGTTAAGACTGGAAGCTACAATAACAAAGAAAAGTCACCCAACAGTTGGGCAATCAAAGTAACATTCACGAAACATGGGGTATATCAGCTGATATATACACAAAGATTGGATTTGTCTCACCGCTTTACATGCTGTCTTTACAGTGTAGGTATTACAGCTGTTATTTGTGCTAGGAGCCCTTTTTGTCAACAGAAAGAAAGTGGTACTCCTGGGGCTGCAGGCGTATTTTACACATCTTCTTTAGAATGGCATCAGTCAGGCTGTTGTTCCACTGAGGAAGATCTTCACTGACATCAGGCAATCCTGGAGTGACAGTGTCAGATGTCAGAGCGGGCCTTGTGGCAGCAGGTTGGCGTTTACAGCTGTTTAAAGCACGTATTTTCTTAGTAGGAATAGTATGCCAAGGAACAAAGAGAGAAGCTATTGTCAAGAGAGGAGGGAATGAGGGGGAGGGAATTAGACATTCAGAGAGCAAAGAGAAAAAAGTGATAACGAAAATATTTTCCATAGAAGTGATAACTAAAATATTTTCACATGGACTTTATGTAATGCTTCAAAAATTATATAATAGCACTTGGTTTGCTCCAGACAAAGGAGTTTCTGTATTTTTCCAAAACAGAAGAGCTCTGCTTACCTGCTATGGGAAGTCATAACAATTTATTCATCATATATATATACTGATAGGTAGTCCTGTTTGTGCTTTAACAACCACTTGGACAGAATATGGTACCACATAAACGCAGGTGAAAACACCATTGAACAAATAGTTTGGGATCCCATTTCCTATTTATTTCCATGTTCAGTTTCAGGATTTGGATCTGTAAGACAGTGACAGGCACTTCCTTGTCAATGTTTAGTAGACGAATTTCAGAAGTAAAGGAAGCTACACAGATGAAGTAAGCCTAACGGCATGCCCAAAGCAAATGAGGAACCCCCACACACACACTGTCCAGGGACATCAGAAACAAGCATTGCAAGCAACGCAAACGTTAACTCCTAGGTAAAGTGTGTGCTCTAAATTTAGATTAGGTCATGTTCCCATTTGCTTGTTTTATATTTTCTCTGCTTGACTTACATTTACCAATATAGTACTAAATTGCCAGATAGTCCCATTACACTGTTAATATTTGCCTCTGCATTTCAGTGACAGCTAAAATGCAGTGAAGAAAAAATGCAGTCCTCCCATGAGTCAACACCGAGCTGGTGGGGAAATATGCCACTGCCACAGAGTTAATTCATTTACCAGTGTAAGTGGCGGGCAGGAGACACGCAGAGCTGCTGGGGACTGGTGGGGAGCAGTATTCCTGTGCCCACAGGGCCCTGACGCGAGGCAGTGTGCTTTGAGGAGCCTTTACTGCTTGTCCCTCCCCAGGCAGGATCTCCTTCCAGGGCTGGGCTATGCAGCACTGCAGGGAGGCACCAAAGCAGGCCAAGCCTGCCCCGCATCTCCATGCCATTCTGTCCTCAGGCTGTAATTCAAGGCTCTCTGGGCTCGCTTCCCCAGTCGCCTGCATGGCAATGCTTTTGCTGTGACTGGTGTGCATGGGACTTTGCATCAGACCCAGCGTGCTGCTGCTAGCCCAAGATGGCAGGCTGCTGACCTGGAGCAAGGCTGCAGTCTCCATCATTCAAGCACAGATTATCCTCCAAAGCTTTCTCAGATTTCCCTGGCTACCTGTGGGCTAGGGTGGAGGAACAGCCCAGCATGCAGCAGCATGGAACACCTGCCCCAAGAAGCCCTGGTGATACGCACTAGCCATGAGGACAGCAGGAATGAGAACAACTCAGGTCGGTAATTGGAGTCTGGTGGTTCAACTGGACAGTGACTGAAGGTTCAGTGCTTCCCAGAGCCTGTGGTGATGGCATATCCTGGAGCCAAAACTCCTGAAATTCACCCAGTGTTTTCCCTGAGAACAAGAACTGAAGTCCTGCATTCTGGCCAAATTTCAGCTCTGACAGATTTTACATGTTTTACTTAGAAACCTAGATATGGCTTTCCCTATACCTACAAATTACTATGTAATGTTAATTGTGCTGCTCTCCCCAGGGGTAGCTATACCATTGCAGCAACAGGTGAAGCACTCTGTCTTTTTTTACAGGCTATTTAAAATTGAATTTGTTGAAGTTCCTGCAAGGGAAGGAACTATATAATGCTAAAGTACATGTTCCTTAAACTGAGAAGTTGGATATTTTGAGCCTTGGCATTATGTATATATTGTAAATGAGAAAGAACAGGGTGGCAGAAGTGCTCTTGCTGTGGTGACACGCTGCTAGGACTCCTTAGAAGCAGGTCAGAAAGCTGTCATTAGCTTGCTTCAGGCTAAACCCCATCAGCTGAGTTTTGAAGAGAGTCAAAATGATTCTGTAATAGCTCAGCTGGGCATGAGTGCAAGTCCTGATGGTAATGAGATGGCAAGCACAAGAAGGAAGCAAGGAGATATTTTTTTGCTTCTCCTTGCAATAGTAAAGCTTAATATTGCTATAAAGAGATTTTTCAGGAGACTAAGAGTGAACCATCAAGATTATTTAGAAGATTGCCAGTTGGTTTGTTAGCAAAAAAAGAAGAGCATGTACTCTGAACTGCATGTGACAGCCATTTCCATAGATTATTGTCCTTGCAGATTCATAACAAAAATTAAGGAGAATTCAATTGTGAGAAGATGCATTTTTACAGAATTTCTTTCTATCTTGTAGCTTTAAGCAACTAGCTACATTCAGAGAAAGAAATCTGAAGTTCTTTTTGAGGGCAATAGCATAACAACATGCAAAAGTATGAACCTCTGTTAAAAGATGGGATAGAAAAGTATATGGCATAGAAGAGTTTTACTTGACAGCTTAAAAATATGGCATTAGAAACTAAGTATGCTCTTAAACAGGAGCTTTGAATTGTATTTTGAAGCCATTAACATCTATTTGATGACCTTAAAGGTCCTCTTCAACCAAAATGATTCTAGGATTCTATTTGGACAAGGCAGTTTAGAAGTTACACGGAGAAAAGTGAGATTTGATTCAGTGTGCTGGGGATTGTGCTACAAGGCTCACCGTGGTGATTTCTTGAACCAGGTGTTGTGCTTCGGTGCCACTGTGCTTCAAAGGGGAGTCTGAATGGATATTTCAGGAAGTGTGTTCAATACGGTTGATTCATGATTATTGAACAACCCCAGGTATGAGTACAAGTTGGGGACAGACCTGTTGGAGAGCAGTGTAGGGGAAAGGGACCTGGGGGTCCTAGTGGACAGCAGGATGTCCATGAGCCAGCAATGTGCCCTTGTGGCCAAGAAGGCCAATGGCATCCTGGGGTGTATTAGAAGGGGTGTGGCTAGCAGGTCAAGAGAGGTTCTCCTCCCCCTCTACTCTGCCCTGGTGAGGCTGCATCTGGAATATTGTGTCCAGTTCTGGGCCCCTCAGTTCAAGAAGGACAGGGAACTGCTAGAGAGAGTCCAGCGCAGAGCCACGAAGATGATTAAGGGAGTGGAACATCTCCCTTATGAGGAGAGGCTGAGGGAGCTGGGTCTTTTCAGCTTAGAGAAGAGGAGACTGAGGGGTGACCTCATTAATGTTTATAAATATGTAAAGGGCAAGTGTCAAGAGGATGGAGCCAGGCTCTTCTCAGTGACATCCCTTGACAGGACAAGGGGCAATGGGTGCAAGCTGGAGCACAGGAGGTTCCACTTAAATTTGAGGAAAAACTTCTTTACTGTAAGGGTGACCGAACACTGGAACAGGCTGCCCAGAGAGGTTGTGAAGTCTCCTTCTCTGGAGACATTCAAAACCCGCCTGGACGCGTTCCTGTGTGATATGGTCTAGGCAATCCTGCCCCGGCAGGGGGATTGGACTAGATGATCTTTCGAGGTCCCTTCCAATCCCTAACATTCTGTGATTCTGTGATTCTATGATTGAGACCTGGGCTTAGTGTATGTGTTCATTTTAAGTTACAGCTCCTTTGGCAGGTCTGGGACATAAATAAAGTCATTTCCTTTGGTGCCTCATTCCCAAAGGATGCAAAAAGGACCATCTCGTTTCAGGAGGAGACTTGCTTTACTTACTTTTTCCAGCCTGTCTAATCAGGCTTCTCTCCATTTGGGGCCACAGATGCTGGCCTTTTTTTTGGCCTCTCTAACAGCCACTGCAGTGTCAAGGGACAGAGAGAAGTGCATCTCTTTCCTCACTTCAAGAGTGGAAAATTAACTCTTTCACTTTCTTGCCAGGCAAAGTGCACTCCTACCTAGTCACAGCAATCCACAGACCTCCTAGTGCATTTGGTTTACTTCAGACAATGCTGTAACTGAGTGAAGGCTTTGAACAGCTTTAGTGTCTTTAATTTACTAAGGTGATCAGAAAGCAGGTGGTGTATTGTTCAACAATTCCAGATATGACTAAGTACGATAATTATGTGTTTTGGTGCTGTAAATTATTATGAATTAACATCAGTTAAAATCACCAGAGCAACTACTGAAGAGCTGTGTAAATGCGTGTCTTGCTCTGTAGTCTGTGTGCTGCAGGTCCTGTGAGGAAGTTAGCTGAAATCCAGCGTATTGGTGAGGAGGCTCAGGTGTTGCACAGATTTTTCTGTATCTTGGATAAACCATTTAGTCTCACTGTCCCCATTTTCTTCTCATGTTGCTTGCCAATTTGTAAAATACACTGGAAGTAGTGAAGTGCTTTGATCTATTTATTTAGACGGAATGATGTGGAGCAGAGATCGCTTTTTATTGTGTATCATGGAAACACATTTGAAATCCCCTTCTCTATCCTTCAGATAAGCAAACACTCGCAATATGATATTCCAAGAGGATGGTATTTCAGCAGGTAACGCTGCACATTGTTAAATAAAAGATGGCAGCTTTCCATATGTCACCTTTCTAGAGGTAATGTAATTAGATTAGAATTCATTACGGATATGCAGGTTACACAGCACATCCATTGCCCAGATTGCATAACCCAGTCTCTCATGCTGCCAGAAGAAAAGGAGCCAAGCAGTTAACAGCACGGGGGTTGTTAGACTGTGTTGCCTAAAACCAAACTCTTAGGGAAATAAAGAAGAAACACATTTCACACATGACTTGTACTTATTTATGTTATTAACTATCATCATAATCTGCCAAAGAAGAAAAATATAATTCAAGCATAACTCACCAGAAGAATACAAAGGGATCTTAACAGTAAAGAAGAGGCTTATTAGATTTCAGAAAACAGAAAGAAACCTTAAGTTATCTGAATGCAGTCCTTAATTATTTAAATTTTTAATGAAAAATAATTTTGGAAGCTAACATGAGCTGTCTCACACAAATTGATTTCTTAAAGCATTTAAAATCATTTGGATGCTTCACTTTTGTCTGTGTTGTTTCTTCCTTTTATTCCCACAGCACCTTCCCCTCTGCCTGTGCAGATCAGAGTAGCTGCCTTCTGCAGAACAGCAATCTTGTTTTGTTTACCTTGTGTTTCAAAGAGAATTGAACAAGCGCAGGATTTGCTTTCTCTAAACAAATACTGGCAAGACAAAGGTATCACAGCTATTCTAGGGACAAGAGGTTTGTTGAGATGGAGAACAGTAAAGACGGGCAAGAAAAAAAAGTCAATGTGTTTTTATCTGAAAAAAAAGTTAATCCTTTTCACAGCCTCATTTTCTTTGCTTTTGAGATAGCTCTCCTTTTTCATTTAAGTTTTAGAGTTTTTCAGCTAAAGGAAGCAAGAAACCAAGCTATTTTCTTTGTTCCTGTCAAATAGCTTGAACAGTTTGAGAACAGAAACCAGTCAGAGCAGTGTGATTAGTGTAGCCAATTAGGGTGGATTTGCATATTCACAACACAGCTATCGAGAAATAATTCTGCAGAGATAATGCAAGCGTGGCAATGCCTGTCTGCTAATCAGAGCACTCTGGCTCCCGTGCTATATGGTAATTGAGAAATAACCATGGAGTGATTCTGCAGATTTGGGACCCCAACCCAATCCACGTGCTGGCACTACACAGCTGGGGAAGAAAGTGCATTTGTAAGGCAGTAGCAATACGATACCCCTACACACTGGAAAAGGTTAATCTACAATCCATTTACCTTAAATGCAACAGCATCTGTCAAATGAGTTTGTTCTTCCAAAATTCATTCCAGCTACAACTTGTGCTAACTGCCACTTTCGGGGACCCAACCTCATCAGGAGTTTGGGGGACTTGGCTTTTGATGAGATGGCAGTTGGCCAAGGCCTGAGTGCCATGCAGCCCCTCCTGCCCTTCAGCTCAGCCAGTGGTCCATGGGCATGGCGTGGTGCTAGACGGCGCACTACACAAGATGCAGAAGGTGAGCTTTGCGCAACGGCCTAAAGGATGGGCGATAAATCTCTGCCGCCTTCTGCCCCAAGAGGCCTTTCACCAGGGTGTTATCCAAGGACCAGGCAAGAAAGCAAACAGCCCTTCAGGAAACTTTGTAGACTCTGTTGGATAACAAACTGCGGCAGATGATCACAGCAGCTTTATTATATGTGAAAGTGAAAAATCACCTTATATACTACAGCGCCAACAATCCGTGCTCCATCTCAGTGTTTTTCTGGCTCCCACCACCTGTCATCTCTTACCGACAACTGCATCGCTGTAAGCTTTCAGGTGAGCATGACTGTGGCCAAGCGAGTGGTGCGCAGAGCCAGCTGACACCCTGTGCCCATGTAATCTGCATCTTCAGGATGCTCTGTTTTCTCACCAAGGGGCTGTCTCCCTCCAGGAAGATATATTTTTATAATCATCTGTGATAGGGATTTTATACCTATCTCTGGAATACTCACTGCTGATTTATCTAGTCCAGTAACCTATGTAAGATTTTTTTTTTAATGGTCTCAGTCTATGAATATCCAAAATTGTCTCTTTCCTTCCTATCCCCTTTGTGGCACCAGCTCTTTATTAGAAAGTTAATAAACTTTGTGTATGTTCTAAAGATACTATTGAAAACTGCAAAATTGTGTTCTGCATTTTATAATTGGTGTGGAAAAAAGGGGGAGATCTAATCCTATTGGGCCTTCTCTCTCTTTTGCTCTCTCTTTCCCTTTTTCCCTTTCGATGGTAAGCAGCAAATTTTAATTAGCTTCATTTCCACAATTCAGTCATGCATATGTAATCTTTGTTCACACTTTTATAAAGTAAAATTAAGTGAAAGAAATTGGGTAATAATAGAAAGCTTGTCTGAGCAGAACAAATGTGAATTATCAAACATAAGCAAAGATGACTGGGACTACAGGGCTTGAAGTTGTGCAAGGTTTGAGGTGATTTTTCTGAAACAGGAATGCATAAATAATGCATAGAAACAGGTGCTGATTATCCTGTTTTGGGCATCTTTTGTTCATTACATACTTGGGCTGCTGAGGTACAGTGATAACCACTGAATGTGAGGAGACTGCTTAATAACAGCTTTCTAATGTTTCTCTTTTATCATGAGCTGAAAGTGTCACATGAGCTTGTCTAGTTAATAAAAATCACTTTGTGAACCCACTGTTCTTAGATTTGGTATTGGAGCAGATCACTGTACTGGGCCTCCCTCTTGATTATAGCTGCAAAAGCTGTTCTGCTGTTTTGCATTGCAATTTAAAGATTTCCTAATCCATATACACACCCTCTAATTAAATGTTTCCAGGGGTTACCTTGGGAGCCTTCAGTGCTATGGTTTGAAACTAAAACTAAAGAGTGCATTAAATTCATTCCCCCTGGGGTGAGACACAGGAGGGAGGAAGTACGTTTTCATCCCCTGCTACTCTAGATTATTTGAAAGCATGAACATGATCGGGATTACTAACTTTACTGGTTTTGTTATCTAACATGAGAAGATGGAAATTTAAAGGGAGACAATCGATGTGTCTAAATCTAGAGTTCAGCTTGTTTTATAACTTTTGAGAAGACTCTTCACAGTCTAAACAGTTATTTTAAGAAGCTACCGGTTCATCAGCAGCAACTAAAAACCAGAATCTCCTGTTGATGTAAATCAGTCTGTGGCTGCACAAGCTGACACAAACACTGCTGCAGCAGATGCCGAGGTCTTCATTAAAGCAAATGTAAAGTAGTGATGCATGTTGGCATTAGTGCATACAGAAGTAAAGTCTGAAGCCCAGTTAATGTTCAGCTTATGAGCAGATACTTTCTCTTCAGTGCCTGTTCACACATTCAGCCTGACCCCACCAACCTGACAGCTTTAGGAGAAACACCTCTTTTTGTCCCTGAGAAGGATCTCCTATTACAGGAAGTGAATTTCAGATTTGGGTTGTTTTCTTTTTTTTTTTTTCCTAAACCTGCTTTGCTGACAGTGAGGAGGGATAGCCAAGATTTAGGTTAATGGTTAACAGAGTAGCTATAACCACACAGAAACTCTGACTTCCTCCTGCTGGGGCCGGGACTAAAAGCTGCCTTTTCTTGCAGAAGGAAGAGGCAAGCGTTGAAAGGAGAGCAGGTCACACTGCAAAGGGCTGGAGAACGGCAGCTTCACTCAGTAGAGAAAAGAGGACGAAAATCCAAAAGGAGCAAGAGGTGTTTGCCACAAAGATAGGTAAGAGCTGAAAGACTTTCCTGCTCGGCTTATTGACTCGGTGGCTGTTTCTAACAAAACTCACAGGTGTGGCTATTTGAGACGCGTTCCTTGTACGTGACTGCTCTGACCTGTGCGTCTCGGTCAGAGGGGCAAAGCGAGAAAGGATCTATTTGCTGTGAATTTGAACATTGGAGAGGGCAGGAAGGCTCTTCCTCTATCCCCCTCCCGCTAGGGGCTGCTCATGGCAGGACAGACATCCTCTTCAGACTGTTCTCATCTCATTGACCACAGCCACATCCCTGAGTTTGAAGTGTCTCTTTGGATCAAGATCACTTTGGCCTCAGTATATGTCTGCATCTTTGTTGCGGGCATCTTGGGCAACAGCATTACCATCAAGGCCACCAGGATCCTGCAGAAGAAAGGCTACCTGCAGAAGGAGGTCACAGACCACATGGTGAGCCTGGCCTGCTCTGACCTGCTGGTCATCCTGCTGGGCATGCCCATGGAGTTCTTCAGTGCCATCTGGAGCCCCTTTTCGACCCCCAATGGCAACGTGGCTTGCAAGCTCTACTACTTCCTCTTTGAAGCCTGCAGTTATGCCACTGTGCTGCATGTGGCCACCCTCAGCTTTGAGAGGTATGTGGCTATCTGCCACCCCTTCAAGTTCAAGGCAGTCTCTGGACCCCGCAAGGTGAAGCTGCTCATCACCTTTGTCTGGGGGACATCTGTCATAGTGGCTCTGCCCCTGCTCTTTGCCATGGGCACAGAATATCCCCTGGAAACCATCGAGGGCTACCAAGGTATGACTGCCTGTGTCAAGCCTACGGCCAGACACCAGCTCCCTGAGCTGAAGCACAATATGACCATCTGTACCAGCCTCTCCTCCAAGTGGTCTGTCTTTCAGGCCAGCATCTTCAGCGCCTTTGTTGTGTACATCATAGTGCTGGGATCTGTCACCTTCATGTGCCGCAGCATGATGAAAACCCTGATGATCCACAAGGAAGGAACTGTGGCAGTGAAGGGTGGACTAAGACACCAGGAGCAGTACCTAAGGAAAAGTGAGAGCTCAGAGGGCAAGAGCTCCAGGAGACAGATCATTTTATTCCTGGGTAAGAACCCTGTCCTACTCTGCCTCCCCTCCCCTGCCCCCTTTCCACATGGGAAAGAAACCCAGAAGCCTCCATTTTATCTCACCAAGTTCCCTCAAATGGGGGATGTATGGTTTGAAATCGGTGCAAAATGAGGGAGAGGGATACTTTTGGTTGCGATGATATATTTTAAGAAACCTGATTTCCCTGCATGTTTTTGACTCACTCTTTTTGTCTTTAGAACAGGTGGGAGGGAAGAAGAAGGAAAAATCCATTTACTGTCTGCTATTTATGTTGTTTGATTATACTGCATGCCTACATGCAGCAATATGCATAACAGGGTGTTGCTCCTTGACCTTTGGGATAGCAATAGGCAATGGTTGCCTGGCTATAAAGTAGCTCTACTTGCATGTTTTCCCATTAAATTACAAATACGTGCATGTTTAGTAAGGCTCTTGATGAGAGGGAAGGCTGTCTTGCAAGATCTGAAGCTTGTCCCACTCGCTAGGCATGTCCCTGTTAATTCAGGATGCTCCCTGGAGGGTACTTATTTAGCCTCAGCAGTTATGGCTGTGTTGCATCCGAGCATTAAGAAAGCTGGGCTGGAGAGCTGATTTGGTCTGGCAAATTGCTGTTGCCCTCTTTGAACTTTTTTTCCTGGTTTTATTTGAAGGCCTATAACCTTGGAATTATGTTTGATTCTGATCTCTCTCGCCACATTTGTCAGACAAAAACTAATCAAGCTGTCATTTCACCAACTTGGAATCTTTCCGGGCTGTGATCCATGTAGTCTCCACATTTGTTGATGCTCTTAGAGGCACCCTTAATCATGTCCTGGCTGAATTACTGCTAGTTCTTGTTTTGTTGGGTTGCTTAATATGAGACTGGATATAATAAATGAAGCATATAGAGTATGAATGCATAGTAGACCTAGTGTTCTGTGTTGCTTTTTGGTGCTCTGCTTGATAGTGCAGAGGGGGAATTGAAAACTCATGGTTCTGTCCACTTCTACAGCTTTAAATACTTTTTTTTATTATTATTTTGGAGCATTCTCTGCTTCCTTATCTAGTCCTGTGTTTGCCATGGTCTATGGTTGGGACATGAAGCTGCAGGGTAAGGAGCCCAGGGTGCACCCAGCTCCTTTTCCGCTGCATCTGTATTAGAGTTGGGAACATGGTGAAAACCTGTCATACAGCCAAGGCGTATGACTCACAGGTTTGGGGAAAGGGTGGAGCTGCACGCTGTACCAGCAGAGAGGGTGGCAAAGGCTTCAAATGGGAGACGTGACACTCCTGGATGTACAGAGCTCTTCCTCATGCTCAGGGTGTACATCTAACAAAGAGATCATCTCCTCGCACAAGGTGTCTGTTAGTCTGGGACAAGAGGCCCCACATCTGGGTGATTAAAAGGGCTCTCGGTATCCTTACTCCACCAAAAGTACTATTTCTAGGGTAGAGGCTTAGCAGCTAATGCTAAATACAGCATGTTGCACAAAGCAGAAAAATAGATAAGGCTCTGCTCTTTGACTGCTACTGTGGGATCCTTAAATGTCTGTGGATCTCTCTCCCCTTGTAAATTATCATCCACAGCTACATTAAAGCCCAGTCTAAGATCTAAATCCTGTAGCAAGTTCTAGCTAGGTTGAGAGTTGAAGGTAAATTGCCACAGCTTTTCTTCCCCTCCTTGATTATTGTTCTTGCTTGGTGATGGTCTAGTGTTGAATAGGGCAGACCTAGTGCTCCTTGCAGAAGTGTTGAAAAGCTAAATGAAAGTGGTTGGCTTGCCCTTTATCTTAAGAGAATTTGCTGCCAACATCTGACGTTTTCTCTGTGCTCTCAGCTTTC
This sequence comes from Nyctibius grandis, assembly GCF_013368605.1. Classification (NCBI taxonomy): domain Eukaryota; kingdom Metazoa; phylum Chordata; class Aves; order Nyctibiiformes; family Nyctibiidae; genus Nyctibius; species Nyctibius grandis. The sequence goes on from NC_090666.1 coordinate 35,565,704, forward strand.
TGGAGCCAGTAGATACTACCGTGAATTCCCCAAAATGATTTCAGTGGCAAGACTCTTAATATGAGTCTTGCTAATTTACTTGGGTTGGGTAATAAATTAATAAACTGAGGAGGAAGAAACTGTGGCCTGCATCCCTGAGAACAATGCAAAGCAATTTAATTTGGAGATTTCATAAGAGTGATGCTTTAGGGCAGTTTTAACCCAGAAGAAATGAACATATAAATTGTTTACAAATCGCTGAATTTAAATATAGTGATTTAGAAGAACTCTTTGTTTTTCATTTAACAGATGGGTCAAATTAAAACAAATACTTGTGCATTCCCAACATATTTCACTTTTAATGGGAAATGTAAATGACAGTAGATAGCATGATGTCTTTGAACATCTTAACAGCAATAAAAACAATTTAGCATTTTCTTCTTCTAGTTGTTAAAAGTGGTAAGTTCTATAAAACAGAGATTAAATTAATAAATCTCCTGATGATGAGAAAAAGTTAAGTAGAAGGAGACACAGGAAGGAACTGACACTTTTTTAGTGTCACATTATTCTGTGGCACTTGAGAAAATTAATGAAAATGAAATGTAAATGTTCAAAGTGAAAGACTACTTGCTGTAGGTAGTATTGACGCTTGCAGGATGGACTCCAGATGGGGTGACATCACTGCTGTGATGGAGGAGGAAGGTGACAAGGGGCCAAGTGAGGAGAGCACCACTGTGCTGGGCGGGCTGAGCTCACGTGGGGAAGAGCTTTTGTCCAAGGTTGCAAGGTTCAAATCTTTCTGCCTAAAGGCCAGACAGTCTGGTTGGGGATTTGAAGTCCTTGATGATGTCAGTTCCTTCTGTTTCTGGCTACCGTGCTACACTCATGGTAGACAGGAGGGACTGGCCCAACAGCTGCAATAATAACTCTATGCCTGGTGTTGGGGAGGAGATACTTCCAGGGGCTCTTCAGCTTGAATTTTGGTAGATTTGCCCCAGTGGAGGAATGCAAATTTGTCCCAGTATTATTGGAGAAAATCAATTCTGTCCTTATAAAGTAGGCTGTGCAGTGCTAGTCCTTCCAACTTCCTTCCCACTATTGTGGTTGGCTTCAAGAAAAACATGGGAGCACATGTAAGTCTCTGCTTAATGCATTCTGTGCTTTTGGATAGACTGGGGCATACTTCCTGCATCTCTGTGTGTGTGATTTAGTTAATCATCTTCTGAGTCATGTGGTAAAACTCCACTGCCTCCAGTGGGTCACAGAATCACAGAATGTTAGGGATTGGAAGGGATCTCGAAAGATCATCTAGTCCAATCCCCCTGCCGGGGCAGGATTGCCTAGACCATATCACAGAGGAATGCGTCCAGGTGGGTTTTGAATGTCTCCAGAGAAGGAGACTCCACAACCTCTCTGGGCAGCCTGTTCCAGTGTTCAGTCACCCTCACCGTAAAGAAGTTTTTCCTCAAATTTAAGTGGAACCTCCTGTGTTCCAGCTTGCACCCATTGCCCCTTGTCCTGTCAAGGGATGTCACTGAGAAGAGCCTGGCTCCATCCTCTTGACACTTGCCCTTTACATATTTATAAACATTAATGAGGTCACCCCTCAGTCTCCTCTTCTCTAAGCTAAAGAGACCCAGCTCCCTCAGCCTCTCCTCATAAGGGAGATGTTCCACCCCCTTAATCATCTTCGTGGCTCTGCGCTGGACTCTCTCTAGCAGTTCCCTGTCCTTCTTGAACTGAGGGGCCCAGAACTGGACACAATACTCCAGATGCGGCCTCACCAGGGCAGAGTAGAGGGGGAGGAGAACCTCTCTCGACCTGCTGACCACACCCCTTCTAATACACCCCAGGATGCCATTGGCCTTCTTGGCCACAAGGGCACACTGCTGGCTCATGGTCATCCTGTTGTCCACTAGGACCCCCAGGTCCCTTTCCCCTACGCTGCTCTCCAACAGGTCTGTCCCCAACTTGTACTCATACATGGGGTTGTTCTTGCCCAGATGCAGGACTCTACACTTGCCCTTGTTATATTTCATTAAATTTCTCCCCGCCCAACTCTCCAGCCTGTCCAGGTCTCTCTGAATGGCTGCGCAGCCTTCTGGCACATCAGCCACTCCTCCCAGTTTTGTGTCATCAGCGAACTTGCTGACAGCGCACTCTAATCCCTCATCCAAGTCATTAATGAATATATTGAATAGAACTGGTCCCAGAACCGATCCTTGAGGGACTCCGCTAGACACAGACCTCCAACTGGACTCTGTCCCACTGACCACTACTCTCTGGCTTCTTTCCTTCAGCCAGTTCACAATCCACCTCACTGCCCGATCATCCAGACCACACTTCCCCAGTTTAGCTGCGAGGATGCTGTGGGAGACTGTGTCAAACACTTTACTGAAATCTAGATAGAGCACATCCACAGCTTTACCATCATCTATCCACCGGGTAACATCCTCATAAAAGGCTATCAAGTTGGTTGAGCAAGACTTCCCGTTGGTGAAGCCATGCTGAGTGCCCCTAATGATCCCCCTATCCTTGATGTGCCTAGAGACAGCCCCAAGAACAAGTTGCTCCATCACCTTTCCGGGGATGGAGGTGAGGCTGACCGGTCTGTAGTTACCCGGGTCCTCCTTCTTGCCCTTTTTGAAGACTGGAGTGACATTCGCTTTCCTCCAGTCCTCAGGCACCTCTCCCGTTGCCCACGACTTAGCAAAGATGATGGAGAGTGGCCTAGCAATGACTTCCGCCAGCTCCCTCAGCACCTGCGGGTGCTTCCCATCAGGGCCCATGGATTTATGGACGTCCAGGTTACTTAATTGGTCCCTGACCCAGCCCTCATCAACCAAGACAGATTCCTCCTCTATCCTGACTGCAGCTCATCCATTTGAGCAGCGTAGATCAGGCTAGTCGATACTGTGTGGGTTACCTATGTTTGTTGTCATTAAAGCAGCTTTGTTCATGTTGGGGCAGCAGATCTTTGTTCTAGTGAAGGGCTACATGGGTCTGGATGGGTGTGGCCTGTCATGAATAGCAGGGAAAATATAGCTGAACTTAATTTTTTAAGTGGTTAATGGCAGTATTAGTTAATAAAATCTTCTCCGCTCCCAGCAGCGGAAACTGGATAGCTATAGTGCTGATGGAAGTACTTGGCTGATGGCACTTTGAAGAAATGTAAGCTTTTAACAGTATTTAAAACCTCATAATACTTGACCCATCCCGACAGGCATTGAGTCAGTCTTTGTGGCTACTCAATCTCGTCTTTCTCCTGCAGCTATAAAGGGCAGGGCAGTGATCAGAGGGCTACCTAAATGGTCATGAGGTGCTGCTGGGGACCTCTTGCTGCTCCAACACCTGAGCAGCTGGTGGGGTGGGCTTTGGCACCAGCAGCTCCATGCCAGCAGTGCCTGCTCGCTGGCCATCGCTACATCCTTCTTAATCTAGTCAATAATATAAAGCCACATTTATACAAAAGCAGCTGTATGGTTTGTCATCAGACTAGATCTGGCTGACCTGAACTTGTACTCTGAAACAAAGTGAGTTTTGACTATCCCAGATGAAAAATTTATTGCTTCTAAAGCTTCTGTAATATTTCCCTTGGCAGCTTCAGTTTTGTGCTTCTGCTAAAAGCCTTAATTATTTTGTATAAAGCAGCCTCAAGCCTACCACAGTAAATGCATTGAAATAAAAAAAGTTCTTTAGTGTTGCTACATCCTCTGCTTTTCTCTGTATACAAGTCCAGTTTGCCCTTTGGAGCATACTCTCCCGTTTGCACAGCAGAGGGTCCCACTGCATGGGGCTACTAGGCCCTGTGGGTTCTTTGCTGTTTGCCAGCCAGCATCTGGGCAGCGCTTTTCTGTCTCCTGACTGTGATGAAATGTCCATCCATCCCAAGCTCTTCCTTCCGGAAAAGAGAAATATCAAAGTAATCTGTCTGCTACGCAAGTGTTGAGGTAGATGCATGAAAGCACTGCTGTAGCTGCAGCATTTGGCAAGAGCCAGAGCTGCAGCTGGACCTACCTAACTGGAGACCCTGCTGCTACCAGCCTGGCTCCACAGCTCCCCCATGCCAAGCGGGGCAGATAATTCTCTCTGCTATCTCTTTCCCATCACTACAGAACTGCAGCTTTTCTGCTTTGGGACCTCTGATGTAAGATGAATTTTACCTACATGCCTGGACAGCAAATAGCCTACAGCTTCTTTAATGAGCAGGGAAGGGAATTGCTTAGCACAATCCATGGCAGTGCCTCCATCTGAGAAAGGCAGTGTGGTGGTGTTTGGGCTTTTTTTATTTTGCTTTGGTCTAACGCTTAAGTATGTCAAATACACTGAGTGTCAGCCTGAAGACAGCAGCAGTGGTGGTTTCGTGTGATGTGGTATGATACAGGTAGCTTCAAGTCTGGTCTGCTTTATAGAGCAATAGCAGCTCGAGGCTTTACTGAGACTCTGGTAAGTGCCATAGAAAGAAAGAGAGTCCCTGTCTTTAAATCCAAATAAAACAGGCAAAACAGAAGGGCTGGAAAAGCTAGACAGAAAGAAGTCAGTGACCTGACCAAGGCCACAAACACTATGGAGAGTCACGAATGCATTTGCTGGATGTTGTCCTACTGCCCCGTCTCCTGGGCTGCCTGGCCTCTCTCCTGCCACTTTTTTGGTAGTGATAGTTGAAATGATGCCAGGCTATTCTATGAGAATACCAAATACCACTGTAAACACCATGGACACAACTGTACCCGGCCATAAACTAAATCTAGATAAACTTTGAGTCAGAAATTAAAAAGACCTCTTAGAACTTAAGCTGGAGCACCATTTTTTCCCCCATATACTAGTGCTGGAGATTAATGCTTTACTCAGAATAAAGGTATTGTGTGTAGAAATAGCCTTTCCAAAGATCACTAAGGAAATTTATTTCGTAAGGTACTTGGCAAATGGGTTTTCAGGAGGCAGATTACTTCAAGTAGTTGTGAAAAATATGTGGTTGTCATCTAGAGATGACTCAGGCACAGTATAACTTGACAATGGTAGGACTTCTGTTACAGGAAAATTAGATGCTTCTTCACAGGCTGGAAATTGGCTGGGTTTTTCCTTACTGAAAAAGGTAAAGCTTGGGGATAGAACAAAAATTGAAAGAATAACCTAACTGATTAGATTCCAGAACACAGCTCCAGCCCATGTTCTTTAAACTAGGCTTCACTGACTCCTCTTGGTTCATTTCTTTAATCCTTCCACTCAGCCGCCTTTCTTCAGAGGCTTTGTTGGAGAGGTGCCTGAAGTTAAATACGTTGTAGGCTGGGTATGATTTTCATGTCTGTGTTTTATATGGTGTCTCCATCCGTGTATTTTCCTGAGCAGGGCTTCAAATTACACAAGACAAGTAGGAGACTGAATGCACTGAAACGGGTAGCGGGGGCTGAGCAGGGAATGTGAAACACTTAGACCAACAGATGGGGGTCTGGCAATTCGACTGAATGGGACACCCACCCTCTGTCACTAGTAAGATTTTTCTTTTTGATGCTGCTTTCTGGAAAAGAGAAAAAGCAAAGGATTTACATACTAGTGTTCGGTAAAATTTGCTTTCCTCTTCTCTGCAAAAGTATTAACCTGGTTTCAACAGCAAACCCGATCAATGCTTCTGAATGCTGGTAGCACAAAACCGAAGCTCAGCTATTCAACGGATGACAACGGAAAGGCTACATTCAGGGATTGCTTCTCAGGGCAATTGTGTACAAACAACCTCCTCAGAAGACCTGTGGGACTTCTGTTGTTTTTAAAAAAAATACATAGCCACAGTAAAATAGAGTCAAGGAAAACTTCCAAAATTCAGATATCTGTATGTTAAGTTTTCCCACACTGTAATTTAAAAATGAACATAACCAGAAACCAGCATAATTTTCCTCCCTATTGTACAGAAAGCAATTTATCCACTGCTGCTTTTAACTGGACTTATGTAATAGAAGATTGTGCTTTTGGCTTAAGTAGACAGTCTTCCTTTCCTCCTACGCCGAGGGATGGCAAAATGGTACAGAGAGAAAAAGAATGGAAGAATAGGGACTAATTGAGGCCAGGACCCCCAGGGTATTTAAGACCTTTGTAGTTTTAATGGAAAAATCAATGTGTGATTACACTTTGCTTTAGAGTACTTAAAAATTGCTTCAACATGAAAAGTTTGCAGCTTTAAAAACAACCTAACCCTGCAAATACTGTAGTCAGAGAACCAAATTACCACTAGTGTAATCCACATAATTCTCCATATGTGATACCCTGGCAGATGCAGTCTCTGTGGACACGTGACTACTGTCTTTGCTTCTGTGCACGAGAAGCCCACGAGGACAATAAGTGCTTTACTGGTGTTTAGTGAAAATTATGGCCATGCTTCTGTCTTTCAGCGTATGCCTACAAGTAAAGTGGTATTTCACCTGGTCTGATGGTGAGCTATAGGTGTTGGCATGCTGCTTCAGCCTAGCTCATCCTGTGGCACAGGAAGCACAAGTATCTTTCCAGTTCTCTATGCTCTACCATTTGTGTTGTCCAGAAATGAAGTGGACAGCTGAGATTTCTTAAGTACTTCTGCCCTATACTTGCCTCTGCCCAAAGTCTTTAAGCCTCATTAAAGACTGTTACCAGTGTTGGCCTTAAACTTAGTATTATTAATCTCTCTCTCTCTCTCTCTCTTACAAGCTGTAGATAATACACCTATCGGCCCTTGGTTCTTCCAGCACCCCTAGGTATATGCTAAGGAAAGGAAGGAGGGAAGTGCAGGCAACATCCCTCACTGTGGCAGCATGAGCCAAGAAACAGGCAGCTGGCTGCTACCTTTGGGGAGCTGAGGTCTGTCTGTGTCACCTCAGCTTTTGAAAAACACAATCTATGTAATGGCAAACCCTCTCTAGGGCATGTTTTCTTACAAGTAGAAGCCTTGGAAGCTGTCTCTTTCTTCAAAGAGTGGATAAGAAAGCAGGAAGACTTATTTCCACCAAAGTGGAGAAACACAGATGTAGCTCCAGGTATGAAATGAGTTGAGGGAGATAGCCCTCAGACAGAATACAGCAGCCCTACATTAAGTAACCCTGTCCCATCACTTTTGGTCTACTGCCCTCATTCTTTGGTCAAGAGACTATTGTCTTAAGCATTAATTTTCCAATTTCTCTCTGTTTTCTTGCTATCTCTTCTGAGCCAGACACCATCTCAAATGCAGATTGCTCTTGCAACTCCCCAGTTTCAGTAAATAGAACTCATTTGTGGGGAGTTCGCAGATGATTTATTGAAGTCTTCACCTGTGAAAACTGAATGCTTTATCTATTCCTCTATTGTTTCAGATTCCAATTATACTGCATTTCACAAAATTAAATCTTTTGTTTTCCTAGCTGATGTTAAGATCATTATCTTTAAACAATGACTGCTAGCCTGTGAATTTTAATGGAAGAGCGCTTTAATACCTGAGCATTTATTAGTAATGTGAAGCTTTCCGTTTTATCCTACATAACTTCTTGGTTCCCCAAAGGCAACATTTGTGTTAGAAACTGAGAACCAACCAACTGCCAACCATTAGGTTAAAGATTATTTTTTCCATTTCATTGTTGTGAGTTCCTAAACCTATAATTTTACTGGATAGGTTGTACAGTTGAAAAACTAGTAAGAAGGAATTTTAAAATTATGTTTTCCACTGAAGATAAGATTTCAACTTACATTTGGCACAATGTGCTGTAGCACTATTTTAGCCTTTTTTAAGGGCATCGTAAGCATGTTTATGCTGCTAGATGCCAGCCTTAGACTTAAGAGAGAAAGCAGTTATCCTTCTGATCTCTGTTGTAGATGCGTAAGTAATATCAAGGTCAAAATATTATGGATTAAAAGAGTCTGCCAAGAACTTCTTAATCGTATAAATAGTGACTTACAAGGAAAGGTGAAACTGAGAAAGAGGTCTGGTATTGTTATGAGCTAACTTTTCCTTGTTTCCCCTTAAGCTGTTTTTAGGGCTGTGGTTGTTGCATTTAATTCTCTCTTAAAAGCACTTACTGTGTTTGTTTTTATGAATTTTTAAAAGAAGGTATTTAAGTTGAAAGTGCAGCTTATGGGGTTAGAGTTGGGCATCTATCTGACAGCAAGTGTTTGCTTGTTACGGAAACATGTAGAGAGAGTTCTGTGAGCAGTCAAAAAACACTTGACATCCACCTGTAAACAGGTGCACATATGTAATAATTACCAGGAATTAAACTTTACTCATGAGTATGAAGAAGCACAGACGCAGAGGTGCATTAGAGAAGATAACATTGCTTGGCTATCCATCCTTGTCCTCACTCAGCAGAATTGGCTTTCTTTTCTCCTGTTTGCTTTGCTCCTCTGTATAATAATATTGCCAGCTTACTTTTGGTTGAATGTAATGATTGTGTTACGTAGCTAAAGGAGGGGCCGCCTCGTGCTCCGTCTTTTGTTTTAGTGGTATATCTAGCATGGTGCTGCTGAAGGTGATTTTGATTTGAGGAAATATTAGAAGACTGTCCTGATTACTCCTTCCTAGAAAAATCCCTGGAGTTCAGTATATGTGTACCTCTTCTATTAAATTGCAGTACCTACAATTATTCTAGAACTTATTCCATAAAGTGTAAAATTTAAATTGTGGAACTTATTGTTGTGAAGCCCAAATATAAAAGTGGGCTCCAAAAGAGATTACATGTAACCTTGAAGGATAGTGCTGTCAAGAACAAGACATAATCTCCACTTTAGAAAGTCCTGATATTGCTGAGTGCCAGAAACTCGGTGTGAATAGTACAGGAAAATCCCTCTATGATTGTTCCTTCTCCTGCAGATGTCTACGTGGGTTCATCATGGAGAGAAATTAATGGACAGATGAGTCCTAGATCTGTCCCAGTATGTCTGCTCTTAATCTGAAACTTTCTGTACATGCCAAAAGAGGCAAGTAATCAGAGTCTGCCTCCAGCCAGGTACAGGAACATGAGCTTTTTAAGACAGTAGAACAAAAAGGCGGATTGGACAAGAAAAAAAATTGATAAAAATGCGCTCCCTCAAATTGTGGTTAATTTTTTCCCACACCTCCCTGCCCCCCCCAACATAAACTTTTCAAGAAAAAAATACATTCATTACTGGGTGTGTTTTTTATCTGTGTGTGTGTGAAAATGTGTCTTGTTTAATCAGCTCTGGTATTTGTTGATTTTTTTCTTCCTGTGCCTCACATTCTGTCTCTCCAATAAAGACAACTTTTGAGCTCCCTGATTTTGAAAATAAAACTTAACTAAAATTTGTCCCTTAAAGGCATTAAGAATGAAGGTCCTTACCAACTGAGTCTCTTAGTAATGCTTAAGAATATCTGTAGAAGAGAAATTCTTGAAACTGCTATGACTGAGCCAACAATCAGAATTAAACTTTTAAGGTAACTAAAGATTGCAGTACCTCAGCCATAAGGTACACAGAGATTCAAAGAGTCTTTATTGCGGACATGACTTTAACGTGTCAGCTTTTTATCCATTAGATAAGAACTAACGTGGTATGGTGGAGGACAAACAGAAGTCAAAAGCAAGCACGCTGGTCAAGTTTGCCCTTGTCCTTCAGACAGTGAAACTGCTAAAAGCCTTCTGACTTTCTGTCACAAGTTTATTCAACAGATCTTTCTGATCAGTTGAAAGAAATGCAGGTCTAAAATGGATGTAATGGGTTGTGTCACAGGTGTTCAAAAGATGATATTTAAGTGATCTTTTTGTCTTGAAAGCCGAAATACCTGAGTTCTAGTGGTACTAATGATGACATCAAATCCCGCCCAAATGTGTAAAAGCATGTCGTGGTATTTGCAGATGTACACATACCTTTGAAAATCTTGGACAATGATTCTAGGGGGGTAACTTAGCTACTGAAGTGTAATGGATTAAAATATATCTTTTTTTTAAACTTGAACTTCTGAAAAAATGCAATGTCTAATTTCCCATGTTCACGCTGGAGAAAAGGGCTACTAAGATGACTGCAGAATGGGGAGACAAACCTTTAACAGGAGCTAAAACGAGGTTGTATTGTTTAATGGAGCAGAATGAAGAATACGGCTGGCTTTGAGTTGTCTGTAAATACATTGGGGCAGTGAGTACCAGGGGAAGAGGAAGATCTAGTTTGTACCCTGGGTTGAAAATCTTGCAAAACTGATTCAGTAACAGCCATATGCAGAGTGTGACACCAGGTATAATCAATCTGATCTCATTGTGAATGAGTTAAGCTTAGCAGTCTTGCTGTGCATCTTTAGAAACTGCAGGCCTTACGTCAAGAAGTTTGCAATTGCCTTTGTTTCAGTTGTAGGGCCAAGGACCTTCCCTCCAGCATGCACAAATACTCCTCTTCAGCTTAGAGACTCGAGTCTGAAAGTTATAGTACCCTTGATTAACTCTGAATTTACAGCGCTTTAAATCCGTGCTGAGTATGGATTTGCTAATTTGGTCTATAAAAAAACAAACCAGCAACAGAAGAGCAAAATGAGAGAGTTCTGAAACTGCTATCTGCTGGTCTGGTGGGTATGAAGGGCTATCACCCCTCAGCTGGAGCTGTCTCTGAGCAAAGCCAGAGCAGATCTGATCTCTGTGCCTGTGGAGGTTTGTGAGTGTATACCTCTTCTGTCTTTCAGTGCTTCTCTTGTGCCCTTTCTTAAAAGACTTTTCCCACCTAGTGTACTTGGAGGCAGCCTTGGGAGTTCATAGTTAAAAGTTAATGTCTGGAGATTGAAACTTTTCATTGTCTTGATTCCCTTCCGTTTTCCTGTTCCTGCTCATATACACGTCTACTGAATTCTAAAAAGCTTTTTGATAGCGACTTGAAATTCAAATGTCCGCTTTCTATTTGTCTTATGGTCCAAGCCAACATTTAAATGCATTCTTTTCTATTATAAAGAGCATATTGACAATTTAGGAAACATTGTCCTGCAGTGCAAATGCTCTGATATTACAAAATATTGCCATGTTCTCTGCATTGATCTAAATTATGGCATTGGCACAAGAACTAATAGGTCTATAGGGACCATGAATGAGTACAGACAGAAATGAGAAAATTTCTAATCATGAGAAGGACATGTTCGGGGACAGCCTTCCAAATGGAGAGCTGGACTGAACTAGTTCAGTTTCTGGGGTAGAGAACGTGATCATTTCTGCAAGTCCATGATGTAGCTGCCCATGGTGGGAGTGGAGGCGTGTCTCTGGTCATAAAGCGCAGATCTCCACTGGGTTGGAAGGAAGAGGTTATGTTTATTGCTCCTTGGTGTGGCACTGCATGACTCTCTATCCTTCTTTGGGAGGGTGCTGAACTTGCAAAGAAGGTCCAGCAAGCTTACCCAAGCTGAACGTTTTCTTGGCAAATACCTGTTGCCAAAAGGAGTCTCTCAGAAAGCTGGCCTGGGACCACACAGCTTGGTGCACACATGAGTCTCTGCCTGTAAATGAAGGATCCATTTCCTGTGTGTTTTGGTCTCTGAATCAAGGGCAAGATGCCGCCTGTGCTGCTCCTCCTCTTGCTGCTCCAGATCCACTCTGCCAGCTTGCCATGATACCCTCCTTCACAACCTACGTGGCCGTCAATCTCCCTGTGCCCAATGACTAGCATTGAAAAGCCTGCCTCTGAGTCCCTATCTCCAAGAGAGACCTGCTTTAACCTTATCAAATGGAAGTGAAATTTAAAATGACTTAATGTTTATATGCTGACAAACAGGAACATCGTCTAAATTGAATGTCACAGCTCGAACGCAGTGCTGTAGGACCAAATCATAACCTCTTGATGGCCTTCAATGAAACAGTGTTAAGTTTGAGGAGTGAAGATATTATTTTGGCCTCCCTGTATGTATGGATAGCGATCTCATTTTGAAGTTTTATACAATGAAGCTATATTTGATATTTGCATAATTCAAATAGATGAAATCCTCAAACAGGCACAGAAGACTTGATTTTATTAACTTGGGATGCAGCCATTCCCATCTCTCATGCAAATGGCAGATACCTTTCCTGTAAGTATACTTTAAAGATTCATTTCTTTCTCTAATCAAGTGGTGAAATTCTACCCACGGGAACTAGAATTGATTTCTTTTCCCTTCAGACTGAACAGCATAGACCTCATTTGGGTTAACTTTTGTCATGAAATGTAAGGTTAACCCTTCTGTGTGCTGCGAATCAGCTAAATGTGTTCTGTTTGCTGCTCCAACACACTGAAAATGTACGCGGTGCAGTCATCCTGCAAATGTAGCCGTCAGCTCTGCTAAGCTCAGGAAAGCTCTGCTGATTGTCAACGAGATCTATTTCCACTGAAACCCTGACCTTGAAAGCTGTTTTTTAAATTTCCCCCTGGGCCTTGAACGCTGTAATTGATTATGGTTGTTTTGGTTTTAGTCTTTAACAATCAAGGTGAAGAATTGCTTCCAAATTTGTTAAAATGTCAGGAGGAAGGCAGTTTCCCCACATCACATGGACAGTGTCAAGGAGCCCCAATGGACTCTTGCAAGCCTTCCACTAAGCACTGAGGTTTCTGGTTGGAAATGGAAATCAGACAGAAATGCTCCTCTCTCGGAGTTGGCACCTGTGCCTTGCTCTCTACGGGGGACCTCTTGGGGCATGAGAGAGCTCCACTGCATTAATACAATTTAATAGGCATTGGTGGAGAATTAAAGGTATCTGTTGTTGGTCCAAGCAGTCTTAGGGAATAGTCCCTCACACTATGTAGTCTGAGCCCATGGCTGGGACTCCTGTCCATAGCAGCGCTTAGGCGAATTTCCCCCTCTCCTTACTACTGAATTGTCCACATATCTTGTATGCTATTTTCTCGTTCACCTTCGTGGTAATAGAGCTCTGCATTTATTTTCTGTTTTTCAGATATATCACTTTTCACTTCAGTTGTCTTATATTAGTTGAAACTGATAGCCTGACCCCTTGGACACCGTGTTTCTCTGAAACGTTTCCCAGTGCTTTCATGGAAAGCAGCATGCTCTGCTACATTCTAATGATGAACTGCTTTAAAAACAAACAAACAAAAACAAAAACAAAAAAAGAGGAAAAAAAGGTATTTTTCTCGGTAATTTGGGATGCTTAGTTTTCTGGTTCTCTTTGTCTTAGAGCACAAAGTAGTCATTGGGAAGAGTTTTCTTCTCTACAGTGGAAGTGGATTTATGGTGTGCTCTCTGCCTCTCCTGCCCACTAGGCTGCCCTGCAGAAGAAAGCAGTAGGAGGTCAGCTGCATTGAACGGCTCAAAAAAAGGCAAGATGTCCTGGGTTTTCCTCTTGTATTAAAGGAAGATTTTCTCTGTAACTGGCACTAATTAGTAAACCCTCCCTTAAGTGTATACATATTGTGGTATTTGACCTCTAAAATTCCTAGTGTGGGGATGCACACTGGGTAGCAAGCACTGAGCTCACTCTGGTGTTTTGGTTCCATCATCAAATGTCAGCTGCCTTTCATGAATGAGTCTAAAAGTTCAGCACTGTGGTTCCCAAGAGCTACTGATCAGTTTGGCTTTACTGCTTCATTTAGTTAAACCTTGCACTGCCCTTTCAAACCTCTGAGTTGCCTGCACTGCTGGGGGACGCAAGGCCCAATACCTGATATCGGCTCAAACAAAAGAAGCAGTAGACTGAAATATACTCTGTCTCTGCTTTTCTAGGGGCTCATGTGACACCAAAATTGTGGCTTTTTGACACCAGGGAAATGGTCTATATCTATATACACCCACAGACATGTGTGTATGTGTATATATACATACATATAGGAGTATGGGCTAATTAGGAGTAGCCATTCTCATTAAACCATTTGTCATACCTCAAGGCACGTTCCTCATGCTGAGAAGCTTCCTCACACTTTGGAGTTACAGCAGCCCAGAGCACTCTCGGTTGGCAACATGTTGCATTTTACAAGCAAAGCAGCCCAAAATAATGGGGCCTGAAACAATTCCTTCATCTTTGTGTATCGGGAAAATTTGGAGGTTTCTCAGTTTTAGGGTGGGTTTTTGGTTTGTTGGTTTGTTAGTCTTCAAGCAGACTCAGCTCAGAGGGCCCCAGCTCCCATCCTGAGCAGCCACATTTTGGAAAAAGCCTCATTCAGCAAAAACCCCAAGAGCCTAGAGAGTGAGGTAAACACCATGCTTGTTGGGGTGCACCGGAGATCAATGCACTAAATTCAGTAGGAGCTAGAAGCATTTCAGACTTTTGGTGACTAAAATCTTGTTGACTGAACTGTACTGAACTCTACTTTCAAGCCATTTCAGGTCAGGAGTAATTGCCATCTTTACATCACCATTTTCAGATTCTTTATCCCTTGAAGCAACACTGAGAAAGTCAGTGTCCCTAAGGTTCAAATCTTCTTTATTTTATTTTCCTACTATTTTAATATATCAATGGTTCTGATCATTTTTGCTCAATATGGTTTTGAGGAGAAAATTCTGAGGCATGAAAAAATCTGTTTAAAGTAAGACATCATGCTTTTGATCCAAGGACTGATGTTCTATAGGAGGAACAGAAACAAAAATCTCATGATAACCCCTCTACCTTCCTAAAATAGAAAACCTGCCTAGTTAATGAATATAAATGAATGTACATTCACTTCCTTTTTTGAGGTGACTAAAGCTGATTAACATTAGGTACCACAATTTATTTAAAGCAGTTGAGTAATTATTCTGCTTCCTATCCCATGAACATGCAACTTATTTATTACTGAGGGTTTGGTTTTTTAAGGTGTATCCTTGAAGTCACATTGGGGACATATCTTTGTCATCATCAGAGTTTTAAAATACGTATTTTACAACAGGTAATTCTGGTATACAAGCAAAGAAGAAAAATTGGGCAATGCTATAGAAATTCAATAAACTGTGATGCATCATCTTACAGGAAAGGACCTGAAATCCTTAGAAGTGAAATAATGTATTGACAATTTGGGGTTGCACAAGTAGAATTCAATATTAATCATAATTAAATTAGAAATTGATAACTTCAGCAAAACAAAACAGTTTTTCATATAAAATTTAAATCAGGTGAAGCTACTTCACTTTATTGTGACAGTGGGTGGATCAAGGTGTTTTGGCTGAGAGTTATTTTCCAGCAGATCATCATAAAGTGACTTGTATGTGTTGGCCTTTCCTGTGTTGTTAGTCTAATGAGAATTTATTCTCTGCTTGATAGTAGAGGCTGACATAGCTTCTCCTGTGTTGTTAGTTATGCCAAGCAGGTTAAGTTACTCTGCCTAGGTCTATCTTTGCTAAAATTGCATCTTTCCTTCTCTCCAACCATCCATCCTCAGGACTGAGAACGACAGACAGAGAAGTGAGCAGATACTGGCAGCAGTCGGAGGTGGCCAGGAGCTGTGCAATTGTGGGGATTTTGCAGGCTTATTCCTTGTTGTCCCTTTTGTTAACTTTAACAAGCTGGCTGTTGAACAGAAATCCCTTTAACCTGGTTAAAAGTTATTCTCTAATTTTGCATAGTTTAAGATATTATCAGAGTCTTCTTTGGGCTGGGAGCACTTTAATTCCTCATGCTTGGTAATTGTCTGTAAGAGCATGTAAAATTGTGTGTGAAGGAAAAGAAACACTGAGATTGTTAAACACATTATTATTGTTTTAAATGTAGTAACACTCTTTTATATTAACTATCACTCCAGTATGAAAATTCTATTTCAGGATTAATGACTAAATCGTAGGCACCTCTAGCCAAAATAAATGAAACTCTTAGGTATTAGGTCTGCCTTCCCACAGGAACCCATGCATAGCTCTCACTAATATTTGCAAGTTCTGTGTGTGTACCCATAGAGGAACATACACCACTTAATAGCTGGGGAAAAATCAGAAAGATTCTGCTCTGGAAGTTTCTCCACCAAAGCACTTGAACCTCATCAAAGGAGTATCATGGGACAGAAAAAGTTCTGCAGCTGGTGAACTTTATGGCAAAATTGCATTTCATCCTCAGACCATCTGTAAGAAGAAAAGTTAGAATAAATCATCTACATTCTGCAGATGTGTAGACAATTCATGAATAAAATGTAATTCTGCAAGCAACCTATTATGGCTTTAATAAGTTAAAAAAATTCAAAGCAGCTAGATGCTGCTCTTTTAGAATCACCAGCTTCTGAAAACAATGGTATCTGGTAGCCTATCCTGACTTGGCAGAAGCAGTACTGATTTATACAAATGTAGGTACTTCAGTGATGTATCTTGTAATTTATCTATTACATGGTAGTACTTTGGAGCCCAATCTGAGACCAGGGGCCTACTGTATTATGCACTGTACAGACAAGAAGAAAGAATCTTTATGTCAAAACATACAGTCTATGTAGTTAGAACCAGAAAGAACGGTAAAAAGGAAATTTGACATATAGAGTTGATCTTCTCTAGCTGTTATTAACATAGCTGTTGCATATTAAGTGCATGCATTAAATATTTTTAAATTAGATAAGAAATGTTTATTTACTGAAAAAAAGTGGCCCAGCTACTTCTGAGAACTACAGGCATGTAGTGCTACACGTGACAACTGTGTAGCATGTTTTAGATAATTCAGTTTTGCAGTTCCTGAAAGGCACATCAAGAATCTGCATTGTAAAAACAATTATTTTAGTTTGAGGAGTCCACCGTTAACAAGAGCTCCAACATGTGTTGCATTTTTAAGGTGTTCATCATGGGTTAGTAGATGAAAATGAACTGCAGTCAGCTGTCAAGGGGAGATGGATTTGAGCAGCAAGAAATGCGGCTACTAGACTTTCATTGTCAGCCACCTCTGATGCTGCTGTTGGAAGATGAAGAGGATTATTTGCACCAGCTTGTAGCTGCTCAGAGGAAAAATAATTTCTGTGTATTTGCAGATTAGACTAGACATAGGCTTTGTTTCTCTGAAGAAAACTCCTTAATATAACTCGCATTGAGGCTCTGAAATGCAGCCTGTTTGTATTTCTCCCTTGGCAGTGTTAGAACACCTCATCTCTCCCTGATCTGCGTTTGAGCAGTCTTCATTTTTTCCTCTTTTAGATAAGGGACTTCTCTGCTTTAAACACTTCCTCTCTTTCTTTCTCATTTGAGCGTGGAGATCTTGGGAGGTTTTTTTTTCATCTTGAGCCTGTGCAATAGTCGAGCTATTTGCTTTACACTGTCTCTGGTTTGTCATTGAGGGGCGGTCATATTTCCAAATGGACTGACTACAGCTCTCCTGGGTGAGTCTGGTTTGTCTGATTGTGCCTTGGAGTAACACAGGGACAGCCTTCAGGCTTGTTTGTTCATAGTCCTGCACATTCAGACACATTGGTGCATTACATGTCTGTGCTTTATGCATTTAGGATGGCAGGCTTCCCATGACACGTAGGGCGTAGGCTTATGATTTCTAATAAATCTGCAGTTTCATATGCAGAAGAATTATATGGAGTGTAGAAAAATTAAGAGAGCAATGGAACTGTACAGTTTAATTACAGCACATATCACTCCACAGGAACAGCCATTTGTGTGAGTGATGTGGGTGTCACTTTAATGCTTGCTGCACAACCAAATATTTTGGACTTTTGAAAAGACCAACATCTGATGCTAATAGTCCAGGTTTCCTGAGCCCATGATACCAAGATGTGAAGAAATGAAGCTGAAAACCCTCCTTCCTTTCCCCTTCTTTACATCTTCCACCCATATGCTGGTTCTAGGTCAATCAGCAATGAACAAACGTGCAGGATCTCTAAATGGGGTAAGTGTATACAGTTTACTACTGGCACTTGATTTGAGACCAAACATGAGTAATTAATCAGCTTTTGGAGACTAATCTTCCTTTTTGCCCTACCTGCAATCCCTTTCTCTTCAGCTGGAAGAACTTTCTCTTCAGCTGGCTGATGTCTGTGAGCATGTACCTGCAGATAATACAAGAAATTGCTTTGAAGCCTTCGCTCCCTGAGTATCTTCCCTGCCTTTAATTTGGTAGTTTGTATGTGGAAAATATGATTATATAGGCTGTGATTTGACAGAGGGTGTTTTCCCCTTGAATGCCCATAAGACCAAAAGTGATTGTGAAGTGTCCACCACTTTATGCTTCAAAGGCAACTTCCTCTTTGTAGCTTATAAAATCCTATAAGCCAGGAATGTCTCATGATCATAAAATCTATGGCACTCTCTTACACCGTAGCCATAATAGTTTTTTTTACAGCTCTTGTGCATCTTGCTCAAGCAGGCAAGACGGTTGCCTGAAAACAAGCACCAAATCTGTTGACCAGAGGTATATGCATAGTCTGATTGAAGAAGAGCTAATATTGTCTGCTCTCTTGTTTTGGAGCCTAGCCTAAGAGGACTTTTTAATTCTCTGGTTGGAGAAAGAGGTGGCAGCTTCATAAAGCCATATTACTCGTTAACTGTTACAGATGAAGATAATCTGAAACACAGGAACTATTAATAACAGAAAGCACTGGACAGAAGAAGATTTTCTATATGGGAAATTGCCCATCCACAGCATACTAAAGATTTTATTCCTTTCATAAGTCAGGATTCTGACTTCAACTAAAGCTTTTACAGCTTCAAGTTTATATCCTACTGTCCAGCTGCCTCTCTGTTTCTTTTGGAGAACCAGTTAAGACTTTTCTTTTTAGAACACCTTTTCCATGTCCCAGCATCATACACCAAAGTATATGCATATACATTACTTACAGTCTGGCCAGGGTTATTTATTATTTAATCTGCTTGCAATTAGGGCTCTAAAACAGAAACTAGTTTTACCCCTTCACAGTCATGGAGCAAACAGCAATTTTCTCAGTGCTCAGTAGTAGCAAACTCTCTCCCTCATTCTCCTCTTCCTACCCCAAATCGAAAGTAAATAGGATTTAATGTCATTCCTCCAGTTCCTACCTTAAGTTGCTCTGTCTCAATGGCATCATCACTGTGATTTTATTTAACAAATTTCATTCTTTACACCTTTTGAAATAAACATGTTTACTAACAATAACTTTGCTAAATTTGTAACCCTTACACTCAGGGATTATGCCTTAAGGTCTTCTGTGTTTTTGCGATAGAAAGATTGGACAAGAACTTCAAATGGTGTAGCTGGAAGAAGAAGAACCTTTCCAGCATTTTTTTCTTTCCTTTTAAAAAGCAGCAGAAATTATTTCAATGACACACAAAAAGATTTGTGTTGCAGAATAGCTGGAAAGAGGGTTTCCCTCCATTTGTATTCATGACAGCTTCTACATATCCAACTATCAAAACCTATTATGAAGAGCTGTATTGTAGTGTAGATAGATTTTTATGCTTGTCATAATACAGATCTATAGGTAAATTTGACAATGATACATCCACTGTCATATTGCCACATTTCTTGTAGAAAATATTCTTAATGATAGCTACCAAGTTAAATATCCTTACTGTGTAAGTCTCAGTTTATTTGCTCGGTTTTAAGAAGAACATTTTAAATTATCAGTTTTTTTTCAGTTTGGAGCAAATTTAGAAACACAACATTTAAACCCAAAGTAATTTACTGGGCTAGTTACTTTCTACATCCTGTTTTTTTAGTAAGTTATGCACAGTCCGACAAGATTCTTTCTATGACTTCCCATGCTAGATTTTTCCTTCTTCCCATTTATACAAGACTTGTCCAGCCCATGTTAGCAGCTTATTCTGGAATGAATTTTGACAGGTTGATGAAAAATCACATCCGTGGTGACACTCGCTAACGCCCACTAATGCACACTAACCTCACTTCTCACATGCACAAGCCCAGAGGCGTACCAGAAATTACTGCTGTTATCCTGGAGCTCTGACTAATTTCCTTTCCAAACATAAAAATGACATCAACCATCGAATGACAAACTAGGTAATGCCAAGAGGAAAAAGAAATCCAAGTTAAAAGATGCCCCCCTGCAAGGAAAGTCCAGGAGAGTGCTGGGAGTGCTGGGTGTGCCCTGTTACAGGTGCCCTGGGGAGGTGACGGGGCCCAGCCACGCCAGGATAACTTGGTACGTGGGAACGGGACAGCTCAGCCAGCACAGGCAGTTACTGTATGTTGACTTGTCCTGTGAGAGGTTGGGGAGCCACCCAAAAAGTGCCTCTGTGTGAGGTGTGAGACAAAGGACAAGTGCTATTGCCCTCACATGGTGCTTTCCCAGAGTCAGGAGCCGAGCAGCATGACCTTTCTCTGCAGTGATTTCCAAGGCCTGGTTTTCAAACTGACACGTATTTATCTGCTTGAAACCAAAGCTTATGTATGGGCACTGCACGTTGCACGTACAAACAGCCAGTGAGGTACCTACACAATGTGGTTTGGCCGTACTGAGTTGGATCTGCCCACAACTATAAACCTACTGCATGTGAGATTTCTGTTCCATCTCTGCATCTGTTTCTGAGTTCATTCACCTTTCCCAAACACTCCCTGTCTTTCCAGGCTCTGTCATAGCTTCTGGTTTGGGTTGTGAGCACATGCAAAAATCTGCAAATTAGCTAATTGCTGAGACACAATGCATAGTTTCCATGCTGAGGGACTTACACTCTAAAGAAAAAGGTATAAATCTAGTCAGGGGAGCCTTTCTGACTCCATTTTACCAGCCTTCTTATGTGTTTCTCTTCCCAAATTGCCTTGCAGGTTAAACTACTACTCCATGTTCCCTGTCCTTCAGCCCCAAGTACAGTACATCCTATGGCAACAGTGTTCAAATGAACCCAAATTAGGTCTATGTCTGTGAGGGAGGCAAAATGAAAAGAGTAAACTAGTTTAATTACTCCCCATTCAGATGTAATTCAGTTGCATTGCACTAAGAAAAATAAATGCTGCTGGGATGTTATGAGACAATTAGTAAGATAATGGGAAATAGTTAATACCCTCATGTCTGTGAAAGAATCTTCTCCCCTCTGCTTCAGAGTAGTCTTGAAAGGATTTTCTGAATTGTATTTCCAAGCAAGACCATCTTTTCCTTTTGGAAATATAACAAAATCCTGTCGCAGTCCAAAATGGTTATTTACAGTCTGGAAATCATACAGTTCAAAGAAATCATTTGGTCCTGAGCCAGCCACAGGGCGCAGATCCAGGCGCTGTTCCTTGGGGAACGAGGAGTGATAGGTACACTTTCTCACCCGGCAGTTTTGATTGTGCCCTGAGTTTCCAAGCTGGCACATCTAAATGCATCCTTGGGCCTTTCACAGTAGCCATTCGAAACATTTCACGAATATCTCAGGCACTCAAAATGTGTCACAAGTATCTTCCTTTATTGTGTTCAAGATGGAGGACTTTTTCCTCTTCCACTGTGACAGCAAAGTTAGAACAGCAGATTTGCCAATAACTTGTCAGCTTATCTGACCAGCACCCATCAGCCGTAAAAGCACTTGCCCCCCGGCCATGGGGTCTGAGACTCGGGCTCTGATCCTGGCTCCTCTATGGATGCACTGAGTGACTTTGTTCAAGCTGTACGGTCTCCCTGTGCCTCAGACACTTCTGCACTGTAGGGATAATGATTTCTTGACTCCTTTGTAAGCGTGCCTTATTTGCTACAGTAGAGTCCCAATTATCCTGGCTTTTGTCACTGCATGAATTACCAGCTACCAGCACCCGTGGGCACAGCAGGGTGAGCTTGAGCACACGTGTAAGCATTAACGCAGATTTCCTCACTTCTCTTGTTTAGAAGTTCTTCCCTAGGGGTGAGGAGTTTGGGGATTTTTTTTCTGTGTGTTAGTCTCTCAGCTGCACAACTCCCATTAAAAGTCAACCTCCCTGTGCAACTTGATTGAAAAAAAAATCCTGTTTCATGTGAGATTAGTTTAGGCTTTTGTACTTGGTTTCCTTGGGACTCTAATGGCAGTCTGAAAAAGAAAATCACCCCTGAGAACGTCTAGCACTTTGAGTTTCACATAAATGTAATCCAATTACCCTGGTCTAGGCCATGCAGAACTATTTGGTCTGAGGTACACATCAATCTAGGAGAAGTACAATATACTGAACTGAAAAGAAGGCAGATTGGGCATATTTCTTAATAGCATAACACAATGCAATTGCCAAAGGAAAGTCATATGCTTCTGTCCTGCATTACTCAGTGCCTGAACTGAGTAATTGGGGGTGGGGAGAAGGAGTGAAGTCCTTGCAGGGAGGGATTTTAGAGGTATCTTCCCTGGAGGGTGGTTTTGTAAAGCCATACCATCTGGTGCATTCAAAATGCAAAAAGATTTGTTCTTCAGAAGTCTGAGCCAGGGATAAAAGTCCATCCCTGCCAGGGATGGCTTAGTGGTATCCAGAGAGAGGGATGAGTTTTATCACAAACAGCAAAATTCTCCTTTTCCTCCGCCTTTAACCTCTAATTCAAACATCAAATAGACTGATCTTACTGTAGCTGCTGGTTTCTGTAATGAAAGTTTCTGATGTCCTTGCTTAGTGTGAACTGAGCAACGAACTGTTTCATTACTATTTCTGCCTTGCTTCCAGGCACCTTCATTTTACACAGAGGTCAGAAAGGGGTTAAACACAAATACTGACTTTATCCCAGGCCAAGCCTGTACTGGGACTCAAACTGTCTACTCCCTCGCATGCCTTCAGCCACAGCCAGGCGACCACTGTGGTGCAGAAGCTTATGGCTGCTCTCAGTATCAGCCTCAATATTGGCATCTCTCAGGCCAGATCTGTAATGACTGAGTCCCTTTGCAGAATTAAGCATTTTTTGCCCCATGCCTTGCAGGGCAGGTTTTGAATTGCCCTTTAGAGGAACGGTTAGACATTTATCTTGCCTTGGAGACATCGCTGGCTCTGGTGACGGAAGCCCTCAGTGCACCACTGTCACAACTGAAGCTCTCTGCTGTGGCTGGAGGCCTGCAGGAGGCAGCCGCTGGCTCATGCTTGCTCCAAGCACAAGCTATTTGGGGCTTATCGGATGGGCTTAGGCTGTCCACAAGCTGACCAACAGAATATGCTGTCTAAGTAGAAGTTAAGAGTTCACAACAAAAGATGGTGAAACGACTGGATAAGAAGACATTATTGCATCCTGCCTGAATACTGAGGAATGTGATCACAGCCCCGAAGCTCCTGGCATAGCTCATGGCTGCGGGGTGAGTTTCCCTCTGGAAGCTGTCTCTGGGATCCATAAGTCAGGAATCTTGAAATACTGAGAAATTATGCTAGCTATTAATCTCTAGCTATTAGTGCCATGGATATCTGCACCTGCACAAAAGTAGCAGGACAAGCACTGTGGGCTGTGCCTGCTTTAGCTCAGCAGAGCTTAACTCTCCTGTGGCTCCCCAGGTCTCAGGTATGCTGCGTGTACCGTGACGTGGTCCCGTGGACTGCTCTCCCATAGCTGGTGTCCTGGCAGCTCAGCTCCTGGCTGTTCATGTCTGCAGAGCTTCAAACTTGTCTTTATTTTGTTAACGTGAACTTCTCTTTAAAGTGCAGCAAAACAATGTACTAGTGAGATGCAAGTGCTGCCAAACCTCTTTCAGATGTGGCTTTTTGGTCTATAATATAGATATAGATACAAAAGAAAAGCTAACCTTAATCAATTATTTTATTTAAAAACATGTCTTTCACTGGCTTTTCTTGTACTAGGAAAAAAAATCCTGTCTGCCAAGTAGAAGAAGCCTGTACAACCTCATCTTCCACAGGTACTTCTGCAAGTGAGAAGCTCGTAGAAAATAACTTCTGGTCTATTCCTTTTAATTTCTACTGCTCTTCCTCCAGATTTGTGGGTAGACTTTCCTGGGTCTTTGAAACTTGATAGCTTTAATCTCATTCCAGCCTTCCTTCAATTTGGGCACCTAATGTGTAATATCATGGACCTCAGAGGGCAGTAACTTGCTGGAAAGTTATTGGGCATCTTCCTGATGCCCTGTAATTAATGGATCCTTCAGCCTTGAGGAAGTGAGCTGGGTCCTAGTGGTGATGCTTTGCTTTGTGTTCCCTTTATTTGTTCCTTACTGATCTCTGAAATCCATTTGATGCAATATTATTGACTTCTAACAACTCACACATGAAATATGCTTTTTGTCACTAATTTTATGGCACTTGCTTGGTTAAGCGCTTACCTGGGTATAACTACATCTTTTAACATTGGCCACAGCTGCCCTGCCCATCTTATTCCTGTCAATCAAAGGAGAAGAGACAGAACCAGAGCAAGATCTGTTTTCTTATTATGATAACTTATGTGATCAGGCAAATTCATGCAAAATAGATGTGTTATGGGGGAGCAGTGATAACAGAGCCCTTGCATTGTCCTTTGTGCAGCCGTCGTAGGGCTGGCTATTATGAATAAATAAGATTATTTAAACTGGGGCTTTTTCTTGGTAAGTCATCCTTTCCTACCTTCTCTGTCTGTCCCTTCTCTTGCATGGAGGATCTTTGTGGACTTGACAGAGCTTGAGAGCTGAGGAAAGCTTGTTCAAATGTAACTTGTACAGTAGGGTTAAACACTGCTCTTTGCTTTCCCCATGTATATGTTCCCCGTAACACCTACGTCAACTGATAAAGCACCGTGTCAGTAAGGCCAAAGGAGCGTAGTCACTATCAAACTTGGGAGAATGTATTAAAGCCTCTGAAAACCTATTAAAGGTCAAGTTAGAAGCAGTGTTATTCTTCACCTGCCTATTCCTTTTAAGCTCTTTTCTAACCATCCATGTTGTAAACATCTCTGACCCAGAAGAGTGTTTCAGGCGGAAGCCAGAGCAAAACAAAAAATGTGGCTTAATTTAAAAGTCTTCCTGGGAAAAGATGTGTTGACCGTTACAGCAAAATGCCAAAGCATCATTAAATGCAGTAAATATCCTATTAATAAAACACGGTTATTTAGAGTGGTTAGCCCTAATTTGCCATGCTGTGCAAAGGTTGTGTGATTTAAAACTTTTTTCCCCCTGTCACCTTGAGTAAGGAGGACCTTGCGGATTAATGGTGAGATGGTGAAGAGGAGAACCGGTGAGAAAGGCTGTTGCTAGAATAAATTACCCTGAACTTCCCACTTTAAAAGTCAGTACTGCTGCTCTTCATCTTCCGTTTGTGGCACCCTTTCATCCTTAGCACTAAGACACTCTCCAGAGACTCGTTGAGGGCTCAGCCAGAAGGGTAAGCTCCTTTCTGCTCTTTATGTGCCTGGGCTCCTTTTGTGCGATACGGGGCCTTGAGTCATTTCAGCTGTGAGGGTCAAATTTCCCGTCTGTCTCCAGGGGCATAACACTTCTAGAAGTCACTGAACTGTTGTTGGCAATGAGCAGGAAAGGTGTATGATGTTGACGTGAGTAAATGCCAAGGCTGTAATGATACAGCTTTCCTTCTGTCTTGAGGCAGGCAGGACATTTTAAGCGTCTGTAATTGAAGGCATCAAGGTTTTACTCGGCTCTGCTTAAATCGGTGGTCTCAAGCATATAGTCCACCACAATTATATATTGCTCCATGCTTGATTTTATGGTTCTGCTCACATAAACTTTTGCTGGAGCTTTTTCAGGCATAAGTAAATCTGAAATGTACAGATCATTAGAGGAAGTATTGAACCATTTACTTGTAGAATAGACATAGATTAACTGGGAATGGATCAGTGCGCTTTTATCACATAGCATCAATAGTAAGACTGAAAATTTCTTTAGGATAAAAAAAATAATTGTTTGCAGTTACAAGGATATGCGGGACAGCGTGAGAGAGCATGGTGTGAGATGCACGGCAGCCTGCGTCCTCTAAATGGAAGTAAATATTTGAAAGCAGACTTCAGTCCTAGGTTAAGTGAAATTTCAGAAGTGAAAAAAAAAATACTGAGGGGGTACACAGGGAAGAGACTGGCACTGAGCCGTGCTTTCTCCCCTCACCTGCCCAGGTGCTGGTAACTTGTTCTCCATCAGCGAGTCTTTACCCACCAGTGTGGTGTGGGGAAGCGTTGCTCTCCCCTCCTTCCTCCGTGCTGCAATGGCAGCAGGGATCGATTCAGAGGGAGAGTCCTATGGCCTGTGTTGATTGAACGGGTCAGACTAGGAGATTATAGTGGTTCACTGTGCCTTTCTAATCTAATAACCTGCTTTTATCCAGTTACCCTCTGGACTTTAATTTGAGCTACTATTCGATCAGAGCACAAACAAATGATAGAAACCTTCAATGACAGCATGCCAGAGGAAATGCTACAAAACCAGAATTAATTGAAAATATATATTCCACGAGTGAGATGTGGACCCTTTTTCTAATAGACTTAGACTTGGATATTATTACTGAAACACTGGCAAATTCACACATCAATGTAAATTGTCTTGCTGCATCTGTCAACAGGCACCTAAAGCAGTAATAAAGGCAGAATAGCTCCTCATAAATATCCAATATCCTAATTATCAGAGCTTGACTTAACCAATGGCAGGGTAATAAAAAATGAGATTTTTTTGATCTTTTGCCATGAAAAATGCATACTTTATTCTTTGAAGACTGACTGCAGTGTCACAACTTTTGTGGCAAATAGAGCATGAAGCATATTGTCAAAAATATGGTTAGGGAATATGAAGCCACTAAATATTTTATCTTCCTGGCAATGTACTAGGAGAAAAGTATAAACCTTAAATCTATCAGGTTCCTCTTCCCACCTCCCAAACTGTTTTAATAATATAGAAATTCAAGTTCCTGAGAGAAAAGCAACACATCCATTTTCCAGTGTGCTTTGATATAGTGAGTATCATGAATTATGTAGTGTTTGCATTGGGGTTTAAAATGTCATCAGTGTATATCTCTAAGAGTTGTTTAGCAGTCACGCGTTATGAATGCCCATTTTTTTCCTTTTTACTGATCAATCAAGATGTGCTGGTTGGATGCAAACCTCTTCTGACTGGGTGTCCCAGGGGCAGTGGGAGATGGGGGGCAGGAGGGACCCCAGGGAGGGACAGGCGGTCACATCTGCTATCAGAAAGTGTCGTCCCTCCAGGCAGGGTGAGGCCTCCGCATGCCGTCCTTCTCACACAGCCGCTGCCAGCCGATTTGTCACTGAATCTCCTCCCTGAAAACCTGGCAGGACGTCCTGCCTGCCTGGCTGCAGCAGAGCCAGCGCTGGCCCAGCGGGACGGATGTCCCAGCTCCGCAGCACACTGACCTGCGGGTCAGGCAGCCCTACGGTATGACACTGACTTGCGATGCTCCTCCGGGGGTTTTTGCATGGTGCTTGCCTGTGCCCCAAGTTGAACTTCAGCCATGAAATTAACCCTATGGTAAGGAACAAGCCACGTTCTTCTCTGTAACTTACATCTCTCAAAGGGTAAGTGTGGCTAAGTTAGCCTTCCCCCTTCCTCATCACTGTGTTATGAAAATGGCATGATGCGAGACTTTACTCAGAGACCCTGTTTTTGATGGCCAGCATGGCCTTTGACTTTGCATGAGCAAGGAGATGATCTACTCTGCCTCATTTCTCATTAGTAACCCTGTCTTACCTTGCGCTGACACCTGATTTTGTCATTAATGAGTAATTGTCTGCAGGTGCTGTTAGGAAGAGGGTAGGAACTGTGACGCTGGTGGAAGCAGTAGTCCCCTGGATGTCTGCTCAAAGATTCCTTCAGCAAAACAGCTGGATAATATAGAGTTACACTTCGAAGGGAAATGGATGGAGAAGCTCCAGGAGTAACAGGATCCATCCCATTTTTTTCTTCCTGTGGCCATTGCTGTGGTCTGGAACACATGACTTGCTCAGTGAATTGGTGAAAATCAGTACTAAACCCATGAAATCTATGCAGAGCACCTGGGTAGATGCTGTAGTTCACATTTTAATTTATTAAAAGAAAACACCTTTTTACAGTGTAATCAGTCAATTCCTGCTTTATATAGGGATCTCTACACTGAAATGCTGCCTTTTCTCTCCTTGGATTCCTTGAAAGAGCCAAATGGAGGTTTCCCAGACTTTCCCCACACGTGGCTGCAGTCACAGCCTGTATCAGCACGATGGGGAGGAGAGCTGGCCTTCCTCCTGGGGAGGATGTGTGAGGCTCACATCCACCTTGAAGTCTCAGTGAAAACTCTGGTGTTCGTTCAAAGTGTCAAAATCCTGTGCATCAAATTATTTCTTGAGGAGATCTGGAAACAGGAATACGTTATATACAGATCTTATTGGTGAACTCTTCTCTTCTGGTGGAGGAATTTAAGTGCTTTGTACGATGGTGCTGGCATAAAAATGTTGCATTCACTACACTCCACGTGGTTTGAAATGAAAAGGACTTTGAGCATATAGTAATGTTTTGACAACAGTGCTTTTTGGGAGGCTTTATAACAGGGACTGTTGCTTTTTTGATGACAAAAGCTTACAGATGACTGTGTGTAAAACAGAGGAGTCCAATTTTTCACAACCTGGGAAAAAAAAGCTTCTTTTTATAACACATCGCTCGTGCTCCACGTGTGCTCACCTCTCTATTTTAAAGCATGAGAATGCGTAACAGCTAGGACAGCGCTGAGAGTACATCCTTTAGAAGGGATAGTCTATCACCTTGTCTCCGCCTTTATACTCCCTGTTGAACAAATCTGCCAACATGACACGGGATACTGATGCGCAATTTGTATGGTTATAAAAATATTGGCAGAACTCCAATGTTTTGCTATTTAATTCTTAATTTACATTTTTAATGTGCTGTGTCCTCATTCATGTTACAGGTTTTACTCTTCTATAAGTCTATAATACAATGTGTACATCTATAATAGTATGACTTTTTTTTTCCTAAAAAATACTTATGAATACTAAAGAGCTGTTACAATTGCACTGTGCTTGAATTAAGGGCTGTGCCTGTCTTTTAAAGATATGCTTCCTTAGGAAGGGAGTATGTTTGCAAAGGACAGGGGAGAGCAGAGTAGGTGTATGTTATAGAATAGGTATATTTTTAAGTGTTCTGCCTGAGCTACAGATTGCCTTCCAGTAATCAGACTGGCAAAAAAAATGTATTAAATGATGGGACTGGAGACCCAACCTCTGAACG
This sequence comes from Nyctibius grandis, assembly GCF_013368605.1. NCBI lineage: Eukaryota > Metazoa > Chordata > Aves > Nyctibiiformes > Nyctibiidae > Nyctibius > Nyctibius grandis. The sequence continues at coordinate 35,594,517 of NC_090666.1, forward strand.
GTCTCTCAATGTATTTATTAGTGTTCCCTCCCTCCTCCTCAACCCCCAGTTTTTGATGAGAAGCGTGACATGTTTTTTGCCAACCCACAGAAATAAGGGCTTAGCAACAGTACCTTCACTCTCTGTATCCAAGCTGTGTTTTTAAATTGCTTCATCCAGTAAACTTTTTTACTGGACTATGATTTGTGCTAGAACTAAACTGCTGGTAATTGGTTTGGTTTTCACCTCCAGAACAACTCACCCACAGAAAGCATCCTAATATGAGCGTATGTTTGTGCTGTATTCACACAAATCTTGAGCTGTTAGGGGAGACAGAGAAATGCTACGTCCATTGGGTGAAACGGGCTGAGCAGAGCGATCTGTAGCCACCCAGGTCCTGCTCTGTCCTGCCTGTCCCCCATGGGGAGCTGGGGGTGAGCAGCCCTGCTGAAGGCTCACTGCAGCCGCGAGCAGCAACAGGTACCACCTCCTGCATGGAGAAACCAGAGGCATAAGCTGCCGTAGAGGGAACTGTCTGTGAGCATTTTATTCCATTAAACAGACCGTCATTCCCAGTGATTAATGACTTATTACTTTTAGTCTACTATTAGGTAGACTTATGACTACCTAATGACAGTAGGTTTAAAGTGTAGTTTAAGGACTCTGAACCCAGAGAAATAACAGCAAACAACTTTACGTGGCACAGGCTTATAAACTTGCTGCTATGAGAAACTAGTGTAAAACACAGGAAGAGAACATGGATGTGTTCCTGAGAGCAGTGTCCGCGCAGGACACCTCAGTGCTCCCGTGCCAGTACTGTGGTTCCTATGTCCTGCAAACGCATTGGGGAAGACTTCTTATTTACAATGCTTTGCTCCAGCAGAGAGCTTTAAAGTTGCCATGAAACGTGGCAACTTTAGGGCCCCTTTCATTAGCGCACGCTTTCCCCCAGGAGGGACCATGTGTGTGCCTGTGCCGAGAGCGGGCGGCAGCCCGTCAGGGTGCAGCAAAAGCAATTTTTGCTGCGTTGTCACAGAGGGACTTGCAGGAAGACTTGGAGCAATTCACTGAGAGTAGGAATTAGACTGGAAACAAGTTTTTACATATGCATGCAGACCCATGCATTTTTATGAGGACTCATTAAGTTGTGGTCGAGATAAAAGGGCTATGGGGAATGGGAACCAAGTTGTTCAATGGAAGAAATAGGATATTGATTTGATTTAGGGCATATAATGAACAGTGTTGAACCAACCAACTCCTCTTTGGGAGGGGCTCCTGGGAGAACTTTCTTGAAGTTTAAAGCACGGATTTTGTTCAGGGAACCTGGAAAATATAGAAATACTTCTAGTGAGGCTCCTCACTGCTGCTGAGGAGCTGGAGACCCCACAGGGCACAAGCAGAGGAAGGGGAGAGAGTGAGCAGAGGGGGATCTTTAAGGAGAGAAGCCCACAGCCCTGCAGTCTGGTTCAGCTCTCACTGAATCCCAGGGTTACCTGTTCATCCATATCTGTCTCCTCCCTTTAAAATCTCTTAAAATCTCTGTGTGCAGATTACAGGGTCTATGGGCCCGTGAGAGGGGTGGGAGCTGGGAGCAGAAGCCCTCTCAAGTGTGGGGGGAGCAGAGGCGAACCGGCCCTGGGATGGCTGCCACTCGCCCATTCCCCATGGGGAGAGGGATGACACGAAGCGATGCTTTGGGGCAGGAATGAAAGGGGATCCAGGTGCCCAACCAGACCCCAGGGCTTTTGTTGTTGTTGCTATCAAAGCGCAACTCCCAGGGCACACAGAGCACTTGCATGTACTGGAGACAGAAATGCTCAGTGAAGCTTGGACATCTTTGGAAGTAAGACAAATCTGATCAACCCAGTCCCCTCATGTGGCACTTACGTGCCAAAGTTAGACCAAGCCTTGCAGTGTAGGGGAGACGCACAGATGCATGTTTAAAATGAAATAAAGGCATTCAGGAGAGCGCTATTGTGAGCATTGTGACTAATTTGTGCAGTCAACAAAACACACCTGCACCCTCTACATTAACGTATCTCTCACTGAGCTTTCAAGGCAGAAAAATGTCTGCAGAAACTTGTTTGACCCCTGGGTTATTCTGTATTTGAATGTAATATTTTATGGTCACAAAAATCTGTGATGAGCCAGTGTACTCTGTGGGCTTGTTTCATGAGCCTTTTTCTCAAACATGCTAAAGTTTGGAAGAAAGTGTTACTGTGTCATTTGGGGGCATTTTGCTGCTAAATGTTGTGTATGTGAGAATTGTAAAGTAAAGCTCTTGGTAAGTCTCTTGTTCTGAACAAATATTAAAAGCTGAAGTATGATTTAGGAGCCCAGGCAACTGGTTTCTTTTACTGAAAGATATTGATGTTGGGTGTTTGCAAACAGGAATAATGCTTGCTCTTGCAAGTAGTCCCACTGGTTCCTTAGTAGGAAGCTCTTTGCGGGGCTCTAAACGTTTTCTAGGATGAGGAGCTTACCAAGCAGCTCTTCGAAATGAGACTGCTGTCTCTAGATCTGTCTCTAAGATACCTGCATGTTTTTAAGCTGATGTGTTTACCTAAGAGGCACATAAAAAAAGTAATTAATCTACTCCATTTTGAATTCGTAAGACTGTGCATTCTGGACAACTTTGCTTGGATCACTAGGGATCTGTGATGTGTATCTTGGACCCTAAATGCTCATTGAATGGATTTATATTCCTAACTAATCATTTAATGCTTTCTTTTACAATGAGTAGTCACAATACTGCTAAAACAAAATGTGCGTGGAGGTTTTATGTCCTGATTTGGACTTCTCTTGAATCTACCAGCCTTTCAAAGGCATTGGTGGGGAAGGAATTGGGGCATCCTCTAACTCACAAGAAAGAGGAGTTTGCCATCTTGGTGGCACTTCGTGTTTTTGTTCTACACGTATGAGATGTTTATGAAAAGAAAAACCATTATGCAAGAGAAATTACCCAAGCCCCAATGAAAGCCTGTTCTCTCCTGTGTGATTTCATATAGTCACACTTTCTTCAGAAATACTAGTAGATTGTTTGGGAATTCTTTAAAAAGTGTCCCTTGCAATGGTTTTCCTCTTAAAAGCAGGGTGAGAGCGCACAGCAGCACACGGAAGAACTGCGAGTGAGATGCTGGAGAAGAGCTCTCTGCAGACCCGCTGGTTTAGAGCACCCCCAGCACTGCTGGGGGGGGTCCTTGTCTGGTGTGGGACACCCCACCCCGCAGCGCCCCGCGTCTCGCCTTCTTCCCGGCGTGAGAGTTCCTAAAACGTGGGGTAGGTGGGGAAGCACAGCAAGCACAGCCCCTGCAAAGGACGCTGCTGTCCCTGCTCCGCCTGGTCAGGCCCTGGCGAGGGCTCCGCGGCGTGCGGCCGGGCAGGGGCCGGCTGCCAGCCCGGCGCTCGGCAGCGCATAGAGGGACCGGGTGCTCACCCGGCGGCCGCCCGGGGAGCGTTCGGGGCGGAGGGGGATGCGCTGGGCAGGGCTTATACCTGCTCCTTGTGCCTTCTCCGAGAAACTAGATGGGAAATGCCACCCTCGGCTCCCGGGATAAACGCTCTGTTGCTTCCTCAGAGCTGCCTAGGGTGTAATAAACTGCTACTGCAGGGAGTCCACCGAGCGCTTTAGTTTTAATTCAAAAGATGTCTTTAATCTTCCTGTTGCTTTGTGAAAGTTGTAAATTACACAACCCTGCAGAAAATTATATGTAAAGTAGGATTATGGTCCTCATTTTTATTATGAAACTGGCTCTGTATGGTAAAAACAGATGCTCACCATGACTTAATTTTTCATTTACTTTCCGATTTACATTTCACGTATTAAATTCCTTAAAATCCGGGTGGATTATTGTAATTTGGATATTCCAAATTTATTTATAAACAAACTAGCTAAACAGATGCTTTAGACACCAACTATAAACGACCATGATAGTTGGGGCTGCCGTGTACGTGGAGCAGCCTCAGCGTGCCGGAGGCTGTTCCCACGCACGCGGCTGTACACAGCACGGGCTGCTGGGGCAGAGGCTACAGGGAGACAGCCACAGAGGTGTGGGGCAGCAGGGTGCTGGGTGCTACAGCCACACCGCAGCAAGTGGTATCCCCACAGCTCCTGCTGCCCAGCCCTCAGGGAGCTGGGACGGGATTCAGGGAAGGTCAGAGTCAGATTTTGAAGCAGCGCTGCGGACTTTTATGGGAAGGCTGTACTGGGGGTGAAGAGGGCACAGCGAGACCATCTCAGAAACCTGTAGCTGGCTGTAACGCCTGCTGGTGGTGGCAATGCTGGGGTAGGGCAGTGCCTTGATAATGTTTAGACTTCTACTGTGTTCTTACTGAGTTCTGCATTTCTCTGCACCCTCAGCGTTTACTGCTTTGGGGTTTGCGGTAGCTCTGACAGGGGAAGGAGGGTGCGATAGGTGAGCTGAGGGGCAGCGGAGCAGGCCTTCCTGAGGGGTGAACTTGAGGTGGGAGTGGGAACAGAACATCAAGGGGAGGGGAAGGAAAATTGAAAATCCTGACAGGACTTTCTCTGTTTCCCTGATGCTCCAGATCCCTGCAGGCAGCAGCGGGTGGTTTGGGTGGCATGGATGCTGCACTGGCCAGTAGACACTTCCCTCTGGGAAGTTCAGCCTCTCCCTGCTGTTGCTGTCCAGCTAGCGTTGGACTTATGACACTAATTTGATCTTTGGTTTAGAATGAAAGTGAAAAAAACACGTCCAAGTACTGTGCAATGCCATTTGCTTGCTAGCTTTGTGGGGCTGCAAACTGGGTGCCATGGTGCTGCAAGGAGAGAGGAAGGGGGAAGAGGCTCAGTGAGGACATAGGGATAACTCCCCGCAGCACAGTGGAGGAGGAGGGATGCCCTTCCCTGTGGAATGTCCTGGGTGAGACCCAGTGAGTACTCACATGCTGTGCCCACAGCTGCCCACAGCACTGCCCTGTACCCAGCCCATGCTGGGGCCAGGCTGCACAGGATCCCCATCATTTCTCCCTTGCACAGCATGCTTTCCCCCTACTTTCTGTTCCCTGTCCTGTATTGTAACACCATCTCCTGTGCCCTGAGGCTTACAGCTCCTGCCTCTGAAAAGCACAGAGAAGATGATCAGGTTTAGGTGATGGAGGAAGTGTAGCTGCAAATCATGAGCAATGGTGAAATCCTTGGCAGTCTCTGAGCCAGAGGGTCCCAAATGGCACCTGCAAAATCTGCCAGAGACCGTTGCTGTGATGGGGATGGATGAGGCTGGATCTGCCTCAAGTGGCGAGTGGAGAGCTGACTTATGTATCTGTGTCCCATGAATAGAGAGTCATATGAACAGCAAGGAGAAACAGAGGAGCTAGACAGAAGTGAGGAGGCTCAGTAGGACAGGAGAGGAAGCGGGGGAAATGAGGAGGAAATAACTAAATGCAAGAATAGGGGAAGATTTAGTATAGCACATCAGGCACTAGCTCAAGTAATGTGAAGATTCTCAATGACACTCTGAGATTTTAATCCTAAAATAAAATAATATAAAGTGGTGCATTATTTCACTGCGAATGTTGAGGGCTCAAATGTTTCCTGACTGTTAGGGATTTTGGGTTTTTCCCCCCCCTAGGTTGAAGTTTTTGTATTTAGCCTTTCCCTTCTTTCCTCTCACTTTCTCCCTCCCTTCCTCACCCCTACTTCCTCTCTCTCTCTCTAATTTAAGCAAAATTGGTTCAGCTGTTTTTGATTTATGCAAGCATGGGGAAAATATGTTTTTCCCATATCTTCAGAATAAAATATGTGCACACTCATAAGTCTAAGCTGGCTGGAACTAGCAATGTCAAATTAGCTTGTTTATAGCCCTCACTGGGGAGTTCCAAGTTTTGGAGAAAATTGGTTCCATGTGTTTAAGTTCTGAAGGTGCTGGAAGTCAGCATTTTCATGTACACACATTAGGTGGGGTTTGTTTGGGTTTTTTTCTCCTTCCTTTAATGCTTTTAACCTGAATCAGCTTTGAGCATTTAAGGATGCATTGCTAGGAGACTTACATTCAGTTCAAGTTGTCTTGCTAAAGCACTTTGGTCACACATGGGTGCAGAAAGTAGCACACTTTCCTTCCTTCTAAATAAATGTATGTGAGAACCAAAATGCAATGGGGAATCTTGAATAATGCAAGCCTGGTGTTTCTAATGCAATGTTAACCATGGGAAATACTTTGTTTTCAGAATGGTTGGAGTTGTTTCAAAGACCTCTGTCACAACGTTTACGGCAGCTGCTGAATGATACGCTCTGTAGCACATGGTATCAAACAGGTGTACAGTAATCTATAAGTGCTTTAAATGCACCCATGCGTACCACCTCGTTGTGCCTGCGTGCTCTTGGGGAAGCCTCGTGGGTACCAGCCTCCTACCTCTCTCTGGGGTTGAATTTGTCCCTGCAGTCCCAGCCACGGCCTCAGCAGCCCAGGCAGAGTTCAGACCCTGCTACACTCCGCTTCAAGTCTTGGACTCACTGTTAATACAGATCCTGCTTTAGACCAGTAGTGGCTGATGTTAACTCTGGGAATAGAGTGCTAAGAGCCAAGGGCTGAAAATCACAAGCAAATTAACCTAACCTTAAAGTCCTTACCCAGCCTTTTAGCAGTTCCTGGCCTACGTGCTTAGAAAGGGCTTTGCTGGGTGAAGACCTGCTTCCTCCCATGGCCATGCTGCCAGCGTGCGAATGCTGCTGTCCCCTCCCAGCCAGCACTGCCTCTCTCCAGCCGGAGCGCTTGGGCTTTAGGACCACAACCTTTTGAATGTTAGCATTTCCTTATTTTTGTCTGCACGCATTATTTTTTTTCCTCTCCTGTTAAAGCTGATCCCTGTCTGCCTTCCAGTGCCAGCAGGTAGTCATACAAAATTTAACAGGGACCCCTATTTGCACAAAATAATTCACACCTCAGAGCTGTTTTCACTGGAGAGGAGGAAAGAAGAGGAGTTGGAGGCTCTCTCTCTTCCTCACCACACTACCCTTCTCTAGCCATTGAGTGGAGCCCCTGATGCCTGCCCCTGCCCTTTCCCTCCCCACAGTCACCCAGGAGAGATGAGGAAAGTGGGGAGGATCACTGCTGGCACACGAAAGGAAATGCCAGGCTTCAGGTATCTGGTGAAAACCCCTGTAAAAGCAAAGACAAGTCCCAGGAAGGATGGGGTTCAGGATCTGAGGGGCACAGAAGACATGCAGCGGATGCTGGGCAGGACAGGGTGTCCCCATCCACGCACACTTCAGCGCCTGCTCCCAGGCCCTGGGGAAACACCTTTATGCTGCAGTGTTTAACCCAAGTGGCTGCATTTGCGTCTCTGGGAAAGTGATCCAATTCTGTGCTGTATTAACGTACCACACCTCTAATGTAAAATCTGATAGTTAAACTGTGCCTTGGAAGGACAGCTCTTTAAGTCCTGGTTGGATGTATTTGACTCATACATAACAGCGGTTAGCCCTTCGGCATAACCCGCTTCTGAGCAAATGTATCCAAAATCCCTCTCTATCATTGTTAACATTTATCATTGTTAATGAAATTACTTACTTAATCATCTTAACCTTGATGCTACCCTGGATAAAAGACCTATGATATATCTGTAAAGGAATAACTACACATTTGATACAGTTGAAAAGATAGCATTAATTTATTTTGGTCTGATTTATGATTGGTACTGCACAGCATGAAGCACTCTGTGCTGCTCTGTTCATCACTTAGGGTCCACAGGGTAAATAACTGCTGTACTCGCCATCCCAGAAGCTGTGTGTGTGGCACAGTGTGTGGTGTTGCGATTTTGGTTTCCCAAAAATATGTGTGTGTGAGCAATGAAAAGGCAGCTGTGTTTGCAGCCACAGGTGTTTGCGTAATTGCCCCTGCGGAGTGTGTGTGCGTAACAGCTGCCGTGGGTATCGGTGTGCTCCTCGCGTGGGGAGACGCTGAGCCGAGATCGGTCTGAGAGGGTGTGCAGCAGCGGGGAGAAGAGCCCGAGGGCCTTCTGGAGCACCAGGTATCGACTCCATCAGAACGACAGTAAATGTTTAATCAGGGTTTTACGCACTTCTTTTCTTTTAAGAGAAGTCACCTCTGAAGTCTTTCCCCTTTGGCCAACAGAACGACTGTTCAGGGCCCAGATTTCCCCCATGAAGATGCCCATATTTAAAAGCTGCTGTAATTGTGCTGGGCAGTCTGACAGTGAAGCAAGATACACTGTATTATTTTTGGTTCTTAATTTTAATTTGACTTTTTCAGCCATACCTTAATCACGTTGTGCATCTCCAATCTACAGAGAGGACTGGATCATTAGGATAATTAGAAGCCGTTAAGAGTATAGGATAGTATCACTATAAACCCATACAGATGTTCTGTATTCTTCAGGTCTCTGTCAAAGGAGGAAATTTAACGTATGTCAAATCCTATCAGTGATGTCTACTGTATTCCTGTAGTGTATAGGAAGCTTGGAGGGAGTTGTCATGCTAGACTTAGAATATTTTTTCCTTCCTTGTTTTCCAGTAAAAAAGTGTTTCCTTCTTAAAATCAGTAAAGATACTTTTCTCTCGCTCCATTACCCCCTCCCAGTATTTGGACTCAGAGGTATAAAACCAGGAGCTCTTGCCAGTTGTTATTTCTCTCTGAATTCCAACTTGCCTTTTTGTCTCCTGCACTTATTCAGCCTGTGATCATCAATTCTGCATTACACGAACCTGTCTAACCTGTCATATTTTACTCCAGTAAATGGAAGGGATGGCTCTGTGTAACCGTTCCCATCTGTGATAGCTCTGGCACGGGGACTGAACCTTCTACACCCACACGTCCAGGCTGGGACAACTGTCCCCACAATATGGTCACACTTTGAATGAGACTTATACCTGGGTGACCCCTGATATATCCACATTTATTCTGTGGATAAATCCAGGTCTTGGTGATTTTATACACCATTTTCAATGAAAATTTTTGTTATTTTTTGAGAGAAACATGGTTGCTTTGTCATGTTGCAATAAATAATTCTAGACTGCACTGTTTAGATTTTGCCTCCTTCTCTCTAATGTGTATTTTAAGGTTGTTGTCATTTTAGATAGCATCTCTGAAATAGATTTCCAGATGATCTGAATGGATACCAAAAGGTATTTTAAGTCTTAATGTTAGATTTGGTTCATATCTTTCACTCACTCTCTCTTGCTTGAAAGATGCTTTCAAAATCAGAGCTCTGGTCCTATATCTGAATGACTGGCACAAAGATTTAATAATCTCTTTTGTCTTTATGGCAGTTCCATTTGTAGCAATTTAAGCATCAGTCTCCAGTGAGCCTGAGTCAAAAACTTTATTTAATATGAGGCAGCTAAATATAATTTCCCATTTCTTTGATCTCCCCTGTTTTAATTTGCTTCTTATCAGGTACCTGTAGGGCTAATAGATACAGTTGATGGTTTGCTGCTTACGGAAAGATCTCGTTTAAGCTGCATGGATTATTGTTGGTGAGATATTGCAGTATTCTTCTCATTACGGATATGGTAGTATAGGTTAGAGATGTTGTTGCTAACAAACACCCTGCAGCTGTTGTGGGTAAGTGTTTTGATTCTGAATCTCCTTCCAGAAAGTTCAGTAAAATACAGGGTAAGGATCTGATGAACAACATCTGAAGTAAGTGCCTGTTGGTTAACACCAGGGTTCCTACCTCAGTCACCTTAATGGGGCCGTGGAGGGGTGCTGAGTAACCAGAGGCACGCCAAGCTGTCCTGATGACTAGGAAGATGTGAACACAAGCACAACATTTGCCTTTTGCTCCGCAGAAGGGCAGGGTTAGGATCGAGCTTCTCAGGCTCCCACACCCTCTGCCTGGCCCAAGGTGCTGGTGTGCTGCTCCGCGGTGGAGGCTGATGCCCCCGGTGTTACGCTCTGGGAACATTCATGGTCTGTAGTATTAGCTGTGAAGTTGCAGAGAGGGCCCCCTTTCTTGAACAGTGTCAAATTTGGGTGTAAGCAAGGCAAGGATGAAAGAAACTCAAAGAACTGAGCTGGGTGTCCCAGCTGCCTGCACTCACCTGCGTGTCTCCTCAGCCAGGACCAACTTTGCAAGCAAATTGCATCCTGAAATGCCTTTTGTGGAGTTAGCTGTGGGAGAGAGGAACATCCAAGCCTGTGATTTTTCTTCTGCATCACTGGTTACTCTAGAGCAGCAAGAGGCAAATAGTGCCTCAAAATCCCAGGAGGAAAGCATCTCGGGAACAAGTGTGAAATGCAGGAAGGACGAGCCAGGCTCAGCTGATGTTTTGTGCTATTGCCTGTGCCCACTAGAGATTTAATGTGCTGTTTGCATTTCCCTTTGCCTGAAGATGAGTGCTGAGAATTGGTGATGGTAGCCCAGTCCCTTTGTCCTCCTCACCTGTGGAGACCACCTGAGCTTGTATTTGTAGAAGAAAAAAGCAGCCAGTCTTTCATCTTGTGGATTTTGGTGCTTCTGTTCAATAGTCTGATAAGGACCTTGGTGCTTGTGAAGTAAAGACCAGGTGTGCGCATGCACGCACAAGTACATTATACTAATTAGAGGCAATTTAAAAACCAAACTCTTCTGCACTATTTAAAACACAATAAACAGCTTTGCTCCCTAAGTGTTAATCATCTCCTGCTGTTCACTCTCTGAAGTTAAAACCCTCTACTCACTTCAAAACGCTCTCTCAGTAACTGTGTGTGACTTCGCAAAAAGGGTTTTGAGGACTTCAGTCTGAGAAAAAGCAGATGTGTTTAGGAGAATAAAATCACTAAGGTCTTTGGATCTACAAAGAAACTCCAGGCAAGAGAAGGAGAAGAAATGAAAAAAACCCTAGTCAGCGTAAGTGGAAGTGCTCTAAAATTAGGTTTCTCAAGTTTCCCTGGAATACAGCGCAGGTGCCTTGTGGGTGCCCACACGCCTGGGAGGAGTGCAGCAGAGGAGGGAGAGGAGGTGTTGGTCTGTGTGTGCTTTGAGGATCCCCAGCACTCGGGGAGGAGAGGGCTGTCGCTTTACCTCAAGTCCCAGTGTGAGAGCAGGCACATCATGCTCTAGGTCAATTATGTGAAAGCTGTACACTCCCAACACGTTTCATCATTGGGAGGCAATGGATTATCTGCTGTACAGATGCATGTACCCATCTCCCTGCAGAGAGGAGCCATGCAGCTGGGGGTGTGGGGTACTGCTGGGGGCCTTGAACCTTGTGTGGGGTGAGGCTTGCAGGTGGCTCCTGCCAGGCAGAGGGAGCCAGTCCCTCCCAGCCTGGCTCTGTTGCTTCCTGCTTTCTCAACCACTCCGAGGATCGGATCCTGCCACACCATCACCGCTGTGAGATGGAGTGTGTTATTAAGCTGAACCTAGAAATAAAGAAGGGGTTGAGAAATTGCTACAATCACTGACCCATGCATTTATTATAATTGAGTCCATTAGCCTTAATTTTATAATTTCTAAATTAACTTTGCACATTTACAAATGGCCTTAATTGCTTGATGGAAGGAGTTAGGCTTTAACAAAGCTAAATGCATAAAAACTGTATCAGTTACATCAGTATCAGTGGATTCATTTGTGATATAATGCTGCCAATTTAGATAGAGCAAATTGTTTAGAAAACGCATTGTTGAAGCATCAAAGTTACTTTAAGTCATTCAAGCTAGTAAGAAAAAAAAACAGAACTCAACTGGGTATTTCCACATGCAGGTTCCTCCCTATGCTGAAGCCTTTGTGCATGTTAAGCAGCTATTTTAAACACTATTTTAGTGCTTACAAAAGGTGTTAGTGTGCAAACATCAAACCTGAAATTACCTCTCTTGACTAACAGTAGCCTCTCTATATCAAAGTCCTCATCCAGAATTTGGGGTCATTCTCTGGAATTTTGATGCCAATCTGTGAAGAAAGTTCAATTTTTGTATTATAATCTTCAGTGTGGCTTTCTTTTGGACAGGCTGGAAGGATGTTCCAGTTTCTAGTCCCATAGGCTGGTGAGGGAATGACACTTAGATAGGAGCTATTTAACCTACAGATGCATATTAGAGGTTTTGGAAACCATGTTTTTACGGGAAAGTGCTGGAGAGCAACCAAATCCCTAATCTTTCTTTATTTGTAGCAAATCTAGTGAATAAAAGAAGGTTCCTCCAGTCCGTTAAGAGATGTGAAGTGACGAGTGGTTTCAGGGGGCTTATATGCTCTGCCTACTGGAGACAGCTGTAAGGAAGTAGATGATAAAAAATCGGTTGTCTTTCAACTTGTGTTTGGATTTTTATTAATTCACATAAATGCAAAAAACCTCCACCCCTCTTAAAAACCTTACTTTCCTTTTGAGTATGATGCTGAGACTTGAATTCATTCCAACTGGCACGTTACCCCAAACAGCTGTTGCTGGTGTCCATCTCCTGACATGAATCTTTTCAGAATGTTTTCCTCATTATTGAGAAATGCCAAACTCTAACACTGAAATGCCTTTGTTGCCAATGACTGCAAGGTGAATAGTTTAATATTTTCCCTGAAACTTTGACGTTTGGTCTTCTTCACAGGTAGCATTTCCTGAAGGCACTGTGAAGTGTAACCAACTGTATGAAGGATCAGGTACTATGGTCACAAAATTGCTGCTGTACTAAACTTCTGAGCGCAAGATGTTAAGGCTGAAATTTTACTTTTGAATACTTTTATTCCAAGTAAGAAGGGATATGAGTTAGAAGTTGTAGTTCTCTCATCTTTATCTAGAGGAAGTAAATTGAGGGGAGTAGAAAAACAAGGGCTGGAAAGTAATTTATTCAAAAGAGAAGAGAATTTTATATATTTGGGGCTATTAATATGCAGCAGTGGCATCTGTGCTTGAGAAGAAAGTGAATATAGAGACTTCAGCAGACAGCTCTGGTACAACGTGGGATGTTATGGTATGTTTGATTGTCAGTAGTACTCCGTGACTGACATCGAACTGGGACAGGCAAGACCAATTTACACATGTTTTTATTTGAAGATGGCAAATGTTTCTTTGCAGATGTGGATGCTTTGACTGAAGCTTAGAAATGGAAGGCTCTTAATAAAGTAGGCAGCATCAAGAGGTATAGCTAGATTAAGTACTTTTTTCCCTTCCATCTTCCATTTCAAAATATCAGTGCTTTCCTCCTCTTCTGCACTAGGATGAACTCCCTCCACCTTTCCTCCCCTTACTCTCTCAAAAGAAACCCACCTCTACCAGTAATTTGATGGTAGGGTGTTGTTGAAGGAAAGCAGCAGAACCAAGGCTGTGACCTAGTCTGAATTTCCAGATTATTGGCTATTTTGAGATTGGGTCTCTGTGGCTACGTCAGAAATTTCCCCTGTGACTGGACTATCTTTTCCTGGGGAAAGTTTTGTTTAAAACTATACATGTATTTCTATAAAAACTTAGGTTTAATACATATTTTTTCCAAGGTCGGGAGTGGAGAAAACAAACCCCAGATAGAGAATCCTCTGGAGTTCTGGTCCCAGTGGGACCTAGGTTATTTTCAGAAAATATGGACCTGTTTAATGTGATTTTTATTATTGTACTTTAAACAACTTACTTTGTTGCTTACTCAGTTGGTTATGAATCTGAAATACCTCTGAGAAAAGGGGGAAAATAAAAAAAAATAACCTCAAAGAACCAGTGTATGGGGAATAGAAAATATTTCAGATGGTGGTGATTTTAAAGATGTCACCCGTGAATTGTAGCATTCAGGTGCAGGTGAGCTCTGGTGCCCTTCACATTTATGGTGCTACATTACTAATAACAGGAGTCAGAGAGGGAGCTGAGGAAACCTTTACAGAAGTAGCTCGCTCTGCTGTCACTGTACCAATTTCCACCGTCTAACCTTTCACCTCCATGGCCTCCCCTAGATGCTACAGTCCTCTTATGTGCAGGATGGCAAATATTTCCCAGCATGCAAGGATGTATCCCAAGCCCATTAAATCTTTCAGCTCAATTCTTTTGTTGGAGTACCTGGCCTGGAGGTTACAGCATTAATTTTTTCTAAGGCCACTGAAGGCCTCTTCAGTTACAAGTACTGGAAGGAGTCTAAGAGTCCATTTAAACTGTGCATGACCCTTTTGTCTCGATCACTGTCTGACTTCATCTGACTTGGGTTTTCCTGTATTTTTGTTAAAGATTGCAATGTTAAAGGCTACAAATATTAAAAGTTTAGAGAAAAGGGAAAGTGACAGGTTGCAAAGGGTCTTGTTGAGGATCTGTAAAATCCAGAAAGGCAGTTTCTTCCTTTTTTTTTTTTCCTTAGAGGTAAATGAGCAATAAGAGATAAATTAGATGGACTTTTTGAAGTTTTATTGTACTCCTCCATTGAATAAAAAGCATATGCAGAATTACAGGAATCTGGGCTCTCTGAACAAGACCTATGGAGAGCTGTCATGTGAAGACGGTGTAGAAATGAATATAGGTGGTAGTCATGACCTAACTGAAAGCTACCTTTTTGATTTGCAAGAGGTTGCAGTAGAGATGATAATGTTCAGGCATTAATGGGAGATTTGTACTGCATCCTTTGATGTTTGATAACAGTCAACATCCTTTTATGTCTAATAATATAGAAACAGCAGCCACAAGCTGTGACTGAATCCTGGTAAGGCCTGAGCCATAGGGCTGAGCCCATCCTCCTCCACCCTGCAGCTGTCCTGCCCTACTGAATCTCCTCTGCCTGATGCCTGGTTCATGCAGAGGTTTGTTAGCTCAGAAGAGCCCATGGGTGTGTAAGTTTGGTCTCCCCATGGCAGTGATGTGAGCTGGAAACCCCACAATTAAATGAGGGAATTTTGTACCCCAGCCAGACCTAGAACCACCTAGAACCACTACCACACAGAGAAGAAATGCCATTCTCTTCAGTGAGGCTTGGAAAAAGCTGGTACTGTGTTTTGTGAGGCACTGGAGGTGAGGTGCTTTCTGGAATTCACCTCCTTAGGGGATTTTGGGGGAAAATAAAAGCCCCTTCCTGGATCCCCAAGGGACTGAGTCCATGGATATGAACCCAGTTCATTTCAGACTGAGGAGTCAAGGTAACCTCATGGTGCCCCGTGTCCTCCCATGCCCGTGACATCCCAGAGTAACCCACTGTGCTAGGGTTGGGCACCAGAGCTTGGCGGGGCTTTGCAGCTCCTGTGTGACACCAGCAGTGAGTGTTCCAGGCATGAGAGGCCTTCATATCCTCTATCCCATAAGACCTATCCCAGGTCTTTTCAGATAAGAGTCTGCCAACCATAATCTTTGTGATTTAAAAATTTGGATTTTAATAGAGCACTTGGTTCTCATGCCGAGAAAACAGAGGGGTCCATGACAAGTATGTCTGCTGTAACCTCATGACTTGTTGTTCTGGTTTCGTGAGGATAAAATTTATAGAACCACTTTTCTGTTCCATTTTGTTTCAGTTTGTGGCCAGCTGTGGGATGGTGATCAAGGCCATTAGCAGTGAAAGCCAGGGCAGCTGCCCCAGGCTGGCCCACAGGTGTATTCTGTGACATTAACGTCAGGGTCACTATAACATGGGAAAGCTGCTGGGGAGGGGTGGGCTTCTCCTCCTTGCCATCACTCTATGAGCAGAGTATAATTTTGTGTCTTTTGTAGTAGTCTTGTTATTGGTTTTTTTTTTTTTTTTTTTTATTAACTATGTTTAAATTTCAATCCACAAGTCTCCCTCCTTTTCCCAATTCTCTTTCTCAGTTGGGGAGGGGAGATTGGGTGATAGAACAATGGGTTATTGTTTAGCCCTGGGTGTGAGCTAAAAGGAGACACTTGTAGAGGGCAGAACTGGAGATGAGCTACCTACAGCTACAGGGGTTTCCTTCAGGCCTCTTAGCAATGAGGCCAATGTGATCCAAGATTAGCATTCCTGAGAAGTTGCGGTAATGGATGCTTTTTGTGGCAGTGGGGTTTCCTCTGGAATATGGTGGGGACTTTGGGGGCATTCAAGAAAGGGACTCCCATGGCAATGATGTCAGGATGAACACAGAGATGGTGCGGTTTGGTTGCATGAGGGTATCAGAATAGCCTCCTTATTTATCCCAGCATAATGAAAGTCGAGAGGGGATGTGAATTGCTGTCTATAAATACATCGGAGAAGTAAACACCAGGGAGAGAAAGGAGCTAGTTCAGCTAGAGGACAGTGCTGGCACAAGAACAAATTGGTAATAAACTGGCTGTGAATAAATTTCAGATGGAAATTAGAAGCAGCTTTTTAATCAGTAAAAAGGTGAGGTTCTGGAAAAGCCTTTCACTGGGATTTTGGGGGCAGATGGATCTTAATCAGTTTATTAAAGGGATTGTGTGATGTGCTTGTCTCCAATATCAAGGGACTGGGCTCCTTGACCTATACATCCCTTTAGTGCTATGTTCCTACATATTATATTTAGTAATTCTCTCTGAATTGCTGAAGTGCACTGAGGACAGAAGTGCTGTATTCTTCTGATGCAATGTTATTTTTCAAAAGTATATCAAACTGTAAATGTGCAGGGATAAGGGTAGTGCTGGGCACCTTTTTATTTAACCTACTTTAAAATGAAACCTGGGGACTAAATGGCTTTAGTCACTCAGAGGACATTGGCCATATCTCTCCCCACTCTATAACTAATTTCATTTCTGAAGCTTGCGCTTCCAAAAAATATTGGCTGCTTAGAATTGGAAGTGTTAGAGGATGTATAATATTCAAGGTTACTATATGATTAAGGACAGCAAGCTGCCATCGCACACACAAGGTGTTAGCACAGCCTTGTCCACAAAAAGACCAGAAACTAATCATTACTGCTTGCTACTTCCCATAGTGGTAGACACTTCAAGCAATAGAGAAAGCAATTTCTTACCTAGAAATTGTTTTACCCTTTTTCCTTTGAACATCTAGAACCATCACTCTCAGGTCCCTCCCTTCTGACTGATTGATTGACAGTTGCAATGGGAAAAGCAGTTGTTGGCTAAAAAAAGCCCAGACCCCTCTCTAGTTTTGTGCTTGGGAATGTGAGTTTTAAAATGAATCCTGTGAGACTAATTGAATGTGATTGGCATCTGCCACTGGTACAGTGAGGAGAGGAAAGACCTCCACTCCTGACTGGGAGAAAGCCAGCACCTTGCAAAAAGCTATTCTTTTTTCCATCATTCATCTTCTCTGTGAGTTGACACAACAGCTAAATAACAGAAAACAAATTCTAGATTCTGAGTCTGCTTTTTGAAATGCTAAAACCAAAATCAACAGCCTAGTTCTTCCTAGGCTAAAAGGTCTCAGCAATTAAGTCAAACTATGATGAATGTACGATAATGCTGAAATTCCAGCAATGATTACTGTGTAAACATTATAAACAACTAGTCTGAGGGAATAATTTGTTTTGCATTGAAGGGAGTGCTCTAGTTGTGACTGTCAGCAGAATCTAATACTGGTCCCAAAACTCATTTTTATTTTAAAAAAGGTGTAATAAGAAGATCAAAGAATGTGAGAGAAGAAAGAAATCTAAATACAACTGCATATAAGCTCAGAAAATATCCTCTGCATGAAGGATGTGCAATCATAAAGTGCAATTTGTTTATGTAGGTTTTAAAAGATTTTGTGCATCTTATTGACTGTTGTGTGTAACAAAGCGTTTTGTATTTGAGCACTGAATTCTGCTTTGCACCCCAGTGCAGGGAGAAGCATGGTGTGGTGCAGGGTTGCTCATGTTGGCAAGTGTAAAAGTGGAGGGTCTTGTTCACGCAAGTTGGATCTACTTTGTGTCCCCAGTCAATAATTGCCTCAAATTTTGATGGAGCTCCGATACATCAGATTTGTGACATGTGCCAGTTGCCTCTGCAACACATACAGTGCAGCTGCTCCGCACATGTGGAAAGGTCTCTCAAACCTTAAATATTTTTTCTAATGTAGGTACAACTCATTTCATTACCTACTAGACCAAATTCATGTGTTTTGAGCATTTTTATTTGGTGATGCTGGTAACACTCTTGAGTCCTTTACTATCTGCTCTGTGCCCTTAGCAGCCTGACCATGCAGCAACAGTAAACTGAGCTGGTATAAGAGCCCAGCTGAGGGATTTTGACACAAGAAGTTATTTCTGAAAAACATGACGTTGGAGTAATCTACCATGGAGCAATCTCCTGCTGCAATGGATTTTCCCTGTCCCTTGGCAGAGGCTTTTTAGGAAAAGGGAGTGAGTGGGTTTCAAAGTGTTGCTTTGAGGGCGCTATGGGAGAGGTGCTGCTGCAGGAGGGGATGGAGAGAGGGTACCGCAGGGACCACAGCTCCCACCACGTGAGCTGCTCTGCCCCACATGTGTAAATTCCCAAGGCAGGAGTTCATCCTGGAAAATCACGAATGATGGTTGAGGCTTTATTGGGCTTTTGATTTTCAGAGGGAGAAGGATCAGAGAGGAGCTGAGATTTCACCTGGGCACAGGGCCCTGGAAATGAATGCTCGAGGATGGTCAGCAAATGCTGTGAAGCTCACTGCTCTTGGAGACACTGTCCTCTGGGTTGCTGTTGCTCTAGTTAACCCCTACTTCCTTGAAGTATATTTATTCTGTTTTCATTTCAGTGGTAAAGAGTGGCAGTATTATGAATGTGCAGGACTGAAGCTTATTCATAGCAGCTCTGGTCATGTAACAAGGTGCCATGTTGTAGGTACAACAAGGAATTTGAAAAAGGAATGTAAGCAGCCGAATACTGCAGAAATTTCTATAGGGATTTGAAAGGTTTCTGGAGTAAGCTGGCTTCAGTTTTGCAGATGTTCACAGTGTGAGGAGGCACCTGGGACAGAGCACAAATTGCTAATTAAAACCAAGAAGAATATAAGAAAGCGTGATGCTCTGAGCAGAGGAGATGTGGACACCAATGTCTCATCTGCTAGTGAGGAGCCAATGTTGAGTAAGAACAGGCTGCAAACTATGTCCCAACTTGGCATCCCTTCTCTTATTTGGTGTAAGGGAGAGAGAAGCAGGAGGGTGAGGTGTTCATCTCAGCAGCCTGGGAAAAAGGTCTGTTGAGCACTTTGTGTGGATGCAAGCAAAGCAGAGCAATGTTTGCTAAGGCTGAAGAACAAAAGAGCAGTGTGTGCTGTATACTGAGAGCTCAGGTCAGTCCCAGGCATTCAGTGAGGATGAAGCCCAGGTTGGCCAGCCACGCTGGAGGCAGGACAGGAGGCTGAGCTGTGTGCCAGGGAGATGGGCAGTGAGGCGGCAGGGTCTGGAAGAGATCAGGAAAAGAGGTGGTGGTGAGAGGGGGACTTCAAGTTTTGCTCTAGCCAAACTGCTTGCAAGCTGACAGCTGGACATCCAGGGGTACGTCAGGGAGACAGGCTGAGCCTCTCGCTGTGACACATTGAGACAGGTCTGTAACGGAGAGGCAGATCTGAGTTGTCAGCATGGAAATGGCAGCTGAATTTGTGCTGGCAGCAGAGGGGGGACCCAGCACCAATCTGTGCGATCCTATAGGAAGGAGAGTGAGGAATTAATTGTTCCGGTGATTAAATGAAGCAGGAAAAAAAATCATAGAGGCTGAGCTGCTTGGGGGTGTGGAATATTTTCCATTTAGCAGAACACTGTAAGATTGAAAATATTAATTTTGCATTTTAAAAGGCCTTTTTGGGAAATGCATGCTCCAGATAACCAACAGCCTCACACTTGCTAGGACACAGCATCCAAAAGGACTGTCCTAACCTGAAAATCCACCCTGCTACCAAAGAGCTCTTTCCCATCATCAGCAAAACCAATATGGCACAGCTAGAAGTGCTGTGGACAAAACTTCAAAACAGAACTGCAGAACAAATGTTTTCAACACGCCGACTTGTTGGGACCAGCTCTGATGATCGTTTATCTTCAGCTCACCTGTGCAAGGCTGCCCGCAGCAAACTTGGTGGGCTGTTTATGCCCTTGCAATAATGGAGATTTTATTTTCATATAGCAGGAGCTAAAAAAGTGGAGAAGAGAAAAATTGCATGGTTGGTAAAACACCCAGCCATCGCTCTGCTGCAAGTACTGCAGTCAAACACCAAAGCCTACGGATGTATTAACGGGGAGGCAAAGATCAAGGAGTACTGGCAGAGCAAATAGTGTGGTGGCAGCTGTACACAAGAAGGCAGGCTGCTCCTCTCAAACTGTAATCTAAAAACAGAAGAAATGCCCCTGCATTGACAGCAGGTGTGTTTGTCACCATTCAGTAGCATGACGTGGCTTTTAGCAGTGGCATGTTGTGCTTGCAGCTCTTCAAAATCCTATACCTTGTCTTGCCCTAGGTTATATCTCCCCGTGCCTGTACCCACAGATCCCTGTTACTTTTGGCAAGTGGAACGATGGCCAGGAGCTGGCACGTGCTGAGCTTCTGCACATGCCGGCTGGGTACTAAACCCTGTGCTCGGCTGTCAGACTCGTACGCTGTAGAGATCTACAGCAAACCGACACACGCAATAAGGAGAGGGAGTGCTCTGGTGTCTGGGCAGGGTCCTGCCAGTGCACCAAAATTCCCAGCTAAACAGGGGAAATGGGTGGCCAGGTGCCCTGGGCCAAGCAGGGCTGTGGGCAGGATTCCTTGCTGAGCTGTAGCATCTGGATGCTGGGAGGAAATTTGCCTCGTGTATCTTCTTGTGACGCTTGGCTTTGGATTTTTTTTTAACTTTTTGAGTAACTTATGATAGCTGTGTAAATTATTAAAGCCAATTAATGCAGAGGGCTTGCTTGTGAGATGGCAGCATGGTGGTGTGCTTTGGAAGATGCACGAGTCTGGCAGTAGAAGGTGAGTTCCCCAGCCGTGGCCAGCAGGAAGTAGCAAGGGATTAAATGGGTACTGCTGCTTCCTTCTTTATGGCACTAGGACCTGCCTTTGGCTTCAGTATCTTGGTGTGAAACAAACCACAGAGGAAGGGACACTGAGCTGAATGCAATCTGTCCCCCAAACCTGCTGAATCCATCAAAGGTGGAGCAACTGAGACCAAGAGCAGCCAGAGGCTGCAAGAGAGTTTTAAGGCCAAATCCTATGACTTTGGGAGCATCATTATTGTTTCAAAGCTATTTCTTAGAAGAAGGAATTCACAGAAACCCAGATGTTTGCATGCAAATCAGTCTGTCAGAGGAAATCAACAGGAAATAAAAGGCTCCTTTAGCATTTTCCCCTCTGACCCTGTTCTTCTGTCCTGGCACGATCTATCGCTTGGAAAGGCTGCAGAGTGCTTAGGTCTCCCTTGCCACAAAACCCAACGCGGTTGCCATATAATCAAACAGAAGTGCAGCAAAAATGTTGCCGAACTACCTTGTGATGGTGTCGTTTACTGGGGAGGGAGCAGAGAAAAACCTGTGAAAAGCAGTCACTTCAGCAGTGGCGAGAACTGTGCGTACAGTAAAGGGATGAAACTGTCATTATTAACCTAATGGTTGCATTGCTGGAAGATTGCAGGATTTTTTTCTATAGCAATGCCAGCTGCTGGTTTTATTTACACTATCTTAATTTTTTAATACCTCTTGTTACGTTCTCTTTTATAAAGACACATGTGAGGCTCCCAGCAGCATTAGCTCAGGGACTGTCTTTTTATATTTCCCATGTGCGGTTGCAGACTGCCATGGAAACAATTCCTGGTCCAATTGGAAGACCTTTTTTTTCATTAAAAATAACTTTCTCCTGAGTCCCCAGTTATTTTTATTTTTAAATATTTTGATGTGTGGGAGAAATTTTTATAAAAAGTATCAGCAACTGACTTATGGAATGCAGTTTTAATTAAATTGCAGAAACAATATCTGCTGCAGTACTAACAAACTATGTTATTAAAGTAATAAAAGTGAAAGAAACAATTTATTGAGCACAAACTAGAGGAAAGCGAGAGCAGAAAGATGGCTAATGAAAGGCAAGTAAGGGTTTGGCAGCCCTCTACAGGGCAGAGTGGAGCTGGCAAAAGTCCAGCTGGAATACGTTTCCTAATTAACTTTAATTCTCCTCTTTTAAATTCAGACCGGTTTGCAATATTGTAGTTTCTCTGTCCTGTGCGTTTCTCTTCCTGAATTCTTCTCCTGAGCAGGAATTTTACACTGAATGGTGAGCGAGTAAATAAATAAATAAAATCAATAGCCATGAGCCATTTCGGTTTTCAAGACTACAGGATACGCTTTTAATGCCCCTCTCGGAGCTCGGCGCTCAACTGCGGGAACTTCATTAACACGCTCATTAGCGCTATCTGATTCACTGCTGCAGCCTCTCACTGGGAGCTGCGAGCAGCAGCTGGGAGAGCGGATCAGCTTGAGCTAATGCATATGTTAATAACACTAATGTTGTAGCATTTGGTGCTGCTGAGAGAGAGAGACAGTAAAATATCTGCGCTGTCTCCTGCTACACTTAAAAAGAAAAAAAGACCAGTGCAACATAAAATAAAGCTATCTGCTAGGAATGTTTATAGTCAGTATTTATAGATTAGTGCAGTATGTTGGAAAATCAAGCGCTACAATGCACGTATGAAGACCCATTCAATGAATTATTCAGGAAGATCTATTGTGAAGTGCTCCACTCACAAGGAAAGCAAACGAATGTTTCGGAAAGTTGAACTGAATCCGCCACCTCTGACCCACCAGCCTTGCTCTGTCAATAGACCTCTGCTAGTGTAAACTCAGTTTTCCAGCTGCTCTCTGCTCATTGCTGGTGGTGGCACGAAGGAGGTGCCGCTGCCGCAGCTGAACCCTGGGGTCATGCTGGAGGTCCTGAGAGGAGTCAGACAAATCAGCAGCTCCGTGGTCAGTGGGGAGATGAGCCAGGTTGCTGTGCGCCCTGTGCTTTCGCTGTGCTGGGTGAAATGACCAAAGCAGGCAGAGAAAGTCAGCTGTTCGTATCTCAGCAGCGTTGTAGGCTTTCCGGGTTTGTGGATGTGTGTTGGCCTGTTTGAGTCCAGTTTGCTGTGCATTTCAGTGTCTCCATCATGGAAGGTGAAACTGGGATCCAAGGTTAAGGGTCTTTTTGATTCACACCTGCGACGCTTCTTGGCTTGTGTCCTTTTCGTGTGGCCCTAATTAGTAGGTCGACACGGGGATCAATGACTAGTGTCTGGTGTCAGGGGAGTTTCTCCGCTCCTGTTTCCCACTCATTAAAATCATATCAATGTTGTGTTAGCAAATTGTGCCCTTGGACAGCGTGGGAGAGCTCTGTCGACAGTAAATGCTTATGAAGGGGACAGGATTAACCATGATGAATAGCTTAAAAAGGTGGGTTGGCTTTTTAATAAAAAGATCTTGTACATGCTGCCTTATAAATGTAATTTAATTCTGGTATGAAAGGTGGTCTCAGTGCCTCTGTACATTCACCAGGGCTAAGATACTGTGTAATGTGCACCTCAACTCATAAATAAGTGAAACATTAATTTTGCATTAACTGCTTAAAGCTAAAATAGGTTTTCACCCCTCTTCACCTGACTGCAGTATTGCCACCTGGTTCCTCTTATTCACATGGGATAATTTTCACTTCTGGCCTTCAGTGTATGCTTGAACATGTGGATTTTCCATGCTATTTACTGTGGTTTTGTTTTCCTGCACATAGTCTCTGTTAAATGCTGATACATTTTCAATTATTTTTTTAATCTGATAAAGCTTTCACCTAATTTTATTTGAGCTAATAAGCAATTCACCCTTCCGAACTGTGTTTTCAGATCTTTTATCTGGAATCCTGATCTCCATTGCAAACACTGCTTTCTGCTCACCCGCTGAGGCTTTGCACACTGAGATGATGTACAGCACGCTTGAGTGACTCCGTGATTGTAGACTTGAAAAGTAGTTGGTCCAGCACTGTGTGTTTTTTTTCCCCCTCCATATCTTTACATTCCACATTTGAATGATCAGAGTGCTGTATTGATATTACAGTGATACTGCCTTTGTACCCACAAAGTCTTTTATTGCTGTAAACGAAGGATGCCCTTCAAGTTGCAGTGTGGTGACAAACCCCCAGATATTCTGTAGAGCTGCGGTATGTGAGGAGCTCTATGTATGACTGAATAAGGGGGATGTAGAAAGCCTGAGCTCCTTGCTTCTAATAATTCACACCTGGTCTGAGCGTCATTTTGGTTATAACCTGTCAGGAGAAGGCTTGGCCAGTGGTAACTCTAAGTCAACAGCAAATTCCCTGGTGACCTGGATATGCTTGTACTGGTACAGAGTGAATGAGTTGTGTTTAATGGAAATTATGGGGGATTTCCTATTTTCTTTACAAAGTGCTCTGATCTTCCTCATCATTCTTACATGGACAACTTGCCTCGTGCTTTAACTGCAAGCCCAGTTTGTGTGCTGCACAGGTGGGATCTCTCTCTCTCAAACTGTTGATATTTTCAATTTTCTTTTCCGTGCTCTGTAATTACTAAGTTACAATGAGAGCCAGGACGCCCCCCCCGGAGCAGTGAGAATATTCATGGCACGAGGGTGTATATTGCATGCGCTGACCTTTGCTATCGAGAGGACCCGCACGGAAGGTCAGAGTTGCAGAGCTGGGTGCTGCCGCTCCCACCCATCAGAAGGTCACTGCAGTGTGTGCTGCGAGCCCTGCATCCGAGCCACCAAGCTGGGGTCGGTTCACTGGGGTTTTTGTTATGCCCCATCCTACACATACAGCACCGCTGTTACAGCCAGCGTGACTGTAGCATGTTACAAATTACCTACTGTTTCTGACACTTATGGGGACCTTGCATACAAAGTAACATCACGGAGCCAATTTTTACTGTTGAATCAAATCCCTTAGAAACTACTTTCTAATGGAAATGATAATGAAACTTTAATTATAACTGTACTACTTGGTTCCCTGAGCGTACACATCCCATTAGATAGTTTCTGCTAAAATAGTGACATCTTTCAAGCTCATTTCCAAGCATATTAGGAAAAAAAAAAAAGGATGATATTTTACCTGTGACATGTTACAACTGTTGGTATTTTTTCTGGGTTCATCAAAATCTCATTAGCATTAATCAGAGATGTGACCAGAGAATAATATAGTTCCTTGGGTTGTAGACTGAACAGAAATATTTGCATGAGCCAGAAACATATTTTTTGATGAAGTTTTAGATTTTTAATTTTTAAAGAATTTTTCAGTACAGCAGAAGGGCTTGTACAGATAGTTGTTTGGGCAGTGTGCAATACAGGTTTTAGTCAGGCGATTAAGCATATTGTTCCCATGTGACTAGTAAAGGAAAAATATGGTGCAGCCTTTTCTTTCCTCACTTATAGCTGTATAATTTTGCAAAAAGGGATATTTAACTTATTTTTAACAAATGAGCCATTCCATTAGCTTCAGTTGCAGGATCTGTGGGTAGGACTAGCCATTGTTGCAATTCAGAAACGTGCAGCGGGAACTAGACTACATTAACCTGTTTATTAATGAGATTATTTGTAGAGTAGCTGCAAAACCCCAGATCTTTTCTGCGTGAGAAGCACCAGGCAGTTTAATGGTTTGTGGATTAAATGCAGATGGCCATGTGTCTCTGGTAAGAAATAATCCAGGATTATTCCAGAGGTCGGAGTGTGCTGGAATCTGATCCCTCCTGGCACAAACGGCTTGTGCTCGGCTGGGGTGTCCCCTCAGGCCACCTTCTCCTTGGTGGCTCGGCACATTGAAGGGCTGCGTGCATGGAGGCAAGAGCTGGCAGAGAGATAAACAGGTCTTGAAAGGGGTTCGTCTCTCAGCCTCAGGACTTTGGGGTGTAACCAATTCATGTAACATCACCAGCAACAATCAGCAGCTTTCATACAGGCACCTCTGCATACTGGTGCTGGGATGCAAACAGGCAGGTTAGCCCAAGGCACTGCCTGCTCTTGGGTGGTCTGTCCAGGGTGGCGGATGGCGGAGTCCAGGTTTTAGAACCCAAGTCTTTGTCCTTTTCTATGTGGACTTGAAAAAGAAGAAGAAGAAAAAAAAGTGGTGCAATCTTTCTGATAGT
The DNA here is from genome assembly GCF_013368605.1 of Nyctibius grandis. Lineage (NCBI taxonomy): Eukaryota > Metazoa > Chordata > Aves > Nyctibiiformes > Nyctibiidae > Nyctibius > Nyctibius grandis. Next base: position 35,620,340 of record NC_090666.1, read on the forward strand.
GCTGGCTAACAAGGACGGGGAGAGGCCTTTGCAGCATTACAACACTGGAAAGTTAGGAGAGATTTTTCACTGTTGATTTTTGAAAAGGGGAAGAAAAAAGGCAGCCGCTGCAGTGCAGGAGAGTGTAAGAAAGACCAATGTTCTTAGTTTAAAATAGCCCCAGAAAGCAATTACTCTTCTTGTGGGAAGTGCAGGATTCCTGGGTACTTCTTAAGCCTGTCCTGCAGGTACAAATGTGCCTTTTAAAGTTTAACCTGCTCTGTGAATCCTGTTGGGAACTCTGTTTTCTCTCCTTGGCTTTGTTGCTGTATCTCCAGTTTGTCTGTGTGAGCAACGCCAGATTGCAGTAAAGAAAAGTTGAAGTTACAACTTGGAATAAAGCCTTCTTCCCTTTGTGAAGCAAGGGGCTTGCTTTTTAGAGATAAGGTTAGCACCTTCGGCTCCAGCAGTACCCTCAAGTTAACAATTAACATATCTCAAACACAGAACTAGGGGAATGAGGATGGTGCTGGTAAAGGGAAAGGTACTGGAGGGATGCCCTGATATATGCTTTGACATGACAGCATATATCAGCTGTGAGCTGAGGGCCTGATCTGTTATTTAGTGCCTACAGTAACTGGGTGTTACTTGAGTGCTTTCCCTCTGCTTTCATTTCAGCTTTGTATCCCAGCTATTAATTTATATAAGATGCCAGGGTCAGGAGCAGCAAGGGAAGATAATTAAGCCTAAATACCTTACTATGGGGTCAGGCCTTTGCTCCTTGCTGCTAAGCAAAGTGACAGAGGAGTTAACGCATGAGCTGTGGGACAAGGTAGAGGCAGTGTTTCCAGATGTGTATTACTTGTTCTGTGTGTACCAAACCCAGCCAGTGAACAGTCCAATCTTTCCATATTTGAAAAAAAGACAAGACAAAAAAAGAGAAAATAAAAAACCCCTGTGTATGCTGCTCAGGTGAATATTTTAACATCTGGAATAGCAAACCTGTGTAGATCTGGTTCATCATCTTCCTAATAGGAACCTTCCTTGATGAGCTAATTGGTTGCAACACAAAGTGGCTACATGAAATCGGTGTAGCAGGTTGCTGCACAGTGGCTGCATGAACATCACAGCTGTAACTGCTTCAATCATCTCACTTCACAGTGTTGCATCTTCGCGGGGTCTCAGAGCCCCTGGACCACTCCCTGTCTGTCGTTATGCCCCCCCTGGCTCCAGAAGGGGCCCTCTCCCCTGAGGAGCGTGCGGGGCAGCAGTGTGGCCTCGCTCCTCGCTGCCCTGGCCCTAGAAACAGGCAGCTGTCTACCCTCAATGCCTCTCGTTTGCACAGGCAAGATATGAGTCTATGTACTGTCCTTTTAGACAGAAAAAAAATCTCTGCATGTGCAATGGATTTTATGTCTGCATCATCTCAGGAGTATGGGGTTAGTCATCTCTGTTGTGCCTCTATGTGTAGAGAGATCGGCACACAAAGACCAGGAGTTCAGGGAGAAGGGGCAGCTATGGGCTCTCACTGGGGTGCAGGAAAAGGTGGGGAGGTGCAAAGCAGAATTGCACACACTGCGATCCTTCTTTCATCGCTTGTGCAGAACCAAACCTGGAGAGGAATGATGTCTAAATGATACCAGGTAGGTCCAGAAAGGAGCGAGACAAAATCAGAGGGGGGATCAGAAAGGAAGAGGTGCAAATTCCCCCTGCCTGGACGTGGGGGAGTTGGGTGCCCAGTATGGTGTGCACCCAGGGCGGCATGCACCCCGCACAGTGTGCCAGGTGGGGAAGATGAAGAAACAGGAGCACTCCCAGAAGAATCAGCGACCAACTTTGCGAGCTGTCAGGGCCCTTGATCCTCCCCTGCCATATGTTACAGGGACAGCCCGTCACCCACGGAGCGGTGGCATGTTGCAGTGGGGATGTCCCTGTGCGATGCAGTACTTGGTACGGAGCCTGTCCTCTGCTTTGCCACCACAGAGACTTTCCTCTGGGAACAGAGACTGATCCCGAATGAAGGCGCTTTGTTACTTTATATATATTGGAGGATTTCTCATTTAATAATTTTGTCCTTAACATGGTACTGTTCATCTGTGCTTCATGATCTCCGAATTTCAAATGAACACGCCCTACGGAGCGCCAATTTGCATGGAAATCCTTACAGATCTGGAAGTGCTCTTTGAGTCTGCAGTTTGACTTTCTACTCCAGAGACTTCCTTCAAACATAACTCTGTACAATTCCAGTAAAAAACCCAATACTATGACATTTTGTTTTAAATTAGACTCTAAGGCCCAAGCTTTAGAACTGAGTCAGGCCAAGATCTTTAAGGTCTCTGTACCTGATGTTATGAGCCTAAATCCACGCTTACAGATTTACCCCCGTGCCCCTTCCTGCCCCACATGCAGGCACCAGCAGCTGAAAAGCCCCAGCACCAGCAGCCTCCCTCCTCTTCAGGTAACAGCCTGGAATACAGAAAATCGCTGCAAAACAAAGCACACAATTTATTATACAACCTCTAGATTGCAATTTAGAAAACAAAGTGAAGGCCACCTTCTTTTCTGGCTCCCTAAAGCTACTGTGAAGAGAGATATACTTTGTCTTAACAAAATATCTAATCTTACCTACAGTGTCCCTGTTTTTAATTGCTGTGATAGTATGGGAATAACGGAGAAGAATACCCACCTGTAGGTTAGGGACGAATCAAGGCAAACCCACACAGCTTTCCAGGGAGGCTCTACAGAGGCTGCAGGAGCTGATTTCAGAAGTACTGTGAAAGTGAAACCTGATGAACTGGAAGGACAACCTGGTTACAATGCCAACAGGACCAAGATTTTTGAGTTAAAAGAAAAGTGTGTATTGGTGCACAAGCAGATACAAATAACCAAAGCCTCTTCATTTGAAAGCCTGCAGAGGAATATCTTTCTAAGGTTCACTTTTATAAGCATTAAACAGTTTTTGGCACTTGTGATAATCGCAAGGTCCAAAAAACCAAAGGTAGAAAATTGCCTTTTTCTGGGAAAGAGCACTGTTAATATTGAAATCATTAAAGCAGCCAAACTGTGTGAAGGGCATCTGTATTCCCTTTGGCACATCATGACTACACTTCGATCAATGCAAGCTACGTCTCCAGGTTTTCTTTGTCTAAACCAGCTTTGATCAACTCAATTGCACAAATTTCTTCAGGCTGCCTCCGTAGTAAGGATGTGTGTGCTAGGCTGGTCGCTGGTGACCTGTCATTATCCATATGACTCTTATGATGAAGAAATAAGATTTAGAAATGAGGTTTTTGGATGAAGAAATAACATTTAGCTCTCAGTGGATTCAGCAAAAGGACACAATTGAATCGTTGCCTGTCACTGGAGCTGCTGGGATTTATTCCAGCCAACGGCACGGGGTACCTGCTCCTTCATGTGGCCACTGGCAAAATGTGGAAACTTCATCCCTTTTCAAGAGGGGAACCATAAATGAAAGACTGATGGTTAAATGGAAATGCCTCCTGCAGTCATGGGCTGAGCAGGCTGGGTCCAGCCAGGTTTGGCAGCCCGGGGCAGGAGGGGAGGTTTCAGGGGCTGCAGGTTTGGCAGGGGCAGTGGGTCCCTGCAGCACCAGGAAAGGGGGAGAGGGGCCTGTAAAGTGTGGGAGAAGGAGAGGATTCAACAGGCAGAAAAAAACATCTGCTTTTAAGGGGAGGTTCATCTGATGAAATGCTTTTGGCTTTAATCTTCTGCTTGAACTGGTGACTTCTTTTCTCTCCCTCGTTGCTCTCCCCAGTGGGAGCAGGGTGCTTCACAGCCGGGCGGCCGAGCCTTTCCCTCTCACCTGCCCCAGGCAAAGCAGAAGAGAAGAAGTGGGGAAGGACACAGGAGATGTACAAAACTCTGGCATGCACGGGGAGTAAATCAGGGCGTTAAACAAAACCTCTGCTCTCAGCTGGCTAATGTTTCAAAGGAAAGCATTTCAAACGCCGAGAGAGATGGTGCAGTTAGCCGGTGATGCAATTACATGGCTGTAAGCTGTAGAAACTCTTTCAATGTGGCACATATTAAACCTTTCAGAGGTAGTGCTTTGATTTTTAATTTTACGCTGTTGGCAGGCAATCAGGGTCTTTAATAGTATGGAGGCCAGAGGGAAAATGTTTCAAAACAGCAAGGATCTTATCATAGTGTGCAATTAATGAATAATTATTAAAAACCAGAAATAGCTGGAAGAGCAGGCAAGAGCTGGCAATGCAATTCTCTGGTTTCAGGCCTATAATGAAATCTCAAGAGAGGGAAGTATGATATGCAGCTTCGTGCAATTAAAGCTGGGATTTTTTCCCCCTAGTTGAAAGATCAGTGATCTTGAAAAAATATACCTGTCACTTGGTTTTGTTTTCAAGTCATTTAATTGTCAGAGTAAAGCATGTAACATCTAACAAGCACGGACACATTCTTCTGTAAATTATGGAATTTTGGGGTTCTTTTTTCTTAAATACTAAATTATGATTTTGGTTTTTTTTTTGAGATGTTTGAAAAGAAGGCTGTCAGCACAGTCTGAACGTGTTAACCATGGGAAAGGGCTGCAGCAATGCTTTCCCACTGCTCTGGCTTGTAAGTTTGTCCAGGAAGACATCAGAGCTGAGGACAGACTTCATGTGGACATCCAGGTCTGTTTGATGCTTTGCCACAGGCTGGTGCTTTCTCTGTGATGTTGGGGAAATTTCTTAACACCTGTGGTGTCTTCCTATTTCCAATCTGTCAAAAAAAAAGAAAGAAAGAAAAAGTACCTGTTGCATTCTCTCATGCAGGTCTCTACAGTTTACCTGGGCGTTTGCCCGTTTCACCTGTTTTCCTGTGTTCAGGCCGGAATTACCTTTCTGCCTTGGGTCTGTATCGTACCCAGCACAGCACAGCTCTGATCTCACGGAGATAAAGCAGCTCGTTGTCCTTGGTGCCACTGCTAGGGAGTCCTAATTGTACACGTTTGGATGCGAGTCACTTGTTCACCCGGGGACACATGCATCCCCAGCCTGGTGCAATGTCCTGGTCCTGACGACTCAAACTATATGTGAATTAGGAGGCAAGGACTGGTGTCTAAAGAGCCTTGTTGCTCTACCAAGCCAGGGAGTGCTGACACACATTGTGCTTAGCTTTGGCATGATGTAAGAGCCCTTCAAACCAAAAACTAGCTTATGGCCTAACGAAAATAACAAATGTTAAACTCCTCCACCAAGGAGGCTTTGGAAGGAGCAACCATGACCTTCAAATTCAAGGCTTTACGTTTTTTTTTCCTAAAGTGCAGCTGTGGCACTGTGTGTTATCACTGGCCTTGTTTTCCTAATCAAAAGTGAACTTACGGTTTGCATTTTCACTTGGAGAGAATAGGACCTTCCTGCTTGGAAGTGGGAACAACTGTTTTGCTTTTAAAGCTGCGTAACAAATCTAATAGTTAAAGGTATAACACTTGTGTTTTGTCACTGAAATCCATTAGTCTGTGGCACAGTGAGAGTGGCTCTGGCACGCAGGCTTGAAGATGCATTTGCTTGAGCAGCCTCTTCTTTTGAGTACTGAACCACATTTACTCACCGCTGTTTCATTATATATGAACTAAACACAGAAAAAGTTATTTACAACTATCAGGCATTTCTACATGCAATATTAAGAGAGGTTTTCCATTAGCTATGAGACAGAACAGCTTAAATTGTCTGTGTGCAAGTGTGAGTGTGTGTTTCTTGGCTGCTAATATCTTGCATTCACGTCTCTGGTGTTACTCCTGTTGTATGGGCACACTGCAAGAGTGTAAGATGTTGCACCCTTCTGTACCGGTACGCTCTAGTGCATGGCTGGTATTGACAGGAACAAACCGTGGACTGCTTGGTTCTGCACGGAATGGGGAAAAAACTCTCTTGGTTCCTTGGAAGGCTTTCTGACTTGAGCACACTTTTGCATATTTATTCAGACACTTTGATTGCCATGGTGCATGGCAGCTCTAAAGAACTTCACGAGCTAGAATGTGCTTCAAGAAACAATTAGGTTTCCCAGACACATTACAGTGAAAACCAATGGCACACTGTTGGGGAGGATGCCAAATTGTCTGGTGGGGTGCGAGCAAAACCCAGAGTGGATCAGCATAAACAAACTGTGGCATTTTCTTGAAACTGTTTCTAGGAGACAGAAGTCAATCTTCACCACTGTGCCTGGTTTCTCTGTGCTAGTGTTTTGTTTTCTGGCCTCGGGGTTTTTTCTGTTTCTCTTTTCTCCCAAACCTGATGCCTCATCTTTGCTCCAGGGCGCTGGTAATATGGCATAAATGTTTGCTGGCTTGTGAGAGAGGCTCCCCAGACCCCTGTCCTGGCTCGGCACAGGGACTTCCCAAGGAGATGTGGGAGCGGGGAGCCTCGCTGAGCTTTGCCAGCCACTGGTGCAGGGAAGCTGCTCCTCTGAATGGACAGCTGCAGGCATTAGGAAATGGGCCTGTTTTGGTAGAGGTTTTGCTGTCCCTGACCCTATTTCCAGGCAGGGCAGGTGGGTGCAGCAGTGTCCCAGACAGTGTTGCGTGCCCATTAGTGCTGTGGTACCAAACAGGAGCGGTGTGTGCTCCGCTCTGCACATCACACTGGTTTTGGGGATGGTCCCCGCAATGTTTGGCTGCTGCCTTGGCCCTGCAGCCTGTCAGCCTGGGGAAGTGCTTTAAGCCTTGCTTCCAGTTCTCACCAGGTCATGAGGGTGGAGACCATAACTCTTCTCCGGGTATTTGTCTCAGGTATAAGAGGTACCTGTGGCTCTGGGGCTTGCAGGAAATATTCTTTACCACAAGGCGTGCTTAGTGCTCATGAAAAGCAGGTTGCTAAAGTTCATTTGTTCCTGAAAGACCCTCTGAAGGCAGTAGCTTTTCTCTTTCTTCTCTCTTAAAAACATCGAGGCAGAATGTGCACCAATGGAGTTCGTTACAGTGTCGTAACTGGCTTCAGCTCCTGTCATTAATTGATAATCTTGCCGGATCTGCTATAATGCAGTGCCAGCTCAGCAAGCTCCAAGGAACTCTTGGGTAAAGTGCTCTCCATTTTGAGACCGTTGTCGGCAGCGTATCCCTTGATTTATCTCCTATTTCCAGGTGTGGAACTAAATGTAAACTGTCGTTGTAAATCACTAATTCAAGCAGAGTGAGAGAACAGTGCACAGTTTGCATATTTCAATACCACTTAATTAGGAAAAAAACATCCCTTGTTCCGTACAAATGTACAGTGCAAACCCTTTCTCTTAATGCTTCAGATGGGTAAAATGTCCTTTTGAGTCCCACATGTCTAATGCTGCTGCTTGTCTTGTTACAACAGACTTTTAATTTTGCCCCTGGGACCAGATGGGGAAGTAGCATTCTTTAAAGCCCAACCCAGTGTGTGTCAGTCTGGGAAAGCATGCCTGCCTGCTGCTGGCACGTACACCAGCACTGACACCTCGTAACCCAGCCTTGAGCCTGCTGACCTTACTTATTTATTTTTTAATGAAAAAAGCTTTTTGTGCTTGCTAATTGTGTAACTGCTATTTCGCATCCTAGTATTCCAGATGAGGTTGAGCTATGTGTCTTCTCTAAAGGTGTTTTCGTCTGACTCTTGTTCAAAATCAGCTTCCTACTGTGAATTGTGCTTCTGCATGACTAGACTTTCTTCTCCACCAGCCTCTTATTTCCTTGAAGCCACCTCCATGGAAAACAGAGTCATTTACTGGATCAGTGGGAATAACATTTTCTTGTGGCACGCCGCTTTGGAAAAATAAGTGATTTTTGATACAATCACTGCCTGCAACCCTCCTCTCTTACCATTCCCCTCTCCCCTTCTTCCATTACCCTTTACGCTCCTGCTGCGCTGCTGGATGACTGCACCTCCAGCATTTGCATCTTGTCCCTCCCTCTGCTCTTCGTCTTGGCAGTATAAATTGCTCCAGCAACCCCATAATTTTGATCTGCAATCATTTTCTCCACTAGTTTATGGCAATGCATCCGCTTTCTTTTTAGACTGGGCTGACTACTGGGGTACTGGTCCCGGAGTATCTTTGGAGCTGAGAGATTTGTGAGCTGCCAGGTGCACCAAAATGTGGATTTAAAAATTAAAGCCAGAAGAGAGAACATCCCTTTTAAGAAAACATCCAACTTTTCCATTCCTGGTTTTTTTTTTCCTTTCAGCACTTGCCAGTTGCTATTTACACACAAACTTATACACGCACTGTCCTTTTATAAAATGAAATATCCTGCTTTAGAAAAATGAGCGAACAAACAATAACACCATCTTTTGATTTATTGGTGTGATTTTTTTTTTCCAAAGGTGATCTCTAGCAGGCTTTTCTATTGTGGCTAAAAATATTGCATTGTACATAAGATTTTCTTGTTCAGATCAATTTGCTAAATTTTCATTTAGTTTCAAAGTGGTTCATTTCGTTGAGGCTTCATTTTGTTCAGACTAGCAACTCGAGAGGTTTCCTGTAGCTTAGAGAAGATTGCTTTTGAATTGGTACATTATTCAGTCATGAATTGTTTCTTTAGTACACAAGCAGCTGAGCGGGGTTTTTATTACAAATAGGAGTTTGAGTGCAGAACAACCACTATTTTGGCCAAATAAAGAATGTAAAATTAAGCACAAGTCTTCATAGTACACTGTGATGCTTTTCTACACTGTGTGCATCGGGGAGTTTTTTAAGTACTTAGCAAAACCCTCCTGCAGGGCATGGTAATATGATTGACTGCACACAGGATTTAAAAAATAATACAGTATATTGTAGAAATATGGCTACACTAGTAAGAACTGAAACCGTTTTCCTATTATCAGAAGAGGCAAGTGAGTAAATTTTGGTGTTTGTGATCAGCTACTAATTCAATGGGTCTTCAGCTGCATTCAGCATCTGATCCTATTGCGATGTTCTGCGTGAGTGTAACAGGATTTCTGCAGTCACGGAGGTAATGAGGTGGTGTAGGGTAGCAGAGCAAGTGCAGTCCCAGTGTTATGCACCAGCCTTTTAAAATATGGTTTTCCTCCGTGTTGTTTCTTGTTTACCAGTGTACATGATTGCTTTTACCTACCTTGAATTAGTTTCCACCTCCACAGGATTTTTTTGTCTGATAAAGTTAACGTGGGTAAATGGAAAGCAGTAGGAAAGAAATGTCTGGTTTTTGAAGATTCTGTCTCTGGGTTTAGGGAGAGTCTGTAGATGGAAGATTCTTGTAGCAAATCAGGTGACATTAATGGCTTAGTGTGTGGCAGCAAATTAGAGGACCTTGCATGGTCCAGCTGCCTTAGTAAAGAGATCGAGGATCCCATCAGTGCCCCAAAGCAGATCTCCTGATGGGTTTTGCTGTGCAGTCTTTACTGGTGCTGTCACCAAAAATCGTTTTCCCTGACTTCAGAGGTGGAAGACAGAGTTTGTAAGGGCAGCTGCCCTGGGTTCACTGTAGCACGAAGTCTAAGCCCTTGGCTCTCTGACTTCAAGGAGGTAAGAGTCCATTTTTGCTCTGGTATCTTAGGAGAGAACTGCTTGTCTTTTGCTACATGACTTACTGGTTAAAGAAGCTTATTGCCACGTGAGAAGATGATTTAGACTTTTTGTTTTAATCTCTTAATCTTGAATATTTTAAGAAAAATTAGTTCTGTTAGCTCTTGGGAGTTATGGGTTTCACTCATTAGTAGGTGAAAACCTTACAAAGCTCAAGAAGAAGGTATCTAAAAATCTCTCTTCTCAAGACGTCTTAGTCCATTGGTCTGAGTAGAAAAACTTATTTCCAAGTAAGAGACCATTCTGGAAAGAGGATGAGAAATGAAAGTCTAGTGGATATAGCTATGTTAAAGGGGGCAGAGCCGCTATTTAATTATGTAGCAATGTCAGAAGCAGTAGGATTATCTATTTCTGTCATGGTATGGGTCAAACTGAAGACCAGCAGTTGAATTTAAGGTGCTATATAAATGCATAGGGAAGTTCCCAAATGCTTATAATTGCCCTCTCAGTTGCTATGAATACTGATATTTAGTGATCTTCTTTCTCTCTTTCATAGTCATATATTTATTATATGTGAAAGGGTTATTGTAAAAGTCTTTTCTCCATCACTGTGGTCCTGTGTGCCCAAAGTTGGAGGCAGCTGCATGAGGCTGGAAGAAGAAATGTGTTTTGTAATTTACAGTAGGGGAGATTTAGTCCTTGCTAAAATCCCCTGCAGCTTCACTGTGCTCCAGAAAACATCGTATTTATCACCAGATTCCGGAATTTACATTAAAAATGACATAATTGAATCAAATGCATTGCCACATCTTGATTCTTCTTTGTTTATAGGATTTCCTCTAAAAAGTACTGTTTTGTTCATGTATTTTCTAGGAGAGAGGGAGAGAGTAAGCTGTCAGGTAGTTGGAGCTCTGGCTTAATTAGTTTTCTCAGGTCTGCAGTAATATCTTACAGTTCTTAGTGTTTCTTGGAAAGGTGCTACAGAAGATAGAGCGAGCTGCATTCTCCAATTCCACCTGGAATACTCTAGTTAGCTGTGGATTCACCTCAAGGAAATAAAAGAGAGTTAAAAGGCCAGCAAAAATGTACCCTGTACGGCTTGGATAAAGAAAGGAATGTGCATTAGTGTTTTTTCTGAAGGTAAAAATCATTGTAAGGGGGTTTACTTCAGATGAATTATATCTAATAAAATGAGCTGACATCTTTTACTGGTACTGAGATACAAGATTGAGATCGCACTTGTGGCGGAGAGGGAGAAACGCTGTCTGACGTTTGCTGTGACCTATTGCTGTATGCTGGTGAGCTGAGACATTTTGGAAGTCCCCAGCGGCTATCTGAAAGCAAAGTGCAAATATCACAGACCGACACAAGGCTCCCAAACCAAACGGTGTCCACGTGCTCGGCGAATCCATGTGCAGGTGTTTATTTGAATGCCATTTCGCAGAGCACATTCGCCGTCTCACCTGATATGGGGAGACTTGGAGTCTCACAGGCTCTGAATTAGGCTGCTGCCAAGGTTGAGGCGAGGGGGAGGAACACTCCTTATCTTGTATATATATTCCTTGAAAAGGTTTGAGACGGGAGGTTTTGACATGTTTGCACTCATTACGATTCTCTGGACAGCTCTGAAATGTAAATAAAAGGAGATTCAGGTGTTAGCAGAGAAGAGACTCTGCTGAAATGGAAATACTACTGCTCCCTGAATAGCCTTCTCGGAGGGACGCTGTGAACAAGGAGTGTTTGGCCAGGACATTTTTCTTAGTGTGATTTCGAGTAGCTTCACCACTACCCAAGGCTTTGATCCAAATTATCAAACGTTAGGCCTAATTTAAGGAATAAACCTGCCTTGTGGTGTAATAGTTCCTCTATATTTCCCCCATTAACATGATAACCAGGACATGCTTCAAGGAGTCAGACTGGAATTCAGTCTTCGTTTACCTGCAGCATTGGAATTGCTGGTACTGGGGGTGGCTGAATGAGAGACTCCCCCTCTCCCCACCCTTCCAAAAGACAGCTGTCTGCTGCCCCAGAACACCTCATTTCATTTCTCACGACACTGTTGCCAGGCAAGAAAGTCTTCCTCGCTCTCCTGCAGATTATGATCTTCCTTAAACCTCAAAACAAACTGGTTCTGAAGATTTGTGAAACTTCAGCTTTCATTTTGACTGCATTCATTTATTGTTTTCCTTCCAAAAAGAAGAGGAATCTGTTCAGAGCAGAAAAAGGCTCGCTGTTGTCAGAAAGAGCAGGCTGTCGGTGTGTTTAGAACGTCGGAGTCCTGCAGGCAGCTTTTCACCTGCCCATGCCAGATTTGTAGTGGCTGAAAATAAATATTTGTACTGTGTAGGTGCTTTCCTGGATGATTTTACCTAAGGATTAGCTCCTGGGGACTAGCAGCTCCCACGTGCTGGTTTGGGGTGAGACCTGTTTGTACCCACAGTTTGCTGCAACAGCCCCGTGCCCCCCACTGCTCTCTTATACCTCACTGTGCCCCCGCTCTGCAGCATCCACCTGCCTTTCCTTCGGCAGAAACACACCTTCTGATCCAGACGGCCTCACCCACATCAATAAATACATAAAATATATTGCATTGTGATAGAAGAGTTGTGAAGGCAAGCCCTACGCAGTGGGGTTAGCTCCAGAAACAATTCGGGTGGCGCACGTAACCATTATGGGGAGACTGTAAATCAGGGTGGGGGAAGAAATGGGAGGTTTGATCCAACGCAGCCCTCTCACTCTTTTTCCTTCCATCAAGGGAAAGTGAGGTATCAGTATCTTACTGGACTGACACAGTCACTTTCCTTGGGGACAGAGGAGAACAATAAATTGGCTTTCAGTCCCAAAGCTGTCGGCCTTAGTGCCACTGGTTCCACATCTGCCTTGGTGCATTTCTGCTCTTCCACTCCCTGGGTCCTGCTTCCTGCTGCGGGTTTTGGTGCAGAATTTGGATAACTGCACGTAATTTTTATGGCAATTTGCTTTGGTTTCTCTTCTCACTGAGGGTGCTGAACATAAACTCCACAGCTGGCAAGCATGATCTTCCTACCATTTGTGCATCAATAATTCCATTTTCGTCTCACTTGCTACAAAACAGCAAGTTTTCTTTGTTTGAGGGGTTTTGGTACAAAAATCTGACTTGGAGATTGATAAGATCTCTCTCTCATTTAGGAAGAGCTTTGCTGATTCCCCCATGATAATCCATTCCATATAACATATAGCTCAAGCTTGTCTTTCTAGCGGAGCTCACGAGCATCTTATGTATCTGCCAAGCTAATATCTCGTCTTTCTGTATTTGTATTCTGCAGTTGATTGTTCAATGATTTCTCCTGCTGAATTGCAATAGATGAGCTGTTTAATGTTGCAATGGCTGATTTCATAATGTAAAAACAAAAAACCTCTCAATTCCAAATTGTGTTTGCTAGTTAGAACGCAGGATTTAAATGAGATTTATATCGAAGATGTATTTTTCCCATTGCTTCACCAATGCAGAAAGAAAACAAGTCTTCACTCTTTCTAAAAGAAAAATCAAAGCAACCATGGCAAGAACTTGTTTTGCAAGGATGGAGCATCGATAAAAACTAAACTTGTTCCCTTTTACACATTTGTGTTCATATTAGTGTTTTTTAAAAATACTTTCTCAATGCAGAAATAACAATTTCCAATAAGCATGGCTTTTCTGACAGCTGGAATGTTAAAATTTCTAAAAATGAGCAGTTCAACATACATTTATTTTACCATGGTATGTCTTCTGGCGCTGAGTCTGTGTATATTTCCACAATATTCTTGATCTTCTTTTTGCAAAGTGGCCCTGATTTAAAACTTCTTTTATGTTTTTACCGGAGAATTGTTGTAGTGAATGGAAATGAACGACTCAAAAGCAGATGCTGGATTTTGTAGCTTTTATTGACAAACTGCATGAGATGATGGGCACCTAAATGAACACTCGGCTGTTGCTTCAAATGCCAAGTTGGTATTTACTGTAAGGCGCAACGATTTCATGGCAGTTTACCCACCTGCGTGAGGGAAAGCACCAAAGAGCACAGGGGAGTATATGAAATTCTTCTATTAGCTTTTACGTGTCGCGGCAGCCTTGGCTGTGCAGTGACCAGTTTGCTTTGACCACAGAGTTGGGGTCCCCAGAAAAGCGTTGCAGTCTGTTGGCACAGTGACCCCAAAGGCTGACCCTTTGATCCCTGCTCAGCACGGTGTGGGGTTGCTGCTTCACACTCCACTTCAAAATGAATTATCCAGTTACAGTATCACGGACTAAACCATCTTTCTGTGTGAAGTTGTGCACATTTAAGACTGAATGATAGCTGATGAAGTTTGAGATCAGAAGATTAAAGCTGAAGAGCAAGATAAACTCGTATTTGAAGAACAATTTTTAACATAATGAACGGAAGAAATAAATGACCATTAAAGGTAGGAACTTGTGTAGGGAAGATTTTCAAAGGTGCTATTGTTGCTGCGTAAGAGTGGCTATAAATGTGTTACGCTCTCCATAATAATTTTTAAGTATGTGATGGGTTGACCCTGGCTGGAGGCCATGTGCCCACCCAAGCTTCTCTGTCACTCTCCTCCTCAGCTGGACATGGGGAGAGAAAATATAATGAAAGGCTCATGGGTCGAGATAAGGACAGGGAGATCACTCAGCAATTACTGTCACGGGCAAAACAGACTCGACTTGGGGAAAATGAATTTGTTACCAATCAAATCAGAGTAGGATAATGAGAAATAAAACCTAAATCTTAAAACACCTTCCCCACACCCCCACACCCCTCCCTTCTTCCCAGGTTTAACTTCACTCCCGGTTTTCTCTACCTCCTCCCCCCAAGTGATGCAGGGGGACGGTGAATGGGGTTGCGGTCAGTTCATCACACACTGTCTCTGCTGCTCCTTCCTCCTCAGGGGGAGGACTCCTCACACTGCCCCTGCTCCAGCGTGGGTCCCCCTGTAGGGCCACAAGTCCTGCCAGAAGCCTGCTCCAGCGTGAGCTTCCCAGGGGGTCACAGCCTTCTTTGGGCATCCCCCTGCTCCGGCATGGGGTCCTCCCCAGGCTGCAGGTGGGCATCTGCTCCACTGTTAACCTCCATGGGCTGTGGGGGCACAACCTGCCTTATCATGGTCTTCACCACGGGCTGCAGGGGAATCTCTGCTCCGGTGCCTGGAGCACCTCCTCCCTCTCCTTCTTCACTGACCTGTGTGTCTGCAGAGTTGTTTCTTTTGCATATTCTCAATTCTCTCTCGCAGCTGCTGCTGCACAGCAGTTTGTTTTGTTTTGTTTTGTTTTTTTTCTTTTTTTTCCCCTTCTTTACTATGTTATGCCAGAGGCGCTACCACCATCACTAATGGGCTTGGCCCTGGCCAGCAGCTGGTCCATCTTGGTGCTGGCTGGCATTGTCTCTGTCGGACATGGGGGAAGCTTCTGGCATCTTCTCACAGAAGCCACCCCTGTAGCCCCTCCACTACCAAAACCTTGCCACACAAATCCAGTACAAGGTATTAAAACTACCATGATTTCTGCTGGTAATGTATGAGCGTGTATGGCCTTTAAAAGTGTATCATGACTAATCACTGTTTTGCAAAAAGACTTCCCATGTTCAGTAATGATACTTCTGTCATGAAACTTCCTTGAGTATTTTTAGCTTTTTCTAGTGTTTGCACTGTGAAATGGCAGTATTTAAAAATATTAGAGAAGCAAAACTTGACCCTGCTAAGAACTGAAGATAATTGTCAGGTATTTTAAATTGCTAAGAAGTAAAACTGTTAACACTTGTGTCCTCACTAATTATATTCTGCATAGCTGCGTTCCCCTGACAACTGATGCATCCAGTATCACTCTACCTAATGGCTGAGGGCTGTGAAGTGACAGTGCAAAGCAAAAATAGCTCATTCCTCTGAAGAGCTCTGTTTGCCATTGCTTGTGGAGAAGTGTGTGATGGGATCACCAGAAGCTGTTACGTTTTAATGCTGCAGAGTCAGAAAAGATTTTACTGTAGTGCCCTGTCAGTCCCAGCTGGATGGATCAATGGTACGCAGCCTTGAAACTTTGGTTCAGCTCCATGTAAGTCTCTCACAGTCTTCTTGTTTAACGAGAATATTCGTGTTTCTCAACCCAATACACAGTTTATCAATCAGTTGTAGAGGACTGAAGTACAACGGAGACTGAAGCATCATCGCTCTGCAGGAAAGTGCAGGTATTCTTCTGGGCAGGTTCCTTCAGCATTAGTTTCTGTTAGAGATCAGGTTGCTGGAAACACAAAATTCACCTCACCCTTTGCCACAGAGTAGCTGACATGATATTGCTGTGCTGCGTCCAGCCTCAAGCAGCTCTTTTTTGCCAGTCAAGGAGAAGAAATGTGTGCAGCAGAGCAGGGAGGACCTGAACTGAGCAAACCGTTGGGTGATGCAGGGATTTCAACCAGAGAGAGGAGCTGTGGGCACGCTGTTGTTCTGTTGTGTCGTTGATTTGACCCAATGACACAACACTGGGCCAAAACCTCTGACAAGCCAATCTGGTCTCAATGGTCTCGTAGAACCCTTAAGGGTATCTGAGGTGGGGAGAGTGTAGTCTAATCCAAGTGAGATGTACGCTTCAGATTCTGTTGACATCTCCTGGGTCTTAGTGATGAGTTACATTGGCTTATAGTCACCTGTGAAATGAAGTATCCAAGGCAGCTGCAGGTGGTTTTCTCATGCCAGGGGTGGCAAATGCTTGTGTGAAATTCTTCTCAATACACCTGACAACCCCAGTTATCTATGGAAGCTTTTAATAAGGAAAAAAGTAAATTCCCCATGTTGTCCCTGCCCCACACTTGAACATATCGCTGTTTCGAGGAAAGAGTGCTGTTTATGGGAAGAATACATGCATTGCTTTAGCATTTGTGATTTAGCAAGACCATTAATGGTGTCTTCAGTTGGAAGAAAGATGACTTTATGTGCAACAGAAGAGCAACATATCTATTAAAACCTTATAGGTTTGGTTCATTTATTGCACCAAGAGGCAGTTCTGCTCAGTGCCTTTCATGTATTGCACCACTTCGTGGGCCAGCACTGTCCTACCACCCAGCTGTGCTCAGTGATGAGATGCGGCCTCATTGTACAGCACCCTTGAGGCAGGGAGGAGCATCATGAGCACTAGATGGACCCAAATCCCTCTGAAGGCTACAGGAATGGCTGGTCCATTGGGTTTTTTTGCTGGAAGCTGTGGACAGGATCAGATGTACATGGAGCTGGTTTTCAACTGTTTGTCCCAGCCCATATGCTTAATCCCTCCTTCCAGCGGTATTTATAAAGCTAACTAGTTCGTTACTGGCCTCTGTTCAGTTTAAACCCATTCAGAGAAGGGCTGAGGGTGTTTGCCAGCCTCTCCGTGAGCGCTTGGAGATTTGCCTGCTTGTGCTGGTGACAAAAATGCTGTCTCGCTGCCTCCTTTGTCCTTGTTATCCCTGCAGCCTCAGCACAGGGGCTGGGTTTTAGCTCAGTTTTGCTTTGCCAGTGGAAGGCCTGTGTGGGTGGTCTCTAAGTGAGGTGGCTCCACAGCAAAGGCAACGAGTCACTGATGTGCAGCGATGAGGATACTCCTGTTCTCTGCAGAGGCTGCACACCTAGCAGCCAGGCCAGCTCCAGTGTCAGGTCCCAAAGTGAGCCTGCACGTCTCTCTGGTGGTTAGAAAAACTCTGATGGGGAAATCACTGGGAGATACACACCCGCCATGTCTTCTCCCTGTAATTACTGCCTGGGTAGGGACAGTTCCTTATTGCCTCCATCCCTTCCAGAGAAGCATTTTTGAAAGGCAAATCTGTGATTCTGAAAGTTAAGGATAAAGGATCAGAGTTGCTGAATAACTTGAGCTTATACAAAATGTATGTAGCAATGCACGTATTGACTTGTTTCACTGAGTATCAAAATTTATTGTCCCTTGAACTAAATATTGACACAGACAAAGTAGTATCAATATTTATCTCTCAGGTTAATACATTTTTATATTCACCTCATCATACATCAATATGTGCTTATTATTATGATGATGTTTGTCCTTCAGCAGAAGAAACTTGCATGTGGGTGAGAAGGAAAAAAAGAGGTTTATATTAGTATTCTTGTCCCGTTTTAAACTTCATTGGATGCTTTACCCTGCACATGGAGCCCACCTCAGCCCTCTTTCAAGCAAACCCCTTATTGATGGCTGTGACACTCTATGCACTGAATATAGGATTGAGCAATGATTGATTTTTTGGGAAATGTGAAGTTAACTGTCACTAGCAGAAGTGGCAGCAAACCCACCGCTTCTGTGTTATAGACTAGTTGTTTGGTGGTGCTCCCTGCAGTAACTCTGTAGTAAGAGCGAGCTACTTAACAGCTCAGAGAAACAGAGCACAGCGCAGGCTGCAGGACACAAGACTTTGATCAGAGATCCAGCTGTGAATCACTGCCTATGAAATGATGCTGTCAATGTTGACTGGCGGACAAGGAACCTTGTGGTAAGCTTAGCTCATGCCTGTGTTACATGTGGCACTGTGTCTGCACGCCAGCTGGAACTTTATTTATGGGCTCCAATACCATAGAGAACGCAGTGGCCTATTTGGGCCTCCTGCATTTCTTCCAAGGAGAAGTGTGTGGGCAAAAAGAGTATGGCCACTTCACTGTGTCTGAAGGATTATCCTTCTGACCTGTCCCATCACCTCTTTTTCCTAATTCTAGATCTTAGAGAACAAGAAGACAGAGGTTCCCTAGCCAGACAATGAGGGCAGACTGCACAAAAAAAGGATGCAGGCATGATGGCACTGAATATAACAAGACTTGTTTGGGCTCTACAAAGGCCTTTTAGCACATGATTTATGCTATATATGTGGTGATACAAGCTCTGGCAGTTAGGCAGAAA
The DNA here is from genome assembly GCF_013368605.1 of Nyctibius grandis. Taxonomy (NCBI): domain Eukaryota; kingdom Metazoa; phylum Chordata; class Aves; order Nyctibiiformes; family Nyctibiidae; genus Nyctibius; species Nyctibius grandis. The sequence continues at coordinate 35,638,662 of NC_090666.1, forward strand.
CATTGTAAGTTCCACAGAAGCACTGGAGAAATTCCACTGGTCCCCTCTGGGTCTTGCTTTTAAACCTGCTGACCTTAAACACAAGGGAGATGAAGGGGTAGGCAATAACCAGACTGGGAGCAGCATTAAAATATGTGTGTTCGTCTCTCCCACACCCTGTGCACCTTCTGCTCATCAACAGCTAGTTGCTGTTGGTCAGCGACAGAGAGGGGTTTGAGGCACATGTTGATCTGGACAGTGGCTGAACACCATGTATTCATCAAAAGCTGTGAAAAGCTGAAAGTTTGGATCTGAAATTCTGCCCAGCTGCTGGTAGACCAGAGAAACTTCTCCAAACTCTTGCCTGCCAGAAGCAGCACTGGTAGGAAATCCTTGAGGCTGGAGAGCAGAGAAGATGACAGTCCTCTCCTTGAGATGCTCCAGTCTTCCTCAGTTTAACACCACTGAGGAAGTGCAGTCTGCATTGCTCCTGCTGCCAACAGCCACTCGGTATCATTCTGGTTGGTTTCTTTGCCACGCTTACAAGTCAGTAGCAGCTGCTTGTAAACTGACATTTAAATGACAATTGTCAGTAGACAAGAAGCATATGGCAGCTGACTTCTCACATGCAGACAACTGCAGCAGCAGCAGCACGGAGCAGCTGTGCGTGCTGGAAAACACCACCACATTGATCTGCAGTTGGGAAGGTCATCCTGGTGATTGAAGACTGCGTTTTGTGGCTTGACTTTTTTCTTAAAAGATAGAGAGAGACAATAAACTAAGGACTGATGTCCCTATTTCTAACCAAAAGCAAGGTTTTTGAGTCCTGGTTAAAATAATAACCATAACATAAATACATGCCAAAACCCTGCCTCCTGCAAGTCACATTGTGAGGACTGGAGTCTTTGCTTTCCTCCTTCTCCCAGGTTAGCAGTGCCTGGTGTTACGACCATCAAGAACCTGATTAGCGAGGAGATGCATTTGCTTGTGTTTTCAAAGCCATTTGTAGCAGAATCAAACAGGGACCAAGTGCTTCCCTCGTGATTAGTATTGCTTTATGATGGCAAATTTGTAAGGCACAGGGCGTTAATGTCATGTCATACCTTTGAGTACAGTCAGACCGAGTATGCAAATGTGAAATGAGCCCTTAAAAAAAGTCTCCCTCTGAACTGACTGCATCGCTGCCTGCACTTGACTCATAACGCAGTAACCATATGCTTATATTCCGCTGACAATTGCCATTTAAATGTCAGTTTACAGGCAGATGTTGAGAACCCGCCTTTGTGCCATTAATTAAATCACAGAAAAGCAAAGTTTGAGGTTTAATGCTGCGCAGGCTAACTGTGATGAGAGTAGCAGCAGATCCGGCAGACCCTGATGGACCAGGGGGTCAGGGTGAAGGGGCACGGGCAAAGGAGCACGTGCATGAAGTCACCACAGCAGCCTTGGATAATGGGCTACAGCACCCAAATAAAGCGTGCTGTTGGCAATTCCCCCTGACAATTACAGTTTTGTACCCAATTCCCAGTTTTGTGGGCTGGCTGGCAGCAGCCAGGAGAGAGGGGAAATGTTGGGACTATAAAAGGAGGCAGATGTAAGTGCTCAGGTGCAGAAAAAAAGACAAAAATCTATTCAATAGAAGAACAAGCAAAATCTGGGAGGGTGGAGAAGGGAGCCCTCTCTCATCTACCAGACATTTGCATGTATTTAAAATCCTTCCCAATAAAGTTCATAATGAATTTAATACAGTCCCCTACGGCCCAGAGCAATGTTCTGAGTAATAAAAAAGTATTGCTAAGGGACAGATGACTGCCAAACTCCGACTCTCTGCCAGCAATGCATATTTATATTATTGGCACTTAAACGCTAGGTTTATTTTACTACATAAATGATCCTTTGTCACATATTAAGAATTAATACTGTAAGATCCACTTTTGGAAAGTTACAGTAACAATTCCCAAATTTAAATCATTGTTAAATTTGTATGAGTTATTTTTAAAGAGGTTTGGGGTAGTGTTTTTTTCAAGTAGTAATTCCTATTTTGGGTAAACTCTTTTGTGGCTGGTTTATGCCTTAGGATTTTAAAATGGTTTTAGTCAAGGAGCTTTTAATATCTTTTTGTTGTCGTTGTTACCTTGAAATATCTACATCAATGTTAAATGAATTATAAGCTCAAACACTTACTTAAAGGTTGAGAGTTACTCAGTTACACATAGTGAACTAGATAACACAAGGGCTCCTGGCTTCTCTTGGCATGGTCTAGTGCACTTCTGATGATTAAACCAAGTGACTCAAATGTGTGCTGGAAATTTCAAGCACCAGCGATGGAGGTCGCGGGCCCACAGCATTGCTTTGTTTATAAACATCATTATTCCATGGAAGATAAATCTCTGCTCTCTAGTGTGTCACTTCAGCACAGTAGTCAGGAAAATGCGAAAAAAAACCAACCCCTGAGCTACTGATTTTCTTCACTTTAATAAGGACGAGTGGAAGGGAAAGGTGGATATGAGGTAAAAATGTGAAGTTTAATTCCTAGCAGGCAGCGAGCTCTAAGGAAAAATGCATCAGTACTGGTGTGAGATGCAGTCAGGTTTACCTTCAAGCTGATACAGCATTATTTAAGCACCTTCTGCACACTACAGTACAACACAAACTTCTACAGCCTGTGTACAAGTTCAAACTGATGGCAGCAATGATTCAGTCAAAATATCTAATATGCTCAGGTCTGAACACAAGCTTTTCTTCTGACACACTTCAGTTTACTCCATACCGCCACGTCAAGTGTGAACAGTTGGAAAAAATATTGTGGGTTTGTTAGCACGTTTATTTACATGGTGCATCTCCTTGGAATCAACAAGCATTTTTTTCAAGTGTAAAAATGTACAGTTACTCATCCTGGGAAAACAACGTTACAGACATCTCCCCCCACCCCCCAAAAGTCTAACCTCACCACCCTGTGCAAGGGCACAAGCAGCTCGTTTTTTCACTTGCCCTACACACAAGGAAATATTCAGTTCCCCAGAACACAAGTGTCCGAAGAATATAAGGGGATCCTTAAGCATTTGGCTGTTTGCACTAAAAAGAAAGGTCAGTGGCAAAGACTTCAGATACAAGCGAAAACTCAGCCATCTCGGAGCACTGCGTTTGAGCTTGAAAACTGAATGCACGCATTGTTTGCCCACAGTTCTTCACAGCAGCATTCATAATTTAGGAAACTATTAATCAGCATGATGAAGTATCGTGTTTCTAACTAAAGAACAAAAAAAAATTACACTAGAGAGCGTATTTTCCCTTGAAAGAGATCATCGGGTAAGATGTGACGAGACTTCTGCAGACCTGGGTTTGTGGGGTTTGTGTTTAAGTTGCACAGGAGCAAACGCCTCAACGGAGCAGGAGAAGCCCTTCGCTGCCTTATAAGGCCTGTCACAAGTCACTGCTCATGGCTCCTTATTTTCTCTCAGTCCCTGCCAGGACCACTACCCCTGTATTTGTTATGCTGACAGCCAAGAAAAAAAGCACTGAAGGCTAGAAAATATGCAGGACTAATAGAAAATTCAGATCAGCTTTTGACAGAGACACAACAGGTACTGAAAAATGAGGCAAGGCAGCAGGGAAAGAGTTACGCAGCCAAGCAAAGGGCATGGGATTGTGTAGGAATGGGAATGAGACTAAAGAGGCTGTGGCTGAGGAGAGTTATGGTGGTTAAAGAACAGAAAATGGCAAAGGTAGCGGCATTTGTCTACTAAGAACAGCCTTCCAGGGCTCTTAATCCAGTGCTGTAAGTTTAAGCTACGCTACTTCCCATCCTACCGAAATTGTTGTGACATTAAGTGATTACAGAAGCAAATGATCAAAAAGACAACTTTTATTTGGTAGCTCATTCAGTAAGATCATAAATTTCTTAAAGTAATTATAGCTGTCACTAACAAAATTAATTTCTTTAAAAAAAAAAAAGACATTTCATACCTTTTCTTTGCTTGGGGGGTGGTGGAGAGAACTTGGACATACCCTGTTTAAGCCCTGGCAGTTTCACAGTTATGAAAAACCTTTCTTCTCTTTTCTGCCCCCCTTCCCCATTACATTCATGTCTTCCCACTAGTGAAGTATCATTTTCCTGGCTTGGGAACTCAGCGTGCACTGTGTCAGAATTGCGTTCCTATGCAGAACGTGATCTGTTCAACGGGGGCAATCTGCCTTCGCCTGGGCACGAGAGAATGACAACATTGCTGTGCTTCTGTTGTGAAAGGAGGCTGGACGTTGGAGGAGATTAACACTAGAACAGAAGTCCACTGGAAGCGAAAACTGCACCAGCAGGACTCTGTGCTGTCTGTGCCTCTGCAGCTGGGAAGCCAACCTGCAGCTTCTGCTCCCTCTAAGTGTTCCTATAAGGCACGTTTCCTGCAAAGAGAAATACGAAGTGGAAACAGTAAACTGGCGGCTGTGTTGTGTTTCAGAAGTAATGCCTGGTGCAGGGAGCGCTGGGAGGAATTGTTTTGTGTACCTGGTACTTCATGCAAGGCGTCAGGGTTTCCAGCGTTTACGTGCACCAGAGGCAGTGGATGCCAGCGAGGACTGGAGCGCCTTTCCCCTGCTCCATCTCCTGCCCGGGAACGGAGCCTGCTCAAGCTCACCCACACGTGTCTTCATGGCTGCTGTTCTGAAGGCGGCATCACTGCTGCAACCCTACTGAACGCCGGTCCACACAGGCAGAGGTTCAGACATCCAACACTTAAGTCACCCCCTTTTTAATGCCATTAGTGATGCAGCAACATGTATTTATATTTACATATAAATACAAAATGGTCAAATACCACATTTTTAAGCATAATTTATAATCTGAAACTGCTTACACTCACGACTAGGCTTGGGTTTTTCTCATTTACATTCATAATTTAATTCCACTGGAATTTGATTTTTAAGAAAGCCCAACATATCTTAATTACCATAAAAAGATCCATACATATTTTACTTAAAAATATCTTCTGTAAGAGGAAATTTACCAAAAATAACATGAAATATATTATTATGCATACTTATATTTTTTTTTTTGGAAAGTACAAACAAGGATCTGATCTCGTCGGGGTATTGCCTGGTCTAATATGGCTATAGGTTCTATTTATTTTGTTTGATTTTCAAAGTAAAGGGAAAGACGTAAGAAATGTCAGAACACAAACCAAAATAAAAAGGCATTCTTTCCAAAGATACAGATACCAATGAAGGAACACTTTGAAAACTAATAAATGCCAATAGGTACAAAGAAACACTATCCAAGCACTATGCAGTCCTTCGTCAGAGCATGTGTTGCAATGACCTTGCAACAGTTATTAAAACCAACAAATAAAAAAATGCTACTGGCAGAAAAAGTTGTCAAGCAAAACATTGAAAAATTGGTACTATTTCCGAACAAGTAAGTGCAGAACTGATACTAAGTATTTTATGGTTTTTTTCCCCCACTTATGAACACTTCTTTCTTCCTCTTTCTGTTCGCAGGACTGATTGTTGCAACTCTGGCAATATGCTGGATGCCAAACCAGGTTAGAAGGATCATGGCTGCTGCTAAACCAAAGCAGGACTGGACTGTCCCCTACTTCAGAGCGTACATCACTCTTCTTCCCATCGCCGACATCTTCTTCTACCTCAGCTCGGTGGTGAACCCCCTGCTGTACAACGTCTCTTCGCGGCAGTTCCGCAGCGTGTTTCTGCAGGTCCTCCGCTGCCACCTGACCATAGAGCATGCCAACAAGGAGAAGTTTCTCAGAGCCAACCTGAGCTCCACAGCAAGGAGCAGCCGGTCTCTGCGCCCACTGCTCTTCTTTTCATCTAGGCGCAACTCTTCTACAAGGGGCAGTAACAAAGTTTTCTTAAGTACTTTTCAGAATGAGACCAAGCCTGACTGCAGTCCCCAGAAACCACGTCTTGAACCGCTGGAGCCCAGCTTGGAAGTAGCGCCACTAGAGACAAGCTCAGAGCCCAGGCCGGATGCGCAAAATGGCCTTTGTGAACATCAAGTATGACTTCATAAGGCAAAGTTAATGATTAGCAATGAACTTAAAAACATGGAAATTAAAATGACTGAGGAATTGACTACATCTTAAATGGAACAACAGAGATGGATTTGTTTCCAGTTATGCAAAATGAGCAGGAGTTCTGTATCCTGCTGCTGGGATTTTTTAAGTGCACACTGGAAAATCAATCTCCTAACTGAATTCATTAGCTGCCAAAAATATCAGCCCCTCTCTCTCCATGACCACCAAACTTCCCTCGCTGTTGACAGAGATTTGGAAACAAACAGAAAATAATTGCAGTGTCTTCGAAGAAAGGAGACAGAACAAACTGTGTCAGGGCAAAAAACTTGCTTGAGGTTTAGCAATACAAAACCAAAAGAGCCAATTTAAGGAGCAGAACGGTGGTTATCACGTGTGCCCTCGGCATCATGCCGGAATTCCCCCTCTTTTTCGGCCGGGGTCCGTTGCAGAGTGGAGTGTTGCAGCAGCTGATACAAACAGAGTTCACCTTCCCTGGAGAACAGAAGGACTGGTACCCAGCAGAGGCGATCAGACACGCTGCTGAAGATGCGCAGGACTTGCGATACATGATTCCTGTGACACAGAGCAAAGTTACTTAGTTTGATATGAACACGGTTTTGCTTTACAACACGATTCAAGCTTGAGAACTGTTGCAAAACCAGTTTACATCTCCAAAGTGATGCTGGTGATTAAGCCAGACACCTCAGCTGTGACAGGGCTAACGGCTCTGCACTGCAGGAGAGTCACAGTCCCTCTGGTTTGGATTTTTCTTTTATTCGATTCTGGTTGGAACCAAAAATATTACAAACTTGATTTACATAATGGATATCAAATGATGCATTTTATAACCAGAATTCTTCATCTTTTGGAATAAGCTGTTTAAATAGCTATAACTGAAATGCAGTTAGTTTGAAAATGACCTTTGTTTCTGTTGCTGAACATGCCTGAATTGTTTAAGGTGTCTTAGTTTTCTATGCTGTTAATTTGTCTTTTGAACATTTTATTTCCATTTCTTGTTCATTTGCCACACAGAGACAAGTAACCACGAGTAAAAGGAGAATGACTGTCTGCAAAACTTTCATGTCCTCCCCCGCCCTTTTATTTTTTTTAAAGAAAAACTAGTACTTTTCCAGGTAATCTCAGTTCTTGATGTCTTTGAAGCATCTGAACAACAAAAAAGTTCCATTTGTACAGAAATGGCTTTTCTGAAAGTCTTCCTTTTCTTAATGTAATTTAATTTAACCTAATTTTAATTAATAATCTAATTAAGTTTATAATTTCTCAGATTGTTTGTACCTGAAAAAAGTACATTCTGATGCACATAGCATCAGATGTTATTGTAAAATGGTTTATAAAAGCTTTAACTACATAGTTGCATTTCCGCCTGTCACAGTAGAAAATGGTTGCGGCAGTTCTACCTCTCATTACTCTAAAGTTTTTGTGCAAGCGATACAGTAGAAATTGTGTGCTGGAAAAACATAGACCTAACACATAAACAAATAACGGAGGTTTGCTTGTATTGCCTTGCTGTTACAAAAAGAGGTGAATATTTCTAAGGATAATAAAGTCACTACTCCGTTTGAATATGGGATTCTCAAAAGTTTTTTTTCTTCTGAAGGGAACAAGAACAGGATTCCCACGGAGAACGGTGCCTCTGCATCCTGCAGCACGGTCCCATAATGTTTTTAAATACACAGAGATCGAGACTCTTTTGGAAGGAGTGCAGCAGGAATATGACCTGTAGGTACTGATCTTACAGTACCTGCAGATACTAGTTCAGTCCCCGGGGACTTTGGAAATAAGCACTCCAGCACCTACACAGCCCAGCAGACACCTCTGCAGCAGTGACTGCCACTGCGCTACTGAGCACTGTGTATAGCAGCAAAACACTGTTTGGGTTCTGCTTAGAAAGGAGGATTTCCTGTCTTCTGAGGATTTTAATTAAAGCAATTCTTTTATACTGTCATAACATTGCTGCTATCCCAGCAATGCAGGGGTTTCCCTGTTTTGTGTTCTCCCTCTGCAAATCTAAACTCTGAAACGTGTTTTAAGGTTAAACGTATGAAGAGAAGCCCTCAGGTCAGCATTGAATCTTCGTCTGTCTCCAGTGAGCTTCAATCAATCAACACAGCAGGTAGAGCCTTTTCTCAAGAAGGAAGAGGAGCTACAGGCTGTCGTAGCTGTAGCAGCAAAGACACACAGATCAGGAGGCACAATCTTTATTACTATAGTTTGCAAAAAGAAGAGAGCTCTGTCTCTGTTGACAAACCACTGCTGTCAAGGAGCCTCAAGTGTGCTGCCACTGATCGGCTTACAATGCTGAAATCTCAGCTCATGCTTCACACAAAAACCTGGTGCTTTGTCCATGTTCCTCCTGCAGTCTTGCAAGAGCTGAGGCAGACGTGACCCTTCCCATGGCTACTATTAACTTTTTCCCTTCCCCTTCCCTCTTGAGAAAGCAATCCTGTATTCAATGGAACTAGGCACAGCGATTGTTCTTCCATCTCCAATCCCGCATCTCCTCATCACGGATTCCTCCCCTGCACCTACAGCCACCCACCAAAGCCGGCCGTTCCTCAGTCTGCCCTACGAACAGCAGTGAATCTCAACTTTCCCCTCAAATATCAAGCTTCTAAAAAGCTTTTGACATTGGCAGATTTCCTGTTCTCATTGTTTTATAGATCACTCTCTTCCTGCCATTTCCTTTTCACAGGATGACTGCAAAGCCCTGTTCACAATTTGAACTAGTGATTTATTATTCTAGGTCCCTGAAATATCATATCATTTGCAATTTTCCTGTAGACAAGGAGGCTAGAATTGTTCAGTGCTGTGAACAACGAGATAATGCCTTCTGAGGCACGGTTTTCACCAGCCAACTCTAGGAGACCTCTCCTGCAAAAAATCAAAGTCCTGCAGTTTAACTCCGTGTGTTTACAACAGCTCTGTTCTCCAGGATAAATTCCACAGAATAACCTTGAGCTCCTTTTGAAGTCAAAACACAGTATTCCTGCACAGATGGACAATGTTCATGCCTAAATAGAGAGAATAATGTAACTAGTAGTAAAATCCCATTGTAACACCTCCTGTGGCTGTAAATATGTCTTACAGTAGGAAATTCCACTCCCAAACGATTATTTATTCCCATTCCCAGCCCTAGTAATCTGAATTGTAACATGATTCTTTACATAATTAAAAAAAGTCAGCACTTCTAACACGTTTTCAATACCTACGTGGCTAAAGACATGCCCTTCACATCCAAGTGGTTTTTCTTTAAGTACTGATAGATTCTTTCGAGCTCACAAATCAGCTGCTATCATACACTAACTGTGCTTTTTACGAAGCATCAGATATGAACTAAACTTGATCAGCAGAGAAAGGCTGTGCTTTTTCTCTAATTCTGCAGTGTCCTTATAGCAAGATACAATGAAGACGGGCATAGAAGATTGATGGAAAAAAAGAACATTAGCACTATAGGAATGACATTTTAAATAGTACGAATTAAAGAAAGGCGGGAAAAAAGACTCTTAAACCTTCTTCCTATCATATTGTGATTCCAGTTTAACTGTGGTAGGAAATAAATTAGTACAACTGACTTCCATGGTTTGATGGGAAGGCTGGGGGAAGAGTGGTTAGAAAGCGGCCCGGCAGAAAGAGACCTGGGGGTGCTGATCGACAGCCGGCTAAACATGAGCCAGCAGTGTGCCCAGGTGGCCAAGAAGGCCAATGGCATCCTGGCCTCTATTAGGAATAGTGTAGCCAGCCGGTCTAGGGAAGTGATCGTCCCTCTGTACTCGGCACTGGTGAGGCCGCATCTTGAGTACTGTGTCCAGTTCTGGGCCCCGCACTTCAAGAAAGACATTGAGGTGTTGGAGCGAGTCCAGAGGAGGGCGACCAAGCTGGTGAAGGGTCTGGAGGGTCTGACCTACGAGGAACGGCTGAGGGAGCTGGGGTTGTTTAGCCTGGAGAAGAGGAGGCTCCAATGTGACCTTATTGCAGTCTACAACTACCTGAAGGGAGGTTGTAGCGAAGTGGGAGTTGGCCTCTTCTCCTGGGCAACTAGTGATAGGACAAGAGGACACAGCCTCAGGCTTCGCCGGGGAGGTTCAGGTTGGACATTAGGAAGCATTTCTTCTCAGAAAGGGTTATTAGACATTGGAATGGGCTGCCCAGGGAGGTGGTGGAGTCACCATCTCTGGATGTGTTTAAGAAAAGACTGGACATGGCACTTAGTGCTATGGTCTAGTTGACAGGGTGGTGTCAGGGCAACGGTTGGACTCGATGATCCCTGAGGTCTCTTCCAACCTGGTTGATTCTGTGATTCTGTGATGCCAGGGACACTACACTCCTTGCTCCAGTAAACAGGTTCATGTACCCCACTTGCTGCAGTTCACCCGCGGACTTCAGACGGGACACCGGCATCCTTTCCGGATTATCTCTACAGATTAATTGCTTTTATATCTCAAGGATGTCTTTCCTCAGACTCCTCTCTTGCAGTGGTTTATTGTACTGTTGAGCCAGGTCTGAAACTATTTCCTCACTCGATCACCACCAGCTGGCTGAACTGCAGACAGTTTTTCAAAATGGTTTTCATCTGCCTCATAAGACTCATACCACAGACATAACTGGTAATTACCGGATATTCTTGCCTGAGCAATCAGCTTGATACATTCATTAACACATCACCTAGAAATATAATTGCAAACCTTTCTGGGAGCTACCTCAGATTGTTGAGAGTTGCTGCCTAGGCAAGGATACTACACGTTTTACACTCTGCTTTTACTGGGAAGGGATCATTCCCAGCTACCTACCCTCAACAGCTTACACCAGTGCTCAATTAATATATTTACTAATACACCATTAGTATATTTACTGCCCAGTCTCTTGATGGATGAGTACCAAATAACTCATCCTTTCTCATGGATTCAGCAGCCCCCCGACAGCAGTGTAGGTGATGTATATGCATAGGTACTATAATGATGTTTTACTATGAAGTACCTACTACTGACCAACTGATTTTCCTTCGTTTTGCCTTCAAGGTTTGTGGAGTTGGCTGAGGATGTAGTTCAAATACAAATACTTTTAAGAAGAGAGAGCAGTACACAAAGCTAGAATATCTGCGTGATAATGCAGTAATATTCACACCCTCTCCTTCCACATACACCTACTAAAACTACTTTTTTTTTAAAAAAAAAGCTTTGGGCTTAAATTGGGCATTGAAAATTTAGTCCTAGACTAAACAACTTGCCCATTGTTACACCTTTCTCTGCCTCCCACGCAATCATACATTTAGATAGTGTCAAGGCCCAAACTACTATTTCTGCAGGATTTCTGCAATGGAGTGATGGAGGTGTAAATGTCAAGGCTTGTCTATAGCTCCTGCTTGCAATATTGATTTTTCTCATCTAGATCCATTCTACGCACACCTCCCCACAACTGCCAAGCTCAACCCCCCTGGTTAGCTGCAGTCTAGTCCTGTGTATCTGCACCCTGGTGCTGTTTAGGCCGCATGCAGGTGCATTCAGTCTTGACAGCAACAAACAATTCATGCTACAATTTATTCAAATCCAAAAGTGAGAGTTCTTCCACCTACCCTGTCTGCAGAGCCCAGTACATGTTCTCTTGAATAACAGCTTAACTTGTTACTAGGACAACCAAAAAAGGTGACATCACACCTACTTCTTACACTCTGTGTTTGCAGAAGGCACCAGAAGATCCAAGCTTTTTCTCGTACTGCTTGAAAAGGATCTTATTAGGCACCTCCGATTCTTCTGTTATAGCAGGTACAGACAAAAAAGAGCAAGTGTAAGCATGACTCTCCAACTTAAGATCCAACCATAATCCTAGCAGTGCGTAAATTTAGTTTGCACCGGTGCTCTCAAGACTGTCCTTCAGCAAAATACAGAATGTCTCTGAAGCCAAACTAGGCAACCAGGATACCACCTCCGAGATCAGTGACCTAATCTCCAAAAGACAGTCCCCTTCCCACTCAGTGACCCAACTGCTCCAAAACTGCGTTCTGCAAGGGCACACCTTGACAGGAAATGCATCCCTCTGCTTCACCCCAGGACACTCGTGGCCACAAAACTCTTAGCTGTAAGTTTGACTCCCGTCAAGAAGACGATGTTGCTTCACCCAATGCTAGCTTCTAAGCCAAATGCTCTATCTCACGGGCTATGACTGACACTCCTCATTTTTAAAGAAAGCTTTTGCTACAGTGGTTTATACATATCCAATTTTGTAGGCATACATAAAGTCAGATTTGTCTTCTGGAACTCAAGCCACAAATACTGCGTTAGCAAAATGTTCTGCACATGCTCTGACTATGTCTGCTGCATGAAACCTTTCGGAGCATTAGAAAACAGTCTATGCCCAACTAGGGTCCAGGAACAAGGCATCCTTGAGCAGTCACAAAACTGCCTTTTCAAGACTGGACCAGGAGTTGGAGGCATATATAGAGCCATAGCTTCAGGCATGTAGAAAAGTTTCATATCTTAAGATAAATAACTCGGAAAGTCAGCAGGCAGATCAAGGCAAGTTTTGGGGCATGCCATTAAGACACTGACAGAATTTCTCCACTCAACTCTTTTAGATTCGGTGCTTAATCTTGCCCATCTCCTCCAAGCAAAAGGCAGAACACTGGCCAACAGTGGACAATTCATATTGTGGCACACACAACCCGTGTGAAGGTCCCAGAAGCTGTCCTAGCTCTAGCATTAGCATGCTTTCATGATTTGCATGCGATTTGTTTTGGGTGTTCTCTTGATGTTGTTGTTCATAAAGAGAAGCACGAGGACCATGTATATGAACTGATACTCCCCCCTTGTTTTAGTATCTTGAATAGTTCCAGTTATCTTATTTCACTGAAACTTTCAATTTTCTGGTCTTGGTGAATCTGCAAGTTTTCCTGCTTTTTGTGCTTAGTCTTGATGCCTTGTCTGCCTATCCATGCCTGCTTTGTGATTTCCATTATATATTTCACCCTTTATTTCTTGTCCTAAACTGTCACTTACTTACCCTCCACTTGAGTGAATTTCAGTACCCAGCAGGAGTTATAAAAGATCTTTTTGTGATGTATGCTGAAATCTAAAATGAGAACTTATTCTAGCGCAAGAACAACACGTAAACATTTAATATCCCTTTCTGAGGTACATAAAATATATAGTGACTATTTCTGGATTTTAATATATCAGTAATGTTCAAAATTGGCTCAAACAGTACACAAATAGGTTTCTAAATTATGGTTTCTAGTTTTCATATTAGGTTTTATGCCCATCTTTTTACGCCTTCAATAGTTTTGGTATAATAATTGTCTATTCCTTAGCTAGTACCTCTTCACATACATCATACAGTGACAGACTGCAAGAGGTCCTATTGCAATTTGCTCTGTTTTCTAGAGAAAGTGATTATAAATATTTTCTCTAATAAGGTTCTAAATATGTTAGAAGGTGACTGAATGTTGAAAAGCAATTGTTCTTCTGACATTGTACTTCCCCAAACAGTTGTGGGTTTAGTTAGATATGTTTTTATTGGTTTAAAATATGAATTAAGCTTCCCCAACACAAATATTTTCATCTATGATTGTAAATGCACTGTAAAAAACAGTTTAAGCCACTGTAAAGTATAACCATATCCAACCATGTCCTCTGTGTTTCACTTTACACTAACTCTTCCTGTCCTTGTCTTCTCAACTTTCTCTCTGGAGCTCACAAGTGGTTTAAATAATTTGCACCTTGACAGAAATTTTATCATGAAATTCACTAATTGCCTTATAAACAGCTAATTAAATACTGTAAGCAACCATGATCAGTGTTTTCCAGCTGAAAAAACAGAGGCACTGAAATTAAGTGACTTGAAATCTATTGCAAAGCTACATCACACACTTCCTGATTTTTAATCCTGTGTTTTAGGACTGCAGCTATTTCATCCCAGCCCCTCCCTTTGATGCATTCAGTAGACAAGATAAAAGCATGTTGATGCCATTAGGCTCTTACAGAGCATACAATTCCGTAAAAAAAAAAAAAAAAATAAATAAAACACCCCCCACCAAACTCTACCTGGTTGAATTAGCATATTTTCATCATAATTTTCTGTGAAAACTTACTCAATATCACCACAACTCCTCCATATATTTGGCACTATTTAAAAGTTGCATTTTTTTTGCAGAAACTAATAGGAGAATTTTGACAGTGAAAGACTGGCCTCCTCATTCTCCTTCTGACCCTAAATGACATGACATCTTGCAGAAATTAAATCATCTTAGAAGAAAACTGGACAATTGCTGACCGACAGAGGACAAGGGTTTGGATTACCATGATATCTCTTTTCAGGTCAGGCCTTCTAATTCTGGTACTGGAAATATGACTCAAAACTGCCTTGTTAATAGCATAAATAACAGCACAAAGTAGTCTTTGTCACCGCTTGCAGCATCACAAGGCAGAAGCAAGGCATTAAAGTGCTTAAAAATGCATAGGCTGAGAAAGTTAAGTACAGCTGCTAATGGTGGTATTATCAAATATTTTTTTAAAGCCACAGGAGGCTACAAACCAGAAGTGAAAGCTCAGCTTTCACCTGCATATCTAATTCTTTTGTTTTCTACTGTCCTTGTTCATTTCTCTGCTCGCTAATGTCGACTTACAGTCAAGCACTAAAACAATCTTTCAAACAAAGTTGGCTCACAGCCTTCCATCATCAGTGCTTTCCTGATACAAAGGTATCAAGATCTAAATGGCCTTGGATATTGAGACTGAAATATACTCGAGCTTCTAGTGAGAGAGGTAAACTTCTTGACAATCCTTATCTGCTGAAATGAACTGGGAAGCCACAGTCCTCATGCCTTTACAAATGTTAAAATGCTCTATACTCCTGTAATAAGTCCCATAAATAATTTTACACATGAATAGTCTTGTGGCATCCTACTAATGAATGTCCTTACCAGTTTCAATGGAATGGCTCACCTGTTCACACTTGCACACCAGTACCTTTCAAATCCATTCCGCTTTTATATCCTTAGCTATTTTCATGCTTACAGTTTTGCAGTCTGTTCAACTTCAGAGTAGGATTTGCCTGGGTTTTATATTACTTTTTCTACATTCAAAGACTCATTGGTAATTTGGCAAAATAGGTTATATCAAGTTTTCAAAAAAAAATATCCAGACTACAAAGGAAAAATGGAAATGAAAACAGTTTGGATTAATGAAAATGCTTGCCAATGTTTTGATGAGGTCACTGGGAGCTAAGACAAGTGATAGAGTCAGGCCACAAGAAATTTTTGGAAACACAGACTCATTTGTGTGTGAAATGCAATAGGAAACTCTTAAAGGAGGTTTAAGAGACACCAGGTTGTGGGCACTGTATCCTCACAAAATTCATTTGTATAGCTTTCATACAAGCCTGAGAAATAAAGTAACATAAAAAGCTATTGTCCATGTCCTGTGAAAAATGAAATTCACTGGACCAGATACCACAACTTCCTTAAAATAATACAGCCCTTCATCACTTCTGCACTTGGTTCTTTGTCGTGACTTTCAAGCCATAAACTGCTTGAACTGTTAACTCCACTGTTGCTTTTCTATACGTAAAGGCAGTCAGATCAGCGATCTACTACATACTGTCTGTAATTTCTCCTTAGCTGACGCACTTAGGTCAGTTCATCCCATGTGTGACTGGAAGTTTTCTGAGCAACCCAAAGACTGGAAGGAATCTACCAGCAACAAAACAGCTTTGGCATCTAAAAAAGTGTTTCTGAATACAATATATCCACAGCTCCCAGTTCTCAGCAGACAGTACAAATTAACAACATAGATTGTAAGTCTTTTATTCAGTATCAAAAATGAACTGCATGTTTCCAGTATTGGTTACTATGTCATCATTTCATTGGGCACCAGGTAGCATGAGACACAATGTTATAGGTAACAACAGTCACATGCCAAGTTTTTGCCTTTTTTTTTTTAATTGGCAGTAAAGATTTATTATATTATACTTTGATTTAAAAAAAAAAAAAATCAAAAGTTCTTTGGACTTATGTGGATCTGCTTTGACCAAAAGAGACAGTGCAGAAGAAAATAAAAATTAAAAAAAAGTCCACCGCCAGCTCAATGGATGTTTCTTAGAATTTCCAAATGGATACTGGGAATGCAGCCATTACCTATAAAACTTTAATGCCTACAGTGATTCTGAAGACATTAAACTTTGTTTGCTGTTTTAATCATTTTGTCAATAAATGTACACCAGAGTATAATTTCCCCTTGATACAAGTATGCAATTAGTACTAATGGATGCTATACATGAAAACAGAAAAAAGTCTGTGCTTCTGTAATCCTGAACAGCCACACATGAAGTAACTTAATCATGGCAGCAGCACTGTAAGATTAAAAAAAAAGTAATAACCACAGGTAAAGAATTTACCGTAGGCCAACTCATCACACAACTTAGACACCGGCTCTCCTCTGCCTGGTAAAACAAATGACTGGGAAACCAATACTGAGAAGAGTTAAATAAATAATCAAACAAACAATATTATAGTTCAACAGTGAGATGATGATCTCATTCATGATGTTCATATGCACTACTTTTAAGCGCACAATTACAGCAATTGCTTTAATTACACTGCAGGATTATATACTATGTAAATATATTAAAAAGATCATTGTAAACCAAACAAATAAGAGAAGTTTCTTATTGCAGAGTAATAGAAATAACGAGGTGGTTTCCCAATTCACTTGCAAAGGAAAATTCATAAACAATCTTAGTTTTATATAGACAGACATTTAAAAATAGCAGTCTTGCTACTGTGGATCATCTTTTTTTCTCCTTGCAAAAGTAAGTGTGTAAAAGTACGTCACAACTACATTAGAGCACAAGGTACATTGTTTAAAACATACACCTGAGCAGGTTTACTTGCAATGAGTTCTGAGGAATTTACACTGGCTACCTTTCTGGGCTGACTGGTTTGTCTCAAGCTTTATTCCTTTCTGGTCTATTCCCATTGCAAGTTTCATTTTGCCTTCAGTAGGTTTTAGCTCAGCCTTAACACTCAGAAAGCTCTTGCCTTCAGTAAAAGCTAAACTTCATTATCAGTACGTTTTCTATGATAGATGTATAAAAGCATCTATACATTATATACTCATCTATGTATCATCAAGATGTTTCATCTGATCCCAATATACTGTGGGATTTCTTTGTTCCTATATATATTCTAAAAACGAAGGAGCACTGGCATGTCTATGTTAAAAGTTCATAGACAGGAAGGAGAGGCAAGTGGGAGGGGGGAATCTGCCATGGGTGTTTCCACAAAGTATCTGCAAGTGGAATTATTATAAGCAAGAACTCTGATCCTTTGTCAAACATTTCATTTATACAGTTTTCAAACACCCGCTCATCCAGCTGAAGAACGCACTAGAAATGTATCCCTTATGTTAATTTCTGTGGCACAAAATTACTTGGTGTAGTCTTCAGTGCCACTGCCCATTCTCACCATTCTTCCCTCTAAAGGAAGAAAGCACTGATTTTTTTTTTAAAAAAGATTAAATTAACAAATCCATTTGTAAGATTTTGTATCACAGGCAAAATACTGTCCTATCCTTCTGTCTCTCCCACTGGAACAGAATGTTAACATAACTGCATAAAACTTGTTCTAGCAAAATTTTTAAATCAACTCTGCTTGAAGTGAGAAAAATATTTTGTCATTTACTTGACGAAGTCTCCAATTCTGGGCACTGACAGATCCCCAAAGTGCAACTGCAATATAAACTGCCACAGCAAAGCGTGTGTTTGCAGGGGAGGCAGAATTACACCAGTTCCACATAACCACTTAATCAGAAACATGCTTACCTACTGCTCAGTTCTAAGTTCATTTTAAGTTGTGAAATGGAGCAAATTTCTACTTGATACTACAAACAGCTGGGGTAACATGCCTGCCAATCTAATTCAAAGTATTGGTGATTCCTACCTGCGTTCTTAGCTACTCACATCAGAGGCAGCCACAGTAACAGCCACTTTGTAAGCTCTGGGTTAGGAACATGCCTATGCTACTGTTATTTCTCACCTGAAGCCAAAAAGTATTTCCTAAGATTGGTTCTCCAGAAATTGAAATAATGTTCTGAGAGAACATAGTGACATTTAAAGCACTAACCCTAATTTTATAGCAACTGAAGAGGAGTGGTATGATCAGGCACAAGGAACTGTTTACAACATAAATGAGAAAACCTGCACAGAGTTGTAGCTCTCCGCTGTGTTGCTTATAGAAAGTTTAATACAGAAATGAAGTTGAACCATAGAGCTGTCATTGCACAACTCGATGAACACCAACAAATATGTAAGAAAAAAAGTCACTGGCTACAAGCTGGGGACTATACTGTAGGCACACCACAGAATGTAAGGCAGCGACCCCCTTGATAGCAAAACAAACACAGAGGTTAGTGCACACTGCAAAGGAAGGGTGACTACATCAATAGGTTACTGATTCACACCATGAACTTTATCTCAAAATACTGCATTTAACTTTTAAATAAGGTTTAGGAGAACTTGTAACATTTTGCTCACTGACACAGCTATATTTTATTAAGGACAAAAATGGGTTAGTCTATAAAAATTAAATTATACTCCTTTGACTGTATCTAGTCAAGAGGAAAAACCTCTAATTATGAGATTGTGCTGTCAAATAAATGAAAGTTCACATCTTTCATATTCTGGGTTAAAAATTCAGACTCAAGTCTATTATAAATTAAAATCAATATTTGAAACATTTCAGCTTTCAGTGATAAGCAAAAACTTATGAGTCAAGTTATGAAATAAGCTGGTAGAAGTAGAATGAATTATTAAGTAAAACTTGGGAGAATAAAGCATTTATATTACACACATTTAAATATCAATTAGGAAAAAAAACCAATAAAGGATGATGAACTGAATCATCTCTGTTTTACAACCAATCCTCTCTAGAATTGACTGGGGATAACAGAGAAGCTAAGCTTGCAATGTAAATTTCACTCAGTTTGAAATAGGTTAAAAATATACATTTATTCACTAGCTGAAATTTACAATCTCTAAGCTTAAAATGAATAAGAACTGCATTTATAGAAGCAAATTAAATAAAATAGAAAAGTGGTACCTGCTATGCACAGCATGCTAGTTACCTCCTAAAGGGAAAATCCAAGGATCTGCTCAGAGACAATATAAAATTGCACAGAAAAAACCCCCACCCACAAGTTTCTTTTAAGAGCTCCTTATTTACTATATCGCAAACCAATTTCCTCATAGGAGTAAGGACAAGTTATGCATCAATGTATGTCTAAAATCTATGAAAACAGTTCTAATTTGCATTTTCAATGTGCCACAGTCACACTGGCCAGACTGCAGTCTTGCCGGCTGGTCCGAGAGAAGACGCGTGACTGACTACCCCACCCCACACGTGCAGCACACCAGCGGCTGTCTCGTAATGTATCCGCAGGGGTGCGTACGCACACGTGCGAGCCCACTGATCCAAAAGAGTTGCACTTTAATCTGTGAGGGGTTTACTTGACTGAAAACACTTTTCCAACATTCACCTGAAGCGAAGATTACAGATACGTTGTTTCTGGAAGGCTGATACAGTCTGAGGTTGTATTGAAATGAAAACATGAAGGAACCAGGGAAGCTACTTTTATAAAAAAGCAGCAAACAAGAAACACCAAACAACTGTTAAGAATTAAATGAGAACTGACTTCCTTGCCTGTGTCTATATACCATGTTGATAGCCCTTTGAATCGCCACAGCATCCATTCAAACCTATTATAAACACTATAAAAGCTGTGGTGTGCAGAGAGCAAAGCCTTCAAACATTCATTTAGAGGTACTCAGACTTTAAAAGTACCTTGCAAGCCATAACTATCTCCCATCCCCACCACCCTTTCTAAGTAAACGTGAAATAAAATACTCCAATAATATATAGCTTGAAAGAGACTAATCTTCCTTTAAACATATAGCTTTCTTCTCTACGCTGGGGAGCTTCTAAGTGTTTTACAGAAATACAGTCACTGTGGATGGTGTTACCCAGGATGAAACAAAAGTGCCAGCCGTTCAGCTACTGTTGGTAGGTAACAGCAATTGTTTATCTACGATTCCTAATGTAGTGACCTGAAACTACCAGCACAAGCGGAATGGCTGATTGACAAGTACTTTGAAATACTAATAATTAGTTTCCTAATGCAAAGGTCCAACGTTACTGTTCAAGGCATAGGCTGCACACATTTGCTAGGTAGAGAGGGATTCTGCTGTTGTTGAAGGACTCACTGAGAAAAGACAGACTACAGCTTGATTTGTATCAACAGCACAACAGTCCTTTACATCAGTAAGTTCCGCGCTCTAAAGCCTTGTCCTCAGTTGCAAGATGCGCAATCCCAGAGAGCAGCTTCCCCTTAAATCTGGGTTCTGAAGCTCCAACCTGCCCTCTGCTCCCCCTGTCCCTACTGCTTGGTACAGAGGTCACAGCTACCTTGAGCCACCAGTGAGGTGCTGCTGGCTTGCCCTTTTTAATGCCAGTGCTTAACGGCTGCCTGCAGTCAGAGCAGGATGCTGCATGAACTCCAGCTCCCACAGACACACTTCCTTGCCACCCACCCAGCCCTGAAGTCCCCAATAAAGCTGTAGTCTTCTACTCGCGTAGATAGCTACAGAGCAACGTGGTGGTCTAAAAATCAAGACAGTTCTCTCTAAATCTCAAGTGCCTTCCATGATGCTGAATTAAAAAAGGAATTTATAGCACAGCTCAAAAGACAATGAAGGTGATACACAGAATCACATCTAGTTTCCTCTTGAATGCATTTATCTCCAAATATGCTAACTTAATATTAATTACAGTACAGGAAAAGCCCCTCATATGTAGGAAATGAGTATGGCAAATATATCCATTTGCACCCTCCTCTCCCTCCCCAAACTCCCCAAAATGTTCTTTTTATCCTTCTCTCCCTTTTGCTTGATGTTTACTTTTATGGATGACAGCAAAGATGACTACAGTTTCCTTCCCTTAAGATGAACCCTCAGAGTATATGAATTGCTAGAGTAAATAAAAGAAAGAAGGGAATTACTAATTTAATGCTCTTCCATCTCTTGGGGAAAAAGCCCATGTAATTAACTGTAATGAGATTAAACTAACTTGTTGTTATTAATTTCCCAGTGAGGGAAACTAAATCTGAGACCCATAAGGCTGTGTATTAACATCTTTATCAACATTTGGCTTGCATCCTTCAGTTTTTACACCAATTTGAAAGGAAAGTCATTAACTTTATTGAGTTGCAAAGTCACTCAGCAGTATAAGAAATTGAATTTGGTCCCTCTAGGTAGGAACGCCAGGTTCATCTGTAGCTGAAGACTGTGAATGGGTGGAGCCAAAAGCAACAAATTGTATCCAATGCTAATAAACAGAAGTATAATTATTAAATTCTTACCAAAACTTTTTTCCATCACTTCTTTCTGACACATATCTTGAACATTCACTGTACAATTCACGATGAACTCTGGAGCAGAGCAGTCATTATTTAGCTGGAACTCCTCACACTGGTAGCACTGTATTTGCAAACCCAAACCTGGAACAGATACATAGAATTTTGCTCAGAATAATAGTAATAATATTAAAAAAAAACACCACCACCGGATGCCAGAAACCTTCCTTATCTTTCCCTCATCGCATTTTGCTGTTCCTGACTACCCAGCAGCTCAGCAAAGTACGGCTTTGACACAAATAACGTAAAATAAACGCGTCGCCCCCTTGGCTGAGGCGATGCCTTACCTGCTCAGCACTGGTTCACAAGCGGGCTCCGTTGACTCCGGGGCGGACAGGCTGCTGCACCGCCGCTCCGGCCCTGCCTCCCCCGGCGCGCCGCTGGGCACGGGGCCGCCAGCAGGCGGCGGGACCGGCACGGCGCGGGACCGGCACCCGCTGCCCCTCGCCCGCCCGGCCCCGGGGCTGCCCTCAGCGTAGCGGGCTAAAAACTATCCGCGCTCCGGAGAGAGCAACGCGGCTAATAGACACGCTTCGGCTCTTACCTGTGCGGACGGGTTTACTTAGCTACCAATTAATTACAAATGATTTAATTACTATTTGGCCATGCACAATTACAGCTGCGGAGCATCCTTCACCCGCCTCCTTTATCACGCAAACGAGGTGCCCCGCACAGCTCGCCACCAGCCGCTCCTCCCGCCCTCCGCTGGGCCCCGCGCCGCAGCGCGGCGGCTCCCGGACCCCCGTGGAGGAGCAGCGAGCGCCTCGTCCCGCAGCCGGGACCCCCAGCCCGCTTCTCCCCTCCGCTGGGCGCGCTGCGGCGGCGGGACCGAGCCTGCTCCCCCCCGGGGCTGACCGCCAACCCACGGCCCGCGGGAGGCGTGCGCGGCGCGGCCGGTCAGCAGGCGGCATCCTCCGAGTCCGGTGCCGGCTGCTGCGTGAGGAGCGCGCCGCGCGTCGCCCGCCCCGGGGGCGGCCAGCGCCGGGGCCAGCGGGCCGGGCTGCGCCCTCGCCGGCGGCGGGGAGCTCTCCGGGCCGCGGGCAGGACGGCGGGCTCTGCTGGCCCCTTCCCGGTGAACGCCTGGCGCCAGCTCCGTCGAGGGGCTGCGAGGGGACGAAGCCTCCCCGCGGCCGCTGCGGGCAGCGCCGAGCAGCGCGGGCTGCGGGGCAGCGGCGCGGAGCGCTTACCTGGAGCCAGGCACAATCCCCAGAAAGTTGCAGCGAGGAGGAAGAGTCGCATCCTCCCGGAGCCGCGGCCGCCGGGCTGGCGTGCGGTCGCGAAGGGGCATCAGAAGGAGGCAGCGGAGGCGCCGCGCACTTGTGCCGCTTCCCCGCCGCCTCCGCTGCCGAGAGGCGCCCCGGGCGCAGGCGGCGGAGCCCGCCCGGCCCCCGCCCTGCCCAGCCCTGCGCCGCGCTCCAGCCCCGCCGGAGTTCAGCGCTGAGACTGAAGAAACTGTACGAGAAGCGAGAGCTGGGGGGCGGCTCCCCCCTCCCTCCCCCAGCACCATGTGATGCCGGCGGAGCGGGGCGGGGATCCCCGCCAGCCGCCCCGCACCTTCCCTCGCCGGGCGCTCTGCGGAGTCGGGGAAAGTTCAGCAAGGGAGAAGACACCCCGCTCCTGCCCCGCACGCAGCCCGGAGCCCGGCCCGCACCGGCGTCCAACTTGCGCGGCGCTGCCGGCGGCTCCCGCGGCCCTCTGCCCGCCGAGGCCGCTCCCCAGGAGGCGGCGGCGAGGCACGGACACCCGGCCCCCTCCGTTTCCCCGCCCGCCCGAAGCCCACAGGTGGCTGCCGGAGGCCGCCGCGGGGGGAGTCACAGGCCGGGCCCCGAATAGCGGAACGGCCCCGCTGCCGGGCGCCGCCCGCCTCCCGCAGGCGCCCTGCAAAGCCCACCTTCCCCGGGAGGGACTGAGGGGAGGCGCGTGTGGCCCCTCACTCTGACGGGCGCCGTCCTCTCCCCTCGGCCCCCTGAAAGGGAATTCAAGCCTCGAAAGTGGGGGGAAACGGGCGCGGGCGGCCGCGTACGTGTCGGTGCGGCAATCCCCTGCCTGCGCGGACACTCGCCCGGGCTGGGGGTCGGTACCTCGCTGCCCGCGGGCGGGCGGCGGTTCCAGGGCCGGCGGGCGGTCCAGAGCCGTCCGCGGCAGCCCTCGCCCGGGGCACGCGGATGCCTCTCCACCGGCGGGGCGGGCTGAGGCGGCGGCGGCCGCTGGCGGGGGTGAGCGCGGGGCTGGCGCGGCGCGAGCGGCGCGGAGCCGTTGGCGGGGCGGGCTGAGGCGGCGGCGGCCGTGAGCGGGGCGGGGCGCGCTGAGGCGGCGCGAGCGGCCGGAGCCGTCGGCGGTCAGGGCCGAGGCGGCGCGAGCGGACGGAGCCGTCGGGGAAGCGGGCAGCGCCCGCCCGGGGTGAGGGCAGGTGGGGGACGCCGCGGTGCCGCGGCCTGGTCGTCGCTTCGGAAACGTTGCTTTTCGCCCTGTTTTGACCCAGCCTGGGGGGGGGGGTGGCTGACTCGTCTCTTCTCCCCCTCCACCCCCCCGATGACCGCGTATTTCTCTTTGATCGTTTCACAGCTTTGGCTGCAAGTGAAAAGTCTGAATTAAGCTTAAATTGCCTTTTAGTCGCCGTGTGGCGAATTCATGTCAACGACGGACTCCCATCCGCACGTGCGTTACTGTCGGGGCGCTGATCCCCCTCCTCTGCAGCTCGTCGGGCTGCACTGACTGCCCCCGCCCTTACACCCACCCCTTCCAAAAACCCCTCTTTCAGCACACACATGCAAGAGAAGTTTTATTTACGAAAGATGTTTCAATGAAAATTTCTTAAAAGTTGAAAAGACGATGCAACTTTATGGCAGAAATGACTTAAAATATAACAAATTGCACAAAATATTAACACCGATCATACAATATTTCAAAGATTAACAGCCATGTGCTAAAGAAACTGTAGAGTCTAGAAATATCCCAAATATATCTCGTTTACAGATTGCTGTACAAAAAGCAGTTATAAATACTTCACATCTAGAAAAAATACACAGAACCTTTGAAATAGACTTTCCCTTACATATAAACAACCTTTGTAGAAAAAACAAGAACACCCAACACACGCCAATCCCCTGGCTCCTCGATGTGTTTGAACTAGTCCCGGTTAGCACCAACATCTTCTTTCAGCGTGTCGCAAACAGGAGTTGAGTTTCGATTTTTTAAAAATTATTTTAGCATTTACAATGTCATTAAAATCAAACAGGGACTACAAAAGATACCACAACATGGTACATTCAGAAATTGACGGGAAATGAGTACAGAGAGGGTGGAAGCACAGAAGCTATGTTGTCGTCAGAAGTAAAGGCTGGTTTGTGTAGTTCTCACTACAAGACTCCCATTGGTGTCAGCAGCGAATTACTTTGACCCTGATCTTTCAGTTATGCACATGATTTATGAGGTCAGTACCAGCTGTATCAGGCCTTTCAACTATTTGTCTTCTCGCCATGTCAAAAGTCAAAACCCTTCTGAAATAAGACACCTGTTGTGAAGTTGTAGTAGCTGAAATGCACATTTCCCTAGAATGCCTGTATGGAATTGCACTAAGAATAAAAAATAAAGTATGTTTTGTAAAAGGGAGTCTAAGAAAGTTTATTTCAGACAATTTGGCAGGCTCAGGTTTGTGGTAATGCAGTGTTTCTACGTACAGTTTTAAGACTAGAACAATTATAAATCTTCTTAAAAAAATCTACTAACTTTTCTTGTTAATATTAACGTCAATTTCTTTAAGTTAGTAATCTGCCATTACAGGAGCATAGCACCAATTTAATATTTATTGCTATCATTTACCCCTACAAATATATTTTCCCAAGATATTTACAACTGTACAAATATTCACAAAAGTGCAAAATTAAGACTCTGTTCTGTGTAACTGTTGCGTTCAGTGCGGAGCCTCACGGTGGCTGCCGTCTCGCCTTTCTTATTGCTGCGTGGTGGCAAGTCCAAACACCCCGCTGTGAGCACAGCTGTTTGGAGGGAGAATTTGCAACAACCGTCTCTTCCTCCCGCTCGCCCTCGGCTCCGTTACGTTCTGCAGTCACAGCCCACCAGAAAGCGTCTCTATACATCGTTCGAGCCTTGGCTGGCGCAAGAGGAGAAGCTGTCGTATAGAGAATCGCTCAAGGATTCTAAATTGTCCATGTCGTGCCTACCCGAGCTAGTTAAGGAAGCTGCTTCTTTCTTTCCACTTTCTTCCTTTTGTCCTTCAGCCTTGTTCAGACAGTTCTTCTCTTTTTCTAATAAAAGTACGTTATTGCTGTTAAATTTATTGAGAGACTCCAGGGAAATTTTAGATAATCTATTCTGGGAATCCTCACTTGTTTCTTCAGTTTGCTTCAATTTCTGTAATAAGTGAGGGAAATATTAGAAACATATTTCTTACAAAAATAAAGTAATCCTACTGTACACCATTAATTTCTGTCTTTCCAAAGTTCACAGGGTTAACAGAAATAGATAGATGCTTAAATCTCTGTTATAATTACATAGAACATTAATGTCCATTTTAGGATAAATCATAACTTTAATGATTCTGCTGAGACAAATAGGACTCCATTTACAAAACAGTTAAGTGCTATTAACGTCTTAAGTACCAGATCCTGTCTATGCATGTGTTAAGCATCTCCAGCATCTTCGCAGTAATTTATATCTTCTCCTTTAAGAATACTTTGGGGGGTATGTTTAAACGGGTATTTGTTTAACTAGAGTTTGGAGTTTGCTAAAAAAAAGGTGCATAGACATGTCCAGAGGAGAAAAGAGCAATTTCCATAAATTACAGACACAAATGAAACTTGCTAGAGAAGAACCTCACGTTTTGCATGTGTAAGCCTATCGATTTCCATGGAGCCAAACCCTCTCTAATAGATGATAAAGGAACAAGACAGGAAATTATACTGAACTGGGCCAATCCCCGCGGACCAGGATCGATCAGATACTGGCCAGGCCTACTCAGAGAAGTGCTGCAGTTCTGCGGGAACACCGGACGATGGCTTGGCACATTATATTAAAAACGCACAGTAGGATTACACAGGAGTAATTTTATCCCTTTGTTACCTACTGGTATTTTCAATCAGAGATCTGACCAAGGAATATTAAGGGAACTGCGTAGGGAGCAGTTCAATAAAAATGCCCTGCCGTTCATACACAAGGTGTTTCAAATTCTGTGTAACTAACTCCTCTTACAGATAATGTTATCACAGGAATATGAGATAACATTCAACATTTTACATTCCCCATTCAACAGCCCCTCAGAGAGGTAAGATGTTGAGATACGCTGTCAGAGTGCACACCATCCCTCGTTTTTGGTATTGCCATCAGATGGCGAAGGCTGACTCAGTAAGTTACTGTCAATCCAACACAATATTTGGGTTTAGATAGAAAATGAAATGGTATTTTAAGCACGCTGAAAATGTAGCATGA
Organism: Nyctibius grandis; assembly: GCF_013368605.1. Lineage (NCBI taxonomy): Eukaryota > Metazoa > Chordata > Aves > Nyctibiiformes > Nyctibiidae > Nyctibius > Nyctibius grandis. The sequence continues at coordinate 35,665,588 of NC_090666.1, forward strand.
CCAGATGTGTGGATGATGTGGGTCATTACATATGCAGTTGTAAAGGGTCATTAGAATTTTTTGAAAAATTCAAGTTTCAAGAAAGCCTTGGAAATCTTGGGCCAGAGGAAGACAAATTGTTACATAGTTTGATTCTTGTTTTTATGGCTAGTTAGATAAAAACCGAAATGCCAGTCCAATGACTGTTTATGTTGTGATCTTGTCACATCCACAAGCTAACAATGCCTGGGTTAGGTTAGTATTTTTATCAGAGGTTTCAAACAAACATATGCAAAGCAACAGGAGATATTAAAGTCTTAGTAAATGAAGATTTTCTGTTTGGTTCATTAATTAATCTTTGGTCTAAAAGGTTTTAAGGGATGTGATGTTAGATTCTGATTTTAGATGACAGTTAAAACTAAGGTCTTCAATATCTGTAATTACAATGTTTTCTGAAACAGAGGAATATAACCCTTAGTAATGGGAACAAACACAAATTTAGGACCCTTCAACAGAAATTTTCCCCAATTTCAGCTTAAAAAGTTCTTCCCTTTGCCCTCATTTAAAATATTCTACAATATTACTGAAACAGTTGTTTCACTTCTCTGTAGGCCAGATGAGAAAATTCTCAGACGCATCATCAATAACACACATACTAGCACTTTTTGCTCTTCAGAGTACTAAACCTGAAATACTTTATTATATGACAGACTAAATGATTTCTCTTCGTGTATATTTTTCCCACTTCATAGCTTTTCTTCAGATAAATTGAATGTGGCTGCTTAGCACAGACTTGGGGCTGCAAGAAGTCAATACTGGTGTTAGTAAGGTCTATGATAAAGACCTTTATCGATTCACATGGGGCCAACTTCAGCTCCTGGGTAGGAGGAGCAGACACACCTAGAGTGTTTGCTGCACAGAGCAGTCCTGACGAGGTATCAAAATAAGAGCAGGATCTTTGGCTGGCTGAAGGATAGATTTAAACCACAGGACAGACTGGAATGAATTCAGTGGTATATTCTGCACATATGTAGTATCAATAATTTATTATAGCCTACAAGCACAATCTAGACCACAATCCTACTTTAATCACACCCTAGTTTGTCATTTCATACAAGGCTAACAGTTTGTAAAATATATTTGAGAAACTGCAGGGAACAAAAGTATTCTCTACAAATTTTAAGTAAAATCATTGAATCAAAGGAAATTGGAGTGAATTGAAGTGAAGCCCATCAGTGAAACCCACTGGCAAAAGATACACAGAGTAGTGAACAGTACATCTATGATACATCAAGAATTAAAGGAAAAACTAATTCTAAAAGTTGTTGTAGCAAAAGTTATTACTAAAATAGAGACAGAATTCTGAAATAAGTTATGGATATTTTTTGGACATACAGTTATCCTTTATAGATGTCTTAATGCCCAGTTACATCCTTTTGTAAAAAAAAACCCAACTTTTCCTTTCTTTAACACATTACTGCAATAGTACGCAAGTAGGCAAAGGTAATGCTTATGTCACGTGGAAAGTAATACTTGGCATTTTTTCATTTGATGTAGGTGTAATCTGTTTGGCTACAATACACTGTTTCAGGCACAGTATTATTCTAGGAGCTAGGACCACCTATGGCTCCTGAGGAGCCCCGGACCCCTGAGGCCCCAGAAGAAGTCAGGATAGAGGAGGAATCTGCCTTGGTTGATGAGGGCTGGGTCAGGGACCAATTAAGCAATCGGGATGTCCATAAATCCATGGGCCCTGGTGGGATGCACCCGCGGGTGCTGAGGGAGCTGGTGGAAGTCATTGCGAGGCCACTCTCCATCATCTTTGCTAAGTTGTGGGCAACGGGAGAGGTGCCTGAGGACTGGAGGAAAGCGAATGTCACTCCAGTCTTCAAAAAGGGCAAGAAGGAGGACCTGGGTAACTATAGACCGGTCAGCCTCACCTCCATCCCCCGAAAGGTAATGGAACAACTTGTTCTTGGTGCTGTCTCTAGGCACATCAAGGATAGGGGGATCATTAGGGGCACTCAACATGGCTTCACCAAGGGGAAGTCATGCTTAACCAACTTGAGAGCCTTTTATGAGGACATAACCCGGTGGATAGATGATGGTAAAGCTGTGGATGTGGTCTATCTTGATTTTAGTAGAGCGTTTGACACGGTCTCCCACAGCATCCTTGCAGCTAAACTGGGGAAGTGTGGTCTGGATGATCGGGTAGCGAGGTGGATTGTGAACTGGCTGAAGGAAAGAAGCCAGAGAGTGGTGGTCAATGGGACAGAGTCCAGTTGGAGGTCTGTGTCTAGCGGAGTCCCTCAAGGGTCGGTACTGGGCCCAGCACTATTCAATATATTCATTAATGACTTGGATGAGGGAATAGAGTGCACTGTCAGCAAGTTCGCTGATGACACCAAACTGGGAGGAGTGGCTGACACAACGGAAGGCTGCGCAGCCATTCAGAGAGACCTGGACAGGCTGGAGAGTTGGGCGGGGAGAAATTTAATGAAATATAACAAGGGCAAGTGTAGAGTCCTGCATCTGGGCAAGAACAACCCCATGTATGAGTACAAGTTGGGGACAGACCTGTTGGAGAGCAGCGCAGGGGAAAGGGACCTGGGGGTCCTAGTGGACAACAGGATGACCATGAGCCAGCAGTGTGCCCTTGTGGCCAAGAAGGCCAATGGCATCCTGGGGTGTATTAGAAGGGGTGTGGTCAGCAGGTCAAGAGAGGTTCTCCTCCCCCTCTACTCTGCCCTGGTGAGGCCGCATCTGGAATATTGTGTCCAGTTCTGGGCCCCTCAGTTCAAGAAGGACAGGGAACTGCTAGAGAGAGTCCAGCGCAGAGCCACGAAGATGATTAAGGGGGTGGAACATCTCCCTTATGAGGAGAGGCTGAGGGAGCTGGGTCTCTTTAGCTTAGAGAAGAGGAGACTGAGGGGTGACCTCATTCATGTTTATAAATATGTAAAGGGCAAGTGTCATGAGGATAGAGCCAGGCTCTTCTCAGTGACATCCCTTGACAGGACAAGGGGCAATGGGTGCAAGCTGGAACACAGGAGGTTCCACATAAATACGAGGAAAAACTTCTTTACGGTGAGGGTGACCGAACACTGGAACAGGCTGCCCAGAGAGGTTGTGGAGTCTCCTTCTCTGGAGACATTCAAAACCCGCCTGGACGCGTTCCTGTGTGACATGGTCTAGGTAATCCTGCTCCGGCAGGGGGATTGGACTAGATGATCTTTTGAGGTCCCTTCCAATCCCTAACATTCTGTGATTCTGTGATTCTGTAATTTGATAATCAGGTAAGAATGTGGGGTCAGCTGGATGGGACTTCTGGTCGGGAATTAATATTCTAGAACTGTACTCAGATATCAGATGTACAATATGTACACTATGATCTTATCTCAGGATTTTTTAGTACAGCTGCACTAAAATCTGTTAAATTTTCTGTTAAATCATATATGGAATAAAAATACATTTGTAGTTAGAAATTTAAAATATCATATTTTAGTTCTTGACACATGGAAGAAAACTCACATCCTGAGCTCCAAGAGCAAAAAAAAAAGAAAACTTTAAGCAGAGATATTAATGTAAGAATCTGCATAAGCAACAAATCATTTTCTCCCACAGTAAAATTATGTGCATTCCTAGAGTTGAAAAGTCACTGATAATTTCTTTAAACTTGGTGTGTCAGAACAAATGTTACCCCAAGTTCTTTAAGAATTTTTTCTCTAGTTGCTATAGATACAATTTGGAAAAAATTACCAAAGAGTATTTATTTAGATTCATCCTTAATTATGTTTCTTATTTTTTGTGGCAGTCACAACAGCTGCTAGATAAATCAAAAGGCAAAACCAAAGCAACTATTATTAGAATTTGTTTGATAAATTGTGTCTGTGGTTAAGTAGTGTCTTTAGTTTTGTTCACGTAGATTTGTTACCGACTTCAGCAGAGTCACAGATGTAACAAAGAACAAGGGTTAGCCCAAAGATGTTAGTATTGTGTATTTTAAAGTAATTAGTTCATTAATGCATTTGAGAGTCACACTAATGTGAACCAGCAGCTCTTCCTGCAGATGGGAACATTTGGCAGTAGATCAGATGCGTTTTGTATCCATGAGAACTGGGTGAGATTTGGTAACAGTGTAGACAGCACCTAACCTCTAGGCCATGGGTTCCAATCAAATCTTTCCTATATCAGTAGTGACTTTCTGCATAATGAACGTGGTTTTATCACCCCAGAAAAAAAAAGGACTTGGTGATTTTGTTTGGTGTTGCTAGAAGAGCTAAGATGGGACCAACGGTATGTGCTTGCTCTCAGACAGGATTCTTCTCAGAAGCCATACTTAAAGCCATTTCAGCCTGAAGATGTTGACTTGCTGCTGACCATTCTGCATCTGTTCCATGAAAAAATAAGGTGTCTGCTTCATTCGCTGTCGTCACTATAAGTTTTCCTGAGTATTAACCCCAGGGAAAAGATAAAAACACGTAGTCGCACATTTTGGTCTAAGCAAAAAGAAAAAAAAGGCTCAGTGCAGAAAAGGACTGTGATTTTCACAGTGCCTCTGTAAAAGCATTGGCCCATCATCCTAAAGCGGATCAATGTATAGCTTGTTTTACTTAAACAAACTATATTTTTGTATAGAAAATCCATACTGTTATAGCCTTAGGGTATGGGGAGCATTTGTTGTTCTACTCCATGTAAGCGGAGAGCTTCCCACCACTGGCGTTTCTTAACTAGTCAGTATGGGCTGCTTCATACCACCTGAGAGCAGTGACTAGTTGTCAGAGGAGGAGAAACTCTATCTGACATAATACAGACATTCATCATGAGTCACATCACTTTGAAATAAACTCATGAGTCACGAATCAGAATAATGTTTCCTTGTTGGCAACATCCTAAAGGGAATAACTAAAACCCATTAGTGATATAATAAAATCTGGCATGTCACTTCAAGCACAGCAAATTAGGAAAACAAAACTAGCCTGCAGTTACACTGATACATTATAAATAGGTGTTATTTCTACATTAATACATCAAATTAGATTTTTTTTAAACTTCAAAAATGAGAGGTTACATGTGGGTAGAACACATTTTCAGTGGTGTGTGATCGAGGACCAGCCACAACTGTAGCTGTTCTGAATGGCAGAAAGACTAATAGGTCTAATAGGAAGGAGCAGGGAAGGAAGGGCTGGTTCATGGGCACAGAGGACCCCACAGCTGGCATGCAGAAAGGAATGCACCAGCAAGTCCATTTCTTCTATATGGTAACACGCAGAAGCTGTGATTGCCTGGAGGTCAGGCTGTGCTACAAGGCACGCCGGAGCCCAGAATTAGCAATGAACCATTCTGCAGAATAAATGTATTTTCCAGCTGTCTAAGTTTAGTTAACCAGCACTTTAAAGGGCTCAGAATCAGTTACACACAAGAATAAAATGAACTTTATTTATGTCTCTCATGCACTGGGCAATTTAGGTTTTAGATTAACACAAAAGCAAGAAGGGCATTGCTTCAAGTGAAGTATAACTGCAAAACACTGTTGGGTAAAAACAACTAAATTGCTATGAGAATTAAATATAGATCAACAAAATCAATACTTAATTCTATAACTCAAGGTCTTTCATCTCAGATCTGATCTCTAATATGAGATACAAAGTATCTCATATTCACTTTTTATTTTTTTAGTTAGTATTTAAAAATTTATTGTAAAGGAAAACAATCTTCTAGATTTTTACCTTTTTTAAAAATTGTTATTTACTTTGTCTGCACATGTTCAAGGTAAACTTGATCCCACAATGCCACTGTTTCTTATTTTAAATTCAGAGTTTTAGCAATTTAGATATCCTCTAGTCCTATAATTGCTTTGTATTTATGACACAATGGGTCTAAGTGGGACACGCGGTTGCAGCATTACATAGGTTGCTCACATATAACCTGTTTAGTAGGACATTTTTAATATGTTCACAGCTTCTGGTAAAAGAGATGTATTGAGATACAGAGCAGTATTCTGATCAGAGATATACTGGTGTAATCAGAAGTAACTTCCCACTGAATTCAGTGGTACACAACCAGTTTGCAGTAGAAAGGTGCGAAAAGGGTTGTTTTTGAGCTGCCAGGTGGTAGGTTTCTATCAGCTATCCAGGACAGAATGCAATGGCAGACTCTCTGTGGAAAGTGAACAGTCTCCTGATCTCATTTAATATCAGGTGGACAGGTAACACTCTGCGGTAAAAATAGTTGTACAGTTACATCCAGGAAACTACAAAGGTGAAAGCTGTAACTGCATGACCTCTGCTGTATTACAGCTGAGCTAAAAATGGCATGTTTGAACTTCCTTCTCTTTAAAGCATAACCTTAAATAATAAGATAAGCCTTGCTCTCCCTTGTATATTGTCAGAAGCTTTCATCTGTTCTCTGGATTGACAGTAAAATAATTTTTGAAATAATGAATCACTTTTTTCTACTTGAGCAGAAATCCCACAATTTTGCTGTAACAGACAATGCGATTCTCAAAGACACACCACCAGATTTTCAAGATAAACAGTAAGTTCTAGTTTCTCTTCTTGGGAAAAAATGCATTGATCTGAAGTATTTTTAAGTTCATTAGTCTGTTCAGCAGTTCATAGGAAAGCCTTATATACAGAGGTACATATCATCCACTTATAGCATTATGGGTAATATAACAATGACAAGAGAACCAAAGCTTGCCTACTGTATTTAAGAGTGTAACAACCTACAAATGTATTTTATTATCACAGGGACAGCATTTATGATGATCCTGAATTGTAAGTAAATTACCTTAGAAGAAACAGAGCTGATTAGCATGAACTGTGTATGATTCATAACTGCAGATCTGGACAAAACAGCTATCACTTAATGAATAGGTGACTGAGGAGTTGAGACTTACATTGGCTATAGCTTGAATTCTTGCGTGCTTTAGGAGATAAAAGATAGTTTAGTGAATTGAGCCTTATGCTTTCAAACTTTCATAAAATGATGAGATGACTAGGTACATTCAGCATTCTAACGCCAAGAATATCATCCTCATAATTTACAAAGTGTATGACTATTCCGTGGATATGACAAGACTGTTTGACCTGATTAGGTATATACCAACCCTCTTTGAACTTTTGCATAATTTAATAAACCAGAATTTTCAGGTCCCAGTTTCCAGGTCAGGTAAATCTAGCTTTTTACCTTCTGCTCAGTTATGAACTGAATGCCACAAATACGGTGGTTTCCTCATAATGCCACAGAACAGCCACTAGATGCATCGACTGTGCGTGGACAAAGTTTATTTAAAACAGAATAAGAAACTATAATTCTAAGTGGCAAGACCTTGGAAAATGGTCACAATGCAGGTGCTCAGTCAAGTGTGTTGAGGGGAGTTATTAAAAAGAAAAGCAATTAAACAGCAGTACTTTCTCCAGAAGGCAAAGCAGCAGCTCACTCTGTTCATGTTGGTGGAATCACCAATTTTGCTTCTCACAGAGGGAATCTACCCGCTAAAAGCAATGCTTACTGCAATCAGAGGCTCCTCACAAGGCATTAAGGAAGAAATATCCACGGTGAGAGAGGAAGCTGATATTCAGGTTTCAGAACCTGACAGACTGAAAATGAACAAGACATGCATAGGATACACTTTACTTTTCAGAGATCCTTTTAGCATTACTCATAGAGGGAGTTAAAACAACAAAATTGTTCTGATTTTCTACTGATGGGAAAAAAATCACAGTGAAAAAAATTCATACCGAAAGGTAAGATTGCTGGCAAAGTTACTGAACATGACTTAACCATTTGAAGTTCAATACTATTCCTTGATAGAATTATGTTGAGGGTTATGTTGCCAGTGATAACCTACCGATTGGTTCTAGAACTATGCAGTCCTAAGTAACTTCACTGTTTCAGTCTTCATTGGACTGTATTTCACCACACAGCATTTAGGTAAACAGTTGTGTCCTGTGTACTGAATGCAAGTAGTTGTCCTTACCTTGATGAAAGTATGGCTGATTGTTTCAATAAAGAAGGGGCTTTATAAAAAAAGGGCTACAATTTTATCCTAGATTAGAGGCTTGGAGAATTTTTTTTTTTAAATTGGGATACTTAGAATTGAATCAAGAAGGGGAAAAAAGCATAGTTCAAGACAGATTTTTTTAAATCTAATACAAAATACAGTTCTTAAAGAGACAGATTCTATCCCACATTAGACTGTAGTGAAAAATACCTCTCAAACTCAGCAAATGCAGGATCGTACTTGTACAACACATAATCTCACAGACATTTTCAGTAATCGGGGTCATTTTTCTGTATGGCTGAACTATTCTCAGGCTACTGTTCCTAAGTATTAGCTGTGTTCTTACCTGTCTTCATCTTCCATCTTTGGCTTTTTTGAACAAGACTATTTATTTTGGTAATTACAAAGACACTTATCCTCTCACTCTCTAGTGATGTCTGAGTTCCTGGCCTGTAATGTCTGTACGTCAGTCACCCACCACACTGATGGAAAACGGAATTACACTTCAAGACTGTACTGCAAATGGTAATTGGCAGTGGGTAATGATTTTGCACACTGGTAATCCTCTCTTTTGAGTATTGGACTAGATTCACTTCAGGTTAGCCTGTGACTGTCCACGGTACATCAGCTGACCTAAGGGCAAAAAGACAGAAGCAGCAGATAGAGAAGGAGCAACGTTATGTGGCAGCACCAAGAGCAAATCGGCAGTATGAAGAAATCAGGTAGAAATAATTCTCCAAGCTATGAAAATTGGCTTGTTGTGTGCACTAAGAGGGCCGTGCTGTCTGCAGGGGAGTTCAGGGATGAATCTCTGCTGGAAGACCTGCAGAGGAAAGAAAGGGAATGTCCCTTCTTGCAAGTTTTAAAGATGATTCATGGAGGTCATTTAAGGAGTGAGCTCCACAGCAAACAGTTTTCTCATTTTTAGCCTCTGAGGAGGACAGTTGGGAAGAGACAAACAATCTTTCCAGACACATCAGTCCACCTCTGCGTGACTGCACATTTAGACACCATAGAGGGAGCCTCCATGTTCACGTACATGGTGCACACACATCAGAATGACACTTCTTCCAACCTCTCACCAAGCAGCAATACAGAGGTGATCATTTTCCCATTTAGAAGCAGGATTTTCTCTATTCTTAAAAAAAATCTGAATTAGCATGCTTAAACCCCACCCCAACAAAATAGTTTATTTTAGGAGCCTGAAGTTGTTGCTTTCTCTTCCGTTCCAGATTTTAATCAACTCTCTACATATCAGAGTTTTTTTACCTCTTAAGAATCTAACCGAAAACAATTGCCCTTTCTTTCCCCTTTTGTGACACCTGGCCTCTGGAAGGCACTAATGAAACCCACCGGCTGTGCCCTCCTCTGTAAGGACGTGGATACTCCATTCTCTAAGTGAGGGTCAGGGGATGCAGCTGGGCAATCACGCCACATGTTGAACTGGCAAGTGCTCCTGGAGGCAGCAGAGGAAGAGGCTGTAGCCCAGGTTGCCTTCTCAGTAAACCTGTTGCAGCCTGAACGATGTGCATACTGTTTTCTAACCCTGTGCAATAAGACTACAGAAGTTTCTTCGTAAGAGAAAACTGGGACAGGATAAGTGCAAATAATGATGCTGGCTCCATGACTGCACTTGCCACCTCTTCAGCTGACATTACAATCTGCACCATTTTCAGTACCGATTCAAGCAAAGCATGAACTGCAGAATGGAAACCTATGTTTAAGTTCATCTGCTATCAAATCCTACATGACAGTAATTTACATGCACTTTCTAAATTTATGCAAATATTTTATCTTTGCTGTAGGACAGAATATTTTGAGGGACATAGGCACAACACGCACAAAAATATGAGCAAGATTTTCAGCTACAGGCTGCAGAACCAAATTAAAGTAGAAGGAGAAATCCTCTCTTGCAATTTGTAGTTCATTTCAATCCACCAAGTTGTATCAATAAAGAGCCCGTAGTATAAGTCAGCTAGCAAATAAATGCTATGAAGGATGTTCCATTTTATGTCGTTTGAATTTGATTAGTGATTAGTCTTGGTGGTTAAACCACATGGGAACAGTAATCAAGGTTTCTCTACTGCGGTTCTGTAACAACTGGAAAACAGTGTTGGCTCATGTCCTATACCATGATGGGATATTAACCTAAAATCTAATTAATCTATGAATGAATTACAGTTCTAGAAACATACTATATTATAATCAATTTTAAGTGAGTTCCTAACAGAAGATAAGATGAAGAAAAAGCTGTAAAATTACCAGAGGTTGATAAATTCTGTTTACTGTGACTGATGATTTTTATGGAGGATAATTTTACAATCCATCAAACTTTTGTCAGTTCAAGAATCATGCTGCCAAAGCTATGCAGTAAATTAATTTTTAAATTTACATATTTATTAAAAATCTTATTGAAAACAGCAGGAAGTAAGCCTTGTTTGAATAATAAAATAACTTGTTATTCTACTGGAAAGAAAACAAAAAAAAAACAACCAACCTTCTATTAAGATGATTTTATAGTAAGGCAATAATTATAAACAGCTACATGAATTAGTTAACCAAACAATGTATTGAATAGCCAACCAAAAATTAATCAAGAATTAAAAAAACTGTTGGAAGATAATAAAGTAAAAAATGTAATTTAAAAACTGAGAAATTCATGGCTGGGTTTCAGATGTGCTTGAGCACGTTTGTGAACTCAGGCCCACTGGCAGGAGCTCCCGGATTCCCTGTGAAAGCATGGGGAGCTGCAGGTGTCTGCCTGTGTGGCTTCCCCACTCAAGGTGCTGAAGAGGAAAGGAGTCTCAGCAATCTTCTCGTGCATGTGGCCACAGGAACGTGCCCGGTGCAATGTGTGGCTGGCTCAGGAAATCATTCTGTGACCCAAGTTTATGTTTGTTCTCAGAGAACAGAAGTCCAGTGCAAGAAGGCGTTACAGCTGCACCCTGGGCACTTCCTGCTAAAAGCTGAACAAGAACCACAGAAACATCTGCTGAGCAAGGGAATAAACAGAGACAACAAAGGTGCAAAGACCATGGCATGTGAAAGAATATGGCATAACTCATGAGGAGAGCAAGAACTACTTCCCCAATGTTTATACAAGGAAGGATGAAGAAGTGTGCCAAAAATGGTGGAACTGGGAAGCATGGTGAATGATCTGAGGCAAGCAAGGCACCTCAGGGACCAGCTAAGCAGTGTTCTTGGCTGTGTCTACTTGCAAGGCCTCATTTCAGTGTTACCCATCAGTTATGTTACAAAGATCTGCTTGACCTTTGACGTATTACTTCACTGCTGTGATCCCTGTGCTGTCCATATCCCACAGACACTCTCCTGGTATCAAAAAAGCACCAGAGCCAGGTCTCACGTCCTCTTTGTTTCCTTTCCCAGTCTCACCTCACCATTTTGTTTGACCACCACCACCATTGGTTCCACCCTTTCACACCCTTACAATGCCTACTCTGCGTATACAGAACACATAAGCCATCCTGCCCGTACCCACCAGAAACAAGAACTGTGTAACTCTAACAGCTGTGCTGCCTCGCTCAGCCCTCTCACTTGTCTCATGCGAGACCGGGGTCAAGGAACAGGCCTTTTTGTTTCATTTATGGAGTACCTGGTGTATGTTCAAATACTGCAGTACGCCTGGTACCTGAGAGAACCTGGGTCGTTTGGGGCATCTGACCGAGCTCTTGGGTTACCAGGAGAAAGCAGTTTGCCTGTGTTGATGGTGACCACACTGAGAACAGAAACAGGCTGAGATTAGATTTAATAATTTAGTCAGTGGACTAAAATATATCTTGATGGAAAAAATATAGATTGTAACTAATCTTGTGTTTACCAGACAACTCAAATATACACTCCTGGGTTGTGACTCAGTAACTGTGTGGATTAATCCAAAGGGAAATGAGAGAGACAGGGCTACATGCAGGGAACAGGCAATTCATGTCATAAATGCAGATTGCAGATGGTATTCCTTTGCCCAGCTCTAAAGGATGATCTAAAGGAAACTGTGAATTAGGCAGAGTAATGCTGGGCACCAAGAAGACGACTGCTGGAGATGCAGATGGAAGCTCCCACAGTGTGGAGATTTATGAAGTGTTCAATTTGCCTCCTCACAAAATTAAAGCAGTGATAGACATTTTGATTAATACACATATCATTTGGCTATGATCCAAGGGGAACTGTAGTTAATTTATGGGTTTAGATTTGTTTGCTTCATCGTTCAGACACATCTGTTTCTGGTCATGAGAACCTCTATCCTACTCTGTGGTTCAGCCAGGCATACAAAATGTCTCTCGCTTGGATCTGAGGAGGCATCAGTGGCTGCAAACTCTCTGTGAGGGGCACAGCCTTGAAACATAAAGCAGCCAAGGACAAGTGTGCTGAGCAGACCTTTGCCTTTCTGCCTTTGTCTTCTCTGGATACCACCAAGGCCCAGGTTAAGCAGGATCTAAAAGGCTGGTAAACATTTGTGCTGAGTCCACCTGGGCTATAAAAATCCTCTCCTAGAATGCAAGGTGTTAGTCTGACATGGCTTTGGAGGCTTTTTCAGAGAAAGGAAGCACAGTGAAAACATATACTGGGAACCCCAGTTCCGTGGGGCCTGACACCCTATTTGCCTGTGAGAAAACCTTTGTTGGGAATGATCAAAGAAGGAATTTGGTGTGAGGAACCAGGACAGGCTCCTGTTCCCACTGCGGGCTTCTTTGCAGTGACGGAATAATGTAGTATTTTTTGTATTGATTTTGCTACAATTTCTGTATAAATAAAGAAGTGTGTACGTGAAGTGCCACGTGAATGGATCTGTTGGACAAATGCTTTAGAAGATTTATTTACCTTAGCAATACAGAAGTGTTACTGCAGTATTAACGCTGCACACTGTTGTGAGATACTGGTAATACAGAACATGTTTCTATGCCTAAAATAAAGATTATAATATTGTTAATATAACAGGCCACTAGGAGGACTAAAATACAACTGGAATTCATGCAGACACACCGTAGAGCTAATATGCACTCATTTTTTTGAATGACCCAAGATGATACAAACAGGGAACTTGGATAAAAATACAGAATAAAGCAGTTCCCAGGCCCTACAAGCGAACTGATAATTTGAAAAGTGGTGTTGAAAATGAACAGGCATTTGATATTCATTGGAACATAATAAAAAACTTCAAAGTGTTGATTACTTTGGTATTTTAGATTATTCGGGATTCAAATGTAAGAACGGAATAAAAATTTCCTTGGTGCGCAGACACTGTTAGGAGCCCTGTATGTACAGCAGGACTGCTGAAGGTGGTATAGTTCTGCTCGTGCAAGACTCTTTGCAGGATCAGGGTGTGAGTTTGCTTCTGACATCCCGAAAATTCCCCAGTAGAGGGGCGATGTGTGTGTGGTTAGCCCTTGTGGTGCAAGATCCCATCTTGAGTAAGAACGCTTGATGAGAATATTAAGTGATAATGATTATTTGCTTAGCACTGCTATGGGGCCTTCAAAGCCCTCAAAGCAGCCTGCTAACAGTACTGGATTCAATTCCAAATACAGCTGCAAGGTGTTATTTATGTTCTTTATTTAAAAATGGGAAATTTAATAGGAAGAGAGGTTTAGCAATTTGGACAGTCAGCCAGAACATCACCCTGATCTCCACAGTCCTGCACTCATAAGTGCTAAGCTTTTTGTCACTATTTGAATATTTATTTTTTTCTGTTTGCAGGCAAAAAGTTCTCCATGGAAAGACAGAGGCCTGTATCGTTCTCCTCGCTAGAGGAGCATCTGAAATGCTCTTCAGCGTACAGGACCTGGCATTTTATCCAGTGTATGTGGTAGTTAATCAAATGTTTTTCACTGACTTTGGTAGACTTTGGATCAGACTCTTGATGCATTAGAGAGATAAATTATTTAACTTACTGAGTTCCCCTAGAAACAAAATATTGAGCTGCAAACAAAGCTAACAAACACCAAATGGGACACCATCTGCTGCAATGAACGGAACATGACCAGTTTCCCCCATGACTGAGATTCTTCCAAAATACAATCTGAAATAGGTTTGTTAAACTCCCAGCTGTCTCACAGAATTGGCTTAGCACAGGTTAGCAAATGCTAATGCCACCAGAAGCAGCAAGCCAGACTCTGATGTATCAATTGGAATTGTCTATGATTTTATTTCTATTGGACTGCCCTGCGTAAAAGCTCAAAGATTCTTTACTATCCAGAGCCTATGGAGCCGATGGAGATGTTTCTGTTCAAGCCCTCTGTCCTAGGACCTATAGACACTGAATAGTTTCTGCCCCTGAGTAAATAGGAGTGGTAATTATCTATATAATGATGCACTCATAAATCTGGATCCCTCTAGCCTTTGATATCCAGACTCCATGCCTTACAGCTGTCTGGAGGAACAGGATATGGGGCAAAAGAAGCTCTATCTCCCACAGGAAAGCCAGAAGCTATCTGAAATCCCAAGTCCAGAGCACTCTCTACTTGTTATCAAAGTTTTTGGCTGTGGTGAAGAACATGTGAGTTCCCAAACACTTTCTCAGGGACAGAAGGACACTGCTGAGCTGAATGCAGTGCATGTGGCACTAGTGGATGCCATCAACATTAGCTCCCTTTCCACATAAAAAACATTAATTGAACAATCAAGTAGTTTTTATGTAACGTGAGGAAAAAACCCAACAGTATTTGCCCTGTAGAACAAGACAAGAAGATAAATGTCTTCATACCTAAATTTCCTACATAGCCAGACACTTCAGCTTCTAGTATCACCACTACAAGTGATGAAACTACCATGAGCAAACAGAACCTCCAAAGACTATTCAGTCTTTAGCAGTTAACCAGAAAGGCTACAGCTCTCCATGTTATGCAGCTCTTTTAGATGGTGACTGCTGTTCTTTGTCTTGCTCTGCTGCCTCTATTTTCATCACTGTGCTACTAATGATGTCATAATATAGATTCCATGTTTTTACAATTAATTTTAATTATAGAAATGCTGTATTATAAATGTTGAACTCTCTGGTACCCTGGCTTGTTATAGGGGTTCTCAGAAACATGAAGAGAAAGGATGATGTTCCAATAATAGTAACAAACAAAACATTCTGTAAAATTATATAGATGATAGTTTTAGCATTTTCCAGTTGCTCATACTCTAATGGTACAGAAAATGCAATAAAGAAATGGGTTTAAAAGAACAAAAAGGTTCATTATTATATGATCTTAACTGTAACATTGTAGGACCAGATTAAAAAATGCACAGTATTTGGCTTTCCTTTTAACTCAGGGGAAAATGCCTGGTGAGATTCCATCACATTGCCCACAGAGCCAACATACAGAAGTAGGATTCTACAGATCAGGGAGAATATCTAAACCAATTTTCAAGCACCTATATAAACACCATGATTTTCACAGGATCCAAAGACATGAATCTGCCAGAGACATCAGCAAAAGCTGCAGATTTCTAGCACCTTTAAAAACTGGGCAGCTGAAGTGTCTAAATATGAATTTAGGAAATAAAGCTTGAAAAAATTGGTCTGTATTTTTACTGATTAGGGGCCACAAACAAGATTCTCCAGCTAGGCTATGCAGGGCAAAATAATTCTTGCAACAGTGATCAGGAAGTGTGTGCTAGCTGCTTAGCTACCTCTGTTCCTCAGTTTCAGGCATTGTCTGAAAAGCCCTGACATTTCAAATGTGCTTTGCATCTTAATACATGCGTTACCAACAAGTTTCCCAATCTGGTAACTTTTTGTCAGATACAGTGTCTTGGTGAAGTTTAGACACTCCTGATATAAGAAATATCATAAGCTATTACTGCATGATTAACATTTTAATTTTATAATGCTCAGCAATATAATATATTCATATTTAATTTCTTCATTCCCACCCACTTCTGTTTTACTCTTCATCCACCCAAATCCAGCTGAGGTCTTGTTTTACAGTATGCTTTACAGAGCACTGAATAACCCATAGGATATGTGCATATGTAACAGCATGTCAGAAAACTCACTTTTAAATGTTTGACTGGCAATTATTCAGATAATTCTTCAAATAATCACTTGGGGTTTTATTTGCCGAGAATAACACTAGAGTAGTTAAGGAAGTTCTTAAGGCTACAGCTTTTGTAGTATGTAAACTTTTTAGTGACCTCTGTTAACGATCAGGCAAAGAATGGAGTAATCCAGAGAAGGCGTGTTAATGGGAGCAGAACTATCGGGATGTGTCTCAGACATTGACGGATTGATGGGCAGTTCAGGCTGGGAGGACTCTGACATGTGCTATGAAAACTTATATCACTCTTCTTAGCCTTTGTGAAAGATAATTAGACATTTAAATTACATAGTTATATCTTACAAACATCCCAACGTTCCCCATGTCACTTACTGCTAATAAGTCTGCTAAATCCCATGTTTGTTTCTCCTACCAAATACAAATATTACTTTCCATTAAAATAATATGGATGCTGCACAAGGCCTGGAATTTATGAACCAGGGCCTAAAAACACAGTAAGAAATAAAATATTTCACTTTGGGACTTGCTATAGAGTGTTCGAGTTCGCAAAAAACATTTAACCAATATTTTTCTTAAGGATTTAGACAATCTGTGTGTCATATTGCAGAAAATCCGGTATAACTTCCCATTGAAATAAAAGGTGAATCCCTTCTGGGAGATGAAAACAGCTTGTGGAACAAACTATAAACACCTGCAAATTATTTCAATATGATTTTTGCTGATATTTGACATAAAATTTGCCTTCTTTTCAAAGAGTATGTTGATTAGGATATTATTGTCTGTGTACATATGAAAAGAAAAAGCATCCTCTTAAAAAAAGAAATAGTTTGCTAACATATTTTCAGTATACTGCCACAGTTCCTGCTACCATCAGCTGTGTAACTGACTCCTCATGTATTCTGCTCAGAACAGAACTCTCATACCAAAAGATCAGTCATTTCCTAGCCTTCCCTGCACGATGCTGGAGTGCTTTATGCAAAACATATCACTGTTATAGATGGGGAAGGCAAGTTTCAGCTGGAAAAACAATTCGCAAAAATATTACAGCATTATTCATCTCATTTAACTCTGCTAATCAGATGCTCCTCTTGGAGTCAAAATATTTTCCATCTTCAGAAAACAAACAGCTCACTGAACACCTCTCTGCCCTACTGCTTTTATCTTGATTGAGTCGATCCAATGTTTATTGTATCCAATTTATTTTTCAGCTTTTTCTTTTATTACTAATATAATTTCTACCATTACAACAATTACACTATCTCACAAGCTTACTAATATTTATCATTTGTTGCTGTTAATGTGCCCTGAATTCCATTTTGGCATACAGTATTATTATAATATTCCAATTCAACACAGAGAGAAATGAAACCTAAAGCTTTATTTCCAAAGATGGAGGACTGAAGAGTGCCTGGTTACAAATGGCAGAAACATTAGTGCACTTTGGGCCGTGCTGCAAATCACAGCAGCTCCATCTGTCAAACCTTTGAAAAACAGCTCAGAACGTTCTCCACTCAGGGAAATCACCAGCAAATGATACTTCTATTGAATACGTACTTTTGGTTCATATTAGACTAAAGGATGTACCTACTTACACCTAAGAGCCACAGTGCCTATTAAATCCTTATGTGATCTCCAGTTATACGGGGAAATAGGCATTATAGTGCTCAGGGTGTATCTGCAAGGCACCGTGCGGTGTGATGCGAAGGTAGTGATGAGCAAGCTGGGTGGTCTGGGACCAAATGCGGTGGGGTCTTATCAACACCCTGCTTATTTCAGCTGCTCAGCCCTGCTCAGAAATGGCCCGGAGTAACCAGGCCATAAGGAGCTGTGCTAACAGTGTGCCCAAGCAGGCTCACTGTACGTTAGCTCTGTACAGCTCTGTGTTGCTCTGGGCATTCGTACATGAGCAGTTTTGGACCGTTCCTCTGGGGACTCCAGCAAACGAGCTGCAGGACTTTTTGTGACATCTGGGCTGGTGTGTCACGTGGTTATGCAGCTCCTACGTGCTGAAAAGACAAGGTTCTCTCTGTAATTTGAAATTACTTGCTGAGATGGTGGGATATGGGGGTTTCTGCTCCCGTGATCAAGTTGTTCCACTCAAAAAGGGCAAAGTTCTTCCCTCCTTACAGTGCCAAAGGGGTTATATTCAGTGAGCACAACACTCCAGCTGTGGCCACAGGACAGCTCAGTGTGTGGCCTTAAATCAGACAAGCCCACACATCTGCATCTGGCACTCGACAAACCACATAGGCACACTTCACTCGGTGCTGTGAGTTATTTGGGGATGTAGCATTACGTGACACTGTGCCATAGGCACCAGAACTACACCTACATGCCAGTGATGCTCCAAGTCCTTAACTTTCCTCCTGTAACTACAACTTTTCACTTCCTCCGCGTCTTCTCTCAGACTCACATCCAAACTCTTCTCCTGCTTGCCTTGCACACCATGTGTTTTAAATGCCACACAGCCTGCTGTACTATGCCAAAGACTTTCTGTCCCTCACCAATATCCAAATACTCTTTTAAAACTCTGTGCTAAAAGATATTTGAGTTAAAATGTCACCACCTACCCGTCCCCATAAATACACTAACCAAACATAAAATAGAGAGAACTTCTACACCAGCTGGAGGGCTAGTCAGAATGGGATTTGGTGGCACAGTACTAAAACTACTGAGTCCATTAGTGTTAGAAGCAGAACTGTATCAGCAGATAACAGCTTCCAGTTTTTTTAGGGTATGTTTTTCCTAAAAATATCCCTTGCATACCACTAAGAAAGTTATTTTCTCTGGCAGACTCTGCCTTCCAAACGTTGTTTTGTCTTCCCAGAGCCTTTTAAAACTTGAAAAAGTTATGGAGAATGTTATCATCCTCCTTGCTGAGCCACTCTCCATTGCCTGATTTTTTACTAAAACTCTCAGCAGTGTAAGAAGCCTCAGTTGTTTCACCTAGAAGGCACAGGGAGAGAAATGAGTCTCTGTATAACTGCAGCTTTTTATTGTTGCCAAGCTAGTTCCTCAGGCTAACTGTAAGAATGTTCTTCCACACTACACAACATTTCTTTTAAGTGATACATGTCAAGTGAGACTTTGGTCCCAGGAGACTGCCTAGCAGTCTTCAAATTGCTTGTTTTGCTGTCTCTTCACTTGACTTTTTGGAGGCAACTTTGATGGCAAGATACTAGAAACAATAAGACCTGATTAGGAATATAAGGCTTGGTAGCAGATCTCGGAATGTGAACCTGCCCTATGGAGGGGAAAGAAAACATGCAGAGACGTGGGTTTTGTTGATGTTTGGAGACATCCTAGCCTATTTCTAATTTCACATTTCCCCACATGAGTTGAATCGGACTTGAGGCGAGGAAAAATATTTTTAATTCTGTACTACTCCCATGGGTGGTATGGTAAAATCTGTTTTCTTATCAGATCATGCTCCTGTGGTTTTTGTCACTTATGTTGTCAAATACTCCTATAAGATTCCCCTGACAATAGATCCTACATCAACTTGGGTAATTACTCAGACAGCCTTTGCTTTGACGGAACAAGTATCGCATCTGAGATGCATCTGAGAATCAAAACCCTTTGATTAAACAGAAAGGAAATCTCGCAGCTCCAAGCCTGTCAGTGGGTAAATTCCATTGAGACAATTTTGACAAATGGAAACACGTGTAGCTGAAAGACCTCTGTGCATACCGCGTTCAAGGACCGCGGGGGGCTGTGGTGCAGAGAGTGGCTACTCCAGTAGTGCAGTCCATGCCCAGAAAGGCCTCGTGCTAGTGTTCTCAGTGACCTCCCCATGATGGCGGTGGACAGATGCGACCTTGCCCGGCAGCACCAGCTGCAGAGGCAGAGGTCCAGGGCAGCACACATGAGGCAAGCGAGCTTAGGGGCAGCCTAGCTCCAGCCGGGCCACTTCAAGGCTGCCATGACTAGACTGTACACCGACCCGAGCGGGCATGTCACCACCATGAGACTCCTGGCTCGGGTCCCAGCCAATTCAAGCACAGTGCTCAGTACATGCTCCTTTTCTTTGGGTGAGGCAGTTCGCTCTGCTTTCAGAACAGAGGTGCCAAGTCCTAGATGGGCACACCAGTCTGCTGGGTAGTTTACTTTCCCTTTGTAGCACTGCCCTGTTTTAAACTGCTGCTGGATCTTCTATATACACCCTGTGCTAACACGATCTGAGTTTTGAAGTTCTAATACAAATACATAAATATAGTAAACATTATTTTCAGTTTCTCTGGTGGAGAAAATTTCATCAGGGAGGATGAAATCATAGCTGATCCTGACTGAATTAGAACGTGTGGATCTAGGCTGGCATCACCTAATGTTTGCATTAATAAACCACCTCCCTAAACATATGCAATGATTTTATATACTAACTCCTTACATGAAAGAAAAGCATTGACCTTAAAACACAAAAGCCAGGTGAATGAGTCTGCAGACTTACTCCCTATCTACAAATTGTACAATGGTAGTATCTTTCTGAACATCTTAGCTGCATCAGGGCTAGGAAAAGAAATATAACTGATTCCCTCCTCACCTCATCATCTTCGTCTGCTTTAAGCCTGGCAAGGAAAATAGCAAAGAGGAGGTTTCTGTGCTTGATACACGGTAACTGACTCACACAATCACTACACAGAAACCCATAATCAGCTAATTCCTGGATTTGATCCAGCCTATCTAGATACTTTCTCTTATTGACAAGGGACCCCCCCTCTATCTTCTATTACTTTCTATTATAATAACTTGTAAGAGTTGCTTCAAATTCTATATATGCAGTAACACACACGTTGTACAAGACAAGCTAAGACCTAGGTCATCTGGAGCATTTGCTGTTTTCTTTCTGGTTGTAACATGAGGTAGGTGTTGCTGTCCCCAGCCTACAGTGAAACTGAGATCCTGAGACCAAGCAACTAGCCGAATGTCACCCAGTGCTGCCCTAGCTGCAGGAACTCTTGTTAGTATGAAAGTATAAGCAAGGTAATTATTTAGTGCTCACCTGAGGGTGCACTGAGATGCCATTTCACTCTCTAAAATACAAATGGTAGCTACAATAGCTGCTTTTTACTAGCTCCCCACAGAGGAAAGCTTAGGGCCATGTTCATCTTGCTAACTTTGGGTTGAAAGTTTGGTACTCTGTACAAGCTAGCTGTGTAGGCTCCCTTTCTCTGGTCAAGGCAAGGGAGCAAGTAGTTCCACAGGTTAATACCTCCTTCCCACTTTAAACTCTTAGGATGCAGCTCTTCCCAACTGCTAATTGGACCCAAATAATTATCTTAGGCTTTTTCACATGCGATAAGCAGAATCACTCCCTAAGCGTATCTGATAATGTGAAAAAAATGAGTTCTCTGTGAAAGCGGAGTGTGCATGGCCTCCCTGGAACTACTTCAGACATTTAAATATGGAGAGTCTCTTTTAAGAGGGGCTGCATTTAAGAGCCTAAGAGCTCTTTTTCAGAGAGAATAAGGCACCTTCAGAAAGTGACTCAGAGAACCCAAATCAGGCACATAAACTTTGCTGGCATGTCCTCCAGGAGCTGCCTGAACAGGCGAACAGTGCAAAGTGCCCAGTGTGCTGCCAATTCATACCCTAGCTCAGCACTTACTGATCTCTGTAGGAGGTGAGACACAAGCAGAAGCAGCTCATGCTTTTCTTTGTTTTCCCCTTCTGCTTGCTTAGTGTAGCCTGCAGAGGTGTCTAGGCTGCTTTAACTATTGCTGTAATTCAGGAATGCTGGAACATCCTCTATAGCATCAGCTTAATGCTCTGGGATCCTTGGGGATGACAAGTGTTGTGCCATTACCAAAATTTCTTATACTTTTTTATAGTCCTTTTGTGGATATTCCCTTTTGTTAATATGACGCATTAGAAGGCTGGTGAGCACGAGTCAGTCATATAGCATTAACTCCCAATCAGCTTACTCAGCTGTAAAAACCCTTGATTTATCTGGGAATGCCGCCACGTCAGTCCCATTTGTAAGTGCAGCCAAAACAGCAGCAACTTCTCTCCTTTTCCCTTTTCCTGTATTTGCCAGCAAGCTCTAACATCTACTTGAATTGCAAGATACAGTGATTTGAGCATTTGATCTCCTTCATGAATCATCTGTACAACACATACAAACTCTGCCATGTTGAATAAGACCATAACTTCACATTGCACATACAAGCCTCTTTTGTTAAATGAGCCCCCTAATTAAATTGCTGATGTAGTTCACATTGCATTGTGACAGAAATGCCAGATTTCTCACGTATGCCATCACAACTGAGGGAAAACAAGAGCATTTAGAAATTTGTGATGGGTACCAACCTCTTCCATAAAGGATCTTTTCTTTAAAGTGCTCATCAAGCCATGCCTTGAAATACAAGCAAGCCTTGACGGGGATTCAATTTGAGTAATATATAGGAACAAAAGAAAGCAAGAAGGGCTGTATTACAGAAAAAAAGTATGTGATGGTTCATTAAGGACAGAGAAGAAAACACATTTTTCATGATGCTTTGGGATCATAAGGATGACTAAGTATTAAAATCTTTGACCATCTCAGTTACTTCCCCAAAGGAACAAAGATGACAATAAAAAGTCTTGTGTCAGTTCTTGTTTGATCATAAGTTAATAAACAATGGGTCTGGGTGAGGGAAATTTATCTTGTTTTCTGAATTCTTATAAAAAAAATAAATCACTGAGCTTTTAAAGTCTAAGCAGTAAATTAATTGAAATGTGAAATAATTTTTTCATTGCAAAAATATGGTAGTGATTATGACGTCAGCAAACTGCTCACGGCACTGCCAGTTACTGCCACACGGAAGAGGAACAGCTGTTTAACGCAGGCCTCACTGAAGTTTCACTGCATAGGTGTCTCCCATGGGCTGACTGCAGTGGACTTTGGATCAGGTGCTGCATATGTTTTATTAAATCAGAGAAGTTACTGTTTAATTACAATTAATTCCATCGATGCACATAAAAATTATTGCTTCTAGTTTTAAACATCATACATGAGAAAAATACACCATAGATGTTAATTTAAGTGAAAGTTTTATGTTCATGATTCAATGCATTTTATTCCTTTCTTTGAAACTGTGATTTGTTTTTCTTGTCCACAATTCTGCAGCGTACAAAAGGATGTTTCCCAGGTCAAAATAAATGTAACATCAAATTGGTCTTAGTGCCAAGAGAATTTAACCAGGATGCTGTTTAAGACTTGGCAGATAAGAAACTGAAACAATAAATATTTCTCCTTTCAATGTGTAAAAGCCTTTTTTTGATTCCTTAAACTGCCCATTCAGTGTCCCTTTACCACAGTAATTGCCCACTGGTTGTTTCCCTTCTGAAACTCCTTCTGTGCAACACTTTTTTGCTGATAAAACTTGTGTACATACTTTGGGGGTAACACTGGTGAATATGTTCGGTGAGAAGGAGACAATTCAAATAACAATAAGTCTGCATTAGCAGAGTTTCCTGCCAGAATGTCTCATTAGAGCACCCAGTCTGAAGCCACTATCGTACTGGTGCTGTACAGTCCAATTTAATTGGGCTGAGAGACTGATACAGCACACTGCTCTTTCGACAAGCAGTGTAAACTCATTCTGTCCATCTCGACACTTGGTGTTTTTTAAAGGCTTCACACACATCATTCAGGAATGAAATTCAAAGCACATAGCATTTCCTTTTTCAAAATGCCAAATATTCTGCATGAAAGCTGCATTTCTCCCCCCCTTCAAAATTATGCTTTTTTTTTTTTTTTTTTTTTTTTTAAGAGGTTTTTGCCATAAGTGCCTCCGTTTCTGGTGTCTCCTTTTTTTTTTTTCTTTTGTGGGTAATGCTCCAGATCACACAGTTCTAATTTAAACAGACCGTGGATCTTCTTGGGTTGGACAAATTACAGCTCAGAGAAATTTGCCATGCTGGTTCAAACAAGGAGTTCAGGGCAACCTGCTTTTCATGGTTACTGCTTCTCATTTGTCATTCTGAAAAGTTTAATACTAATAGGCAAATCTCTAGTGCTTTATTGAGCTTTCCCTGTTCACCGAGAGGCAATGCTGTTTTGAGAGCTATTTCAGATCCTCAAAAAGTAATCTCAAAAGCCCCCCAACATAATGCATGACAAATGCTAGTGCTGAGTTATACCTGTTGCCTTCTAATTTAATGATGGATTTTTACAAGGATCCTCAGGCTATTTCAATGAGTTTTTGTTTAAGTTTTGATGCTGATTGGGCACACTGCAGAGAAGTCATATGCAAGAAATGGACAAGAAGGATGAATTAAAAGTAGATGCAATTCTGAGCCACTTTTTATAGTGGAACCAAATCTAATGCTCTGTTAATAGCAAAAGACCTTGGCCTTCAGAAGGCAGAACTGATTTTTATATATTTTTATATATAAACATACATACATATATAATTCATCTCATCTGCATAATTAAGCTGTGAATTTCTAGATGTTCAAGATAAGGAATTAAGTGGATGCTCAAATTATTTTCCTTTACCTATCCTTTTTAATACTCTTCTGCTACCTTTTTTTCTCCCCCTTTTCTTCCCAACTATGAAGCCAGATTCTTTAAAATTGTTCTTTCTAATGTGACCCAAATATATTCAAATTGAATTATATTCTGGGTACTAGTGAAATTTGGTTGATTGGGAAATGAGGCAGATACATTTCAGGATTTTTCTTTTGAAGTTTGTGAATCAATTTAATATTCAGTTAAGTGAGGCTTTCATGCCAGCAGAGTTGGAATAAATAGGGGCATTGCCAGTTTGTTCCACACGTTCCTTCTGCACATTTGGCCCAGATTCCTGAAAGCTGTAAGACTCTAACTTTGGTTGGAGTTAATCACCTCTAAAGTTACAACGAACAGTGATTTTCTGAAGCTGAAAACTTGGGTCTGGGAAGAGATAAAAATTCTTTTTCACTTATGAACTACACCAGTATCCTACAAAACAGCATCTCATTCATTATTTTCTGCTACCACTTTTGTTTATGCTGTAATATACCCAAAATGTGCCAAGTGCTACACAGAAACAAAAGAGCTTGTATTTAAAAAGAAGAAGTGGGGAAAGAGACTGAACATGGAGGCAAAATTATTACAGTGGATCATGGCTGGGTGGCTCTATTTTCAAACAAATAGGCTTGTTAGAGCAAAGGAGAGAAAAAATGAGAAAGAAATGTGAGGATGAGAGGAGAAGGCAAGAGAAAAGAGAAGGAAAAGAGCAAGTTGAGTAGTTGCTTTTCAGGGTTGTTGAGACTGCGCGATGTCAGGTTCAATGTTTTCAGAGACAGAAATAGCAAGTGGATTCACTGAAGAATGGGGAAAAAACATTTATTTCAGTTTAGCTTCAAGATCCACCAGTCAGATCAGGACTGATCTCCACCAAAATAATGTTTAAAACCCTCAAATCAGGAGTTTCAGAGCCAACACCCAGAGTTATTTCAAAAGAGACCAGAAGATAGCTGCCTTCCATTGCACAGTTTCATTTGAATTTTCAGGAATACTACTTCAGATGTTTAAGTCATTTACTACATGTTGTGCTATACATATTATCTAACCATATGTGAAGGAGCAGCCTTAAAAGATAAACTCCATGTTTTCTTGCTAGCCTTCAATTTCAACTCCTCTCTAATGGTAGAGTGCTAGCACTAGCCTGTCTCTACTTGTCAATTTTGGAAGTCTAATCCTATGACAGGTGAGCATCAGAATGTAACATTCTGTTCTAAAAATGTTTAGATCTTTACTTGTCTATAGGTCATGCTGTTTTTTTCAAGTCTGCCTGTTTTTTGTCATCAATCAACACACTGAGGAAAAAACAAGAGGCAAATAAAAATAATCATGAAGAAAATGAGAACTAATATAAAAATCGCAGTAACTCACACTTGGGGTCTCCTTGCCCTTGCTGTCTTCACTGGAAGCTCCACTCAGCTGCTCAATTAAACTGTAATGTGTTAATTGTTCAGGTCCATCCTCTCCAAAATGGCCATAGAGACTGTG
This sequence comes from Nyctibius grandis, assembly GCF_013368605.1. NCBI lineage: Eukaryota > Metazoa > Chordata > Aves > Nyctibiiformes > Nyctibiidae > Nyctibius > Nyctibius grandis. The sequence goes on from NC_090666.1 coordinate 35,691,551, forward strand.
TTGGTATAAATCCATGATCGACATCGGGTTCCCCAGAAATGACTTTCTCTGATTTTGTTTTTCCTGCTCAGCTGCAAGAGATGTTAAAAATAATATCATTATGGCATATGTAATCGATGAAATGAAGTCTGCATACAGTGTAATGTAATTTTACAATTTTAAAATGCATTTCAAATGTTTTAAGGTATCTGGAATTCAATGTAATAAGAACATTAAAATACTGGCTCCTAACTCTCCAATAAATGCATATACAGGGGACTGTTCATACTTAATATTCAAGGTGAAGGAGATGGTATAAGACAGGCAGAATTAATTTCCTTTCTTTTTTTAATTATAGATGAGATGGTTAATTTGAGGGGATCGTTTCACTTATTTATTTGCTGTAAGTTTTCGTTCTTCTCTCTTAATAGCCTTACATGGCAGATGTGCTGAGTCCCTTTAGCATGTCTTTCAGTTTGACTACATTTGATAATTCTTTCCTTTTCACTATGTTTTTAGCTAATGAATACAACAGTATAAAAAAATACACTAGTAAGGTAAGAAACAGGTCCTACCCATTTGTTATAGATCCTACTGTAATAGAACAACATTAGGAATAAAACCTCTCTTTCCAAAGTCCAAGGCTGAAAACTGATTCAGAAGAACAAAACAAAACCAAAGAAATTTTCTGCAGCTTCATGAAAACACACAGGAGACAGAGGCTTACATGATCATTAGCTTTTTTTCCTCACACTTCTTGTTACACAAACTTCAACTCTACCTTATAACCCATAGCATTAGAAAAGCCTCTGCCTCCAGTGCCTCCAACAGAATTGCATCAGGATAAAACCTTCATGAAATTGGCAACAAAACATTTACACGGCTGAAATGGAAGAACCTGGAATATTTGGCTTATTCCCTGCTATTTTGCTGACCTTCCCTGTAACATTGGGCAATGTACTGGGAGTCTCATCCAAAGCCCACTAAATCAATGAAGGTGTTATTATTGACTTTTAATAGCCTTTGCATCGGGCACTCAGTCTTTCAGTCCTTCTGCTCCCTGCTCATAAACGGAAAATGAAAATCACTCCATTATCATTGTGCAAACAGAGAAAGTTCATTAATGTTTTGGGGACTCATCTAATAAATATAATTATCTATACATATCAAAATATTCTACATTAATTGATTTGCTGCAGCCACTGCCTCAGCCTCACGTGGATGTTTTGAGGTTATATCACTTGTGTGTATAGGGAAGCTAACGCCTTTGAACACAAAATGGAATAAAGTATTGTTATCAATATGATGTGAGAACTGCATTTATAGAGCACAGAAGTCATGACCATAAGGAATGACCACAGCAGAAATAACTATATGTTTTATAATTTTCTTTTCTATTTGTCTCAATCACAGTTATGAATTTTAGTCCTGTTACTAGCCCTAAAGTTAGGCATATACACAAAACTAATGATTTGCAATGTAAAATGGTGACTTCAAGTCACGCTTAGGTATCATTAAATGTGGAATCTGCTGCCATTTAATGCAACTGCTTACACATGATAAAATCCTTCTTTTGCAAATTGTGATCAATACAGAAAAAAATGCTTATCTACTCTTCAACAAAACACATCTTTCTTGCGTTAGAATATGATTTGTAAAAAGCAAAATCTGTAAAAGGAAGTGCTTATGGGCTGAGTTAAAGGACTGGCAACATTTCATACAGATTAAAAATACAAAGTTACAGGAGTAATGTAAATAAATGGCCCTAGCTTCCCACTCTGCTCTCTCTGTGGTGGAATCACAAAAAATGGATTAGCTCTGAAAATGGCAAATGTTTAAGTCCAGCTCCCAGCAGACACTAAAAAGCACAGTATGTCTGTTGACAATATCTACCCATCCATGGCATTTTTAATGCATTCATCACTGCGGTATCTACTGTAGGTGCTAATCTCTGCTAGGTCAAGCTCACCGCTGTGCAGAGGGTCAGCACAAATCCTATGAATCACGGAAGTACTGCTTAAGCTCTCAGGGCTTCAATGGTGCTGAGACCTTGCCCTGGCCTTTGCACTCGCCAGAATTTATCTCAGTCAGGGAAGCCATCGGCTGCGTAGGCAAGGATATGAGCCACGCTCTCCTCCCCCTCCCAGAGGGCACATGTCTTCACTGGAAGGTGGCTTCCAGCACGGCAAGCTGGTGGTCAGGACAAGACAGCAATTTCTTGGGTTATTAAACACAAAGAAAACTATTATCTCAAGAACTTCACTTAATGTGTTTTTATCTAGTGGAATTCAGTAAATTCCAAATTGCCATCAATTCTCGCAAAAAGGCTTGATACTTGAAAATGGCAATATATACACGGAGGACAATGAGAGAGACTTCACTATGGCCCCATAACCAACATCACTTTGATATAGAGGTTGGAAAACTATGCCCTTCATCATTGGGTTATTTCAACTGGCTAATATAATTAAAAAATAAAAAAGGGAAGCTACCTTTATAGTCACCCTTTAAATTTTGTAATAATGTAACAGAAGACTTCTTTTTACTTACACTGCAGGGATTTATGCATAAAAACCCAGAAGTTAAGGCCCTGATAGCAAAAACTGTGGAAGAGAGGAAAAAAAGATATACACATAGAATAAAAAGCAAAAAGTAATAAAAAGCTAATGGAAAATCAGACTGAAGTAAGCTCTGAGGTTAGAAAGCGAAAATTAGAAAGTTCAATGAAGGACACTATCTGCTGCTGAGTCAGAGTGGAGATGAGCGATATAGGTTTTTATGTACAAATTTTCAATTACCTTGTTTGTTGTTCTTTGTTAACTCTACTAAAGTCTCCTCTGCAGTTCTAAAATAATTTGTTTCATACTCTGGCTCCAGCTCAGTGTCACTGCTGCTCGCAGAATAAGTACACACTCTTAGAGCTCTGTCCTGTACAAATAAGGGTATTGCAATCATTCAGATGATGTATATATATCAAAATAATGCTGAAGATGGTATTAGGAGTGGAACATTTTATATTCATCACGCAGTATAAATGGATAGTACAACTGGAAAAAAAGTCTGCATTACCAGTTTAACTAACAACTTCTCCTTCAAGTAAGTAATCATCAGTCCAACATGGGGGAATAACCCGTTCTTGTCCTGGTAAGTCTCCTGAGTTAGTTGGGCAGACACAGTCCAGATTTTACAATTTTTTTCACTGTAACGTTGTTTCCAAATCTACCAACATTTTCAGGCAATTTCATCCACCAAGTTCAATTTTAAAACTTCTCAAGTATGTTTAATACAGTGTATTTGTAACATGTAAAATTATCACACAACAAATGGTTTGCTGCAAACAATTCTAGAGGCAATGAGGATGGCCAGTAGACAATACTCATGCTTTCTATACCAGTAAATCCTAAATTCTTCCTAAATTCATGTCCCTTGTCCTGGCATTTACATTACAGTACTGGAGAGCCCTTAATCCCCAGCTGTTTTCTATTCCTTTTCTTTTCAGGAAGCAACACTAAGGATTTTCTTCTGGGAGTAAAGAGGAATGCTGACAGCTCTGGACAGCTTCTAATCATGGAAGGCCTGAAGGTTTAAAACTTTCAGGAGCAGCAGCTCAGTACAATAAACCCCACAAAGCAGGTATGGGGAAGCTAAGCCTGATATTGCTCCATTAATGGCATCCACAGGTACAAATACCCACCTACTATCCTAACCCCAATTACCTATCAGTGGCTCAAAAGAGCTTTTAATTCTGTTTTTCAAAGAGTGATATTAATTTCCCCATTGGGAAATTCCCATCCATGTTTCAGTTTTTAACTGATGCACAAGGACATCCATTTGATAAGAAGTACATACTTGTGGAGAGGAAACCAGACCTGAGGATACCTCTGTGTAGCAGGTATGCCCAACATTACCCGTAAAATTGGGAGACTGTAAGGCAGCTGTAGTCCCGAAGCCATCTAGACACGTTCACATGCCAGCTACACCCACACTGACCTTCTGACTCTTAGGCAGCCTAATTAGCAGAAACACATGTATTGTGTTAAGATGGTTTTGGGACTGGAGGTGGTCAGTCACAACTGGCTCAAGGCACAGACCACACTGATGTGGTTGTTACTTGGAAGCCAACACTACTGCACTACAGAGGATTCACCACCAGTTTGTCAATGATATACAAGAGCAGTAATTTTATCTCTCTGTTTCTGTTCTAAATATCCAGAGCGCAGGCCATATAAAAATGCGAGATACCCCAGTCAGTAAATACATGGATAAGCAGATATGCAAAAAAAAGTCACGCAAAAAAATGTTTTCAGCCTCTTATAATGTAAGTCTGGCAGTGTCTAACAATTTCCTTGCTTAACGCCCACTTTCTTGATAAAGTTTTTTTCCCTCTTTGCTAACCTGCTGACCCTGTACTTCTCATGGGGCTTGACAGCCTGGCATTCCTGAATACGAATAACTTGACAACCATCAGCAGTAGCTTTTACACAGGTATATGCATTTGCCTGTTTGTTCTTTCTGCAGTTTTCATGAAAAGATTGAAGGACAGACGGATCCTTGCAGGGATTAACCAAAACCACACAGAAATATGTAAGAAGAGTGTTTTCCCTTTCACAATACTTTCATAGCACATCTACACAAACACTCATCCTACACAGCTGTACAGACAGAGAAACGTAGGCCTGGGGAAAAAACCAGATCTGAATCTCATGGAAAGCAAACAAACAAGATCAAGTTTCTTGAAGAGAAAAACACGGTAAAAGGTCTCCATTTCCTTGTCTATAAAATGTCTGTGAGGATTTTAATTAAAATATGTTTGTAAACCATGAGGACAAAATACCTTTGGGTGCTGTATTACTATTAATAAATAATGAGATTGCAAATGAAGGGCAAGAAATTAAATGCAGCTGTTAGATTGCTAGTTACTCTTCCCACTATACTAAAAACATTCACCATTTCTGATTCTTTACACCTCAACACATCTCATTTAACACATCACACTTCTTGACTTATACCTTTGTTTTAGCAGTTTTCTTGGTGGTCCACTCTGGAAGAACTTTTCTGTTTTCCACAGTTTCTTCAGTGTGCTCTAATGAGACAGAGGTCACAGAACTCGGTACCTGTTCACTTTGCTTTGCAAGGTTAATTATTCCTGAATTAAGAGAGACATTATTTAAATTGTAGGTCTCATCAGCACCTTCATGACAGTGTTTCAATTAGAATTCAGTAACAACTGGTGGCAAGTCATGATACTTTCATTATGTCAAACAATATCTTACTACTCAAAGGAACGACTTAGAATTATTCCAGTAAGTTAGTAACAACTGCAGTGGCAGAATTTGACCTAAAGCCTTTTCTAGTTAAGAAGAGAAGAGGAAGGCACGGATTTAAATCCCTCTAATAGTGTTTAAATATATACTCTTTCACATAAGAAACAACATTCAGTAACTACTTCTAGGCATTGTAGGATCTGCATTGCTATTTTATGTTCTCAGAGAGAGAACAGTCTGTTAACATAAATATAATTAGAAGTACCTTTCTAGCAGAAATTCTCGATCAGCTAGCCTTTTTATTTGCTATATTTGCACTATGCAAAATCGGAACATCAGAGAAGATATATGGTGCATATGAAATAAAGTGATAATTGTAATTTGGATGAGAAAGTGAGGGAGAGAAGAATCAAATGAAAATATTCTAGTAAAGAATGAGTTGACCCCACCATCTGATGTATACTACTTTTTTTTTTAACATCTCTTCATGACAATTTAATTAAGATACAAACCTTACAAGGTTGCTGCACTGAATATTAGCATTAAGATCAGAACAATCTTACTGCTACCGACTTCTTATGAAGCAATTCAATGCTTGCGGTTTCTGTTCAATTTGTTATAATGACAGTATTTAATCATGGACTCTATAGCACACTGCTGAATTGAGGTCACACATGTGGCTATTCAAGCATGTAGCATATAATCTATAACGAAGATTTCTCTTCTGAATCCTTCTTAGCTGTACCATTAATTAACAGTACGTTTATTTAAAAAAATAATAAGTATTAAAATATCTTTTATTTAGCTTTGATTCAAAAAGAGCAGGGGAGTCTGCAATGAAGCATACAATGTGTGTTTGCAGTCTATTATACCATTACAATACTGCACTGGGAATATTGCTAAATCAACTAAGTTCTAAGATGTTTAATTATAATTCTTCTGTTATGCATCTTATGAACATATAAAAAAGGCTTCTTTCCTCCTAGGCTCAATACACATCAACTCATTAGCAGAACACATATTTGATGGCCTTAAACTAAGCTTAAACTTGATATTTAACCTTACATGCTAATTACATGGAATCTCTCTTATAGAGTGATACAGATTTATGCAATTTAAATACTCACAACTTTTATAGGAGCAATAAATACTTCTGCTGACAAAGGGTAACAACCATAACCCCAATAGATACATGACATTGCATTTCATCACTATAAAACTATACTCTTCTCCATTAAACCAATTACTTTTACTGCGTTTTGTACCGTATCTATCATGCTATGAAAAATTCCGTTATAAATGCTATATGTAATGATTTCTAATGTCATTGACATATATATTAATAACTCAAAAACCTTCAAAAATGTATATAAATGGTCAGTGTGCATTTATAAAAAATTGGACAGAGTTCAATGGAACTATTAACTAACACAAAGTTATTTGTTGGTGCTTTGCTGGATTACTAGTCCTTTTATTCCTTTGTCAGCTTTTGTTGTACAGTTTAAATACATAGCTGATAAGTGAAAGTAAGGTATTTTATGTTCGTATATAGAAATGTATTTGTATAATGTAGTAAAGTAATGAGAGTCTTGTTTGAGGTCAAGGCCATATATTCATTGGGACAGAATTTATGCATTGAGGCCAAATGAGTCTTTATTCCAAATCCGGTTTCAAAAGGAAGCCTTTATGAATATATCTTCTCTATGTCACAACAAGGCCATGCTTTGCACTTCGTTGCAAAGTCTGATCCTGAATATTGCTGAACATCTGCATTCTTATTCAACTCAAATTCCAAGGCTGGCATATGTTTTTTCTTCAAGTACTGTTTCTTGAGAAAAGGATTTAAGCACTTAACACATTTTTCTTCCTCAGATAAGCATTATGTGTAACAAAATTTCCACACGGCTCAGGTCACAAACTTGTTAACCTTACACATTCATAAAAAGAACATCTTCTGCTCTGCATTTAACATTTCTGTTATCAGTAGTCATTATTATAGGACTTCTGCTAATCAAAACAGACATCAGGGCAGAAATAATGTGATTTTCAGTGTAATTGACATTTTACCTGAGGAAGCTGGTTTTGGAAGGCGACTTTGAAAAGGTCGAATACCTTTGGCAGTCATGGCCGGATCAGATGTTGAGTGACTAATTGTGCTTTCCACAGACTCCTGGCTCTTAGCTGTTGAAGGCACTTCTCGCTCAAGAGTTTTGGCTTTTACTGGGGGAGCTGAAATAAGAACTTGCTCAGACGATGCAAGGACTTCTGTTTCCAAGGTTGATTCTTGCTTAGAAACGTGTCGCCCTGTAGATCGGTTCCCTGAGTCGGGGAGCGGGAAGGTTCCAATCCCACTGTCCAACGTCCTCATCTGGCAGCAAGACTCTAAGACACAGGAAAATTGTGTGACGGGGTGGAGCTAAAGGTGTCGCTGGTATTTAAAGACAGTGAAAGGGTCTACGGGAAAAAACGGCATCTTCAAGGGAAGGTTTCAAGGAAAGAAAGCATTATGAGTATGCTGTTACCTGTCATTTGTACGCTTTTGACACAATACGTCTATCTAAGTGAACACAACGAAATAGCATTTTGAGGTGCAGTTAAACTAACAGGTGCCAAAACATTGAAATTGGCCTGCTTCAGAGTTACCATGTGATAGTGAATAAGAAGGGCATGTCCTATAAAGTGATTACAGCTGGAATTTTAAAATTATTTAGTTTGAAGGCCCACAGAAAGTCTGGAGAGTACCAATGTAAGGGATTGAGTAGTGTCATGTATTTCTTATTACATAAACCCATACTCCACAAAAGCTTGGCCTCTCCATACCTCTGCTTTCTTCATTGTTTCTCTTACAATAAGTTGTTAATCAAAATGTATCATTTATTCTTATACAAAATCAAAAGCTACAGAATTTCCTAGAGGCAGCCATCTCTCAGAGCACCCTGAAAACCTTGGATAGCAACTGCCTTTATTTACCTTGTTACACTCTGGTTCTGCACATCCCATTTTGGATAAGTGTACACTTTCCAACACAATGCCAGACAGGGATACTTAAGTCCTTGTTTTGGAAGCAGTATGTTCACACACAGCCCTCTAGCTAATTCATCCTACTGGAAAGGTGATCTGCTAACCATGGAACAGAGAAAGATGCAAGTGTAGATACGTGCACGTTGCTATTCTAGCAGCTAGGACGTGACAGCACCACCCTGCCCTGTCATTTTCTATCGATTTCCAGACACTTGCCTTTTGTTTGTATAATGAGCAAACAATATCGAAGGGACTATGATGGCAAGGTCCTTCCGAGAGGTATAAACACCAAGAAGGGAACTTCAGCAGTAATGGTTGGAAAATGAGCATAATTTAGGTTAAATGTCTGGAAACATCCCTTGACAGTGAGATCTTCAGTCCATGGCAGACACTCCCAAAGGAAGTAGAGGAATTTCCTTTGCTTTGAACAATTTAAGGCTACACTGGATAAAAGATATACTGCAGTGAACAATTGTACTCTAGCAGGAGATGCAGAATATGACCCAATATATCTTTTCCATCTCTATTTTCTGTGTTCCTGAGTATTGAATTTTTTTATGATATGCCCATTTGTTATTTAAGTCTGTTGTAGTTAGCAGTCCTCTGTCAAGTCATCTTCATGATTTTTTCCTCTGCAGTGTTTCTAATACTCTCAGAAATTCAGAAATATTTCTCCCCTATGGGTTTTGCCTGTTTGTTTTTGAAATAAGAATGTTAACATGGTCACTTTCTGTTAATATCTTAATCTCAATGGGCCATATTTGACAGCAAGTAAGAAATTACTTACACATAAATGAAATATCTATTTACGTTTCCTGGTTCTTGTCAAAAGAGAAGCAGTCTATATTTACATGGTCCTCATTACCTTATCCTTGTCACTCTGGATCAAAGAAAGATTGAAAGTCATACTGAGCACATTAACCTCACAGGGCCGAGCTGAGCTGCAACAGCCAAACAAACTACGCACTATCTTTTAAAAGGGCAACAAGTGATTTCTCTCACACATATACTGCATCCCAAGTAATTCTTTCCACAGGTAAAAGGAGATAAGGTGTGGAAGCCACAGCTAGCTGGTAACTATGTTATCCATCACATTTTTGAGCTAATGTGCCATAATGATTTTAGAAGCTGCTGAAGGTTATCCAGGAAACGTGAGAAAGAAGAGAATTATATTTGGTTCTGCTGTGTCAAAGGGAGGTATCCCAGCCACCGAACCCTCTTACTCTAGTTATCCTTCCCCTAAGATATTTTTTGTTTTGTTTTTGAATAGTGAAATACCTAGCTAGAAGTGGGTGAACCATTCCTCTCAGGATATAACAGAGTGCAGAAAAGTAAGCCAAAATGCTAGGTGTCTGTCCTTGCCATTTACTCTGTAGATAATCAAGCTTAAACAGTGTGTTAGCTCATGAACAGGCAATGCTTCAACTGACTATCAGTAACAGGGTTCGTAAATAAAGGAAAATATAGAAAGAACTTCCATTAGTTTTCTCTTGATCAGAAGAAAGACATTTGTGCAACACTGGTTGTGTTGGAGACGCAGAGCTCTACAGCAGAGACACAGAGTAAACTGGAAGCACCACAGAAAAGAACATCCTGAAAACAAAAACCTGAAGAGTCTCCCCTCTACTGTCTGTACAGTTAATGCTGGACCTGATTCTGCAACTCAGTTCCACAGGGACCCTGAATGATTTTGTAGCGGTGTTTCCTTTTTGAGCACTCTCTCAGAAATGAAAAAGTCAGTCTCTCCTAATTATTACAAGAAAATTAAGTAGACTCAAAATGTATACCAAACAGCAAAGCTAAGTCTTCTGCTCAGGGCTAACTGCAAGATGAACACTATTTTATCTTCTAAGGTCATGTTTCTTAAAATAACATAAGGATTTGTCTGGCCCACTGTTACCCTGTGTACGTCTAGGAAGGGACTATGAAAGCGATGGCATAAAATCAAGAGAAATTAATACTGAGGGCCATACTTCCAAGAAAATACAGTCTCCTGTTGTTCCCAAAATAATTGGGAGAGAGATGGAGGAGCACACCAGCAAAGTCACATTTAATTAAAAAGGAAAATAGTTTTAATTGATTATAGTCTTTATCCATGATAAATGAAATAACACCATGTGGAAAACAGATTTTTAATACAGATCACTAATTTTCAGTTTTGAACCACTACAAAAGGGCCTGGCTCTCCAAGTGCTCAAAGTTTAGCAGCTCCAATTGTGACACTTAAAGACAAATTTTTGAAAAATCCTGTGACTCAGCTATGTTGAGCAGTCCTCAAAAACCTAGTCCTAAATCCACAGAGTACACCACAAAATTCTTCATGGATGTTAATTTTTCACTAATAAAAGTAACTAATTCACCTCTAAAGCTATATTATACAAATAAAAAAGTATATCTCAAGAATTTGTATTACTGAATGAATGAATATACATTATCTTGCGTTGTTTTTAAACTTCTATGAAGCAACTGCAAAATAAAAAAATACATTATACATCTCAGTGACAGCTTTCAAACCAAACCGTTCATGGCCCATCTGATTTCATCAGTTGCACTGACACTTCAAATGACTGTTACCAGCGAGAGCTGCACAAGACTACATTATGAAAATATGTAAAAGTTAAATCTCTGATGTTGCGACAGTACCACTCAATAGATGAAAAATGATTCTTCAAAACATTAAAGTCTGAAAAGAGTTATATATGAGCTTAATTGCTTTTGCTTGCGAATTTTTCCTGGCATACAAGCCAAATTCTTTGCCTGATTCTGTTTTTTTTTCCCTCTTTCCCTGCCAGGGAAGAAAGAAGCTCATGCAATGGTATTAGTTTTTATAGTAGACACAGATAGACTCACCATCTGCCATATCATGGAACAATCGGACTAGAATCAAAAGTCTGAAATATTGAAATAGCTCTTTCCCTCCCTCCCAGCATGCGGATTTGAGTCTGGGCAGAAAACAAAGTCCCTGGAAGTCCTACTGTGGAGGAACATTTCTCAAAACTGAAAACAGAAATAAGGCATGATTTAGAGAAATTTCTTGGAGATCAAGAAACTCCTTACTGCGTGGGAATCCTTTGATGACAGCATGTTGTAAGAACTTTGTGGCCAATCTGAGGAAGACCTTTAATGTTGAGAAGCCTCTCAGCCACTAAGCAAAAGCAGCTAACACTGCATAGAAAGCTTTCTGAAAGTTTGTGCAACTCACTACTCCTCAATAATTTTCAGGTTTAATATTTTCACAGGCAAGGTGATCATGCAGTTCATGTCCTACATCGCCTGGACACCACAGTAATTTGTACAGTTGGACAGGCTTCAGCATATTCCAACATCACTGGTGTTTCACCAGAGTTTTCTGGTATCAGTAGACCACCCAGACCTCTTCAACATGGAGTCAGCACACAAATTAGAAGGAATAAAAAGGATCTTTGAAAACTGTGCACCGTTCTGAGGGTATGGACAAGGGGAGAATAGAAAACGGACATTCAGGCTGGTAGGTATCAAGAATTCTAAAAATTAGATCATCACTGGAGAAAATTACAATAGCAGCTCCTTCTGTGGGTTTTTTTTTACATCTTCCTCTGAAATGCAAAAATTAAAGAATAAGAAGTAAACATAGCCCACTGACAAGAACTGACAACCTAGAATTCGTTACAGTCTTTTAGGGCATTCTCCCAAGCCCATTTGAAAATGCAACTTAAATACCAGCAACAGATCATTAAACCTAATTATTTTTCAACTTTTTTTATTTCTTCTGAAATATTTGCCACAAAGATATGACAAACACACCACCTCTAGCTCAGAAACTGCCCTTGGTACAAATCATTAGAGACTGGGAGACAATACCCAGAGAAGCTGACTGCTGACCTTGCCTTTGTGTTCCTTCAGAGGCACTGGTATTGGTCACTCTTTGAGTGAGAGGAGCTCTCAGTGTGACCTGGTACCACACTGTTTTACATTGTTATAAAGCACCCTTCTCTGTTCCTCTTTTTACACAATGCATGTGAAAGAAAAATGAATTCAAGGAAAAAAATAAAAGAAAACATAGAACAGCTACTATGAAGGGAATTGCTTCCAGCACAACACAAGAAATGTGGGTCCAGCCTCCCTCAGGCTAAGTTCTACACTGATGGTTGCAAAATAGGGTATTACTCAAAATAAGCAATGGAGCAAAATCTGTCCCACTTTTAGATTAGGTACATGTTAGTCTTTCTAATGTTGAACTTCTGTAACCTGTGTTGAGTCCTAGCACGTATCCAAGAGATTTCATGAATTTCATACAATAGAAGACATAAGGCAATGACATAGCTTTTAAACACAGCTTCTGATACATGTTTCTTCAATGACGTGAAAAGATACTTTTACTAAGGGGGATATAATGCCACGTTATTGTAAACAAATCTTTAACTGAATAACTGGAGAGTGTTTCCATAGGTAAAGATTCACATTCTAATAAAGTCTTTTTATGTTGTATCTTAAAAAAGAGTTTCACAGATGCTTAGTCTATTCACAAATCTCATACCAGTCTTTCTTTACATAGGGACTGTTATACTTTTAAGAAGTCTGTATATTCACCCACAGTTATTTTGACCATCTAGTTAAAACAATATGTGAGTTTTATTATGATGCTTAAATCATCCATAAAAATCTTTATGGAAACCACAAGATCCAAAGTTTTACCCAGAAAGCTAAAATAATAAGGCATCAATCAGCAATTCTATTAAGCAGGTGTGTGCATACATAATGTCATTCAAAATGGTCAGGCAATTCACCCACTTTGAATTAAACATAATAAGAGGAGACATTTCTGGATGTGGACATACAGGGAAGGACTTACAGGTCCTGAGAAGAAATAATTATAAACTCTAACGTGTTGTAAGTACAGTTTTGCCTCTCCACCAATTTGTGCCATGACTGACAGGAGGCAGCCACTTCTCAGTGCTGCTTGAGGGGGCCAGGATTTCCAGAAGCAGCTCAATAGCCTCGGCCATTCCCCGTCAGGTGGAATCACGATGTTACTAATGAAACACACTGATGGATACCAGATGCAATTACTGCAAATAGACATTATCTCTGCTTCAGATGACTGACACAAACTAAGTTTCTATTTGGAGGTGGCAAAGTTACAGAAGTGTGTATGTTATTTAACTTTGGTGGCCAATCTATCTTAACATTAAAAATAAATAGCAACAAAGAGGACAACTGTTTTTTAGGGCAAAAAGATCACAGGTAGTTCTGCTTACATCAGGCTTTCTATGTATAATGCTAGTAGCACAGGGACATATTTTCTTTAAAGCATTATCCCACCTCATGAAAAATGTGGAATTCTCCCCTGTGCTCATCACTACAGCTGGTTTGAGATCTTCCTCACATAAATTTTCAAGTTTTGGCCTACAAAACTGCAAATGATTGACACAAATTTCATCTGAAACCTTTGAGTAACTACTAGAATTTTCCACAGAAAGCAGACACTTTCAGGAAAAAAATATCAGTCAAAAATAGCTCTGTATCAGGAACAGTTTCACTGGGAAATTTCCAGCAAGCTGTTTTCAGAAGTACAGACTCACTTAAGCCTTGAAAGAAGGTTTTGAGAGATATGTAACACTGAATGGGCTTTCTTCAAGGAGTACCTAGGACACAAAATGAAAGGGCATAATTCCCATCAGTAACAGAATACACAAATTCTAACAAATTACCTTTCTTTGCATTAGAAAGTTCAAGACTTTCTAAGCTGACACAGGGAACCAGAGAACACGTAGCTGTTTTCTTCTGAAACACAAAGGGAGTATCATTTTTCTAGTATTTTGAAACATGCCAAATTATTAATTAATAATTTTCATTTTTTCAGAATAATATTTCAAATGTAAATAGCTCTGTGCAAAATTGCTTCATCAGTTAATAAACATCTTTAAGCTACATGTGGCATTGGCAGGAAGAACTTAAACTACAGATGGCAAAACAGATCTCTTTATTTGCACATCCTTCTCTTCATCTGCAATGCTAAAGCAACCACAAAAAAAATGAATGTATTTCTGCCAAATCAATGTCAATTTTAAGCAGATTATTCCTTCTGGGTTTACACCACAATTTGATCCAATTAGTCAAAGATGAATGCATTACTGTTTTCTATCTAGATCTGAAGTATAACCAGTATGCAAAACTAAAAAACCCCGAAGGCTATCCTAGGTAAAACTAGAAAAGACATAAGTTTTCTCAGCCCTGATACTCCCATGGGTACTGCATTGATGAAATAGGATTATTTCTAATGTATACTAAGGAAGGGTAAATGGGAGGAGGTCTGTGCAGTGTTTTCAAATGATGGATCTGCAAATGAACTTCATTCATGGCTGCTTGAATCTGGGATTAAAATTTATGCTTATTTATAATAACAATAATAATAACAAACACAATAAATACAGACTTTACTGACTTATTTAGTGTTCTTTCTATTGCTTCTTCCTAGTGAAGCTTTTTTTTGCAACCCCCACCAACTTCAATGTCTTTTGTCCAATAGTTTGACAGTTGTCTTCACAGTTTCCATGACCACAATCCCATCTTTGAAATGTATTTTCTGAGTTGAACCAGATAACTGCTGCCTCATTTTAATTCCAGTCCCACAGTTCTATTAGTAAGTCAAAAGATTAGTTTTAATTATTAGTGAGTACTAATAATGTTGTACTCCAATTTGGCAGTTATCTATGGATATTTTTTTTTTGCAGTAAATGCTTCCCATCCTCCTCCAGGCGTTCAGATCCCTTCTTTGCATGCTTGGAAAGAATGGTGGCAAGCTACTTGGAACAGGGTTGTTACAGAGAACAAAAGTTGGAAATAGAACTTGGGTGATTCTTGGAATTTTCTAATCCACATCTCTCAGTGTCTATTAAATACAAAGGTCTACGTGCAGCTTCCAGCTGGGGAAGTCCCACAGCTGATGACGTCTGGAATGATCTCTCTGTATTATGCTGTTATAATTGCTTTCTAAAAATCTACTCACTGTTCTCAGGAGACAGGATATTAAAAACACATACAGTTTTAGTCCTACCAGAAAAGAAAAATTGAGACTTACAATTCATGTGAAGAACAACTTTAAGTCTGTGTAAAATGTAATTAAACACAGTCCAGCTGCAGCCTGGCTGTCAATAAAAAATACTTTGAGGAGCTATCCCTCTTCTTTTCTGGCTGTATGTCCCCCTTTGTATTTATCTCTGCACTTGCCAATCAGCCTTACAGATTTGCAACTATCTTTAAGAAATTGTTATAGATGAGTAACAGCTGAGAAGAAAGAGTCTTCACATGTGATGCAAGGTGTGAATCCAAGGTAAGCAACAGATCTGCCACAATGCAGAAATGTGGCTTTGCCAGGCTTTCTCACTGAGAAGCAATCTGTTCCCCTTAGTACCCTGGAATGTAAAGGTTGGGAGCTAACAATTGCCCACTGTCTAAGGAACATCTTACTGGGGATTACTCATTCAAGGTATGGATGGATGCTTCCCTTCATTTGCTGTTCTCTAACAGAAAAGACATACCCCTTCTCTCAGAAATTGAACCTATAAGCAGCAAAGCCCAAGAAAGGATGGTTTATTATTTACCCAGGTGCTATCTAAGGGCTGCCTCAGCCATGCCTTCTCCATGTAACCACAAGCCTATCTCTTTCTCTCCTTATGCCTCAGTTCTTCATATTAAAACACAGAACTAATCACACCTCCTCATTACACACTGATATTGTAAGAACAAAGAACCTAGTAGTTTGGCAACCAGTATATAACCAGCCTGCAATCACTTGAATGCATAATGCTTGTGTAGAAACACCTTTACTCTAGCTTTTTTGGAGGCTGTTCAGGAATTAATAGCAAGCTGCAAAATACTTGCAAGAAGCATTAAGATTGTTATTTTTGCTAATATTATCATAGGTAGCTAGTTTACCTTAATTTGAGAATAACTGCATTAGGCTGCAGTTACAAAAGAGAAGAGGTCACACTTAGCATCCCAGACACACGGGCTGCAGGCAGTGCCCAAGGGAGCAGTTGCCACTGGTGTTTGGCTGTTCCATTGAGGGTTTCTGTTCACTGACTAGTGCATTTGAAACATTTAAGGATAAGGGGATGGAACCACTGATTTACCTGCTCTTAAGCAACCGTCTTATAGATTGGAGTTTGGTTTCACTCACATTAAGACACTTTCTTTGATTTTCGATTTCCAACAGATAGGACTAGTGATAGTGCTTTAAGCATAAATGCTATCTCTGGTAAACACAGACTAATTTGTAAGTGCATAGGAAGCTCCGGGTTTTGCAAATGCACAGAAGAACATGTTATATTTATTTTAGTAACATCACTGCTTTTTGTTTATTAGTACAAAAAAAGACTGAAATTAAAGCCACATTAATATTAAATGAAGCTCTAAATAATTTATTTTTAGTTCTGCCCTGCAGATGGCTTTATGTAAGGGTACTACTAATAAACAGTTACAAGTATACATGAACACCTGAAACAGACTGATTTTATTTCTTAATTAATGAACTGAAAACTTATTAACAGTGTGATCACAGAGAGCTTTGAGTAACTTTTAGGTGAATTATAATCTTTCAATTTCAGTACTCAAGTTTAGTTCCTCCAAACCAGCTGAATCACCGTGAAACAAGCTCCATGGAAGCAGGAGCTGGAAAGAAACCATCATGATTTAAAGCCAGAAGAATGAACAGAGATTTTTTTTTTTAGGAAGTCTATTTTTTGCAAAAACAATGGTGGTGTAACACCATGAGAATGATCATTTTGAAACAACATACTGGACCTCTTTACATGTTAAAGATAGGAAGTAGGGGAATTATTCACTATAAGTTTATTTGTTGATTTCTTTTTTTTTTCCTCACAGTGGATTGTCCAAACACTGAGAAATTCTGAGAAATTCTCAAATTCACCTAGCATTAAAAACAATGCACTAATTGTATTATTTCTCTATTATAGTAATTTTTTTTTGAAGAGCCTGTTTTTCTATGATATGTTATGATGTCTAATTGCCTAATCAAATGCCAACAATTCAGGTCTCTGACTGAAGACATGAATCAAAGCTCCTCAAACTCAATTAAAAATGGCAAAGACAACAACAAAATCAGGAGTAGGCATCCTGTCCTCAGAGTGAGAATTTGGTAAGGCATACGCCTATACAGCTCAAATATAATTGATAATTCAGGTGAAAATGTATTTTTCGTAAAAGTTCTGCTAGAAGTCCTTGTAGAAAAGGAGCACAAAGTCCATGTGAGCACAGTTGAAACAAATGTTTAAAATAACTCAACACATACTTATTCAAAACACTTTTCAGTTTGCTCAGTTGTACTTCAGGTATATGAATTACAGTTAATAGGAAATGCATGACTGAAGCTCCATACTCACATCTACAGCTGGTCCTAGGCAGAAGCAAAAAATATGTAAAGTAGAAAAGTTTCAAATAGAAGGACTCATACTGTCATAGAGAATACTGGCATGTACGATACTACAGTAAGTATGACAATCAGGCACAGTCCTGATTTGAGTGATAAAAACGAATCGAGATTGGGCCAGACTACAAAGTAGTGCAAATCAATGTAGCAGCATTAACTCCAGAGTTGAAGAACCTGGACATCCTGTTTAATTGATATTTTAAGCCTGAATGAGACCAGCAGATTCTCAGTATCTTGAATAATAATTAGACTGTATCCTATGTATAAAGAGCCAGGCTGTTTCTCATTCTAGTGACAAAATTTGGTATTTATGGGCGAATGAATGTAACGACAAAGAAGGAAATTAACAGCAAATCATTGTGGCTAATAAGAAAGTGTTGATCCAAAATATTAATTCTCTCCACAGTAGGAAGGCAAGCTAGGCAGCAGGCTGCAGCAGTGCTGCAGAAGGATTGGCAATTAGACAAGTGCTATGTGCACTATCTTTTAAAGTACAAAGAAATGATTTGTCTTTGCCAGACTGTGAAGAAGGTAAGCTGACATAAATTAGAAGACACTAATGGATGTTAGTTTCTTATTATTCACATTGGTAAGGTTCTCCATCATCTTCAAGGAACATAAGTAACAACTAGAAAAATACATAGAAAGTTTCACTCTATTATCATAGGCTCCTTCAGACCATCATTTCAAAATTAATCCCTGCAGAAATACCCAAATGCCAAACAAGAGTCAAGAACACAGTACAGCAGACACTGTTAATCCCATTTCTAGTGGCCCAAACCCACATAATGCTGTTCCTCTCACAGCTCTCTCCATTCTGCAGAGTATCCTGTTCATCTTCTCACCCGTACGAAAAACGTGCGGATAAAATTCCACTGAAAAGATGCAGAGCAACTCAGTAGAAGGAGAGGATATTTAACCAGCTTTATGCACCAGTGTGAGTTGTTTTTGATGAGCAAGTCCTGGGATGGTAAATGCAGAATGCTGCTCCACACCGCCCTGGAAGGCCACTCAACAGCATGACCACACTGAATCTTCAGTAACATGAATATTGCAGCATAAGAACACAGGACTGCTAAATGTTGTGTAAAGCCTCCCAAAGAAATGGTGTATGGGTCATGGATAGATTTAGAACAATATCCCTGAAGATATTCAAAACTCAACCGATGAAGTCCCTGACCAGGAGGGTAGCCATCATCCAACCCATGTGGTTCTAGGAGTATGTTTCTACACACAAGACCGTCAGTTGTTCTTGCAGTGCCTACTGGTTATTAAACAAGATTTCCCCTCAGTGATCCCTCATTTTAGCTACTCTGGTCCAGAAAAGTAAGTAAACCACAGACACAGGTCACTTCAGTGGTGTTGAAGGATCAGAAAATGAAGGTTTTGAAGCACAAAAGGCAAAGAACAGTGCTTGATAATTGCATCAAAATGTAAATGCTTTGGGGATATTAGATGAAGGAATGAAATGGCATAAACTTTGAGGAACTGACAGAGGCATTTAGGTGAGTGAAAGTACAAATGTAACTGCTTTTTACCCAGCCGAGCTCAGTTTGTGCACTTTCACACATCTCCTGTCTGAAGTATTCTGAGCACAGTGAGACCATGAGAGATAAGGAGGTTGTGAGGGTCTCTCCCATATCTTCCAGGCCCCTTATGGCACTAGGATTTGAGGCTTGTTTTTTTTCTTTTTTTCATGAACAAGTTTGGATCCTGGTGTTGCTAGAGGAAAGCAGCTTATTTTAATATTTATTAATTCATCAGTGTTTTAGCAATTGGGAACCTAGTCCTTTGGATTAACATCCAAGCAGGTTAGATATAGCAAGCGAGCAGGCTGTTAAGTTGCCTGCTACACTGAAGTCCCATTTCAAAGCTCCAGCCCAGAAAGCACGCTTACTAAAGCAATACAGTCAGCACCTACAGATTTAACACCTACCTCTCAGCTTCCACATGCACACAGGGCTTTAGAAAATGGCTTTATTACCCAAGTACAAATAAATGCATGCATACTTGTACCATTGCTCATGTATAGAGGATTCATGAAAAATCTAATACCTTATTACAACTTGTATCAAAACATAACATTTTTGAGCCTGTAGATTCAAAATTCGAACAGACCCAGGTTGGGAACGGATTCAGTGATAACTGGTTTTGTTTGATGACTTTTACAGACAGCAATCTCACATGTAGTGACTTCTAGGTATTCCACAGCTGTACTGGGTGGTGATGGGGAAGATAAAACAAACATTTTTCCTTCATGTGATCATGTGTAAATGAATGATTCAACTGCTATATCAGTGATAAGATGATTGCTAAACGGTTCTTCTCAACTTCTATCAATGGCCTGATGAAAGGAACTAACACTGACAGTGATAAGTTGTTTTCTCAGGCATTGAGACTTCATGACAAGAGAGGATTTCGTTTGCGGTCAAAAGACATTCTACCCATTGAATATTGTTCTTCATTAAATGTATTAGAGGCATCCAAGGATTTGCCTGACATTTAAGCAACTTCTGGATTATCCTTTTGCCTCTCCATAGTGATGTAGATCACCTCTCCTTACTGAGTGCACAGGCTGTAATGCAGATCAATTTGTCCACAATCTTTCCTCTGTCACTTATTCTGTTACATTTATCTCAGTAATTCATTACAGACCTCCCCTAATCTGTCTCCAGGTTTTGAGGGTTCTTTAATGTAAATGTGTTTGGTCACATATGTCAGGCTTAATGGACAGGTTTTGGGATGATGCATGTTAGACTTAATGTATTTACCACATTAATCCAGGCAGATGACACTGGAGCAAGGATCTCTCGATTAGAAATGGCCTCAGTATGGAAACAAAAAGGCAGGCTCTGTATTGTGATCTAGATTTGTGGGGAGTCAGATAATGAGCAATACTGGGGCACCATACAAGCAGTAAAGTGACCACCAGTTTTAAATGATGCAGGTGAACAAACATGAGGGGAAAGGTGAGAAAAGAGTATCTTGGCAGTAAATGAGTATATCTGTGGGAAAACCACATAGAAGGACCAGAAAGAAAAGAGGAGTCAGAGACAAATTTACGTGGGGTACTAGAAAGAATGTAGGTCCTTCTCCTCATTGAAAAGTCTGCTTATGAAGTGTGATTTTTTTTATTATCATATATAGTTTCATAGTATGGCTACTGGGTGTTGAATAAAACAATATCTGAATACACAGATAAGGCTATCATCTCTAGTATTTTGATACCTCAATACAACTAATTATAATGCTGACATTTCATTATAAGTCAAACGCACTTATATTTACATGTTATACGTCCTACTTTTGCTACCAGTATATCTGTAAAATTACTATCAAGTTGCTACCAACTTATCTATAAAACTTGCTGGTTTCTACTGAAAATGTAGTTTGATCACTTTTCTTTGCTGCATATAAAGCTTAAAGGGGTGGACTTTAAAACACAACACAACATATAAAATACCAAAGCC
Organism: Nyctibius grandis; assembly: GCF_013368605.1. NCBI lineage: Eukaryota > Metazoa > Chordata > Aves > Nyctibiiformes > Nyctibiidae > Nyctibius > Nyctibius grandis. The sequence continues at coordinate 35,712,715 of NC_090666.1, forward strand.
GCTTCCTTTCTGGAACATCAGGCATCTAAGGGATTCAAATGTTCTCTAAAGAAGACAAATCTCCAAAAAGTTGCTTAAAAGACATACCTTCCTTTTTCTGACCAGATTGCCTTTAAATTAAACTGCAAAACCTTTCTGCAAGGTTGTTCTTGGAAAGTAGAAAAAATGATGAAAAAGCCTGCTATAAGGCAGATGATTATCAAGAACTTTAATGGAATTGAGCGCTGGACTACAGCAGAGCTACAAAAGAATCCCTTGACCTCAGTGTGTGTTTCTGTTCTAGCACAAAACAGCAAAGTCTACAATGCACTTTTAATGTTGCTGTGATAGTGTGTAAGTCCAACCCTCCATCTAGCTAGAGATTTTTCAAAACCCTTTTAAGGGTCTGCAGGCATTTTCTCTTTATTAGAAAAATGCCAGTATCTACAAGGTTCCCATTTGATGTTGGATGAATCAATTTTGAGCAACTGACCCGGACCTCTAACGAAAATTTGACAAAAATTAGACCCAAGACTTTCTTCAAAGTTTCAAAAATTCTGGCTACATTTATCTTCATAATCTTTGCCTGGCTCTGAATTTCACCTGAAATACTCCAAGCAAACAATAGGGGTCAATGCCACAGTTAGATAATATCTTTCCAGGAACCGTGAATCTTGAATCTTTCTACCGTGTATTCTAACCCCAGCCTGCCTCAGGGAATTAACTCCCCATACAACTTCAGTAGGTAGTATCTTGTGCTTCCAGTGGAGCAGATAGTACTGACAACACCCAGATATATTTTGGATTGCTACTACCCATTCTTGCATTATCAAGTGTCTGCTCTCTAGAGTACCCACAATGCTCAAGTGAACTGCAGGTCTATTCAGTTTTTTGTTTATTTTACTAGTGATGTCATTCTGAGCATAAAACCTACCTGCCGTGATGTCCCTGATGTCAAAGCTCAACAGGCTTTTATTAAAGAATGAATCTGGCCTTTTAGTTCAATCAGTGACATTAAAGATAACATCTGAAAGCAAAAACTTTCCAGCTCAATAAAATAATTCCTTTAGATGAACTGTCCATGCTTTCATGTACTCCCTGAACTTCAGTGCTTTAGACCAGAAGTGCTTGTTTGATTCATTTAGGAGTTGCTAAGGATAGAATGATCACTGGAAATCCACTATGGTGAATAAACATAATTACACATAGAAATATCCATGACAAAAAAAAAAAATCCTCTTTCCTTGTATTGCAACCTGAGTATAAATTTAAGAATAGACTTGAAACCTTGTCAGCCTATTTAGGCTGGTGCACATACACTGAGATTGTGCTTTGGTGAAGCTTGAGTGTATCATTAGCAAAAAGCATATTCAATGTTGACTTGCTTCTCTAGCAAATTTGTCATCCATTTGGGCTGACAAAGAGAAAAGGAAACTGGATCGAGACAAATGATTATCATGCAGCTTTCAAATACAGGGTTTGGTAAATCACCAAAGTGTTGATGTTTGAGAAAATGGCACTCTCGGTCTGTCCTCCTTCAGCCTCAGCATAGGTTTCTATCAACACTGCAGAATGATATGATCAATTACAACTAAATTTCCTCTTCATTACAGATATATATTCCTAAAAAGAAAACAAGGTCAGGAACCTTTTAATTTGTGTAGAGACCTGTACAGCCAAAACCACTTTTGCTCCTTCAAGGTGCCTGTATTATAGTCATTAGAGATTAATATTGTAAATCAAGGAAACTGTCTTTGGTATGACTGTTGTTGTATAGCATAGTATTCTCATGTGAACTTGTCTGCAAGAATGAATCCTTCAGTAATTAGCATTTCTTTGCTTGTGCCATGGTTTTTTGGCTTTTCCCTTGAAGTTGTTTATCAATGAAAACTCTTAATACACTGTAATTAATATAATCACACTTTTCCAGGAGTGGCTGCTAATTTGAAACAGTACTTGAAATATGAAACATTAAACTTTCTCACAAATGCTTTTTTTTTCTCAAGATGTCCAATTATTAGTTTCTCTATGTAAAGGTGTCATTTGTAACTGTCTTGTAATTTTTTTTGGCCATTGTGACAATGAGGAAATTCAAGACAAACACTGACACTTCTACTCCCTTGAGGGAAACAGAATTCTTTTTCTTTGTACAATGAAGGCTTTTTTATGTTTACATGGGAGCAATACTGTCAGGAGCTTGATCATCTTTGCATTCAATAAAAGAATTTTATTTATAGGAATATTTGGAGACCCTGCTGTACCTGCCCGAGCTGGAGAGTCTCTCATGGCATGAAGGGAAAGTCATCTTTTTTGTCATGTTCTCCCTCTTAGTAGGTACTTTAGCATTTCCCACTTTAACACTTTCAAAACCCAACTACTTTATTGCAAAGGGCTTCAGGAAGAAGCTCTGAAGATGACTGGACCTGAAAGTGATACTCGTGGATTCTCAGGTCTCCTGTCTGTGGGAAGTGGAAGCACAGGTAGCATCTCTGCTGCCAGGGCCACATTTGGCATCCTCACTCACAGTACAGCAAAAGCATCCAGGGTGTAACACATTTTTGTTTTAAAATTTTTTAGAATGTTTTAAATATATGTTTAAGTACAATATAGCACAATATAAATGACTGCTTCATATGGAAATGATCGTGTGTTCCTGAGCTACAGGTATACTAGAAGGGAAATTTTCTATTACTGTGCATTCTTGTATTCTTTCAATTTAGCAAATCCAAAGAGTCAGCAAAATACCTAAATTTGTTTAGATCAAGAACTGACAATAAATTAAAAACCTAGCAACTGGCTTTTTACATGTTTTTTGTTTAACACACCCAGGAGTATCTCATTATTAGAAAGTGATGAACCAGCATTGTCTTACATGATACCAACCTCGAAGACTGGTCAGTTATATGTATCTTGTTTATTAGCTAACTGGGCAGAACTGATGTCAATTTAGGTATTTTACAGTGACAACTACAGCAACACGTGTTTTTCCTATTATGTAAAGAACATCTTCCCTGCTTAATCATAGCCTTTCTGCATCTTCTATATAGTCAGCTCTATTTTGTTCACAGTTTAGATGAAAAACAGTAGAATAAACTCATTAAAGTACAGCTACAAAACCACAGTGAACTTTGATTTCTTAAAACAACTGTTTATGATGGTGAAGAATGCAGTAAGAAATGAATTTACAGCCCACTGAAATTTTCAAGATTTCGAAGATGTTCCTGTTCTGGAAGAACTCCCAATACTGTGAAACTGTTCCATGAAAACAACAAGCCAAAAGCCTCTACCAGGACATGAACTGCTCAGGGGACAGAGCAACTGCCCTTGCTCATCAGACTAAGGACCTGGCTCACTATCAGGTGCTTGACAGCAGTGAGGGATAGCATTCACAGAGCCGTCCTTCCTCTGTTATTCCCTTCTGCTTCTGACAACCAGAAGCTTAGGAGTTGATAACAAAAGAAGCTGAATTTGGTGTTCTCGCATCTCAGGTAATTCTCCATAACAACAAGTTCTTTGTTATCTTCACAAGTTCTTCCTCGTATATGGTTTTGACTAAAAATCACAAGCTGATGTGGGAAATTTTCCAAATGAAAATTTCTTAAAGCTGCATAGAGTTTCAGTCTTGAAAAAAATCAGTATCTTTCTGTTAAAACCTTTGTATCAGAAAAATGCCAGAACCTCTATCAAGGAATTTGATAAAAGAATCTGAATGAGACCTAGGAAAGCTTGCTATCCACAAAGAGCAATGCAGACATAGAGCAGCAAAAACACCAATGTAAGATAAAACATAGCCTGATGAGAGTGGTATAAAACACAGCAAGATACTGATTTAGGAGTATTTGGGAAGTGCACTTAGATCCATGCTTCTAATTTCCCAGGCTTGGGCTTGTCCTGCTGAAATAAGTAATGACTGGTACATCCTGCATTAGGACTCACTGCGCTAATGTTAACAAATTTGCTTAGACTTCTATTATTTGTACTGTGCCAAGACTATCTGTTGCCCATAATGTCTCCCATCATCAGAGTGTCCTGACATTAACAACTAGGTCCTCAGAGCAAACTCCTTGAGTTATTCTAGATGGTTTGACAAGGCAGAATAGGGATAGCTGGCATCTTGTGTTGAGCCTATAAGAGATGGCATTGTCTAGGGAAAAGAAGATGCTTTTGTAACTGATATAATTCAGATGATGGGAAAGTCTTTGCATGATCGATAGGAATTTCCCAAGGGCAGCACTGCCTGGCTCTCTGTAGCACTACATATTGTGGACTTGTATAGACCTGGACCACAGACCTTCCCGTCACTTTATACATGTCATCAGCCCTGAAAAAGGTGAAGAAAAATGTCTTTTCTCTTCAAAAAAGGACTTTGGTGCACAGGAGGGCTGGACCCACAGTGATGACCTCTCCCAGCTAACTGAGGGCCTCATGAACCCAAGGCACAACTGAAGTCTGACTTTGGGGAATGCCAGCCAACCTGCTCCACAACCACTGTCCTGTCAGAGACTTAGATTTAGTGCCTGTGGGAGGAGCAAAATATTAACACCCTCAAAAGCCACCTGCATGACATATTATAGGACCCAATAATAAAGTAATATATTGAAATATATAGCAATTAGGTCTCAGCCACAACCACCAATTACACTGATGAACACCAAGAAAGCACTGGAGTCTTTTCAGAAAAAAAGCTCTGCAAATAGCTGTTTTTTCTTGTTCAGTATCTGGATTAAAAAATTAAACCCAAACATTTCACATCAATTCAAAGTAAAAGTTTTGAGAATTTTGGGGCAGAGGCAAAACAGTTATTTCAGTCTGAGGAAAAATAATTCCGAACAATCTTAAGTGAGTTATTATCTTTTGGGCAATTTCTAGTAACAGAAAGTAAGTCCTTTATAGAGTGAGGACCATGGATTTCTCTTCTCAGGGCTAGCACCTACCCACCCACAGAGTCCCCTCAGCGTCTTACACTGCATTGTTCAAAGTTCTTGTTATTTAGTTGCTGTAATGGAGCCAAGTTATGGATGGGTTCTTAGAGAGGGAAGAGTTTAGGGATCTTTTCTGCAAGTAAGACAGCCAGAGTTTATTTGGCTGAATTTGGGACTGAAAAGGGTGTACAAGTCAATGCAGCATGCAAACATTGTCCTACCACCCCAAAGAGAAATGTGTTTCGACATGAAATCCAGCCCCACTTGCTAGGTTAACAGTCAAATGAAGGAGCTTCTGGCTAGCAAAATCAGTAGCAAAATCAGTGTCCTGAAACCACTGAATCAGATTTTAACTATTGCTGCAGTCTCTGTCTGCAAAGGGAACTTGCTGAAGGAGAATCTTTTTTGTTCAGAGTCAGTTCCTTATATTGGTGACATACTGCTCTAATGCAGATCCCAAACAGACTTCTGTTTTGTCCTCCATTGCCTATTAGATATAACATGTACTGAGGTTAAAAATTAGTACCTGAGGTCAAGAAGCAGGGTGGATGGTGCTACTCTCCTGAAAAGCGTAAAGCAAAGGCAACTTTATTTTCAACAGCAGCTTTAAGGTCTTCTGAACAGACACCTGGTTTGTTACTCCTTCTGGTTTAGTTTATCACAGTAATTATTCTGCTATTCAGAATTTTATTCTGAATTTTAATAATTCAAGGCCAGATGACAGAGTTACAGTGTATCATATACAGTATTATTCCCACTGAAAGTATCATGCACAACAACCCTTGAGTTAAGCCACTATATGTAACTCACTAGTTTTGGAGCCTGAAATGATCTTTCATAGCCAGATTCCAAAGCCCTTCTGTCAAGCATTGCATTGATCCACAGTGGTATGTACTCATCTTTTATATAGTTGGTGAAATCTGGCTATCCAGGAACAGAGCTAAATGAATGCTAAAGCTGACATTAGGTGAACAAACAAATAAAGGAATGAGAATTAAACATGTTTTTTTCCAAGAACTGAGACAGCAATAAATCCAGTGTAAAATATAATTTTGTACCTATCACATGACTCTGACATGTAGTCCTTGTCATGGTGTCCTCCTCTTCTTCTTGCAGGTTTTCTGTGACTACTTTAGCCTGTACATAGTACAACAACAAAAGTGAAGAACATCTGTGACTCTGTTTATGTTGCTTCATGATAACTACAGAATATCTTTTCAGAAACAAAGCAGAGTAAAGTTACAGGGCAGCTAAGAGTGGAAGTATATAGCCTGTCTCATTCCATGAATAATATCTGAGGATAACAACTTTAATTTCATTCAAAGTCACCATATGCAGCAGTCAAAAACTACTCTTGGAAGAAGCAATTCCTCAAAGGGAAAAGTTGTCTTCTGCATTAAAAAGAAAAAGAACTATGTTCAGGTCTCCTAATCTCTTATTCGTTTCTCTCTAGAAATACCATGTTTCAGATTCTATGCTAAAAAAAAGGGTGAACTTAATATGTGTTGTGGTATCTCTCTAGTTCAGTTTGCAAACACTGAACTTTGGTGGTTTTGTTTCCACCTCTGTTTAAAAGCATTTATTAGCTAAACAGAGAGAAAAACTTCATTTAAGAATGCAGTGCACACTAAAAGCCTGTATGTGTTATTCAAGTATGTGTTATTCAAATCCCCTTAGCTGTTCTATTTTTCAGAGGAAGGCATATTTTTGCTCTGTTCTGCACTCCTATTTCCCAAGTGTATATAATCTGAGTATCTTCTTAGCATACAGTGAAAACCTCCTCCATTACATGCCATCAGTGGCCATAATTCAGATCCAGGGACATATTTTTCTGCCATGCTATATAAATCAAACAGGAATGAAGATACTTTCAGGGTGATGAGAGGAGGAAAGCCAGCACCGCAGAAAAAACTACTTTCAGTATGTGAGAGATCTTAAATTATTTATCACTCTCTGCTGTTTTAAACCACTTACAGCACATTCACAATAACATTTAACATGTTCTGTAATCTAAACCAGCAGAATTTATCATCATTTGCATGACATATCTTTGATCATAGTATATATTCTGCTTGTCTGGCTTACACAAGTAGCCCTATTGACCTCTTGTGACTAGCCTCAGTAAGACATGAAAGACTCACTCTCTAATTTATAAAAGTGCATTTATCATCTCTTAATCCCAGAGATTTGATTACATTTTTTTTTTCTTCTGAAATGAGGCTCTTCAGGCTACAGAAAATGAAGAGGAGAGTATGCGATCATTTGGCATTGAATTTCGGGTAGAACAATTTCTCACATTTGCAGACTGCATGGCGGTCTGTGGCTTGCTGCTGATGTGACATTTCACAATATTAGGATAGATCTCTGGGTATTCCCCAAACACACAGACTCCAGACAGGCAGTGCTATACAAAACTTCTGGTGTCTTGATTTTGGTGCCACACTTCCACCTCACAAAGTAAACCCCATGGCTTTTCTAAATTACACAGGGCTGTAATAAAATCACAAAGATGAAATGAAGCAGTGCAGCACAAAACTGATTGTATCTCACCTTAAGCTCCAGCCAAGGACATGAAAAAGTATTGGAGGATGTGGCATATCCTTGGTGTGGGCTAAAGGATTATGTATTTCTGTTGGCTGGCCTTTAGAGCAAAGTGCTTTTTTGATGAACACTAGCGGGAAGCATATCCCTCTGAAGGTGAATGCACAAGGCCGCCATTGGTGGAACATTGCTTTTTCCATAAATTCAATGGCAGTCAAGCAATAACGTTCTTTGCATGAACAGAAATCAGAGGTAATTGGTGCATATGTTATGACATAATAGTGCCCCAAGTCTTTACCTGGCACATCATAAGAGAAGAGATTCAATCATCAAAAATTACATAGGCTTTAAAGGAAAAGATTTCTAGAAAATTAATGTTAAAAAATGTTATTGCCAGGATTTAAAGAAGCAGTATATGTATGATACGCAGTTTTGAAATACAGCAGCTTCTGCACTCAACCTGTATGACTGAATGCACTTTGCATTGTTCAAAAAAGAAATCTTCTTAGTTTAGGGCTTTTCAAAAGATTTATGCTGTTTTCTCCAAAAGCATTCATTTTGTCTTTTTACAAGGAAAAAAAATGCACAACAGGCCATTCTACCGCATGCGATTGTTTGCAGTCACAGCTATCTCCCAGTCCTTTGCAATCTGCTTCAAAGTAAGCAGACACCAAAGACTAACTGGAAAAAATAGTAATAAGATGCATGAAATTTGAATTTAAAGACTTTCCATTGTTTTTCTTGTAGAAGTTTAGAGGACAAGATGAAATATCACATACTGTGGAATCTTAAGGTATATCTCTCTCAGAAGTTAGCATTAAGAACTGTAAGCATGTTTTTAATCTCATTATTCTAGATGTCCTCAGCCTCTTGGCACTATATATTTCTTTCAGGAATTAAGTATCACAAAAAACACAATATGAAACTCACAAAGATGAAGCATATAATGTAATAATCTTCAAAAACAATACAAAAATACTTTGATTCCCAGCAAACAAGAGTGTATGGTATAGGACAGGTAATGCCTTTTCCCCATGACTAACATGTCCTTAAAAACTAAATAGTATTATTTAGCATTTCTCCATTATTTATGTATATTAAGGACAATTTTTGTAGTTCCCTGATAAAACGAAGCGTGTTTCTTGAAGATATACTTAAACTCCTAAATGTCTATTATTGCTGCATTTAGAAAGACTTCACAAAATGACAGACAAAAAGCACAGCACATTATTGCAGCATTCGAAAATAATAAGTTAGAAAGAAATTGTAGAAGCAACATGTAGAGTTTTTTGTACTTCTGTACAGCGAAGATATACCCTAAGCTGTCAGGACCATATTAAATGGGGCATAGTTAAACTGAGTGGTTCTGATAAGGGGCTCTGCTTTGCTATCAAAGTTCTAGATCAGTTGGATTGAATTTCCTGCATATTGCACATTTCCAGACTTTCATTCTCTCTCTTTCCTTTCAGTGACACTACAAGGACAGCCTTAGATATGCTTATAATTTGTGGTTTTATAATGCAGAAGACATCTACATTTTCAAAGAGACGATACTACAGGAGTCAGGAGGAAAAAGTTTTCCAACACATTCATTCTGCATATGTTCCCCATAATTTTTAAAAAATGACCTTGCAGATGTTCTTAGGAAAGACATCTGCATTAAAGTAAGAAAACATTTGCCTGAAGTTGAAACCATGTGTGGGATCCTTTAACCTTAAGCATCCTAAATGTCAGTGCTAAGCTAAGAGTTTTTCCAGTTCCTATTACGAAGCTTTTTGAAATGTTTTATCCTTGAAGCACATCCCAAAGAATTTGTATTTCAAATTCTCTCAGCTGAAATAGTTGCACGTGCTATACTTCAATAACTCAGTTTTATCAGAACAACAGTAATAGCCTCAACTTCATGCTCCGTATTATATTTGGCACAAGTTTTCAGACTATTTTGTGAAAATTGCTACTATTGTTAATAATCTTCATAATAATATGGTCAAGACAGCTATCAGGAATGAGAAAAGAATGTTCATTGAGTTAAAGCATCTCTGTTCTCCTGGTGTTTGGACTTTAACACATCATGGGAAAGGCCCTTGCTAGGCAAGAAATTGCTTGCTAAATTCTTATGTTAATTATTAGAAGCTTCACAAGGAAGAGCACTCATTGAGACTGACTTTAGGCTACAATCCTAGACGCTGTGTGTACTTCTTGATGCAGAAAAGTTAGCCACTCACATAACCTTTCAAGAACCAGAATATAGCAGCTAACAGAAAAGAAAATGATTTTTCTTCGAAATTGCAACATTCCTACTCTCTGGGTAAATTAAATTATCAAGTATAGTTAGTACCTTATTGAAGCATAAAACTAAGTACAGGGCATTAACAGGGAGATTTTCCATGGTACAAAGAGAGACATGGGTCAATGTATGGTTTTGCTTTTGAAAGACTCCCTCTTCAATGACAAATATTCCCAAACGTGGTCAAATACTTTGCCTTTTCCCCACCAGCAGTGCACTTTTTAGGCTTAATGATTTCTATAATGTTCAGAGGAACGTTCAACACTGGCATGCAATTTTCAGGGAAAAGGGAAAAAATAAAAAAAAAAAAGGTCCTATTATTTCACTCTACTACAATATGATTATAGCATTGTTGTGCATATATCTCCACTGGAACTGAATTGCCAGCAGAAGCAGTAGGATCTTCATGACTAGCTGTGTAATCTGGCCTATAGTCAAGCTGGCAACTTTTGTATTAATTCACAGTTCTCTAGCTACACAAAATCTTTCTATCATATATAAACAGTTATTATCCTGTTTGTCTGTACTGGCAATAAGGAACACATCCAGAAGTTAAAAAGAAGGTAATAATGTTTTCATGTACTAAAGCACTTACCAGGGTCTGATTCTGCATTTCCATATCAGCTTTTGTGTTGCTGTTTTTCTTGTGGTTTCCTTGAGAGCTGATAGAGTTGCCGTGAAGAGAGGAGCCCTGGGAGCTGCCCTTCGACACACTCCTGTAGGAAACATTATTTGATCCACTTTCTGTCTGCTGAGCTGCTTTCTTATCAACTCTGCAGGTAGAGAGTGATTCCTCTGATAAATTACATTGCCCTTCTTCAATCACTCTACTTTCCCATTCCTTTAATGTTTAAAGTAACCTCTCTGTATCTTTCTGTCTCTAGACCTTTGAGTGATAAATGTTTCTAACTAGCCTTGATCAAATCTGTCACTTGCAATTTCAGGTAGTATATCAATTTAGTCTTTCACATATAATGATTTATATTATATTTGGGACTTCTGTGGGGCAAACATGAAAACACAGTATAGCAATTGCTAAGTTCTTCTGTGACCAAAGGTTGTGGTAGCTAGAAATGTAATTAATTCTGAGTAGTTACCAAATATATGTTTGCTGGTTACACGAAGATGGAATACATTAAAACACATACCTCATTATCCTCTATCTTTACACACCATCTGCCTAGATTCTTGATTTCTGGAATAATTTGAATTTCTATCAACTTGGATGTAACTTACCATTCTTTAATTTCAAAGACCATTAGTTTGGTTAACAAAGTAACATGAACAAAATTATCACCTCATTATTAATGTTTTTTTCCTGTAGAGATTCAAGTCCTGATAGTGTACCTACTGATTGCTACTACGCATTCTTAGTCTAAAAGGAACATACATTGAACTTAGCATCTGAGCATCTGTAAAGCTACAGTGTACAACACACCCCAAACTGTGTTCCAGAGTTTTACCTGTTTAAAAGCTCTTTCATAAAACTGTCTTTCGGTGAGTATGTAGCAGTGGTGGAACCTTTAACTTGTTCACACTCCATCTCACCAGGTGTGTCTTGTGAAGGTTTCATAATTCTGCTCTCCATGACATCAGCTAAAAAGTCACCGTTGTCTGTTTTCCTGTTAATTTCATTTTCTATTTCACAGTGTTGTTCAGCTTTCTTTTTTTCTTTTCTTCTCTCTAATTTTGCCTGCTTAATTCCAAATCCCGAAACTTTTGCATCTTTTTTTTCTACCTTTGTTTTAGGAACATCAGTTTTCCTGCTACTCAGTGCTGGGAGCTTACTCTTTCGAAAGCCAAACCAACTAGCTATAGAGGGCCCAGTCTTTTGTTTCGTCTCCGCAGTGGGAGATTTGGTTTGTCCCTGACCCTTTTGCACATTTTCTTGGATGCATAACATGACCTTCTCCTCTATTGTAGGTTGTAGAGCTGGTGAACTCAAAACATCTGTAACCTTCTCAGAGGCTTCTGCTAACTTTAAAGACATTTGCTGTCTTCGTGACTTTGTTGCTTCCAGTTTATGAGGACTCTTTATTCGATCCAAGTTTTGAAATGATGAAATTTGTTTGGAAGATACAGTAGCTGGTGCTTCTAACTCCAATTCTGCTGGCAGAACCCTTTTTTTACTTAGAGCTTCGTGTTTAAAACTTCCAGTGCTTTTCTCACTCTGGACAGATAGGCTGCGTGCATCTTTCTGAGAAAATGGTGTGTTTCCATCACATATTGAAGTGTTGTGAGACAAGTCTACTTTTGGAGATGATCTGAAGGGCAGTTTGCTTGGGCTTCCATGCTGGCTACTGCAACTACTCGTATTTCCACGAGAACTTTGTCTAGAATAAGAATTTTCTGTGGTTTTAGGAGTGTATGAAAGAGTCTCTGGTACCACTGCTGACTCAGGAACAGCCTTGATTTGCAGTCCTTCCATGGCTGAGTTCTGCCTTGTTAGAGAATTTCCTCTGTCAGAAGTGTTTGTAATAATCTGAGTCCGTACTTTTCCGAGACCTTCTGTCACAGGGGCAGATGACTTTTCCCCTGTATGAATGCTAAAACTCTGACTACGAGCTTTCGCTCCATTCATGCCCAGAGCTGGCTTCAAGTGTGACTTGTTGCTAGAAGAAACAGATCTCTTAACTAATTTGTTTTCTAATCCATCTACCCTGTCTACCACCAAGTTGCAGTTTTCCTGTGAATGAGGTGATGCTGTATCCATACTAAGTCCCATGGTAAAATTATTTTTTACTTCAGTATCAGATGTAGAGTTTTTTAATTCAGCATCCATTGCATCTCTAGTGGTTATGCTTATAGATTCATTTTGCTTGTACTTACTTGAACTCACGTTACTTTTGGAAGCTGCATTTATACTGTCTTTTTCCTGCTTCCCTGGTACAGTAGAGCTCTTTCGGAGAAGTTGGGGAGATTTGACAAATAATTTCAGTCCTACAGGGAGACGGGTTTTCATTCCTTTCTCATTAGAGTTTTGGGTAGCATGTGCAGTGTCACTACCATGAAACAGTGTCGACAATGGGGAATTGTTTACCTGAGATAGTAAAGGCTCACTTGTGCTTGTTGTATGACATTGAGGATTTGTGGGGAGAATGTTTGGCATCTTTTGTGGCTGATCCACACCACTGTCACTGGAAGTATCTTTTTTGCTGGAATATATATCTTGTGAAGAAATTGTTTCCAATGACGGACAACCTAGAGAAAAGGACCTGGTTGTTCGAAAATCTGTGTTGGAAAATTCACGATTCTTGTGGACACCCAGCTGATTAGGGTTTTTTGGGCAGACTTGCTTTGTGGAAACTTTGGAAAGTCCTTGGCATGCACTACGGGGTTGCTGAGATATGCATTTATTTTGCATAATTGCTTCTGCATTTTCTTGAAGGTAAGATAATTCAATTTTGGCCCCAGAAGATACATTTTTTGCTTGCATTTCATGACTAGATTGATTATGAAAGCCAGAGTTCACAGTTCCTTTCAATGGTGATGATTTCAGTATATTTTTTGCTGTTTCACTGGGACCAGCTCCTCCTAACTTCACTGCTACAGGAGGTGGTGAATGAGCATAAAGAGGCCGAATCAACAGGGATGTTGATCTGCCTGGAGGAAGGGGTGGGGATGGTGATCGGGCTTCTACAGTTGCTGAATCACAATGAAAGTCTCTGGTTGGAGCTTCTCCATAGTCACTGGGCTCTATAAGGTGCTGAGGCAACACTGGTGACGCTGGACTCTTTGGATATTTTGACCCGTCGCCTCTGCTTGGACATTTCAAGCCAGGCAGGAGGTGGGCAGGGGGCTTTGGAACCTGGAAGTTGAATTTTGAGTCAAAATTACGAGGTGGACTTTGTGCCTTTTTGAATCTTGAAAGCTTTACAGGTGGTACAGCAGGTGATTTTTCAAGGGTTGCAGGGCCCACTGGTTGAGCTACAGGTGTCTCCTCGCTCTCCATCACTGCAGTTTTTTGTGGAGAAAATTTACCTCGGCTGGGTATTTTAGTCAAGTTTGGCTTTTGATTGATTCCTGCATGCACAATGGAGCTTGAATTGGCCTTGTATGATACATCATACACTGGCTTCGCTAGTTTTTGTCGTGGAGTATTTTGCAGTGTCACTCTTCCGCGGTGTGAAGATTCACTGCAGGTCATGGGGACAACTGTATTTTTATTCCCTGTATTATCTTCAAGAGTCTGTTTCTCGGTTTCCTCTTCAGGTCTTTCTAAAGCAGTGTAGTTTCTAGCATTGGTTCCTGTCTGCAAATCAGTTAATCCCTGAGGTATAAATCCTGTATATTCTGCAGCGGACCTAGTTTGTGACTGGTTGATTGAAATTTCATTTCTTGTTACAGTGACAACTCCAGTTTGATGTGAGCTGAATTCAATAGGCTCACCATCCTCAGCATCAAATATTACGGTAATGCACTCTTCAGAAGAGGTCTTTTTTACAACCTTTTGTTGTTTAATGAAATTACAAGTCTTTGGCCTAATGTCTGAGTGAGCAGGTATCTGTTTTTCCTCTTTGTCAGTAGATACAAACTGAGAATTCTCTGTGACTTCGAGCACATTAGAGGTCTTTGTGTACTTCTCAGTAAAAGGAGTTGCTAATAAATCTGATGGACTTTTCTCATCACTGCTTTCTATATGCAATTCATCCAAGACTTCATTGTCATCAGTATCTGAAAGCTGAAAATTAAGGTCCTTCCAGCCTACATTAGCATGGCTTTGATTTAATTGTAACTCAGGCAGCTTTGCTCTGGTGCACGATTTTACTTCTGCCTGAAATCCACTGACAAAACTAGTCAATTTTTCAGGTCTTTCCTTTGAATTAAAATATGAACTTCTTTCTGGCGAATGTTTCCTGTTAGGATCCCAGTCAAAGACACTGTCAGAAATGCTGTGAGTTAATTTGTTACCATAGGTCCTGCAGTCTTTGCTTGGTACTTCCTGCAGCAACAGTAAGGATGAAGAGTCGTCATCTGCATCATCATGCAAATCTGAATCATAAGAGAAAGTTTTGTTATGTTCAATGCAAATACTTCCCATTTCCATTGGCTTACAATGAGTCTGTTCATTATGGCTGCCACATTTAACTCCAGGGGAATATATTCCTTCATTTGAGTTCATGCAATCTTTGTACCCCCATTTTGATATTACTGAAGGTGATTCAAGTAATATTTTTTGCTTCTGTAATTTCTTCAGCGCTTCTAAGATATGGTTTTCCTTGATACGAGTTGGAGGTAGATCATCTGCAGGACTTGAGAGGTTGCTTGGGAGCGAAGAACCAATGCTTATTCTTTTATCCCAGCTCATGGATGACTGTTAAAACAAAATAAAACTCATATTACTCACAAGTGCTGTTAATAAAAAGTGTTACCATTTTAGTAAAGAGATTTAGGAGTTACATAGGGCATTACATTTCATCCATTGCTATTAATAGCAATGTTCTTTTTCAATAAAGGATTTCATAGTGGTGTGAAGGCTGCAGTGCATTTAAAACTTGTAGAAAGAACAATATGAATGGAAGGATTAAGATAAAGAAGAAGAACAATTTGGATTGTGAAAGACATAATAAATGTCAGAATAAATGAGGAAACTGTGAGCAAATTGGAGTGATAAAGGAATTGTTAAAAAAAATTAAAAGAAGGGAGTGTGAGAGGGAGGGAGACATTGGGGAGAGAGTTTAGTGAGTTTAGTGACAACTTTTTTAAATATAAAAGAGAGAAGAAAGTGAAAAAAACTTCTGAAATAGGCAGCATTTCAATTAATCTTGTTTCAGATGAATTTAAACTAATAAATGAAGAAAATTAATTTGATTTACCCTTTTGCTGCATGTCTTTCCATCATTCCAAGTGTGGGAGGAACCACTGGAATATTCACTGCAAGCACTTGAGAGGGAGAGTTCACTGCTACTGCAGCTGCTCCGGGGATACAGGCGGCTAGCACCTGTCACATTTAATTGACTCTGGCATTTCAGGACAGGTATACTGGATTTCACATTCTGCTGGCATTCCTAAAATATGAGAAGAAATAGAAATATCTTATGGGTGGAAAAAGATCATTTAACTTCCCCTTGATTAAGAAGGACAAAGAAAAAGCAAGTAAGCTACTTATACCTTCTTGTTATGACATTAGCATCTGGTGAATTTAATACAGAGAACTAAATTAAACATTGCTAAAATTTTCATTTGTCAGGGGAGAAATCCACAGTCCTCCATGTTTTCTTCTTCATTCTTGAACCAGTATTCTGCTTTTCTTTTGCTAAGGATTATTCTGAGTCTATATGAATTACGCTTTGTGCATAAGCAGCATGCTCCAGTAAGAGACAGAAAACAAAGTTATAAGAATACAAGTACATCTTGACAACTGCATTATAGCCCTACAATGTAACAGATGAGGCTGTACACCCTGGACAAGGTAAATTAATTTAGTATCCCAACCAGAATGTCCACTGAGAATGGAATCTCTCCATTACAGTCTAATTTTGGTTTCCTATCTAGTTCAAAGCTTTGTCTAAGAAACTCTCTGACGTAGGACAATCCATCTTTGTGTCGCTTGCAGACAGCTGAAGCCTCTTGCTTATGCAATTTATTGACACTTTATGGCTGCCTTTAGTACTTGTGTAGTTATCGCCCCTTTCCAAATGCAATTTCAGCTGACTGTGACGAAGTGCCAGCTTTGAGGAAGAGAGTAATGAAGAGCAGATAGCACTTTAGGTAAAATATTAAACCTCTGTAGGAGTATCTACGATGTCTTTAATTTGTTTTCAAACTAATACTCTTGTGCCTAACAGTGTTAGAGCTTCTTTAATGTTAACTGCCTGCACCATTCTGTTATGCTATTCTCCAGTTTCCTTACAGAATCTGACATCTTTTTAATTACCAGGAACACCAGACAGAGTGACATGACTCTGTTTCACAAAACTTTGCTTTGGATTTCATTACGGCAAACTCAAACAATATTTATTGATTTTGTACGTAGATATACCCCAAATTAATTTTGCTTAGATGAAAATTTTACCTTTATATTCAGGAAGACACAAGAACTCTAAAGTTATTGAATCCACAAAACAATTATCAAAACAGTATATGCAGTAGACACAGCTTCTTCATGCAAATCTCTGGAAAAATGCTCAGTTTGTAGGCACGTCTCATACACTAACATGTTTGTTGGCTTTCTGCTAATTTCTTCCATTTATTCCCCCATGTCCTCCCATTTATTACTACTAGGGTTGAACCTTTTTTCAGTTAAATGGGAGAGAGCAGAATTTTTACTGCTGAGGAGTTCATCAGTACAGCTGTTCATCGCTCAACTGACATAATAATGTTCTGTTTTTGACAAACGTAACTACAGGGCAAATCATCATTCTCTGTCACAGGCAAAACCTATGAATGGGAAAATCATTTAGAGGTAGCAAGAGCACATTTCACCTCTGGGAGTTATTGGTACATGTTCTCCTAGGAAGTCAAATGGATGCAGGAGGAATAGCCTTTAAATCCACTGGCTCTGGGAAGAATACATCTTTCAGCATCAGAGGCAGGCTGATGCCTGTGATTTTGGCTCTGAAACAGACTTTCTTGCTTTGTTGAGACAAATTACTCTTTATTTCTGACATTGTGGTTCCCATGGGAGACCCTCTCCCATCAGCTTCCTCAGCTATGATGGCGTCATTCCCTGTAAGGCTGGCTGTACAGAGGCCAATGGCAGCATCTGCTTGTTCTGGCTATTTCGTTGCCTTTCAGCTGTGGCATTGGGAAAACATGTCATGTCAAATTTCTGCCCTTTATACCAGGCTATGTCCCAGTCATCATAGTGTTTAAGGGAAGGATGCCTATAAATCCTTTCCTATAAGAATCTCCTGTAGGAGAAAAGAGATCACAGCATACTGACAAGTACTGCCTTCCCTTCCTGTCATCTTCAGCTAGCCTGAGAGCCTTTCCATCCCCTCACTTTGTTTGCTTTGCACCTAAAGAGAGGAGAAAGGCATTTGGTCCTACAGTTTTAGCAATCGGAAAAATGGAGATACCTAAGCAAAATAAAAGAACAGTATATTACTGTAATCATCTTTATTGTTTAACAGATGAGAAAAAGCACAAAAAATATCATGCCATTACAGATTTTGAAGTAAGATATCTACCCAATTTCTAGATTGCCTTCAGGTCACTAAAGAGAGTGGAATTTTCTCCTGCAATTTGCCTTTATTCTCTAAATTATCCAAGAAAGTACTTTGAATAGTATGTTTATGATGCATTAATTAAATATATTTAACTTGCATATGGATCTATTAACTAACATGGTGAAATTTTAATTTTTTGTAATCATGACTCAAGTCATTACCTTTAACGAAATTAGAGTAAAAAGGCCTGAATGTAGTATTACAACTTAAATACACAATTTTTGTTAGAAATCACAGAATATTGAAAGAATCAGACTATTAAAGACACAAAACTCTATTAGAAAAACCTAACCTGAAGGCTTAATTACATATAATGCAAAGGGCCCTTAGCATTTTTGTGAACCTTTGAAACAATGCCTTTTCATTAAAGTATGTATTACAAAGGAGATTACATTTTTGTTGACACTACTATACTTCAAGATCAAAGGCGCACACAGGTTCATTGTTCTGTTCTTGTCCTCTTTGTTTCCCTCTATCTTTATGTGACTTTTGGTGTTTAAGCTACTTTTCTCTTTGACAATGAAACATGAAAGCCACACTGGCTAACATTTTGCCAAATAAGCACAAAGCTAACCCCATCTGAAAAAAAAAATGCAGAGCCCATGAATTTTTAAAAGTTCATACATAATATATCATAAAAGTAGGATGAATAATACAGTGTATGGGCTTTAATAAAAAGCTCCTTGACCATTTCTCAGGGATTCTGAGATGTAATCAATACACAAAAAGGTATATTGGGGACATTGCTAAGATTTACGCTTCTTTGCACAGAGTGACACTATCTGCTTACTATATCAACTGGGGACACAATATTGAATTTCAGAGAACAGAAGGAAGAAGAAGTATTGTTATCTGCCTCAACAGTGTTTCAATTCAGAGATCAGCTTTATGGCTCATCCCTGACATCAGACTTCAGAGGTGAAAAGGAGGGTTTCAAACGAGGGGTGCAAGGACAGCACAAAAACTCACGTGAATCTGAGCATCAGCAGTTCGAGATTGCATCAAGCTTCTGTTTCGTTCTACTTCTGAGAGCAAATCCCCAGATGAGAGGTCTAAGATGCGTGAATGGAGTTTCTGGGGGGGCAGAAGGGAATGAGCAAAGCATAAGCATTTGTCAGACATGCAGCAGATCAGCATTTTTAAAATTCCACACTCTACTGTTAAATTTCAAGGGAAATGAAGACCCGGAGGTAAAAGAGGATTTGTTCTAATTTGAAATGTTGTTCTTTGTGCTTACTTTGTTCAAACCTTCTTGTCTGCAGAACAGATCATTCTTCATCCAAAACAAACTCTACTTTTTCTTGGAGTCACTGTTTTGCAACTTATCATTACTTCACATGCAACAATGACAAATGAACACGAGTCCCACCATTATCCATAGAGTTTGACAGGCTTCAGGAAAAAAGCATAAAAATGAACTACAAAATTAACATTTATAAATCAATCAACATGTTAATGTTGTTTTATTTACGGGCTGTTACACCTTGAGTGAATGATTGCAAAAGTGACCCTATTTTTAAACAGCATTGATCTGCTGAAGGCCTCCTTTGCACACATTTTAACTCAAAGTCATTAATGTCATCTGTTAGGAACAATTAATGTGAATAGAAAATAATTGCATCAGGGAACTAGGGACTCAGAGGATTTTGTGCATTAATATTCACATGCTGTTCGATTATATACACAGTTCTTCATTCAGTTTTGCTTGGAAGGATGGCTGAGCTTGTGCGTTTTCCTCCATGTTCACCTGTATACTAATTACTAAGGCTTTCAGTTTGCATTAAGTCTGATTTGTTTTAATTGCAGTTTCAATAAAATCCATCATTTATTGTAAATGCCTTGGCCAATGACTTCAAAAGAAGAAATATCTGCAGTCCTGTCAGTCATTGGACCAACATATCATGCAACAGGCAGTATGCATCTGACTCACAGTCCACTGAAATAAATTAAAGAGGACTTTAAAAAAAACCCCAAACAAAAGGAATTTGGATCAGGCTCTTTTCATTTTCCCATTAATTCCCCAGGCTTGCAACCTGAGAGACCACATCTATCCCCTCCTCAGCACTGGGGCGCTCAGCTTGGAGGAACAAATGGTGCAGACCCTGCCCGGGCGCTTTGCCACGGGGACCCTGTGAAGGATGCAATCCACAGAAACTTGTCAAGGCTGCATGAGTGGCCCATCACTCTGTTCATCCAAAAAGCCTGGTCAAAGAGGGAAAAAGAATCTGTAGCCACAAAAGCCCTTCCACACTGTGCAGTAGTAGTAATGGCAAGACAGTTCTTTGCAGGGCCCTGAAACATCAGCCACGCAGTATCTTATGCCCAGCTACTCCCCAGCCTGCTCTCCTGGTACCCACTGCAGAAATTCATCTGCTAGAGAACAAAGCAGGCAGCCATTCCTACAGCCTCTGTTATCTGCATGCTGTGCTTCAGGCATCTATTCCAGACAATCTAGCAATTTTTTTTTTTTTAAAAAATACTAATTATAAATTTGAGAGCAATTTCTCAAGAGTTACGTATTCATCCAGGTTTCTTCAGGAGGTACTACCTGTTGTAGACAGATGATGGAAAATATTTCCAATGATCAATATTCTGCATAAACATATTTTGTCCAATATATTGTTGAATAGATTAAAATGCTACAAGCACTCAGTATCCAATAAACTTTTCATTATAAATATTAACTACATCCAGGCTACGTGTTTTTTAACATCAGTGATGCCTATTGCCTAGTTATTCAGCGTGCACCTTTTAAAGTGTTATTACTAGAGTTACTGTCAGGTGTTTGTTCAGGATTTAAGCTCCAGGTAAAATGCCGTCCCAAACTCACAGATTTACTGACTTAGTACACGTGTTATTCTCGACAATAATTCCAACTGCATTGTTGAACCACCACAGAATTCTCTGTTTTCAGAACCAGGAGTCACCGGTGTTATGAACAAGTGGTGAACTTGCCCTTTGCAGAGGAATTATTTACTTTCTCCAGTGAAACCACTCACTGATTTTTGCTTCCAGAGAGATTTAGGCAGAAGTTACTATAGCCAGATCTGTGCATTAGAGATGACTGGGGACATCTGCAATGGATGAACATTTAT
This sequence comes from Nyctibius grandis, assembly GCF_013368605.1. Classification (NCBI taxonomy): domain Eukaryota; kingdom Metazoa; phylum Chordata; class Aves; order Nyctibiiformes; family Nyctibiidae; genus Nyctibius; species Nyctibius grandis. Next base: position 35,733,710 of record NC_090666.1, read on the forward strand.
ACTTGAACATTTATTTTCCCAGAAAAAAGTATCCTAGAAATATTGCTATAGGAGTTTTACAGTTGTAAAACTGTTTTCCCATTTTTCCAGCAAGGCATTTTAAATACTTCATTACTTAAATGGGAACATATATGCATCTCAATAAGGGAAACTAAATATACCTCTATAATGTCATCCAATGGAAATTAGTGTGTGGAAATTATTGTCCATATCGACATAAGAGCAGAGATCAGCCCAATTGGAACAGGCAGAAAACAGCAATAATTTTTGGCCTGTGATCAGACGTAGCCCAGCAGAGCACGCTGTAAACGTCTCGGAGTTACGAGGGTCCCTCCACACTGGCTCAGTGACCATAGGGCTGGGCTGCACATGGGTCACGCTGTGTTTGAATCATCTTTGCCAGCATTAAACTCTATGATTCTATAAAACTATAATGACAAAGGTGAATCAGCAGACTGAAATGATTAACAAAGAAGAAAAGTGTGTTCTCGAGATGTATAATGCTATTATATTTCTGTATCAAACAAAAGATCACCACTCTGGGAATATTCCCCCCCACACAAATGCAAATAAGCTAACAGACACACAGCCAGCACAATGACTAGCATTAATAAACAGCATAACAAAGTTTGAGATCATTAATTAAATACAGTCACACATCACTGAAGCAAGTCATCCAATTATGAAAGAAAAACGATAAGAAAATTGTTTTTCTTTCATTTATTTTTTTCTTTTACCTTCTCCATTTTCTAATTCAAAAGTGGGAAAAACTCTACTATTTGTTAAAAAAAAACTCATTAATGATCCATTTAAAATCAAGTAACAGATTGGGCTAACTATATATCTTGATTCTGACTTCTCAGATATGCAGAATGTACTGTATCCTTTATGGTTATTTTCAGATGACAGTCACATAACTAGATCAAGGAGTTACTGCTGCCTTGAAAATTGTACAATATTAAAATCACTGTTGATGCTATCATGATGCAATGCAACAAAAGGTAGACCACAGCACAGAAAAGATCACATCAATTTAAATGAATACTCAAATATGAAACTGAAGAGTTACAACTATAAATCCAAGTCACCTGCCCCATTTGTTTGTGCCTATATAATGATAAGGGGAAACCAGGCAGTATTTGTACATAGTGGGGAACTTCTTGGGCCCCTCTGAACAACGGAAACCATCAAGAGCACTGGACTGCAGAACAGAAAACCCTTATGGAAGTGCAGCATGGGCTGGGCCAACTTACTTGGAAATTACCGTGTACTGAGTACTGCCGGGGTAGGTGCGGACTAAAAAGTTCATGGCATCTTAGCTAGACTGGGCCCATGTCTCTACAAAAAGTGGGTGCTGAGAGGTACAGAGGCCAAGGCAGAGCAGAAAGGGCCTCTCTGTGGCTGCCTGTGACCAGTAGCAGAAAAGCTCCTCCTTCACCTGTGAGATCGATGCAGAAAAGGCTGTGCCCTTTGTGGCTCAATGTCAAGATTAACTCCCGTAACCCACATAAAAAATAAAAACAAAGTAATTGATAATTTAGGTGGAAACCTATTCTATCAAGTGCAATAGGAAATACAATTATCTGGCAGGCAGATAACCAATCCATCAAATAGTAGGCCAGTTCTCTCTCCCCCCAGCAGCATCCTTATTAAGGCTTTCTAGGAAGATAAAAGAAGGCTACTACCTCCTGGCACGAGGCAATATTACAGAGAGACTCCCCTAACTATTATGCCTCTTGACTGTATCTGTGCAGAATATCTATCAGTTCCCATCTCCTTTTTGAACCGCCTAATGGCCTGCAGCATTGCCAGAACAATTTTCAATGAATTATGCCAAACTGTACACAGCTCTCCAATATTGGATGAGTTAATTGCTATGGAATCAATTGGGTTTGCTTTTCTCACACCAGCCAAAGTCCATCATTCACAAGAAATTCTCTCTCCAGGTTCTAAGGAGATATTTTCATCCCAGTGCTTGCTGCCAGAGCTGCAAATGTTTGGTGCGTGTGGCCTCCTCCCATCTCGACTGTTATCTGGGACATCACAAACCTGAACAGGCATGCTCTGGACTGCTCCAACCACTGTAATTGGACTGGCAGGGAATACCTTTTCTGCAGCCTTCACACCACTCATTTTTATTAATTCTCTGGACAAAGAAGATTCCCCTCAAGTCCACAGGCAGGAACACCACCCCCCCGATTCTACCCCTGTTGTACTAAATGAGTTAAGTCTGACTAACTCTACCAAAAACGTGCACAAAAATGTGCAACACAAGAAGAGTGCAGATACGGTGATCTCTTTATAGGTATGACAGAAGCTCATGAAAGACAAGAGCTCTTTCTAGCTGACTTTTTTCCACAATCATGTGACCTGTCTCACTCTTCCTGTTCCCTTGTTCATCTTTAACTGTTATATCCACCAGAAGCAGAGTGCAGCTATGAATTAATCACATTTAGGATAAGCTTTAGTTTCAAAGGTCTTACAGAAATAGTACTCTATACTACACTTCCATTACACCATAGAAGATAGCAGACCAACGAAAGAAAAAAATATTATTAGGTATGCAATTCACATAGTATTAGTTTCTGCAGAAATATAATCTGTCAGGAAACTAAATCTTGATTATTTTAGTCCTTAGATACACTGCAGGGGGGATGTTCAGCTAGAGATGAGAGAACATCCTTCACCTATTCCATCAGAAGTTACCTAGATTAAGAAAACGCATTAGTCAAAGTATGAAGTGTGAACTTCTCATACACTAAATACTCTGAAATAAAGGAGAAAGTTACGTATAAGGGAAAAATAATAAAACCTCTGAAAGTAGAAACAGATTTTGCCTTTAGACAAATCAGAGTTAGTAAAACATGCCTGTGACATATGGTAATTCTGCTTTCTAAAGAGAGAACAAGTGGTTGTCAACAGAAAACAGCCAAATATGAAGCAAAAGTGAAAATTGCAAAAAGATGCTTCCATGCCATTTTATTTAATTCTAATAATCACTAACACAGGAAATGTACTTGCAATTGTATACTGTGCACATACAGCAATGCCTGATGTTTTATTGTATATAACTGATGCCATGAAAATAAAATTATAATAATTTTTTCAGCTCTTGGAAGTTATATATTTAATAGAAAATTCAGAATTACGTCCTACTTTCCTACTATTCACTTCTTATAAACAGAACTTCATGGCCACCACTGTTTAACTCTGTAGTAAAAGAAAATTATTCTTTCCATTTTCACATTTTATAATGGCAACAGCAATTGTCATACTGAGCACTTTCCACTAGTTAACCAGCTTGGTAGGAACTTGCCTTCATCTTTCCAGCTGCTTACTGCAGGTGAAGAAAGGCAGCTTCCCAGTAGAGTTCCTGTGCATGCTATAGGCCATCCCAGATTCCTTTTTATACCTATATCCTTTAGGGTAATTTCAAGGACATTTCACTGTGGAAATAGCCGGGCTTTTTTCCCTTCCAATTCTCTAATAATCTGCTTTGCAATCATCATTCATGCTAACAGTGGGAAGTTACTTCTGACTGTGGCTATTTCTTAGAAATATTTTAGACTAACATGAAGTCCGGCATTATGATGGTTCAGCTGTAGAATACACCGTGTCTTTAAGAAGCATTCCTGTCCTTTTTACCACTTTTCAGCAGTGCCTTTACATGAAATATGGTCCTTTATGCACAATCATATTCTTGTATTTCCGCCCAGAACTAAACAGTTAATAATGTGATTTTTTTGGTTTTTTTTTGGTGCCAGTTCTGGGAATAAAACATGGCCTTATCTTATGAGCTACACAGGAACATCCATATAGGTGTATGTCTGTCCAGATTTTCACAAGTGCGTTATAAAGAGACCAAGCTTTAAAGGATGAGGAAATAAGAAAATAACTGTTTTTCCTGGGGGAGAAGTTCAGACATTTTTTCTATTTCTCTGTTGCTACTAGCACCATTTCCACCAGACCAAGCTGTTAATGAAGATACTTGGTATTTGGCAAAAGCATGTAACATGAAACATCACACAGCTCAGTCTGGAACACTCAAAGCAACTCGGGAGTCTTATACCCCATTGTATTTAGTACAAACATGTATGTTGTCTTTCATATTTAATATTCTGTTCTTTCTTAATGTCTGTCTGACAGGTTAACTAAAATTAGCCTGCCGTACGTGTTGCTGATAGGGTTCTCAACAGCTGTATTGTAGGAGATTTACCACCAGAGCTGGTTGGATTTACTTTTGGTGGGAGGAGGGGGTTAATACACAGTAAGTGAACACCAGGATAACTCTTACAGTGGTACGAGCAAGCAGTTGGAGACTGTTATTTATTGGTCTTACCTACAGCTGTGTAAAATACAGGAAACAATCACAAACGTGCAGTGGTAACAGGGGGAAGAGTTATACATATAATGAATATTAAAGGATTAACTGTAAAATATGTTTCAGTAAGCTAAATCAATTCTCAGTACAAAAAAAAAGGAAGTATCCAGCTATTCCAGAAATTTCAAGTGGATTTGAATTTTTCATTAATTTAATAAAAATGCTTCCATGAAAGTTCTAATTTGATATTTTCCATTTGTTTTTGTTGTTTTTCCCTCCTACTAGGCTGACTTTGCTAAAAAACCTAGAAGCCTGGTGATACAGAAGATGCTAGACTTTAAATCCAAACCCAGCATTAATAGTGCTTTGTTAGTTTTGCTGGTGAATCCTCCAGGTGAGTTTACTGAGACTTAACTGACAACATCCAAGACAAAGTACAAGGGTTCGGTATTACAAACATTCGTATGGAAGATTAGGGTGCTAAAACTACATCAGAAAATCCTGCTAACAAGGCAAATCCAGCACAAAAAAAAGAAAACAAAGGTTTCACTCGCGTCTCCTTCAGGTTTTCCAGGCTTGCTGCTCTCTGTTATTATTGAGCCATCCAGAGATAGCAAAACTCAGTGAATTAGATTCCAAAGTAACCCAGAAGGTTGGAAACTTATATCCTAGGGTATAAATTGGGAGGTATTAAGCAGACATTTGATGCATAAACATAAATAATATAATCTCTCTGTATTCTTCAGAGAGTTGACAACATTAATGTAAGCCTAAAATTACCCCTGTTCCAAATCCCTTAGTTTTATTAATTTTTATGAACTGCTTTAAATAAAAGTGACATTGAAAGACACAAAGTAATCCTCTCTGATCCTAGTTTTCATTTTATAACTCTATCAGTGTTTTCAAGCTCTGAGAGCTCCAAAGTGTTAGCTCTCATTTTAATAGCACCACGGTAGGAGTCTGTAAATATTGCAGTAATAATAAAATAAGCTAATTTAATTTCTTAGGAAAATGTATGTATACAGTTCCCTGTGGTTTGTAATTACTGTAAAGTCAACAGTTTACATCAATGACCTGGTAATCAGCTAGTCAGAATGTAAATAATTAATGAAATAAATGTTTCCAATGAGCTTGCTCATGGAAGACTCCTTGGAGTATGGTAAAACAGCAGTTTTGTGAGAGTAGTATGGTAGAAGAGTCGAGCCTCTTATTAGTACATATTTGTATTTTGTTTCCTATTAATTTGGTACAAAACAACAAATGCTTTTTTGTAAATACCTTTCAATTGATCTAATACTAATTAATATATTAATTCCACTTTGCTAAATGCGTGCCAACACCGTGTAGGTGCTATGAATTATGGGAACATCAAAGAGTTAAAGGCAGAATCCTGCACATCCTGACACCTTCTCTTGTTACATTGCTCACAAACAAAACCAGTTTCCTTAACATTTCAGCATGGTCAGAATCAGTCTAGGAAACAACTTTATACTGAACTTCTGTGACAAGGAAGAACTATATCATTAATCTTTTATGGCATGCCCTACACATGGTATCTATGCTTCAGCAGTAAAAAGGTGGGCTGTTTTTTATTATTTAATTTTATTTAAGAAATGCTTTACCATGAAAACACAGATGAAAAATATTGATGTTTCAGTCTCACTTATAGAACAGGCATTGCATCATCAATCATTATCTGATTAAATGCTACTCACTAATTTCAACATGCTGCTAAATTGCTGATACTATGACAGTCAGTGATATGCCTGGTAGCACAACATAATTTTGGTCTTTGTCTTTGTGATTCCTACAATTTAAAATTCATTTTCACATTCGCTTTCTGACTATGCCCCAAAATCATCTAAAGGAATTAGGCAGACCTCAGTACGATCTTGTTATTGACATTTATGTTGATCGATGTTGGCTCTTACAGAATTGGAATCTACAGATCAATTCCCTTATTAGATTCGTTCTCAGTGCTGCCATGATCGTTTTATCACAGAAGCTGCTGCCATCAAACGCTGCTTTATCACTTTATAATGGGATAAGCTGAAGCCTTCCTCTAGCATACAGTTGGAAATGAAAACCATCTGAGCTCTAAATATTTCTTTCATAGGTTTTCAAAAATATTCTTATTAACTGCATATGTCTATTTTAAAAGCTATTTTAAACTCAATTTACCTAACCAGTAATAATTTTTGCCCACAAGAAAATTCCAGATCTCAGAGTGGTAAAAATAAAGGCTAACAGTGGAGACTGCCCTGGATCTATTAACCACTTTCTTCCTGCTGGGTCTGCAAGTCAGATGATAGAAGAAAATGAGGCTAAGAATGAAGATATGACAGAAAAACCAAAATGGTCTCCGGAATGGCGAGCAGTATTATGTGAACACACAAACACACATGCAAACACTGAAAAAGCACACACAACAAATACATACACCAGGTTTGTTGCAAATGTTTAATCTGGTTTTGAAAACAGGCAGGGCCATGGTATTTTTGTAAGAGTGGTGTTACAGCTCCTGTTGAGAGAGGAGTTCATCACATTAATTTAAATCTCCGATAAAATAAATTAGCTTTTTTATTGCCAGGTTGAACTATGGGGCTATGATTGTTATGTATTGCTACAATCTAAGTCTTAATGGCATTTTAGCCCTGTGGTGGTCAAACAGAAACCATTTCAAATCTTCTAAAGGCTATTAAAACATGTGCAGATGTCTGGAAAATTAATACTATTATCTAACTCTAACCTTTTGCCTGTAGGAGGAAAAGGAGATAGAAGGCTCGGGGAAGATGTTTTAGATCAATACATGGCAACCGAGGAGAGTAAGCACTGTTTCACATGGAAGTTCATTGGCTCTGAACAGGTGATTCAAGTGAGCAGATTCATCCTTATTTGGATTGCATTGAAATCATTCATTTACTCAGAAAAATAATTTAAGAGAGATGAGCACCATTTTTCCAGTCCTTCCTCACTGCTATTTCCCAAGGTCCAGCAAGCTAGACACGGGTAAGGTTCATTCATTTAAATGACAAGAGCACAAATGTGTCAAGGTTAATGGTGAACAAGCCATATTTTCCTTGCCTCAGTATTATGCATTTAAAAGGTTTCTCTATCCCTTCACCCGCCACCCTCTTTTTTTTTTTTTTTTCTCGTGTAATATTGTTGAAATGTCAGATGGACTGAAAGGAATTTAAAAGTAGGAAGAGGATTTCAAGAAATACTTTTATCGTTAGTTTAAGGCTTTTACATACATATTTTCTCTCCAACTCTAATGCATTGTTTTTGCTCTGACAGAATAATTTCAAATAAGGAGAGACTTTTAAAGAAGGTTTTCCTGAATACCTGGATACAAGGTACTTTATTCTATCCTTTTTCCTCAAAGCACTTACTTGAGGTATGGTTTAGAAAGAATAAGTGGGCAGATTCCCAGCTGGTAAGAACTATTGGCTTCTTGTACTGAAATTAAAAGAACTGCTGCCAGGTCAGGAATTGTCCCATAGACTTCTCAAACCTTTGCTGCTTTTCAGAAATAAGGCTTCTAGAGGGTCACAGTGTGCATGTGTTGTGGTATTTCATTCTTGGAAGTCTCAAATCTGACCACAAGTTCTCCAAATGGCAGTTCAAGTTCTGCAACATTTATTCTGATATACAAAAATCATAGGGCTCGTGAGTTTACTCTGTGAGTATATACCATACTCCGGATGGTGAGATACTGCAGAAGGATCTTGCAATCAGCCTGGCCATCCAAGCCAAGAAATCTTAGTAAGGCTGAAACAGAGGTGAGGTGGGAGAGCCAGTGCTGGTACCAACAAGGAGGGTGTACCATACTGGACAGTATGAGGATATAGACCTGCACTGCCCATGTTCACCTGCACCTCGCTCTGTTGCTGTAGCCAGGAGGAATAGCAGGAAACGTAAAATGAGACATGTCAATCATTGCTCCTGGGCCAAACTGTGCTCTTGCAAGGGAAGGTACAGCGCCCTTGAAGCACTGTTTAGGACCTGGACCAGCATGATGACATTGAAGAGAGTCCCCTCTCCCACCCTGCAGCCAGTACCAGAGGCAGCCTGCCCCCAGGCTCGAAGCAGCTGTGAGCTTCATCTCCAGCATAGATGGCTGGTAGCTGCAGACCCTTTCGGCAGCCGTCTCTGCTCAGAAGCAGTGGTGCCAACATTTGATTAGGAATCTGCGACCTTGTGAATTGATCGTTTTTTCACAGTAGATAAAAGCAGGGCTTAGGAGGTATTATAAAGGAATTTCAAAAGGGGTCACCTCCCAGTTTGGCACCAAATAAGTAGCCAGATTTTTAGAAGAGCTCAGCACAATGCCTGAACACCTGAAAGTCTGTTCCCATGTGTATGAAGGACCTAAAGATCTAAATTAAAGGTTAATTCCATTTGTTATTCCCCCATGAACTGGTGAAGACTGGTCACAGAGCTGAGAGTACCCATATTTCTAATTATTGTCAAGATCTCCTAAGGACCATTTAGTGGAATAAATTTAAGTGAGCCTCTAAAATACAGTGCTAATCTCTGATTCATGTTCACACTTGCAGTATGTATAATCCATAATAATTGTGCCTAGACCTGTGCCTGTGCCTGTACCTACTGTACAGGAAAAGTACACAAGGCTTGCTTAGAGAAAAAAATGGAGTTAGCAGTAAGTAATAGGAAACTTAAAAAAAATAGACGGAGCATTTCTGCTTTTAAAATATGACTGAATAGAAAAATTTAGGATCAAAACACTACAAAATTAAGTAGTTCATCTCTGAAACTGTACACCAGAAAGATGAACTGTAAGAGTGGGCACATATTTGAGATTTTTAAAGCACTCATATTAATTCAAGATGCCATTACTGGCAGTCTGGTTTCCATACTTGTAATGCAGTAAGATGGTGTTTAATTCATAATGTTGAAGATGCCCTTGTAATGCACACAGGACACAGACAAATCACTGCTCCTCCCTGCACCCAGACATCGGTTAGTGACTAATGAAACATGGCTTGCTCACACCCAGAGGAAGAAATGAGCATGAATGCAATCTAAAAATGCTAAAAATACAGAAAGACTCAAGTCTGTCAACATCACATTGTTAAAGATTTAATGACAAAGGTAACTTTTCCTTTTAGCTTGTCCTTATCAAGAGAGATACCCAGATGGTAATTTAAGAGTTAAGGCACTAATGGACTCTTCAGTTTCACTGAGCACCTACGTGCTGATTTTATCTTGCAATACAGTATTTCACATTCTCAGCGAAGTCAACAGAGATTTAGTCAATAGTGTCACGGCCCTTGGATGAGGATTTGAATCTTACCAGTATCCAAACCATCATTAAAGAAGATAGGTCATTTGGGAAACAAAGGAGAGCATTAGTAAAATTCAATACTAAAAGATGGGGTTGGTTCAGGAGGTGGTTTATGATTAATTATGAATAACATTTTATTCTAATTACCACCCCATTTCTTCTATGTGCAGTATCCATAAGAGTATACAAAACATACAAAGTGTATCACACGAAAATAAATTTTTTTGTAACAGGCACCAACAGAAAATACCCATTGAGTAATCTCATGTGCTATAAACCACTTAGCATAATGGTAGTTTGATTCATTTGATGGAATGTATAATTTAAAATTGCTAGCAAATTACACTGACCTGATATAATCTGAACAGCTTAAATGTTTCCAAGTAGACTGCTTATTGGCACACCTCTTTTTAAGTAAAAGAGCCATAATTCCATATTGCTTCATGTCTGCAAAGTGCCACTACACTTAAACAATAGTAACAACGCCACAGCAATAAGTAAAATAAAAATGAAGTTTTATATGTATTGAGTGTAATAACAGATAAAATTAATCCTTTGTTATTTGTTTCATATACAAACACTTTTGGAGTTATCCTTCATTTAAGTTTCAAAGTCTTAAAAAAACAAAAACAAACTACATACTTAGCTGCATTAGTGCAATAAGAAAATGGCACATCTGTAATAATAATGATTATATTTCTATGCTGCTTTAGAATTTCAGTAGATTCCCAATTCACCACAACAAGAAGCAGGCCTCTAAATCTTTGAATCATTTAATTTTATGCATTCTTTTGGTATTTCATTTGGGAGTTATGGAGTGTGAAATATGCACCATGATGAGAAAACAATTATCTGGCACACCTGTTGTTTGAGCATATTGTATTCAAGCAGTGCTTGCGGTGGCTACTATTTTATTCCACTGTGAAATCCAAAATGGGGAGGCTTTAAAAGTTGACCTGATGACATGAACTTAACACTTTTATATGTAACACATGGCTTGTACTTACCACATCCCATACTGTGATAATTTTTGCTATCAGAATGTCAGTGAGATTCTTCCATTTAGAAAGGAAACCTGAATGAATGACTCTTGATTTAAACACACCAAATATATATATAAAAAAAACCCCTGTAAACTTCAAAACCAGAAACATATCAAACAAAAAAATGGATCTGTTGGCCACACAAACCATGAACCCATGAGTAACTCATAGAGTTTTCACAAAGTTCACCATCTAGAATAAAGGCTGCCTCCAACCAGCCTCTGTACTTACACTTGACTATTTATGCAGGGATTTGCATGATAAGTTGCTAATACATCTTGCTAATACATTCAGCAAACAGAGCGGCTGAAATAGCATCCCACAGGTTAAGCATTGTTATAGGTTAAATACAACTGCATGGAATAAAAAAGCATATCTTTTTAATGTTTATGAGAGTATGGAGCACAGGGCAAGTTTGGAAAGGAATACAGAAATACTATGTCATATTGTGGAACTCCTTCCTTTTTTCTTAAATTTATTCCCATACTAAATGTACACAGTAATAGGAAAAACCATGAAAAACATTCTTGTATTTAATGAGTCTGCCCACATACTTGCTCAGGGTTTCAAATGTCATATTGCATTCCTGCCATCATGTGTATCATCACTGATAATAAAAATCTATGCATAAAATAAAGAGAAATCTATGGTTCACCCAGTGTCAGTTGCATATTTTTCTTTGTCTAAAAAATAGGCAGTAAAATCTTACTTTTGTTTTTAAGGCCTGTCACATCAGTACAGCCCCACAGTTTTCTTGACACATGCTTACTCTGAAAAACTGCCTTTGGTCTTCAGAACAATGCCGATATATTTCTTCAAAACTTAAAAAAGTATTGTTCCCTCAGTCAAAATCATCCATTAATACTTCACCAAATATCACTTGTGGCTTTCATAAAGATTATTTGCTCATTTGATTTACTGGTTTTGGTATCTCTGGAGCAATTTATTATCATTAGGATAACGGAAAAATGTCATTTTTAGATTTGATATCTTAAAATTATATATTTAAAATTGTATCGCAAAATGTCATGTTTGTGTAGATATGGAAAGCCTTTTAGTGCTTTTCTTTGGAACCTCTCAAGGCTAGTTAAAGTACTTGGACATACGAAATTCTAGCTGTTGAAGGCGATTTTCTCTTAAAACCATTCTCATTCTCATCAGAACTACATGCCTAGTGAGCTTTAGTTAATATTTTCTTTTTGTTTGAGAGCAAATTGGTAAGAATTTAGGTGCTGAAATAAGGGTCAACAGTCTGACAAGAAGGGAGATCACCAAAGAACCAATTACAGATGGAGCAGACCTGGAAGGTCAGTTGATTGAACTCCCTCGTAATAAAATATTGTTTCCCACTGAACCTCTAGCTGCGCTTTGTTTGCTTTAGTTTTAAATGTTGTGAGGGATAATGCCCTACCTCTCCTCTCATACATCATGCCACAGTCTTGTCCTGGTTTGGCCTAAAACAGAACCAATTTTCCTTTCAGAGATTTTTACTCTCAGCTAAGCTGCTTCTAAGTAACTGCACTTTCTGAAACTAACTGCATGTTTTGCAGACAGTCTCTGCTTTTAGGGCTGATAACGCTCCACGTTTGTAGTTATCGCTGAGGCACTGGTAGGGATGTTGTGCAGAAAGGCTCTTGCTGTACTTATTCTTAGAGAAACCAAGGTCGCTGCTAAATTCCTCACTGCTTACGAGTGAAGAGCCGAAGGGGGGTCGCACCTGCAGGGAGGAGCGGACAGGGCAGGTGACCCAAAACTGACCAACGAAGGTATTCCATCCCACACACGTCATTCTCAGTATAAAGCGGGGGGATCACGAGGGTCTCGCTGTCTTTCTGCTATGGCCGGTGTGCAGAGAGGACTCTGTCCGTTTTCCTGCTGCCCCCGATCCCGATCCGTGCATCCCTGAATCCAGTTCCCATCCGTCACTGGGCCCAGCCTGGGCCTTCCCGGAGCCTGCCCTGCAGTGCCGGTGGTGACATGACCGACATCAGGGGAGCTTGGTCTTGGTTTTATACATATTTGTATATATTTAATTATTTCCATTATTATTATTATAATCTTCTATATTGTTATAGTTTATTAAAACTGTTTAAATTTCCAACCCATAAGTCTCTCTCCCTTTTCTCTTTTCCTTCCCCTTCTAGTGGGGGAAAGGGGTAAATAGCATCTGCCACTGGTTCAATAGCCAGCCCAGCTTTAAACCGTGATAGGTCTATAATAAAAATTTTTGTGATGTTCCTTTATCAGCCTGAATTAGATTCAGATCCAGCAAATCATTTTGCCAAATGTTTTATTTTAAGAAGGGAAGTTTTATAGTTTCCCTAGTCAGAAAAGAGCATGTCAGGATTCCCTCGTGTTACAGACTGATGTTCTTGAGGGACAAGAAAAGCCACCTCAGCCATTTCGCTCAAGGGATCTCACAAAGCTTCTTGGAGGTCTACACACCGCAGCTGTGTTTTACATACTTACAATTATAAGTCCCTGTAACTAGAGATGGCCTGTAGAGAGCCACTGCTGCGAATGACATCCAGTGATTCTCAGTGCGCTCCCAAAAATCTGCTTATCTCAGAGCCTCCTTCCAGCGCTGGCTGGATATCAGATATCAGCCTAATTCTTTCAGGTATTATGCTGCTGCTGTTCATTCAAAACTAGAAGTTTAACTTAGGGAGGTGAGATGGAGTTTCTTCAGAGGGGGCTATTTCCTTTCCTTCTCTCATCGCTGACTTTGGTCACTCATTCATCTAACCAGTAGGCTCTCATGAACACTTTATTTCTGTAATATTTCTTCAGCATATATTTGGAGCTGCAAACAGGGCAAGTAAGAAATATGGTTTATAATGTATTATTAGATGTTGACGATTTAAGCTGAGGTGAAATACAGAGATTCAAAGCTTTGTATTTCTGTCTTCTCAGAGGTTACTGGTGAGTAAGGACATGACAGAAATAGAAAATAGATACCATCTTCACATGAAGAAATGTTCCTTTCATTTGTTCTTAAAAGTCTCAAAAATCTTTGAGTGTTCCTTACTAGATCGCTATATTGATTCCTGATACACAGAAGCATTCTTATCATTTGACTCCTACAAGACTGAATTCTCTTTCTTGGGACAGGATCTTCATGACAGTAATCATGCACCTTTGGTAGCCTTAATCTGGAGAAAGCACTCCAGCAGGGCTACGACCTGAAATCTTTTGAGAACTGCAAATGGTGTAAAAACCACCACCTCACTCCTTAGTAGGTGCTTTACTGGCAATGTAATTCTTGGATAAAGTTTACTGTAGTAGTTTAAACTTAATGTAACTCAAACATGCTTTAAATTTACGTGATTACCTTTTTGTCTGTTGATACAGCTCTTGAGACTGTCGTAACTTTTAAGCAGTTTTCCACTACTGCTGAAACAATTAGCAGATCTGACATTAATTTCTCCTTCAAGCCACCAGTCCTGATTCCTGAGTAAGTAAGTATCACTACAGATACTGTGACACTTGATTTATATTTATAAGTTTACTGAGAAGAAAAGGACAGAGTTTGTTCTGGGGCTGGAACTCTTCAGAAGATTTGCAGATAAGAATACCCTGACAATCTGATGGATATAAAGGAACAAATGTGAAGTAAGAAAATAAGCAGGTCAACTGCAGGAGTTTAAAAATTTCAAATGCGATTTGCTGATCTTGGTCTCAAGTCTGCCTGCTTTCTGAAGAGCCCAGAGGCACTAGGCAGGACTCGTAGCTGGCTTCTGTCAGATGGGAATTATGCTGCTGCTAGGCATGTAACGATACAGTTATTTAAATATACTTTGGACTGCTGACAAACTGTTTTCTAACAGTGTGTGAAGATCTTTAGTTTTCATTTCAAACCTTCAGACACTTACTTTCTGAAATACTTAAATATTTCATGTATTTGATTGCTGTAAAGCAATGCAACTTCACTTTTAACCTTCTGCATTCAGGCATCATCATGTCTAACGATGTCTGAACCAGAGGTCAGACTCTGAGGCCAGATATTCCATCTCATTTTGTCAGGTGTTAGGGCAATTAATTGTCCTCTTTTTCTTCCCATATATAATAACGTCGTCGGTGCAATTTACCCCTTCCTGTTAAGTTGTACACTGTTTCCATCTAAATATGTACAGCTACATTCTACCTCATATGTCAGGGCATAGTTGTCAGGTTATTAAAGAGCTAATATCAATGCAGTTATAACAAAGTAGTTATTGTTTAAATTAACCTTCTGAGAATTCAGCGGACTGTGCTGTAGTGTTCTAGACAAAATTTCAGACATAAAATTAAACAGTGTGGATGGTCCAGGAGTAATAAATGAAACTAATCTAGCCAGAGAAACACAAGGAGAAAATAGATGCTTCAAGAGTCCTCCCTGCTTTGTTCTGGAGTTGATAAAGTAGAATTTTTATGATGGAAATAAAATGGCAATGAAAATATAGTTTAGGATCAGAGCTACTGTAAATCTTATGATTAGAAATATTATTTTATAGTTTTCCAACTATGAAAACTTTAATACTTATTTAATCAAATAAATCAACTCAATAAATGTTACTGCTTGCCAATTTTTAACACATTTCACTGAAGGCTCCCTGCATGCTTTATAAAAAAAACTGTGACAGCAAACTTCTGGTGAAAAGTGAAAGCAAGTCTTCATTCATGGGAAGAATTCAGCTAACAAACATGTTGAATTTATGTAAACAGAGATACATAATATAAACAAATCACTGCAATATCTATCAGAAGGCAAACCCTGACGCCCGTTATCCTCAGTAACTTTATACAAGTCATCATTGTTGTAAAAGGAGGGTATGTAAAATCAGAATCAGGTTCAACGTCATTAGTTATATTTTCAGGTAGCAGTGGAAAAGCAGGGCTAACTAGAAGGAAAATATCTGTGAAAAGATCTGTGGCTCAAGACTGAGCAGCCTATACCCGATAAAGTCAAAACAAGACTGTGGGACAACGGAGCTAAGAAGTGGAGAAACTCTGTAATTTGGCAATTTTAGTAGTTTAAAGTTTCTTTGAAGAAAACACTGCATCATTCAGAAAAAATAAGGCAAAGACAGAAATATAGTGATATTGACATCTACATTTAAAACTATTTCATAGATGCTATATGTGGCCATGGGCAAAGCAGAAGTGTTAAGTTTCATCTAAGGCTTCTTATTCCTACTCTTGTATCCTCTTCTTTGGATTTATCTTATCCCTTCAGCAACCTTTTGTATATGACCTCCACAAATTCCCCTCTCCACTTCCAACCAGTTTCTCTCTACCCAATTTGAACTTGTCTATTATTGCCAACTATTTCTCCCACTGCCAGATGAAACACAAGGTGGCTCACTAAACTGGAGTTTCTGGTTTTCTTTTCCCAAACCTTTCTTGCTATGACAGGCAGAATTTAATCTCGTTTTAGCAACTACATTAACTGAGGAAAATGAAGGCTGCTCGGGCAGAAGCTACTTCTCTGTGCTAGTTTTTAACTAAAACTACTGCTCTTCCTCAGATGGTGCCGAGACAGAAACATTTTTCCAAGGCTTCTTCATTTTAAGAAGAAATATTGGCTGAATAGAATATAATTTGAAAAAATAAGTGATCAGGCTCCTCTTTATTTATCTACCCTAATACCGTCCCTGTAAAGCACACCCTTCAGCTAGAAAGAATATCCCCAGAAAGACAGGGTAGCTCTTAAAATCATCTACAATACGAAAGAGGTGACAAAAAAATCCCACCCTTGAGTTATCTCTTTTTCCTCCTTACATTTTGCATCAGCTTTATTTAATCTTTTCATGACAGGAGTGACATATCCTCTGTGTCACTCTCTCTACAAGCAGTAAGCACACCAAAATTTCTAGTAGCAGAGAACTTACATGGCAATATACATAATCATACGCCTCAAGAAAACATGCATATTTCTTTTAAAATACTATTAGGCCCTTCAAATTCATGAGTACTTACTCTTCTTGTAAATGCATGAAAGTGTAATACTTTAATAATATTTTTACAGTGAAGGATTCCTGAAGCAGTCATGAAAACGTTAGTACATGATTTTTTTTTTAAATAGGAGCAATTGGTTTTTCTTTTGATCTGTGTGAGAAGCATGAGGAAAAACAATGCAGTGCAATCGGTACAGAATATGGGCCATTATTCTGCAGTCAAATTCAGAACACTGGTACCAATCCTTTCATTGAAAAAAATGTGAATGATCTGATTTCTAAGAAGACACCCAAATCACTTATTATTTGCTTAAAATCAAATATACAAAAAAAATAGGGCAATGGTGAATTTTTTTTTTAAGAAAACTATGTTTCTGTTGAAATCTAAGATGTCAAGAATGTTTATGGTTTAAAAACAAGCTTACTCTTTAATACAAGAGTCTTCGAATGTCAATTAGAGAATAATTTGATGGTAATATACAATCAAATCACAGAAGTTAATATGCAGAAAAAGTAACTAATACTATTTATTTTTAGTTATACCCTCTTCTGCAGCATTCTCCAAGATTTTTAATTGTACTGAGCGTGAATACTCCTAGGATGAAATCGTCATGTAAATAAAGTTGAACTGTATTGTATCAGACCATACAGGAAAGGTGACATTAACACCACGTACCTGTGCGTGTGTGCCCCCCCATGCCCCGTTAGCTGTATTTGCCCATTCACTTTGATTACGATCATGATTTAACAGGAATGTCCTTCACTACATATTTAGTACTCTTCTGTAGAGTGACAGATTTAAACAAATATTTAGCTACAGCTCCAAATCTGGGATGTATGCATTTCCAAGAAGCCATAATCCAAACTGTGCTTCAATTCTACGCAGGCACACAACAGTATTTGCTTAATTTCATTCCTAAGGAAACACCCGGCTTCAGATTTTACATCTCACGCTGCAAGATCACAGACTACACACTGTTTATTCAAGTCTGGAGTAAAGTTAGAGGATAAATAAACTTCTGGAAACTCACTAATTTACTGTTTTCTTTTTTGGTAAAAATGACATATGAAGTGTTTCAACAGAAGCTCTTCATTTTCTGATGTACACTGCAACTTGTTCTCCACTTTTTTTTTCCCCAAGGGGGGTTAAAATCTGTCAATAGCAAGCACAGGGACATAACAGCAAATTTTGCTGCTGTCTGGGAGACCTAGAACGATCTTAATTCTCTTTTTTCTTCAGCCAACAAATACAAAGCAAGTGAAAAGGGGTGGGGGGGAAATCTATACACATTAGTTCTTGCCAAACTATGCAGGAACAATGATGTAAAATACTTTGAAACCCTCAGGAAAACCTGCTAGATCATTTGGTTCTTTTTTTCACTTGATGCAGGTTCATCTCTTTCAACTTCTTTCACAGCAGTGACACAATCCAGTTTCAAGGAACTGAAGTCAAAGCATTGATCCCACTTTTCAGATGCTATCTAACTGCTATAACTTTCCTGGAATAACCTCGCTTTATTGTTGCCACACAAGGAATTGGGAAGAAGAGCCGTATCTGTAATAAAGAATGTGCAATGTACGACTTCAGTGCAATTTAACCCAATACTACCATAGACTAGAGTCAGACACTTTGGAAACAGAAAAAAGAAAGAAAGAAAGGAAGGAAAAAAAAAAACACCAGGAAGAAGGAGCAGGTGATGTGACTGTCAAAAGCAGACGACATGAGCAATAAAGGTCCATGCTGTGGTGGGTGTGTCAGAAACTCTGAATGGATAAAGAGAAACCAGTCCTACACAGGAGTCTATGAAGGATGAGCAAACACGAAAGCAAGCAGCAAGCAGGGGGCAAGGGAGAAGAAATCAGAAGACAGAAGGTCCTGACCTAGCAATACCTAAATCAACACAAAACCAAGAGACAGAACAAGAACCTGAGGATAATGCAACAACCCAGATCCCTGTGATGGTGACCTGGCACCACTCTGCCTGTGCTTTGGAGTTTCACAGTGAGTAAGTATAGCTATTTGCCCTCACCGTGAGGATTCCCTTGCCTTTAAGCACCAGTTGGGGAGCAGACCGTGTTTCCTCAATAAGCAGCCCAAGCTGATGAGAGCTATAGCAGCCCTCAGCTGTAAAGCAACAGTGCAAGGGCCAATTTTTACCTTGAGATGCAGGGCACAGCATAAGAGGATTTAAATAAGATATACATTTAATATCACTTACCTAGCTGACATGACTCAAATTTCTCCTCCAAAATTTATGTAATTTTCTCTGATAAGAAATAACACATATTGCTAAAACCAGAATTTGCCCTATTGTCAGAAACCTGCCAAGTTTTAATTAGTCCTCATTTACTGTTCTCCTAGCTCATGGCCAGATTTGTTGGAACTTCAAGGATGACAAAGCGATGGATTAATTCATGATAATGGACTCCACCAAATGAAAAGGGATACTGAAACATCTCTTATCATTCCAGAATGGCAAAGGAGTGGGAGATGGGTCAATTGGTTTCTCAGCTATATCCTTCCATAAAACACTGAAAAAAAAAATCACTCTAAGCCTGTGAAGATGTACTTAAGTCCTTGTAACACATATGGCAAAAGTTAAATAAATGAGCTGTCTTCGCACAGGAAATTACACTGTTCACCATCAAGCAGAATCTGAGCTTCTCCCCTGCAGAGGGATAATGAACCCATATCATTCCATTTATCATAGTGAAGAAGCACCTAAAAAAGTAAGTTACTCTGCAGGTGTGATCCTTTCTCCACATTTGCACATAATATTTAGTCATAGCTCACTGGCGTACACTTTCAGTTTCAATGGTATCAGATTATAGACAACGGATTTTCTTGTAATATATTAAAACTATCAACTGTCATTTCCCACTTATTGACATGACCTTAAAAAGAAGAAAAATATTTTATAATTGTGAGAAATATAAAGCTCATAGCTTGCTTTCTGCAAAGGCCATTTCCTACCTGAAGAAGGAGGTCAGAAGCTGGTTTGACTCTCTGCTGAAAAAGCACGCTTAACGTTCGATTCTGTTGTTCCAAATCGAAAACTCTCGTTTTCAGCTTTATACATTCCTCCCTCAGATCCTGCAGCACAAGGGAACATAGGAAGATTAGAAAGAAGGTAACAGAAGCACTGAAAAAGCTCTATGTCAGATACTAAGAAGAAATACATTTACAACTTTTAAAATAGTACAAATCAGAAAATGTGCTACTTTGTTTTCTCTGGTTGTTTGATCATCACAGGATAACATTAAAAGAATCTTGTAATGAGAAACAGTAGTTACCTGACACATCCTTTTGGAGTTTTCTGTTAGTATAAAAAGTGACTTTGCTAGCAATGTGTTTCATTTTGCAGCTGACACAAAGCAGAAAGCAGCAATTAAGATATGAATATTGCAATAAGCATAAGCTAAGGAAAAAGCATAAGCTACACCAGATCAGGAAGAAGTTCAAAGTGGTACTGTGCCTTCAAGGTACTCTTCTGAAGTCTGATCCCCTCCTTGCTTTTCTGGAATAACCAAGTCAGCATTGCTGGCTGGCGTATTGTGGATGGCCTGTATCTCCCCACTGTAACTTGCCACTGTAGAGCTGGCTAGGCCATAGTGAGATGCTGATGCACCAGACACATGTGGTAATATGATCCTGCCTGACATTTCCAACATGAGGTACCAAAAAGCCTTAAAATAGGTCATCAAAGCAGAGGTGGAGTGTAAAACCTCAGCATCTTAACACACAGGACATTACTGTTGAAACTGAAAGATGCAGGTCTTCTAGCCAAGGCTGAGTCAGGTTTATAATGAATTAACAGCTTTCAAATACAGCAAGTATCTATCTTCAACGTAAGACCTGCTTTTCCTGGCCACCTGAAGGAATAAAGGATTCTATCAGAAAGAGGATTTTGGAGAGGGAGTAGAATCTGACACTCAACCTTTCAGCATAATTAGTGCAGTTGCCCATTTTGAGGTGAGAGCGCTTCATAAATCAGGAAGACTGGTCTCCTAACAAAGAAGATTACATATAAAAATAATAAGCTGCAGCCATATCTAGCTTTATTTAAACAAATTTACATCTCCAAAATACTTTCCCATATTCCTTTAAATTTAGGACAGTTGCTGCCCTGTGGTATTGCCTAGCTGATATTACTTTCCACCATATGAAGGTGGAGAAACAGGCCTCTGGATCCCCATATGCTGTCCTGTCAATATCATTATCAACATGATGACCTAGCTTTATGAGTAAACAACTCAGAGGAGGAGATTATAGTCAGATGTAGCTTAAAACCTTGCCTACAGTTGCTCTAGTCTCCACTGTAACTGTCACTGAGGTTGTAAGAGGTGAAAATAGAATAAAATAAGCTCATTACAAGATTTTCAGAAAATTGTAAACATCTTTTTGTGCATACAGTATGTATCAGATTTTATGATACTACTGGATGAATGCACTTATTTTCTCTTGGTAGTTTCTTAATATTTGTTTCAGGTGGCTGTCAAGTGGCTGTTCAAGTAAAATTGCTGGAACCTTTTAACACGACCCCCAAAAACTCTTGAGTTTGTTGTTTTGTAAAGTCCTAAAGCTTTGATTTCCGTCAGTGAGACCTCTTATCTCTGGTCCTACACAAAGCAATCTCTATTAGGAAACTGCAAGCATCAAGACCCATCATTATCTGCCTTTCACAAATAATCAGAGAATTTAAAACAGAGCCTTAGCTGTTACAACAGTGTTTAACATTTCAACACTAGTAAGTGCACTGAAAGGGAAAAATGATTCACAGAAACCGACAATGTGGAAAAACTTAAATCTTAGCAATGCCTCTGCTCAAAACCTTCCTATCTTACAGTTTTAAAACCGTAAGATTTATGTTTCAAACTTCAGACCTTCTGTAAAAAGTGAAATATAAGATAGTAGATTACCCACCCAGATGCTATAAACCATGTCAATGGTAAAGCCACACATAGTCCAGAGGAGAAATGAGGCACATTAAGGTAGCAGTACTCTGGTAAAATAAAGTCTGAGCTTAGAAGCTGAAGTCCTACAATTACCAGTTAATAAAACTACCAGATATCTGAAGCATATAATTCCTGCCCTGTGGGCAAAATGACCACCTATTAAGACAGTAAACTCCCAAGTATCTAAGGTATTCCTATGGTCTCACTACAGTAATATCCAAGCATCTCTCTATTCTTACTTATTCTGTTCCGTGTAAGACTCGCTCTTCTCCAAAATGGGATTCAATGCCCTCATTAGAGGTTCCATAAATATGCTGCTCTTCGTCTGAAGATGCTTCTTCTGTTTTAACACTTAATTCACTTCTTTTTTGTGTCATTGATGAAAATGAAGAAGAAATAACTTTAGAATCATAGAAACATTTTGGTTGGAAAGGACCTTTAAGATCATTGAGTCCAACTGTAAACCTAGCACTACTAAGTGCACCACTAAATCATGTCCCTAAGCACGACATCTACTCATCTTTTAAGTACTTCCAGGGATGGTGACTCCACCAATTCCCTGGGCAGCCTGTTCCAATGTTTGATAACCCTTTCAGTGAAGAAATTTTTCCTGATATCCAATCTAAATATCCCCTGGCACAACTTGAGGCCATTTCCTCTCGTGCTATCGCTTGTTACCTGGGAGAAGAGACTAATACCTGCCTCGCTACAACCTCCTTTCAGGTAGCTGTAGACAGTGATAAGGTCTCCCCTCAGCCTCCTTTTCTCCAGGCTAAACAACCCCAGTTCCCTCATCCACTCCTCATAAGACTTGTTCTCCAGACCCTTCACCAGCTTCGTTGCCCTTCTTTGGACTCTCTCCAGCACCTCAATATCTTTCTTGTAGTGAGGGACCCAAAACTGAACACAGTATTCAAGGTGCGGCCTCACCAGTGCCGAGTACAGAGGGACGACCACTTCCCTAGTCCTGCTGGCCACACTATTTCTGATACAGGCCAGGATGCTGTTGGCCTTCTTGGCCACCTGGGCACACTGCTGGCTCATATTCAGCTGGCCATCGATGAACACCCCCAGGTCCTTTTCCACCAGGCAGCTTTCCAGCCACTCTTCCCCCAGCCTGTAGCGGTGCATGGGGTAGTTGTGCCCCAGGTGCAGGATCCGACACTTGGCCTTGTTGAACCTCATACAGTTGGCCTCGGTCCATTGACCGAGCCTGTCCAGATCCCTCTGCAGAGCCTTCCTACCCTCAAGCAGATCAACACTCCCGCCCAACTTGGGTGTTGCCTGCGAACTTACTGAGGGTGCACTCGATCCCCTTGTCCAGATCATTGATAAAGATATTGAACAGAACTGGCCCCAGTACTGAACCCAGAGTAAAAAAGTATTCTCCTGAATACACGCCTGTGGAGGAGGGTTAATATGCAAAGAGCAGATACACAGATCACAAAACAATTTCATTAAGTGGTATAACTCAAATTTCAAACTGCTGATCCAGATCTTACAAGGAAAAAAAAAAAAAAAGAAAGAAAAAATCCAGTTCCCAGCACTCCTATCATCTCATACGATATGAGAAGTCTTTGGGTGGAAGGAGAAAGAATGGATGCTTCCAGAAAGTATCAGAGCATACAAGTTTGTCTCAATTTTGTTGTTTTTCTGACTTCTTAAATTTCCCAGAGGTCAAATTTTCTATTAGTAAGTGGTAGAAAATCCATATAATTTTGATACATAGAATTGTGAAATTTTGCTGTGTGCCTAATTCAGCACAAATCTCAATTTACTACAGTTTCTTCATAGTCACAGTAAAAAAAAGCCTCTCATATTAGAGAAATTCTATATGTATTGTAACAAATCATATACTTGAAAAGTACATATTTAAGACTGTAATTCTATTTCAAGGTTTCAGTGACATTGATAAATCACTCAAGCTTTGCTCACTCAATTTGTGTCACCGGAGTCTCTCAGTGGAATCACAGTCTTTCCCCACACTGGCGAGTACACAGTGCTTTATTCGTTACATTACAGCATGTACTTAATTTAAACAAAAATTAGTCCTTGAGGGACAATTTCAAATCCACAGCAAAGCCTACGCAGTGTGTGTTAC
This sequence comes from Nyctibius grandis, assembly GCF_013368605.1. Taxonomy (NCBI): domain Eukaryota; kingdom Metazoa; phylum Chordata; class Aves; order Nyctibiiformes; family Nyctibiidae; genus Nyctibius; species Nyctibius grandis. Next base: position 35,757,375 of record NC_090666.1, read on the forward strand.
AGTACAAAACCACTCTTCTCCATTTGCTGAAAGCGCTCAGCTTTTCTTCATGTCTCACTATGCCCCAGAGGTGTGTTATCTCACTGTGGCATGACTGGCTCTGTCTTACTGCTTAGCTGCACGACGGTAGATTTATCTGTTTACTAGTTACTATGTGGATCCTGATATCTACCTATTTGGGACCGGTGTGAGGAGTCCAATTTCCTCTTTATTGCATGCTATTGTGTTCCTGTCTTTTCTTATAAAAGGACTTGTATGAATGGTGTCAGGAGCACTGTAACAGTTAATACTCATTAGCATTTAGAAGAGTACCCTCTTTCCTCTTTCTATGGATATTAAATTAGCTGTTATTACTCAGTAATAGGTAAGCAGCTGTTAAATCCCATCAATACTACGTAAATCACTTTATTAAATGTATTCAGATCTGTTTTTATTGTATCCATATGAACTCCTTAGTTCCTATGGGTTTGGGAGGATTCATTATTGAGAAAGTATGTAGTCATCAAAATGTCTGATGCCTTTGCAAGGGGACTCAGGAAGCTCCTCTCTTCATTTGGGAAACAACCATAATATTCCCAAACTAGAGATTAATATATTGAGACTAACCCTCTAGTAAATATTTAATCACATATGGTTTTATATTACAAAATGTGGATGAGGTTTTTGTGTGCATTAATATGAGAAAATGCCTCCATTTCCATTTAAGCTGTATTGAAACACAGATTTGAGATTTTTTAAAAAACAGCTGAGGTTATGTTTCTAAAAGGTGTTACAGCTATAGCTCTGCAGACTGCAGTCCTCTGGTGATACACATACCATAGAGCACATGTGTATACAGAGTACAGGAAGAGTAATACAGCACATATAGCAACAGTGCAAGCTTCCCCATTTGTTGTGGTTTGCACAAATCACCTCCAACCCACAACATTTCCAACTGCTGTAAGGCAACATCCCTCTCCTAGAGTAAAAGGCTTTGTTGTGCATCAAAACCCATGGGATTGAACAATGATACTTTCAACCCTAACCTGTGGCAACAGCTGCGTGGCTGTTTTGTGGCTGTCCAGTGAAGAGATTTAGGGAATGTTATTACTTCTGGATTCCTGATGCTAGCTTGGGCCACGGGAATGCGTTATCTCTATAATGGGTAACTGCACCTTCTAGTGTCTTGCATCACTCACCTATGGGTCACCTGGACATTTCTGTCTTCAAGGCAGGATACCCAAGAGCAGACTGAATGGGGTCAGAACATCTCCTTGCACATCTTTTAGTATATCCAGAATGTCACAAAACTGATTCACAAAAAACCTACCCAGTAAGGAGCTGAGAAGGGTATCCAGCCTTCTCCCTGATGTGCAGATGGCCAAATGCAACCTTCTGCACCTATTTACCATTCACTTAGGGGTAGACGGTTATGGGTGCGGATGTTTGCCTATCCTGCTGTCAGGGCACACTCCCCACTTTTAGGAGTTTAGTTGGCAAAATTCAAGGTCATCTTGTTCACGTCTGAGCTGTGCAGCAGCCACCTTGCAGCTACGCCTGCACTCAGCGTCCTGCCTCCTTGATCCTGAGCTGTGTCCTGACCCCCTGGCTTGGCTTCGCTCAGACCTGCCTCCTCCCCATGGACTTGCCCAACGAACAGAGGACTGAGGCTGACCCTGATCACTGCCTTCAGGCCTGACCCTGACACTTGGTGCTCAGCATCCTGCCTGCCCTGCTGTTGCACTCAGTCCCTGCTCACCCCCTGTGCAGGGCTGTTCTGCTGTTCTGAATCATGTCCATAATGGAGGCTTTGGAGCCAGTCCTCAAAATCTATTCCAGTACTTTGCTATATTTGCATCTAGAAAGCTTTTGGGCATGTGGTAGAGGTTTTTGATCATCTTAACTTGGTGTTTCTTGCTGCATTTTAAGAACATTATTTCTTGTCCTGTCATTCAGTGTAGACAAAACAGTTTATATTCCTCTTTGCACTATCTGCACTAAAAGACTGTATTTATGTCTTTTTCAGACTTGTCTTTTTAAAGCTAAATGATCCAAAGCATTTTAATAATGCCACATTCATCAAGTGGTCTAGATCTCACAAAGGATCATTTCATGAATATCGAAAGGTTCATAGCTTATTATTATAGATCTTTATATTTTTTCTTTTTTTTTTTCCCCTCAACAAAATGACATCATGGAATCACGTTCAACTCAAAGACCACTTTTTTGTAGAATTGTCCTATCAGTTATTCCCTGCCCTCTCTGGGCAGCTGATTATTTCTGCTTATATGTATTACTTTGCTTTTCTCTGTTTAATTTCACCTTATGCTTTTTCCAGATCACTTCTTCATTTTAGGAAGCTAATTTTTAATTTCAGTCCTCCCACTAGGTTCTATCTGAAACAATCATACTTCATATCCAACTACTTGCAGTGTGAACTGAAACTTCAGTCGTGACTTGATCCAGGACACACCTTTATAGAAGCCGTAGTGAATCTTTTCAGGTTTGCAATCACCCTACAAGAATTTTGCCTGTGCAGTACTTCCCTTGTTTACCCAGGAAAACAGAGCAGGAGGACATCAAAAGGTTTTTTAAGACAAAATACACATTCTCTGTTGCTGGTCTCCAGCCCACAAGTAGAGTAGCCGAATCCCTATTCCATACACAGAGCCTTCTCTTTCACTCAGGCAAGCACAGGCCCACACCAGGAAGTCTTTCCTTCCACTGCATGTGAGTGAGCATGCCAGCTATCGACACGCACTGTAATTTGTTTTATGTTCCACAGGAATGAACTCTGGGAGTGACATAACTCGTTATGGATAGGGAATGGAAAAATCACCATCTGGAGGAAGGATTTTCAGATGCTATTCTCTCAACACAGGTAAACAATAAAAATTGGATATGTGTCCTAAATGATCAAGCCTTAAAGATGTACAGTCTCATCGATTTTTATTCACTTGGATTACAAAAAACCTTACTTTGGGCCTGACATGCAGCAGCCTTGGTAACTAAATGTGTGAACATTGTTTAAAAATGTATACTATATAAGGATATATATCTCTCAAATGAACAATTAACATCTCCAAGCTTTAAGTTATACCACAATACCCAAACCACAACTTACCTTTTGAGTAAGTAGAGCCTGAACAACCTGATTAGCTACCTGAAATAAATAAATAAAATAGATTAAGTATGTTATAATGTGCATTTATGCATAACAATACCTTCTTTCATGGCTTTACACTGCACTTTCCATCTACAACCACCACCAATTCCAGTATTTTAATTATTTACTAGTATTTTCATCAGATAATGCTAGTAAGAATACATGAAATGCATATCATCTACTTCTGTCTTAGTCCTCATTATAAAAAACATGTATCAATTGCAGTATAACATGATGGACATTTGGTTAACTTCTGTCAGCTCTTCTTTGGACTAGATTAAAATTTCACAGTCCTATGTGCAGCTGGTGTGCATCAGCATGGATTGACTGCATTCACTAGAGCTGATTTTTATCAGCCGAGGATGGAGTCCTGAATGTTTTCATGAAGTTTAATTGTTTCTTGATTCAATATTGACAAAATGGTACATCTATCACGACAACCAGAAACTATAAAGTGCCACAGAAAATTAAAGTACCTACTGTCATCAGAATGTGGTTGGAAGGCATTCACACCACAGAGCTTAATTGACTTGAATGAGATTACACACCATTGATTAGTAGAACTACATATCCAACAGGGAATTTTTGAAGTTATTTCTTTTATACATCCTTTCTACTTTATATTTACCAGCAGGCATAGGGGCAGGGAAGGGGAAGAAGGAGGGACAAGAAGAGGGACTGAGATAAGATTTTCTGTTGATGATGTCTAACTTGTACGCTACGTTTCTAATGTAATTTAAAGCTATATATGCCTATGTTATCACACAATGTGTTTGCCTATATTTTTCCTCTTGCATTTAGGCAGAGCAACTAGAGGTCACTGTGCAAAAAGAGATAGTAGCTATGGTTTCTGGTTTGGTTTTGGCTTTCAGAAATTGCAGTAAAGCATATGCAGATATCACCAAATCTGCACTGATTCTTCTTACTCTTGGCAAATTAAAGAAAAAAAAACCACACCATTGATATGAACTTAGTTGTGAGGAAAGAGCTGAAGCTAATTAATTTCTGTAAATAATTCAATTCAGTTATATCCAAAAGTTTCATTTGATTCATACTCTCGTAAAATTGCCTAGTATCATTTTTTTTCCAAAAGTTACATTTGATTCATACTCATAAAATTGCCTAGTACCAATTTTTTTTCCAAACTGGTCCCTAACTTAAGGCAGCCCATGGAACAATGGTCACATAAAATAGCTCTATACATGATTTAACAGAAGACACAGACTAATATTAGAACAGTAATAACCAACAGAAGTAAATATATTACAGTTTTGAAAAACCATGTGCCTTGCCCTATAGGCTTTCAGGATCTACATCTGACAGTGTTCCTTCTGGCATGTGCTTTTAACGTCTGTCTGCTCTACCTGAAAATTGAACAAACCATATCGAATACATTATTTCTTTACTTTCTGACATGGAGTTACTTTACCAAGGAAGAACTAAAAGGTTCTTTGAAGTGCATACAAGTCTCTCACAATGGAATAGCGTACAAAATTACTCCTATAGCTTTATATATTGCACAGAGAAGTGTAAATGGCATAATCTTCCAAATGGGAAAAAACTGAACTTGCTGTTGCGTATGTGACAAATTTTCTAACTTAGAATGTATGAAGTTAGGTATCTAAATGAAAGTACCTGCCAGTGATCCATAGCTCCCATAGATCTCAATAAGAAAGCTATGTAACTAGTTTCTTTACAAAATAAGGTTATTTTATTCTAGTACCTAGCAACTTGGCAAACGGTGTTGCTATTACCATTCAAAGATTTTCAGGTCTGTATTCTTGAAATTGAAACGTTGTATTCTTGAAATGTTCTGCAGTTACTAAAAAGATCTACTTCATTTTTACTTACAGGTATCACGAGACACCATGGATATGAACAACATAAGCCAGCACTACAAAACTGATAGTCACAACTACCAAAAACTAAGCAAACTGAGACCATTGAAGGCAGAGGGACTGACTTCTGAGATGCAGAACATGTGAAATTCCCACTGATGTGAGGCAGAACCGCAGCTCAATCCCAGTGAAAAGCAGGCTGTAAAATGACTTGACCTGTAATTCATGCCGTTAATGAAGGCGAAACAAGGAATAGAATAGAGATGGTCGGTTCCTTAGTCCGCTATTATGTAGTAGATGACACTGCTTGCCTTCACACTGCCTGCCTTTCCTTTGAACTTAATAGCCAAGATCTTCAGGTGAGGTTTCCTTTTGTGGATTGCAACAAAAGAGATAAAAGATACAGCTTCACTTTTTCCTTACACAATTATGTTTACATATACATGTTATAAAGTGGTCTTAATAGAAACGGTATAAAAGAATGAATCAGAGAAGAGACCCTACTGTAACATCTATTATACCTTTTACAAGTACTGAGATTTTACACAGCTGCCTTTAACGTATGGCTTCATATGCACAAAGACATTTCAAGTGTACTAAAATGACTGGTCTTCTATTTTATTCAAATCTTAAAAAGAGAATGCCTTTTTAAGACAACTTTGTATTTTTGATTAGCTAATTTTTAAAACATCAGTAAAAATATCATCTACCAAGTTGCACAATTTCCTGCAAGTATGGTGAAGCTGGACAGAAATCTGAGCTGGCAGTGTGATGTGAATAAACATGATGTTACCACTCACTAATAAACTGACAGATGAATTCCAGTAATGGATGGTAAACTAGGATTAAGCATGTTAACCTCAAACCCCAAAGGTACAAGAAGACAATCCTTGTTTTTGCATTAAATTTTTCAGAGACAGAAAGATACATTTATGGAGCATTTCTGAAATTAAATGAGCTCTTTTCTTATTTATCAAGTACTGGAACATTTCAATAACACCTTCTTCCAAATACTGTTCTATAGTTGTTTATATGTACACTTCAGAGGTGAAAAATTACTTTAAAAATCAGTGAATATTTATTAAAATTCATAGAGGACTCACTTTAGCTTAACCCATATTATTTTCAGATTTCATCTCTATGAACATTTGAGTTTCATTGATTTTTACCATGAAAATGATTACAGAGCATGCATTTTTAAGTCAGAGGTGCAAGCATTCACACAATATTAAATGTGGGACATTATATGAATTAAAAGAACTATGTAAAATAATTGGTAAAAAAAAGAAAAAAGAGACAAAATAATGGCAGGCATAGCTTTAAAACCTGAGCTCTGGTATCTTCTTGTCACACATAGACAGAAAAATCACGGTGGTTATTTTCTTGTCCTTCATATGCAGCTTAATGGCCACCAGCACCTCAGCAGAAAGCACACTGCGCATAGCTGGTGTCTTTCTCACATTGCTGTAGAGGCCTGAGGGACCAAGCAGGGACACTATTGGCAGGGTGGCCAGATTAAATGATGCTTGAGTGCCCTGAGCAGAGTTTGCCTGTGGTCAGGGGAGAGAAGCTGCAATTTGAGGATGCTCAATGATAAGTGAAAGATGGCAGCATTCTCCCAACAGTTATCAAATGATGTTCCCAACCTTCATTACCTCAAGGGCCTGTCAAGCATCCCAAAAACGTAACCAGCCAGAATGGCTAGGTATTAGCTTTGGACGTAAGCACTCCTTGTGTATCAGCCCAGAAGTAGTTCAATACACTCATAACTAATTGGACGGCAGAGGCAAAATTAAAATAACGGTTGTAGTAGGCACTCAAATTTTTTGGTGGCAGGCTTAGCTGTCTCAGGTTTGGGTGTGATCACAGCCTTGTGCTCTCAGGAAGATCTGTGTTCCTCCCTTTAAATGCAACAGGTCTCCCTGGGGCAAACAGAGCTGCAGCACAGACAGACACATATCTGTAGAGGATACGTCTGCTCCTAAAAACTGCTGAAGAAGTCCTGAAGCCCAAACTAGGGAAGGTCTTAAGAGATTTTCACCTTCAAGAAGTGGGGTTGGTGTAAGGTGAGTTATGACCAGAGGAAGCATCAGATTTAAAGGAATTTTCAAGTGGAAGAATTTTTTTTTTCTTTTTTTCTCCATACAAATATTTATGGAAAGCATTTTTTCTTCTTAAGATCTCCAGTAAAAATCCCTGTTTGGAAAGGACTTTGTCACATACAACACATCCTCAGAAGACTCTGATCAGAAGTGAAGGTTCTCACAATCACTGATTGGATTATTCACTAATTACATTTATGTCTCATCTCCTATTCTCTTTATTGTTACTATAATGAAGTAGGGTGAGAATGTGCAATTTCTTGTGAAGCTCCACCAAGGGAATGAGCTCAGGTGGGTGCTAACCTGAGACTCCTGCAGAACTTGAAATTATTAAAAATGGTTTTGTTGCCTGAGTCACTGGCAACATCTTCTCACCTCAGTGATTAGAAAGGATTAGGTACAAGTTTGTGTCAGCTAAAACAATGGTGGTTACAGTGCCACTGCCAAAGCACTGTGGGGGCTGAGAGGGGAAGGAGAAGAAAAAAGTGATACCAAGCCACGAGGAAGGACAAGAGAAGTCACTGCACACAAACCAGAAGACAAAAAAAGGTAGAAGATAAGCAAACAAAAATTATAGCAGGGAAGCACAAAACCACAGGTGATGAGAAGCACTTTCTCCTGAAAACGTTGACACAGTGGGAGAAGATGGATACAGCTGTGATAATACCGAAGAACTGAAAACAGTCAATGTTAACGTTGAAGATAATACAGTTCAGAGCATAGTTTGATATAATCATTTGTTCTTTAAACTGCAATAACATGTAAAAAACACAAACCAGGATCAGAAATCCATCATGTTGCTGCAAACACAATAAAAACATATCTTCTGTCCTTATAATCTGTATAGAGTGTTTTGCTGGAATGGACAGTTATGGTGCTTTACTCATTTCCAAAATTAAATATGCAGGCAGGTTTTGTCCTAGACAATTAGAAAATAACTTTAAATTAAGCTATGTGATTTAAACTAAAGTTAGTAAATACCACCAAGATACCCAAATGTCATTCAAGTGTGCACTGAATGCAGTGACTCAGGCCAATGCAGACCAAGGCTCTGCCAGTATCCCAGTGCCACAGAACAGACAGAGCATAACCTAGTGGGAAAGTGTATCTGCAAGTCTTTTACTCCAGCTCCCTGATAAAAATATACTATAGTGGCAAAAGTGCAGATGTGCTGATGAAAATCTGCACTAAACTGGAGGCTTCTTGTACCAGAGCTGTATTGCTCATGCTAGTAACACTTCAGCAAATGATGATTAAATATTTAAAAAGCTGGCATGAAGACATGATTTGTCACCTGCTATGTGTATTTTGCACATTCATGCACTCTTTTCTCAAAGGTACAGCTGAGAAGCTGGTGTAGTTTTGGTTTTGTTTTGTTTGCATGTTAGCTAACTACTTATGCTACTACTTATGCATTCTTATCATGGAACAAGTAAATGATTTCTACTTAAGCAATTCTTCGAGCTACTAAAAGTCTTAAAACTATTTTAAACTCTTGTGTATGCTGAAGAGCCTTATTTCAGAATAAACGGGAGGAACAAGGAAGCATCAGTATATATATGGAGAAAGCTGCATGCAATAGGAGATACTAGACATTTCTGGAATGGTAAGCATTGCAGGAGTGCTCAGACAGTAACTGATGGGAGAATTATATTGTAGCTGTAACTGGAAGGTCTGATCAGAAGCTGAGCCATGTAGTAGAAGTGAGCCAACAGGTTAGAAAAAACCCAGCATAAAAAGCTGTCTATGTAACCCTAAGGGGAAGCTGAGAGACTAAATTCCCTGGTTACAGAATATATTACATATGAAAGCTGGGGGATTTTTCACTGAAGAAGCCACTGCCTCCTGTGTTCCACTATACAGAAAAGGAGTACACAAAAACTAACAGGCAAATTATCATTTTCTCCTCTTAATGGAACCAAACCAGTTCCAAATATTGGTCACAGGGATATCAACTCCTCAGTGAAGAGATGTGGTCAAAACAGGATTTACAGCATAGGTCATGGAGAACAGTATCTATGACTGCCAGACACATGTTCTTGGAATTAATTAGAATGAGGTAATACTAGAAAATTGCAGAACAATGTCAAGAGAGCAAGAGATTAATTTCTATTAATTTAATTATAGTACCAGGTAAGAACAACCTTTTTATCTACCTTACCTCATCAAGACATCTTTCATACTGTTCTCTTTGATTTTCATTTTCCAGAGCCAGCGCTGAATTCTCTGCCTAAAGTAAAATAGAATAAATAAATAAATAAATATGTAAATTAATCAAAGGGTATCTTGTACTACATGACAATTCATAAAAATTCTCAGGGTGCTTACATTACATCTTCTTTAAGATCCAGAATAAAAAGCACTACACAATTTATTTTGCTACAAGCTGCTATTTTGAGTAAAAACAGAAGCGACATTCATTTATGAGATTATTCACACCATGCATTACAATTTAGAACAATATCAGAGGAGATATTCCAAGTATGCCCACAGTCTCATCTTGTCAGGTGCAATAGAGTTGGCAATGAAACATTATAGAAGATATTGGTATATCTTTTCTTCCTCCCCCTTTTCTGTTTAGAGTGAACTTGCTATCTGAGAAAGCCACTTGGAAGCACACAAAGGTAGCTGCTATCAAAAGGAAACAAAGAGCAATCTCATGTAAACTTTTAACTGGGGCAGCTCTTCATAAGCCTGGTTTCTGCAGGGGGTAATTCCAGATGCACTGGTCACACTGTAGCTAATTGGTGAATTACACCCCGTAACTGAACCAGATAAATTTTTTAGTCTTTACTTAAAAATAATTCCTATTGTTTCACAAGTGAGAGAGGTATTTTACTACATCTAAATGTAATCTTAAAGTCAGAAAATTTTTCTCTCCCATATGTCAGTTTAAATATGATAAAGTTTCCTGTATAGTAGTGCCTTTCATCTATCTTTAACTTCCATTACACTCATATTTTTGCATAGTGCAAACTTCAAAATGGCACAATCTGGTATGTACATTACAGTAAATCAATGTATTTTTCTATATATTATGACTTGACTTTAGGAATTCTCTCAGTATTGGAAAAGGAAAATCTCTAAAGTGTGCTGTACACACTTGCATCAGAGCAAGTTTCAACCAGTTTTCTCTTAAAGACTGAGAAACTGAAACAATATATAAAAACCTGTAAGTTAAAACTGACTCTAGAAACCTCTCTGCCTCCCATGCATAACTTCACATCACATAACCGTAACACCACGATCAATGCAGTCACATAATTACAACTATTATACAATTTACATTACTTGCTTCACTTTAACCTTCTGTCAACCTATAAAAGTTAAACAAATGCTGTCTCAAAAGAATTGTGGTTATACAAAACAACAGTCATAAATATAGTTAACATTTGTAATTTTAGAGAAAAATTTAATGTAATGTAATGTGTGGAAAGATTCTATGGAAAGATGAATAGTTCTCTCTTCCTTGTTAAGAAAAGTCAATGATTCAACAAAATGAAAATCCCAAAGACCAATAAATTGATTCATTAACAACAATTTCAAATTCAGCTAAATCCTAAAAATAAGATTAGGAAGAGAAAATAAACATACATAATTATCCAGCATATTGAAAGAGAGTAAAGAATAAAAGGGAGGTGAAAGACAAGGGCATATAGAGTTTACTTATTTACAAGTCTAAATAAACAACTGTATGGAATCAGTGCTTTATCTTGAGGGTACAATCAAAGCCAGCAAAGGTGGTAAAATGCTCTGCGTCATATTTTCACAATGTCACCTATCAATGGGTTCAGCATATGGCTATAAAACGTCTATGGGTGATCCTGCAGAGAGCACTGTGAGATGAGGCAGCAAAAAGTACAGATGCAGAAGTAGCAAAGTAGAAGCAGAAGCCGCAAAAGCAAAAGCAGCAGTAAGAAATCAGAAGCTGGAGGGTAAATAGTCCTCCGTACTGAAAAGGTTATCATATACAGTTATCAGTTTGCTTTAACAGATACATGCTTGCAGATTGATTGATAAAAATAAAGAGGTGATTGCTACATAAAAGTTTATTTGTATAAGTTAAAGATTTTCAGCTGTTTTCTCTATGAATATAGAGAAATGCCATCCAAAATAAATTCTTCTTACTGTTTTGAATCGATCATTAAATGGTTAGTCTGCACAGCCATTAACTCATGCATGTTGGTATTTGCTAACATAAAAATATATTGCATGATTTTATCCTGAAACAGTTAGGGCAGGCTGCTCCCATATAGAGATGTCTAAAAGAACTACAACACATAGTTGTACTATACAAAATACCCAGAGAGCTCCTGATATTTGTCTTATTCCATTTTTTTCTGAATGCTGTAAGGCTGTAAAATGGAAGCTAAGTCTTCTCGGATCTGTTAGCTGAATCTCTGATTTCAGTGAGCTATTCCTTTACAAATAGGCTACCAAAATTAGGAAATCTGAACTTGACAGCATTATAAATAAATGTTACATTTCCCCTCTTATCAAGCCACAGTGGAAACATCTGTATAATAAAACCCTTTTTCACACCACTGGCTTTGAAAGTCAATGTTAGCCTGACTTTTGTGCTTCCTGATTGCCGAGCAAATCACGCCTATTTATTTGGCGTTTTTGTAATGAGGACTGGACTACAAGGGAACACTTGACTGACTTTGCTTAAGATCCTGTGCCACTTCCCACAACATAGGAACACCAGCACTTGGTATACTAAATCACTCTATATTGCAACTGAATACTTGATAATAATCCTCATTCCCCCAAAAGTATTCATTTAGAAAATTTGTAATAGCACTTGTGGTCTCAAAACCCTGCTTCCTAATCCAAACCTTCATTTATTTAACAGAAACCCCTGGGTTTTGACGTTATTGTAAGTCTGCTCAATTTTTGCTCAGAGGGATCTGCCTACCTCCAGTATTGCATATTCTAGGCATCTTTTGCCAGTTAAGCAAAGTAGGTCTCCTTGGAGGAAACCACTATTACATTTTATTTTCATTTTTCTTTTCAGGTCATACTTACACTAGGCTAAGTCGCAGTAAGAAGCCCACGCTTCTCACAGCATGAAAGCTATTGCACACTTGTAGGCACCCAGAGGCAGTGGTAGAGGAGTACTGACCCTTAATGCAGTCACTTCTCCTGTACATAACCTAGCAGGGGACCAGGCAGGAAAAAAGCTAGATTACTGAGAATGGTGCTTGCTTAGATATCAACTGATTTCTATAGTGATTTCTAATTTTAGGCAGAGCTGTCCTCTATGAATTTATGTGCATTTTATGTTACACATAGAAAGTTTAGTCTGGAGAAAAGGAGGCTGAGGGGAGACCTTATCACTCTCTACACCTACCTGAAAGGAGGTTGTAGCAAGACAGATGTTGGTCTCTTCTCCCAGGTAACAAATGATAGGACGAGAGGAAGCGGCCTCAAGTTGTGCCAGGGGAGGTTTAGATTGGATATCAGGAAAAATTTCTTCACTGAAAGGGTTATCAAACATTGGAAGAGGCTGCCCAGGGAAGTGGTGGAGTCACCATCCCTGGAGGTATTTAAAACATGTAGATGTGGTGCTTAGGGACATGGTTTAGTGGTGGGCTTGGCAGTGTTAGGTTAACGGTTGGATGTGATGATCTTAAAGGTCCTTTCCAACCAAAACGATTCTATGATTCTATGAAATAAACCATCTCTGGCCCTCAGCCTTGCAAACCCTAAAAGTGATGCAGCCCAGTGAACTGCTGCAGACAAGAAACATTCAACACCTGCCACCAGCGCCTATAGGCAAGCATGGCTTTTCTTGGAGGAGTCAGCTCTCAAGCACAGTGTCACTCAGTCAGCCAAAAGTGGCATAACTTACCATTAAATGAAACATTACATGTTGCTTTTGGATCATTATAGATTCAAGGATGCTAAAATATCAAAACAGAGGTACTTCCTAGTTCCGGTTTGGAAGAAAGTATTTTGCCTGAGTCTCTCCAAACATTGGTAGATTTAAAGATTTCAATCATGACCTGGATAATGCTAAACAGCCTTCAACTACCTTAATTAGAGACAACTTTGTTCTGAATTGTGAGACGGAGTTTATGGAAAATCAAAAGTGAAAACTTCAGACTACTTTGTATAAAACAGTGGTTGCTTTGTATTGATACCATTGCTAAGATACAGTCGTTACAAGAGATTCTGTCAACTCTGATTTTAATCCCTTTCTCAGGAGGGAAAACATAGCCCTAGTAATGATGATTATCATCTTTAGATCAGCTAAGAGCTTTCTCTCTCCCCTTCACAGATGTTGAAGAACGCTCTATATTTACAAGGCTAGTAACAGACAGACTACACACCTGATGCACTGAGGTCTAGTCCTGTTCCTCCTGAGGTCAGTAAGAATCTGCCATTTATTTCCCATTAACGTAGACGCAAGTCAGGTGCAAAGAAATAAACGATATTTGTTTTCACATTACACAGTATTTCCTTAAAAATCCTTTGGGTTAAGAGGAAGTTCCTTGGTTCACAATGAATTGTTCACTATGATATAGAAGAAATAAGGAGATAGACGGCAGACTTTGCCTTTTTCATGTTTTTATAAACTTGTTATATACTGGATAAGTAAAGGCAGACCAATTAACTGCAATTCTTAAAATAATTTCTAAAACAGTCATGATAATTAGCTTTAGGATACCCTTAACACCAAACAGAAGAAGCATCCATTCAGGCAGTACAACCATCTAAACTTTAAATTCTGTGAAAATACATCTTCACCTGAAGTCTAAAATGCATCTCAAATATATCCCTAATGTGCTCATATTTACTTTTTTGTTAATGAACAACAAAATACACTACAGCTTTTTGAGTCATAGGAAAGAACCAAATACAACACCCCGCCACCCCCCCCCCCCCCCCCCCCCCGCCTCAAAACAGAGGGAAATGCTGTCTCCCAAAAAGTATTCATTAACAGCAGGCTCTGAGCCAAAAACTGCTCTGCTCCTTTCCAGCTCACAGTCTTTTTGTCTGGGTTTACATGGTCAAACCACAAGGTCTCCCACCAGTCTTACTGTGTCAAATCTGAGATTTGGCGTTCAGTCCTCAACTACACGGATAAAACACGGTACTTTTCAGCTAAATAACAGCACTGGACTATAAATAGATGAAATAAATATACACTTGATAAATATACTCTTACATTGATACAGACATTTAGGATAATTTCTTCATTCTCTCCTCTTTTAATGATTTGAGAGAGGATTATTACAATAGGGTAAGGATTGTCTCCTAACTATACTTTTTTTAACATTTACCTGTGTTTGGTACAAGTGGCAGACACATTCTCATGTCTGAGAAAGTCATGAGACATCCATGTCTCCTCCAGATTTGCCTCTCTAAGTGGCACTTGAGAGGACAACTTTCACTTAACATCCTGCAAAAGCCATTTCTGTGTGCTTCTTGAAAGAGCGAACTGCTTAAATCATGTTTGAAAATAAGATTTGGATTTAAGTTCCTAAAGTGTTTTTCAAAAGGTTTAAACTTTACCTTCCTGTACCTTGATTTGTTAAGTCAAGAGAACAGGGACAACAACATTTTGGTATCTAGCTAGCCTGTTCCAATGCATTATGAATTAGGATATATTTGGTGCACTGGGGTCTTTAAGTGAAGAATTATTTCATGTATGTATTAGGAAGTCTTCAACAGAAAATCCTCTACACTTTTATAACCACAATGAAATGAATTAAAACACTGAATTTTCTACTAGAAGGCACGAATAAAAGAGAAGCACATACAAAACAGTTTCCCTTATTCAACCATTGTAGAGTTGAGACAAAAGAAAAGGATGAGAGAAGTAAGAAAGAAGAAAGGGGAGAGTAGTATTTATTTTGCGCTAATGGAAAAGGAGATTGTAGAATCATAGAACGGTTTGGGTTGGAAGGGACCTTTAAAGATCATCTAGTCCACCCCTGCTACCATGGGCAGGAGATGAAGGTCTAAAGGTTGTACGTCAAGTTAGCAGCTCAACATGCTTTGAAGGTATCATCAATAAAGGTCAAGAGGAACAAAGTTATGACAGTGAACTTTAAAATCCCTGACAGAATGCTACAACACCAGTTACCACGTGTACTTCTTTGTTATTCATACTAAACCATTTGTCCATTTATAGAAAGCTTTATTGATTTACACAGACACTCATTTGTCATGCCTTCTGCAGTGTATTAATAGCTGTCCAAGCACTTCAAATGTGTTCAGCGATTTTTTTCCTGCTTTCAGCCTCTGATTTTGTATATTTTTGTGGTCATAGCTTCCTGCAGTGCACATGAGAGATCAAAACCTAGGTCAAAGCCTGCTGATAAAGTAAGAAGTAAAGTTGTTGTAATCTTTCCTTAGGTCCTTACAGTATTTTTTTTGTTAAGCTGCCATTCTAGGAGGAGTTTACCTCTTGAACCATCTCCACATCTTTGGCCACAGGAAACTTTGCATTATTCTGTCCATGTTACACAGAAAATTTGTTCTTTGAAAGACTAACCCAACAAATTGTCAGAGAAAAGTTTTAACAGTATAGTTATGCTGGTTAGAAGTACTGAAAATTACATTTGTGTTTTTAAATCAGCATAATTATAGCAACAAAAACCTTAATTTAACTCTGGCACTGTGAAAGCATTTCCACTGGCCACTTCCCAGTGCCTTTTATATTGCTATAGACAGCGCTTTGCTAGGAGTAAAATGGGAACTGCACCTCACGACCTGCCCGTCAACATTTGGATGTTTCCACCTTCTCCTCTACACTTTCCACAATAAAGCAACACTAGAGCAACAATGGAGCATCTCCCTGCTGAATTGCAGCCCATGTGCTACAGCTCAGCTCCCTCGTTTCCCATCCGCAGGACAGTAACTGGGACTGGAGAATGCTAGGTACTGATGATGTAAGCAGTGACTTTGACTAATATTACAATATTAACAAAATATTGCTGTATGCTTTTTCAAATGTCCTAGTCTTAACTATTTCTTCTGCCTAATGGAGATGGGGGGGAAAAAAAACAAAAAGGACAAATTAGGGATAAGATGACAGTCAGGCTTCTCATCCTTGCTTCAAAATACATGGGCCCTCAGCCTTCTCAGTTGCATCATTTTACGTTTTCTTTTTAGCATGAAAAAATAGCCTATTCTCTTTAACCACACTTAAAACATTTGACACATTTTATCTGAAATACTCAACCACTGTTCAATTCACATTCGGGTAAAACATGGCATGGAAGCAACACATGTGATGTTAAATAACAAAATACAGAACCATACAAGTGTTAATTATAATTCTGTCTATAAAAAGGCTACATTAAACCTTACTGGGCAGTACTGGTAGGGATCATTCTTGCAATTAAAAATTTCAATAATACATTTTTTAATTCTTTGCTGACACAAAAACATAGTGACAAGCCACCAACAGATCTCAAAAGCAGTCTGTCTCACAGGCCATGCTATGTTATAGCTGTGCTACCAATAAAATGGGTTTGTAGCCTCAGAGAGAGAATATAACCTCCTTCTTCTAATGTATGCTAGAAATCAGAAGATATTTATTCAACATCAGAAAGCTAACTACTTAATATTACATAAAAACTTGGGTTTAAATGTTCCTAACAAAAAGCAGCCCAAGGTCTGTGCAGCTGCATATGATGTTTTACCGATTATTGATGAGTTGATTCATGTATTTAAATCATGTAACAGCTTTAAAAACTGGATGGATTTCATGCTGCTAAAGATCACAAAACAGAACTTGCTCGTCTATCTGCAGATCTGCAGCAGATCACAGGGAGAGACTCGTACTCAGGGTCCCGTACAGGCCTCATAACTACAGAGCTTTTTCCTCTCTGTTGAGTGTTTCCCAGTTCCCACAAGGAGAAACAATGGGTGTTCAACATAAATGATGAAGCCTTTTTTTTGAAAGAAGGAGATAACTAGAATTTAATCCTTCAAATCTACCTATATTGGATAAACATATGAACTGCAGGAGTTGAATCAAACAAACCAAAACCAAATGAGATTCATACACTGCTGATGAGACTGTCTCCCAAAAATGAGTAAACCTCATATTCCTGGGAATTCCTCTGTGAAATACCTTTACTTTTTTTTTTTTTTAATTATTTTTCAGAAGTTGGGGTTGGAAATTTTTACCCAGTTTAAGAATGGTAATATTTGTCTTTTTTATTTTGGTTAGCTCTAAAGTAGTTAAGAATGACAAGCCTTTAAAATCTTCAATATTTTCCCTTCTGACACCACAGAAATGTCTGGAGTTGACATTTTAAAGAGAAGGTTAGGAATAGATCTAGCAAAACAGACTACATTATAAGCCAGACTTATCTTCCAGCGAATAAATATCTAGGCTACTAACAGATATATCAATAGCAGCTTTGTATGTTTACCCACATGCAAATTGCAGAAAACAGCAAATTCTACTATTATTTACAGATGATATAATAAACTTACAATATATGCATAGGTAAAGTACTGTCAATACAGGTCTTTGAACAAATAGGATAAAATTTTGAAGGATGCTTTTTTTTTTCCCAAAAATTCTTCCAAATGATCACATATAAAACATTTTTTCAGGACGAGGAGTAAAAGAGACCTAAATAAGCAGAGACAGGCAGCATAAAGCTGCGTGTATTTCCTGAAGTTAAAGACCATGGTGATCTATATAATGCACACACACTTGACAATGCAGAAGTACAAGCATGGAAAACCAGAAGTCCCAGCAAGACTCCCATTTTTTATCACGCATCCTCTGAATCAAGCGCTGAGCTGTGTGCCTCCGTGCGACGCGTTGCTCTGCACAGAGACCAAGGCACTGGCCTTCTGTGAACAATATTCCTACGCTGCCTAAACAGCAGCAGCTGCTATTAATGAGGGGTAAAATGACAGCCAAGCGAAAGCCCTCCCCCTCACAGTCAGGCAGACCCATGAAGCCACGCGATGCCAATCCCATCATACAGCAACGCTGACTTGGGCAGTCAGGAAAGGGGAATGCTGAGACTCATTCACCTTCCCCAGGACCAGCACAGGTGTCTCCCTAGAAGCGTGCACCCAGGCACAATGGTACAGGCCACGATGCCATCACACAAATCTAAGATATGAGACTGAATTTTAATGCAAGGAACAGTGTGTTCATGTCATGAAATTTGTTTATTTTCTGATTTTCCAGTGTTTACAGTTGGTGACGCTTCCCCTTGCAAACTGTGAACCAGAGGCAGCTGTTCCATCTCGCTCTTTTTTCCCCTCTTGTTTTAAGTTATTTTCTCCCTTATGGAACTGTTCTCTCTTAAGAACAGAGAGCATTTCACTCTGACAGACTTACTCTGCTTCCCCATGTAATATTAACAGGCAGTTACTTCCTCTGTCAAAGAACTAAAAATAAAATCCCTGGTCCATTAAAAAAGTATGAGATCCTGAAATCGTAAGTGAAACTAAGATTCTTACAATTAACGGGGGTAGATAAAGGCAAGCGGTGTGGACCTGATTAATCTTAAAAGGGCATTTTGTGTTTAATATCAACTTGTATTTAACACATACATAAATGCATTGAAAACTCTGATATGAATTAATCATATCACATTTGGTCAGTTGCATTTGTTTCAATTTTTCTTGCAAAAAGATCAAACCCATCAGGGAAAATTCTAACTCTTCGAAATACTAATTCTTTGAAATTAGTAAGGACTCGTTGAAAACCATGGACTATCTATACGTGCAACACAAGCTCAATAAAAAACTTTCAGTGCAGCCATTTTAAAAGAAAATGTTTGCTTTGATTTGAAAGGAAACGTTTTGCAGAAGATTTTGATCAAATTTAAAAGTGACACTGAAACCAGTACAAATACTTCCAGGGCTTTGGATCCTTCTGAAATGATACATATGACAACCACATTTAAAAAAATTCAGTTGCCTAATCACAAAACAGAAGGTTTTTTGGTTTTGTGTTTTTTTTAAATTCAGATCTTGAGGAAAACATATACTTTCAGGACAGTCTTTCAAGCAATAAGAAAAGCTACTTTAGAATTTACTTAAATGAGTTATCCTTCAAACCTTTGCAATTTTGACCATGAGGTTACTGACACAATGACAGTTTTCTACGTTCTGTGATTCCATTATCCACACCTTCCTGAGCATCATACTCAACTTCAAGGTTAATCTAATGTAGAGTTGGAAAAGAATAGGGCATTTCAGATCTATGTACGAAAATTAATCTTTGGGCAACTTTATTCCAACAGAACCCATTTCTTATTTTTCCCCGCTTGTCTAGCTGAGACGTTCACAGTAAATACAGGCAATACTACTACCGATTCATGGCGCTGGGAACCAGATATGGAAAAAGAAGCCCAAGAGACGAACAGTTTTTCTTTACAGGACACACCTCAATATCTAAGTATAGGAATAAGATACAAAGGCCTTAAGCTCATTTTCTTCAAAAGCTGAAATTCAAGAATTTAGCTATTCCCTTTAGCAAATTCAATTTACCTTTTCAAATTTTGGCAGGTCACACTAAAATATTCAATTCAGGAATACAATGTAATTTTAGAATCTAATTAATTTTTAAAAAGTGAATTATATTTCTTTTAAAACTAAGATAAATTAAAAATGATAGTCAATGGAATTAAGTAGAAAACCTTGAAATTATGTACCAGGAAGCCAAGGTTTACACATAAGTATATACAGGAAAAGTTTTTTTAATTTCTAGAACTTCTATCTAGCAAAAGCTCTTCTCCTTTAAGGTGGCATTTATACATTTTTTCTAATATCATTGGAATGAACATGAAATATCATTTCATAGGTCAATGCAAAAAATGGCCCTAATGCCATAACTGGTACTTCCAGACTGCTCCATGCACCTGAACTGAAGGGCTGTTATTAAATGACAGTAAACAGTTCAAATTTGGAGCTAAATTTGGCACTATATCACCAACATCCACCTCCTCCCCACTCACCCACGCCCCTCCTGCGAGAAACAAACGAATTAAGTGTCCTTGGGGTTGATGACAGAAAGAGAAGATTCAAAACTTTAACGCATTCCTACTTTTTTCCCCATGTGTCTTTTAATGTATAATCAACAACACTATTCATTGTCTCCCATAACCAATTATTTTGGCTCTCACTGGAAGGTGAAACAACAGATGTTTTGCTCTGTCTTCAGAGAAAGCAGATGCTGAATTTTTATCAAGAAATATTTTTTCCCCAATTATTTATTCTAAGTTTCTTCCTTCAGTTCAAACAAAAATAATTACAAAATAAAGTGATTTAAGCTGACAGCCTGAAAAACACTGATCCCATATGCTTAAATGTCACATTCGTTGGCTGTGTAATGGGAAACTTGTATCAGTTCCCTGTTATCCAATGATTCTTTAAGTGGGAAAATTTGATTTTTTTTTTCTCCAAAGAAACACGTATGACTTTTTATGAAATGGAAAAAAATATACAACTGGTTTTCTTTTTTAAAAATATCCCTTGAGCTTACCTTTATTTGAATTCTGAGAAAAAGAATGACTTTTCTTTGTTATAATATGCAATAGATTTAAAGTATTACATGATGTTATAATTGATATTGTCACAAAATATTTTTAAACATAGTAAAATATAAAATACATTATTTTACTTCTCCTTTGATGAATCATTTTACTCTATTCCTTTAAAGACTTGGATTTAAAAGGTTTCCACCACAATAAGCTATTAATGTCAACTGTTTCACAATTCATAACATAAATTTATAACAAGTTTCTCTGGTTTTAACTACATGGGAGCAGTGAGTTATTTCTGAAGGCAATGTTTCCTGCAATTTCACTTTCTTCACTAGAAGTCACCCATAAGTCAACTGCCCCGGGTATTTCAAAATGAACTTCTTTTGATGGTTTCAGTTATTTCTCCCCCTTCCAGCTAAGGAGTTGTGAAGCAAAGCGAAGCAGAACAGGTATTGGTGCACTGTATTACAAACAGGATCAAATGCCACATAACTGTGCAGCAATTGTTTCATAGCCAATAGCTAACTCCTAATAACTGAATCACAAAATTACTGTTCATTTCTTGCTAACTGAAATAAAACTTTATTTGCAAACATCACCTTGCTTCCCCTGAAAGCTTTGAACATTTTTCATTTTGTTTTTATGACACAGTACGTAGCAAACAATGCCCCTCACTCCACACAGCAATACGCGGTAGGTTGATTTCTGCACTGACATTTGTTAAATTAAAAGTTCTGATTCATTTAATTTTTAATCTTTTAGAGTGGAATAGTGAATTTGAAGAGTAATTCTATTTTGCTCAAAAGAACAACAACTCAGACCCCAAAGTCTGTCTCTTTTAAAAGCTTCAACAGTTTGGAGTTGTGTCTGTTTTTTCTGCCCTGCAGACTGTGCTCACTTCAGAGAAGACGGATGTAGAGGAATGAGGATCCCTTAGAAACTGTCTGACGTGGTAGTACCCAACTGTTATCCTCCCATTGTGCTGGCTGACATCAGGTGCATCTACATCAGCTTTTCAGCTTGGATGAGCAGTGAGTTTTTACCCATCTAACTGGGTAAAATTTTGAAGTTACCCTGGGGTCACTGTGAAGGATAAAATATTTGATTAAAGGAGTACAAAGAAGACCACCACTGGAATGGAAAAAAGAATACAGTCTGCCACTCCAAGACACAAGCTGTTTCCTTAGCAGTGAAGTTATGTCAACACTACACCAAGCAGCTCTGTGAAGATCCGCTGAAGCTGCCACTGGCTGCTAATGCATTGTTGTACTGGGGCTGATACCCTGGTTTTCAAGAAGAGTTAATCAGTTCAAATGAAAACGATGCCATGCAGCTACACTGCTCCTGCTAACTGAGCTATCTTGCATGGCAGGGCACTATACAAAAAGACTATATTGTTTCTAAAGTTTGTGACAGGGCCTCTTTCTCTGTTTCACTCATCCTACCTTAATTTAATCAAATTAATGTATGTATGTATGGAACAGCTATCTCTGCATGGCACTGGGGAGACACTACAATGTCTAACAAAATCGTTTGTGTGATGATACAGATCAGATTCAAGGTTACAGAAAGAACATTCAATGTTTATTTAAGAAAAAGAATATCACAACTGTCATTATTGGTAATAGCAGTTAAAGTATAATCACATCAAATGCAATATAGGACTGAAGGACGTTATCCAGGAGGAGGCAACAGGCTTTTCTCTGGCACATGTCTAAGGTCTAAAGAAGCAAACTCCATATGGATTAAAAGAAGAAAAGAAGGAGCTATTAGAAAGCAAGTAAGGAGAAACTTTAGCTGTTTCAGCCCTATGACCTCTTCACTGAAAAGCCTGTCTCTGCTCACTTCCAGCCTACCATGAACTGTCAAGAGAAATGCTAACCAAGTATTTCAGCAGAAGAGATGCAATGCAAGAAAAGACAATTTTAGCTTCTTCTGTCTAAACGCACAACAGTCTCACATAATGCACAACCCTCAGACCCATTTCTTCAGCTGACCTGAAACTGTTGCTGCAATAACTTTACAGAGGACTTTGTCTAGCAAAGTGACACATTTGCAAGTACCCTTTTTCTTACAGTTTACCAAAAAGCTGAATGACAAACCTAGGTTTTACTTGCTTCCTCTTTTTAAAAGGACTTTTTCTTAAAGAACTTAAACATTAAGACTCAGAGCATTTAAAATCAGAAGGATTATTCTGGAGGAACAGACGATTTGACTGACTTGAAGACAACAAGGAAACCTGCAGCCTTATTAAAGGGAAACAGTTGTAATTACTAATTGAGCGTTTCTCCTCTCCTAAATAATTTCCAAGTCTTGGCCTTGTATGAGTACATACTACCAGAAGAGGAATAGGAAAATACATGAATCACAAAGATGAATGAGCACTGTCACCACATGTGATGGAAGGGCAGCAGTTATCCCAGGTATTCCTGTGGGAAGGGAAGAAACTCTGCCCTCTAGATGGCATTATGGCCCTGTATATCCCAGATGCAACTGGAGAGCCCTGCCAGGCAACCCCATCGTTTCTCCACCTGCATAGGAAACACGGTCACATACATCAAAAACATCAGCTGGCAGTTCTTGGTCTCAATGGGAAGGTGACAGCTGCACACTGCTAAACAGCAGAACAGAGGCTATCCTGGGCAGAGTCCCTGTTTTAGCTCTTTGATGTGGGAAGCAGAGGAAAGGTGCTCAACCTGAGAAGAAACAGAATGGAGGATCTCCCTGACCCCTTACGGGGAAAGGCAACTTACAGCTGGCAGGGATGGGCAATATGTGAAAACATACAATTAAAAAAAACCTGGGGGAAAAAAGAAGATTGTCCTTATGCAAAAAAACCCCTCTCCTTCTACTTGACATTTAATAGTAGTGCAGATCTTAACCAGACAAAGGTACATTAAAACACGTACGTGTGCATGTAGGTATACATGTCCATGCATATAAGGTTATATTGTACTCATGTATAGCTGTTTTGACGATACACTGAAACTAAATAATTAGTGAGTAATCAGGTATCTACAGAACCATTAGCGAAAATCAGTCAAGCATAATGGACTGAAATCAAGACTATTCCACATTTAATTTATCTATTCTTTTTCTATATTTATAACTAATCTTAAAATCTGTGCTTGTCACCATGACAGATTAAGCAGACTTAAAAATAATCATTTGAGTATTTTCTGCTCTGGACTACTAAAGTAGCTGCATAATAAAGCCAGTGAATATTGAATTTCATGGGTATGTTAATCATATAGATTTCACATATGTAGTTAAACATATGGCCAACACAGGAGCCAAGACCCTTATATGCTTGAACTCAGCACAGCTTCAGTAATTCTAGTAATATAATAGATTAATTAGCTCAACTATACCTAAACTATAGGTATAATTAGCTCAACTATACCTATACTACAGGTATAGTTGATTAATTAGCTCAACTAGATTAATTAGCTCAACTATACCTATACTATACCTATAATAGCTCAACTATACCTGCCCAGAATCCCAGCTATAATCTCCAATTCTGTATTTCTACAAGACGAACAAAAAGGAAATCACTACAGAAATAAGAAAAAGTGCATCACCATGCAGACCTCATTACTGTTTCATCATTTTCCAAGGCCAGTAAAGAGAAATGAAAAGAGAGAAATTATTTTGCTATGTAAGAGCTGTAACGGATTCAGTTCTAACAGTTGAGGTAAATTAATTGGGATTTCCTATGCAGCCAGTGGAGAACGTCCACAGAATACAGGGATTTTCTTAATAATGTTAGCTTGACATGAACTGCTGCTATTTATTTCGTTTATGAACTATACAACTGTCATTACTGTCAACCAAATTGCATGCATTAGTATGCAAATTAAAAATATAGGGCATGATTCTAAAATCTCTGTCACACTGAATCTTTCCTCTGAAAGAAGTGCCACTGTGAGCAATGAGAAGGCTCACAGAAAGTGCTTGTGTAGGACCGGACCCAGAGTGCCTACCTGATAGAAACGATTTAAAAAAACTACTGAGTCTCACTCTCAGAAATGACAGATGTGTTGGGACAAACACAGTCACCTAGATCTATAACACAGTGTTGGAAAATCTCATTTCATTCAATGGGGAGAGTGAATTTTCAATTGTACCACATGCCCGATTGCTAAAAAAGGTAAGTTACATTACCGATTACGTGCAGGAAGGCACTATACATGGAGAGAAGGGCACTGAAAAACTATCAGCATTTAAATTATAAAAGCCAGACTGAAATATCAAATTCCTTCACTGCAACCTAGCAAGGACTCTTTGCAGAATACGGTTAACATTTATTTCAATAGAGAAAATCTGACAGGTTTAATAAAACCAAGACGATTTTCCTTGACTTCTGTGACTTACCTTTTCTTCACTGACTACACCTATTTCTCAGACCTTCTGGCACCAAATCATTATTCTCATAGCCATATTCAATACTTTGAACTATTTAAAGAGCATTTGTTATGTCAGCCAAGTAAGCACCACAGAGCTTTTCCTGTGGTACATAACTGTAAGAAAAGAGCCATCATACTGGAAATTGGAATTAAAAAAAAAACCAAACTGAATTTATAATCTGCTTTTCAATAAATACATGCAATTATATTTGGTTGTGCTAAAATGAACATTAAATGCTTATCTATGTTCTCCTTATTTTTTTGTAAAAATTCCAGAGCTCAATATACTATCTTGAGGATTCTAAAGTTTACCTATGATTTTCACAACTCCATGCACCATAATTCAGGCAAAAAATCAACAATATAGATAAACTAAAGGATCTTCTAAACACTATCCTGACTAAAATATTAATGTGAAATAAAAATTGCGTATAAGAAATGTTTCTTCCACCTGGAAGATGTTGGATTCACTGCCCTGGAAAAGGATATTTTATGTCATTCTACCTTGAGAAGGTACAAATGAGGAACAGCCTAAGTTACGCACTCTGCCTTTCCAATGTGCCTTGTACCTCACTTGGAGAGACTGATGTGTGTTACAAGAGCACTGAAATATCTGAAGCTAGAAAGCTAGTAACTGTTATTAAAAGCTAAACTGATTGCATAAGCCTTTTTACCTTTTCAACACGTGCCAAAAACTCAGAAGCTCTGCA
Organism: Nyctibius grandis; assembly: GCF_013368605.1. Taxonomy (NCBI): domain Eukaryota; kingdom Metazoa; phylum Chordata; class Aves; order Nyctibiiformes; family Nyctibiidae; genus Nyctibius; species Nyctibius grandis. Next base: position 35,783,060 of record NC_090666.1, read on the forward strand.
TGTTGTGACCCAAAACATTTAACTTCTGACCCACTGCTGCAGTGCTTCATAGGAGATGCAATTCAATATTCTTTTTTTGTTCCCCAGACTTAGTTAGAAAAGAAAACAATACCATCTGTTACTCAGACCAGAATTCCCAGGAGGCACCACGGTTGCTTTTAGAAACTAAGTATTCTCAGCTTTCATTGAATTGAAGTCAGAAAAATGCAGATATGCATGGCCTCCTCCATGCCCCTTCCACCAGTCATGGAGGCAACGACTTAATGTACAGACTTATTTATATTAAGGCAATCTCCCATTGCAGGAGATGGAACTGTTTGGTGGAACAATAGATTGGCAGTCTCTCTCTAATGACAGCAGCAAATGGTTACAGCAATGAAAAAGAGAGCAAATCTGAAAAGCTCTTCCTACATGCAGTGGGCAGAGCTATTTTCAACATCCCTGTGTAAATTCATATCCCTGCGAGATCATTTTAATTTTCACATGCTAAAAAAGAAATTGCCATGGATTTTGACTGGCTTAGGAAAAAAAGTGGAGATAGAAAAAAGAAAGTCCTTTTAGATCCTCAATATTTTACATGTCTGCAAGAAGTACATTCTCTTCTCTTAAATACTCATCACATACTAACTGAATTTAACTTTTGCCCAGAAAAGGTTTCTATTAGTCTTCAACTTCTATATAAAGATATTATTTCTATTAACACCCCAACTGATAAGGTGCATCAACCACTGAAAGCTATTCAGTCTCTATGCCAACTACGGAGAATGCAGCTTCATGCACTCACGGGCAGCATGTAGGATGGATGGAAAAGCCACAGTGGAAGATGTGAAGAGCAGGAGGGCACGAGCTGGCAGGAGGGAGGGTACAAACATCTGGGAAGGAGGTGCAACTAAAGACTGCAGCAGGAGTGGGTGAGGACAGATGGCAAAGAGGAAAGCACCCCAAAGCACAAAGGCAAGGAGAAACAGGCAGCAGCCATGAGATTTGCTTCTCAAAGACTAGGAACAATTGAGTCACTGAAGACCTACAGTAGAAGAGTTCAAGCATCAACAGATTATAGAATACATTCAGCTTGATAGTACTTGTTTGGTTTTAATTTAAAATTTACTCAGTTATTGGGAAGCTAAAACAGTTTGCCAATACTATTACTAGAAAAGAGCTGGAATAAAATGGGCTGTTTTTGAAACCAGTGATGCAAGTCAATGCTGATTCATTATCAGCCACTGGATAAGTTTGGAAACAAGACTTTCCCTTCCTCATCATCTGATCCCTGGCTAGAAAAAAAAGAGTTCTTAGGCACAGTTCAGAAAACTAATTATAAAAGTCTCCTACTGAAAAGATTTAAAAGTAAAATAATCCAATAATTAGGATTAAGTAGGTTGGCCTTTGGTGACTGATCAGCATAATAAATCTAGTTATGTGGATGGCCAAGGCATTGGGCTAAGGAGAGGCTTCTGGCTGAATCAGATTACATGCATTGGCTGGAAGAAGACTGGTTGCCACAAAATATTTAGAACACTAATACAAAATATTTAGAACATTGCTACAAAATATTTTAGAATTTCATGATTTTTCTATTGATATAATTAAAGTGATTAAAATTTCCTAGAAACCAAAGTGAAGCAGCTGACTTTCAATAAACAAAAAGTTTTTCCTCACAGTTATTTTCAGAAACTCAGGCTCTTAGTCCCTGCATACTGTATGTTTCTTTCCATGGAAAATAATATAATTATTAATTTTCTTACAAGTTTACATTGTAGTACATGGAAAATGAGAGGAAAAAAAAAAAGAAGGGAAAATAAATAACGTAAGAGCAAAACAAAAACCACCAGCACCCCACTCAAAGTTATCAATCCACTCAAAGGAAATACATACCCTTCGCATATTTCTTTTTTATCTTTTTTATAGTTCATTGGTATCATGGTTTTTTTCCTCTGCAGGGTAGTAAAAACATAATATGGGAAATACTTGACATACTTCCTCATTTGTTTAATGGTGATGATACAAGGGAAATTACCCCTCTAATATATTTGAAAATTTAGCTTATTATCCTGAGTGAGTTTTCTCCCAACTTATTAAAACAAAACACATATTTCTACGATGAACTGCAAAGGGCAAGAGGGCAAAATTCTATAATTAAAATTAGAGTGGTTTTGTGACTCTTCCTTAGCAGATACTGCTTCTACTGCAGCTTAGTTTACTGAAGCTCTCATTGAGTCTCACTCACCTGCAAGCAATGAGATTTTCACACATGAATTAGGCTTTTCATTTGATAACTCAAGGTTACAATTTAATGCTACCCCAGTGGCTAGCTATTTGGTGAAAAAAGCAAGGTTGTGAGCAGCCTTCAATCATTATTTTTTGAGGCCAATGGAACTCATGCTCATTGCAGAACTTCTGGAGGGGTGGAAGGGAAGGGGTACACTCAGCAAACTAGGGAAACCACTTCCTTGTTGACAATGTTTATTTTAATTTGAATGTAAATACTGTGGTTTAGCAAGACGTTAGTTGTGCGCCATCATAGACTAAGGGGGGTAAATCATCTCTTCTGAAGAGCGGACACTGCCCCCACATAACCAAAACTCATGAATTCCCCATAACAAGGTGATGGTACACTGCTCATCTAACAGAGGGGCGTGGAGTGGAACCGTGTGTGGTCAAATGAGGCACACACATACAGCCATGAAATAGAATAGGTGTTAGCAAAAATATGATGTCCTACCCTAAATGCAGGCACTACTCATCCCGTAAGAGATGGACATCTTGCCATAAGACAAGCATGGTGCACCATATGATGCAATGTACATGCCGACTCCTGCCATACAGATCAACTCACAAGCCTCATAGGAGGGAGCATGCCTGCACTCTGCTTATGTGGAAGACTTCTAGTCATTTCTGGGAGGAAGGGCTGTGAGCTCTTCAGAAATGCAGATAAGAAGTCAGTCCTGTGCCTACCTTCATAGAGGAACCAGCACAGAGAGAGGGGTGGAGTAAGTAGGGGCAATTCATATTTTTTTTCCTGCAGAGTGGGTCTAGGATCTGTAGTTTAGACGTAACTCAGCATCTAATTGCCGGATAGACACATCTAGACTTGAAACCTTAATTCTGCCTCTTCTGTAGTCTGCTTTCCTTTCTGTTTTCTGTGTAAAACATGTTACCCTACCAGACTGAACCAAGGCATTATGGCCCTCTCCTCTGACTTGTTTCCAGACCCTTGTCTTTGAGTCAAAGTATAAGAATACCTTCAGATGGAAAAAGCCAGATGAAACCAGCCAGCTTCCCAAGGTATCTGGCTGCATGCCACATTCTAGCTCTTCACCTGTCTACAGATGTGCTACCAAGGCACAAATAGATGAAATACGCACTACAGGATGCAGGACATCTGCAGCTGAGATGCGAACTGAATCCAGTCTTCTTGAGTCTTCATCCAATATCACTCCCCATTCTTTTTGAGGAATTGAGAGGACATGAAGCATGCGGAAGGACATAATACCACATAGAGACTTGTGTATATTACAGAATCCTTTCCTTTATTGGTAAAGCAGAGCATCATCCAAAACAACCTTCATTAAGTACTCTTTGATCATTTAGTTTGGAGCAATCCCAGACAGTTTACTTTCTTCCTAATCAACCAAAAGCAAATACTTTCTAAGAAAGTTGCACTACTGCAGTTGCAACGAAGGAAGTCTGGAAGAGCTGGAACATTTCATGCAGTTAGACATTGCTAATTCATACTGAATTATCCTCACTGCATAAATGTCTGTGCAAATGACAGACTTTAATAAGCCTTCAAAGCTGACACAGTATTTATCACTGATTAAATTTTTAAAATCAAAGTAACTATGGCTTTTACAGACATGTTTAGATTAAGACTGACACTAACTCAGTATATCAGTTTAATTCACTTGCAATTATGCAGGTGCTCGGGCAGCCTCTATTTCAGTCATTTAAGGCTAAATTGGGGCAGAGAGCCCATAGCTCCATATTCAATAACAAAGCCCTGGGATAGTCTTAAGGCCTTTACAGACACTGTTTTTCACATCTAGAATATTCTCAAAGCTTTCCTCTGTGCACTGTGACTGTGCAAACAGTTCCTGCTGGAAACAAGAAACAGTACACAATCTTGTAATGAGAGTCCATATAATACCTAACATATCCAGGAGGGCAAATTAAGGTTTCGTGAAAAATTTCCAACTTAAGGCATATGACTTTGGAATTATTGTGTATATACCTACATACACCTGAAATTGCTGTATGGGGGTTGATGCATGTCCAGAATAAATTATATTTTTTTCTACATTTCTGGCTACCATTTAAAAAGAAGGAAAATGCATTTCTTCTGGTGATGAAAGCAGATTAAAAAAATGAAATTCCACCAAGGAGTTGGTATGTTATTCACCGTACTTCATTAATATTTCATTTTCTGCAGCACTCCAAATGCACAGAGAAACTATCAGAGAAATTTTTTTTCTGCTTTGTAAGAGTTAGAAGCCATTTGATCATAACTGCCAAAGTAAATTAAGTGGCATTTCAAGAGCAGCCAACTAAAAGTGCTGAAGGCACAAAGGAGTTTTGATATCCAGGAAATCACAATTAATTTCAACTACACAAAATGGGATACAGGACGGTATGAACCATTTGTTACTTGTCATCTGTTTCATTTGATTAGAAACGTATGGTATTTATCAGTCAGTAGAGTGGAAATAGAATTGGCTGTAAATGATAAAGGATGTAAAAAGATTGTAGGTAAAAGGAGCAATGGGAGAATACATATATATATTTCTTATCAAAGTATATGATAGCTTTCACTTGGGCTGATTACAAAGACACTTTTTTATACTGATTTGTATTGTTCAGTGAGAAAATTTCTAGGTTAAACAGCAGTTAATAAAACCTAAAAGGTATTACAGAAATTTATCTGGCAATACATTTGACAGTACCCAAGTATAAGAAAAAAAAAAGAAATGTTAAATACAACTCCACTGATATGGAAGCCATTTAAAGGAAGTTTTCTGTGAAAATGAAGGCTCACCCCTTTTTTCACACTTAGATTTGCTGATTTCCTGGTCCATATCCAACAGTCCAAGATGACTATAGTTTTCCTCACTTTGCCAGAAATTACTGAAGAAAACCACCACTCACCTCATATCTACCATCCATTACTCCAGGAATGGCAGAAACAATTTATTTCATGTATGGAGCAGGAACTCTTTTCCCATACAGATAGTCAAAATAAAAGAAACTAAACAATCTATTATATTGTACACGTACCGGCTAAACTACCCATTTATCCCTGAGCTGGTGGACCTTTTCTCTTTTGGTACTTCCTTCACTTGAAACTTAGCTCAGACTTATCCAGCTTTTTTTGTTTTAATGTGATTAATCAAGAGAAGGTATTAACCAGAAAAAAAACTTACCTGCTGAATCGAAACTTTTATATAATAAAAACGTTACACCACTTGCTCAAACTTTTCCCTAGATGTACACTGTAATATACATTTATATGTAATATACATAAATATGGTCCCTCACTTCAAAAGAAGCTCACTCTAGCAATAGGACAATGAATCTATATAGGTAGGGAGGAGGATGGAATAATTTTACAATGCTCTAACAGACTAGGCTACATCTTGTCATGAACTACATTTGAATAACAAATGAACTAATATGAAGAGATATTAAAAGATTTTTTTAAAGTGCTGATATTCATGAAATTATATTAATAGGCATTAATGGGTTAGGTCCCACATTTTGACTATTACTTTTACTATGTTCTGTTTATAGGCAGTCTTCAGATTCTACAGTGCACAGATGGAGAACCAACTTTAGTAAGTACTTTATTAGCCTTGCTGATTTTATTAATTGTATATGATACAGTAACATCTAATCATGTAAAGTAAGATTAAAGATTCTGACACCCACAGCACAGGAACTAACAAACATCAATTTTTTGTCCCTTTCTGTATAGACTAATAAAATATTTAGAATCATTACTCTGCAAACAGTAAAGGATTAGAACTGCTAATTGCATATAACTTTTAAAAAGTATGTCTCTTAATTAATAAACCATAGAGTCTAACGTTACAATTTGTATTCTTCAAGACAAAAATCAAGTGCAAGAATACATGACTTTTAACGACACACAATTAACAACACTTTGTTTTAATTATCTTGGGCCACAATTAATGTTTGCCCTGCAGTTCATCTTTCTACTTTGATAGCTCCTTAGGCTATTTATGTAGATTAATTCTTAAAGTATTGGCATTCACTAATATGTGTTTTTGAACAAGCCACTGTACAACACTGACATCAGTGAGGAGACCTATTCACTGACCTTCCAGGACTAGATTCTGTCTGTCCATAACGTTACATTATGTATCTGGGCAATTCGCCACAACTGATAAAGGTTGTGACATTATTGAAAAACTACCTGTCAACTGAGGAACTGCAACTGTCATGCAGACAGATTAAGAATAGGTGAAGCAAACCCAACTCATGCATCCTTGGAAATACAAGACCACAAGGAATCTACAGTCATTCTCCATCGACAGAGAAAGCAAGACTATAGTAAACTGTATATTTATCAGAGTTTTACGGGCCTTAAAAATTTAACATCATGTGTTTTTTTCCCAGGGCAAAATTAGAGTTAATTTATATTAAATGTGTTTATTTTACAAACAGCCTAAGGAAGGCTTAGGCCTTCCTAAAGGAAAGAAAAGTTACAGAGACTGCCTATACCTTTCAGATTTCAGATTCTGTATTTAGATCTAAACATATAACTATAACTGTTCATGTTTTACTTTTAACAAAGTCCTGAAGAACAAAAGTTCAGAGTTTTCATTTGATCAGAGTACAACTCAAAAAAAATTATGACACAAAAGAGCCTTCACACTGAACCAAAAATGTATAGGCCCAGTGATGAAGTCTTTGTTTACTGAGACCCTACATAGGCAAAACGCCACTAAGATCATTCTAAGGCATTCATTTATCCATACATGTAACACTACGCAGATACTTGAACAGAAGAGAATGGAGAAAACACTTGATAAGTTAAAAATATGCCTTTGTACTAGTTCAAAATTATATTAAAATATGCACAGTCTTATTCCTGTATACACATAGAAACCCGTACTTCTATCAAGGAGTACAACATAAGTTCATATATATAGCATTTACAGTCTTACCAGAACCTTGTCCATGGTTGTCTAACAAAACTTTAAAACTTTTCCTCTCGTTAGGAACTACCTCAAGGTGCACTATTTTGCACATCCTTATTTTCCAGAAATGCACTCAAAATGTAAAGTGTGCAGTTCTCCATGTGGTCTACAAGGAAATAGATTTTCCACAATCTAGCAGTAAAAAGACCTGAGCTGAGTCTTCAAGCAAGCAGTCCAGCGATTAAAAGTAGAGCAATAAACTACAATGAAGCAACATTGGTTTTATGACAGTTGTTAAACCACCTATATTAGTCTTACAACATTAATAATTGAAACAAAACCAGTAAAAACAATTTTTCTTATTCAGTGGTCTCAACTGAATTAAAATAATGTATGAAGTTGATTTTAAAGACATCTGATGCTCAGCATTAGAGAGGGATCCTTTCAGTGGTTCTAAGACTAAGCTTCTTGTTCATCCTTGGTAAATGAATCATAAAAAAGGACACCATAACACGAGTACAGGTGAACTGTGAAAGATTAGGTTTATACTACAGCGCGATTCAGTGCCAATAAATGAATGAGGCAGGGGGCAGGCTGGTCTTTTATGTGTGAAACCGTTGTACTTCTTACCTCCAGAGCTTTCAAACGCTCCAGTAGCAATTTTGTCTTTTCTTTTTCCTCTTCAGTGCTGCTGCTTTCACTTGAATCTTCATCTGCTGCCGTGCGAATTTTTTCCGTGCCTTCTTTACATTTCCTACTGTCTTCTGACAACTTTTCCTGAAATGATTTTTTAAAATGTCATTACTCACAGGTGGAAATGAAGTTAACTATGAAAATGTCTTCAAATCTCCCTTGTATATGAATGAAAAAAAGACAGAGCAAGTTGCTACTTACACAATTACAGTACTAAATAAGTGGAGTCATGAAGGGTCTATTAAACACACTGCTATGCCAATTCTGCAAAAGCCTATGTGCAACTGAACTCCTACATCTACTTAGGATTTTTAAAAAGTGGATCTCATCATTTTTTTTAATAAAATAATTCACATTTTCTTCTTTAAAAGTTGCAATGAAAATTGAGCGCCCCAGCTTTCAATGGAAGCATTCTGCCACCAAGATATAAAGCAGTTTATTGAGGAAAAGCTAACATATGTTCATACCTACTGTATTTCACCTTTCTTCATCTAGAGCTAATATTTGAATTATTAAACAATGGGCTGAGAACCAAGCTACCACCCGAATACTGACTTAAGATCCACACTAATATATAACTGGAGAGAATCAAACTGACAGCAGAATTCTCAGAAGCGCCCCCGTCTATCACAAGCCAGTCAGACTGGGTTATTATTAGCTGCTGCTGAGTGGACTATGGCTGCTGAGTTTTACAAGAGGTCTACAAAAATCGTAGGTTTGAACACTGAGTCCCACTAACTCCATTAATTATGTGCTCACGTTCTGTGTTGAGGGAGGGAATGAGATAAAGCAAGCAAAACATCGAGACTACAAACAGGCAACATAAAATATTGCCCAAAGAAGAGAACTACGCAGACGTACGGAGTGAATTACCATCTGAGTGCAATACAAAGAGGACAGTCTGTACCTTGTAAACCACATTCTCAAACTGTAAGCAGATGCAGCGTGAACAACTAATGAGAAGTTTAAGAATGGAAAATAGGAGGTAAATCAACATTAAATAATGGGTGTCAACACAAATCTAGAGAGGTCTTTTAATGAGCATTTAGTTTTCTTTGTGTGCCTTCTTGATAGTTCTTATTTACAAAGGCACATACTTCCATGATCTTTGGGTTAGTCTATAACTGAGATGTATTTCCCGCAACTCTACACAACACAAACTCTAAGCACGGAAATACGTATTTTCATGAAGAACTGATCCAGCTTGAATAACTGTGCAAATATCTGATAACTCTTCAAGAGTTAACAGCAAGACATTATCTTAATTAAAACCCATAAACACAACTGAATTAAAAATCAGCACTGTGAATCACATTTCTAACAATGTCTTCTTAAAAAATTAACTAGCTTAGAAATTGGCTATTAACATGTTAAAACTTTAATCAAGAATCAATTTTATAAGCTATGGGTTTAATCACTGAATACTCTTACACAAACCATGAGGCACAGATCTCGTTCCGAGTCTCAAAATATAGATGTCAAAGAGCCATTCCATCAGGTTTCCAGCATTAGTGCTATCCTGATCACAAAGCAACCATAAATAGAGTAGTTGGGTTTTTTTTCGTGCTTGCTACTCACTGGTGCAACAATCAAGCATCTCTAAAAGAGCCATTAAACCATTTTTCACTTCAAGTTGCCCTGATGAGTGCATTCACATAAAATATGTCAATGAACTCAGGAAAAAAAAAATTTACAAAAGTATCTCTGATGTAATTCAAACACAAACAATCATTTGTAGGAGAGAATGTGACATGAATTAGAAAATATAAACGTCAGCACCGGGATACCTTTCCTGCTCAAACTAGAGGGCAGCAATTTCAAAGGACAGGTAGAAGAAAGCATAAATTATGACATTTCATCATGGAGAGGGGAGTAAAGCAACTTCTCTCAGAGTAAATACCAGTCACCTAAAGAAGTAATCCATTCATCTTCTAATTGCAAAATTTGATGAACTTTGCACACTGGTAGCATAATCAAGAATGCACATCCTGTTTTACTATGATGTGCACTAGAATACCTCAAGATATTTACCACTGTTACTCCTGCTTGAGTGTTTAAGTACAGCTCACATATTTTCAAAACTAGTTTATTACTGAGTAATAATAAATGAGTTTCAGTGTTTCAGGCATGGGCTAAAAAGGTCCCTGATATGTCACCTACCCGGAAAAGCTGCAGAACAGAGGAAAACATTACTAACCTCAGAAACTGTGCTTAGGCATGCAGTTTGCTAAGGGTGCTGTCCCACTACTTTAACCAGTTCTAGCTGGGTGACATACAGAAAGGCTAAAGTGGAAAATCCACACTCAAGAAAGCAAAGAATACAGGTGCTTCTTAAACACGCTTTGTTCTTAAAGTCAGTCAAGTAAGAAGGAGGACGACAAAGGTTTTGGAATGACAGAATCCTCTTAAGAGTGAAAAATCTGCTAATATCAAAGGCAGCTGCCTGCTGGGGAGAGGCAGGAAGGGGCAGAGAGAGAGATTTGCAAGAGGAAATGTGTATCTCCTGCATTATGTTAATCAAATCCCACAGAAAGCTCTGGAGTGAGCATGCTGAAGGCATCAGACAATGGTGTAAAGCAGCTTATTCCCTTTTTTCCCCCTAGATTCCTATACTTCTTGTGCCACCTCGACTAAAGACCATATTTAAATCTTCTAAGTGGTCTCTGTTGTATGCCTCATGTATTGCACAAGTACAGGCAGGCTGGGTTTTCAAGCTGAATAGCAAAATACTCTCCAGGTCAGAAGTCCAGCAAAGGCAGAGTAAGTGCTATGCTGCTGATTCATTTCTGAGAATCCTGCTATCCACAGGTTCATTTCTGTGAAAAGGTAACAGCTGGAAATGGTGCTCTGGAAGTAAGCTGGACAGGTGAAAAAAAAAAAGGCAAAAAAAGCAACAACCCAGCTCTTGGTCTCCCCAGACCAGTAAGAATTTGACACATGCCTGTGCCATGAGAGGATGCAAACACAGCAGCCTGACGAGAATTCTACAGTAAAGACTCTTCTACATCTCTAATGCTCTGTGTCAACAACGAGACAATAAAAATATTAAATACTCAAATCTTACTAAAAGGAAACTAGGATTATGCTGCTCACTGTAGACCTGTTCCCACGGAAATTAATGAGACACTTACAATCAAGTCCCACATTGTGTAAGCTTCTCAAGCTGGTGTAAACTGTCATTGCTTTTCTGAAACCAACAGTATTTTGCAAATCTAAAATGACATCCTGCCCTGACCATTATTTCTAAGCATTCAGTTTGTTCTATAAATCAAAGAAATAGTACACTGGTGATGAACCCTTGGATCAAACACTATAGGCCCTGTAGCCAATAGAAAACAACAGAGGAAAACAGACCCTGCAGTCTGGTAATGGAAAGCTTTCTAGAACCAGTGAGAAGATATAAATCACTGAAGACATTGATCTATGAAGCTGTACAATGCAGTGACCTGATTGACACTTATCAGAAAGCTGGTTTCCAGTTAGATGAAGTAGAAAGGACCAGTATAACACTCACTCTTTCCACTAATAAACAAAAGTAAGAACAATGAATTAAGAGAGCACGAAATCCACCTGAAATTCCAAATGATAATTTACTGAAATTTGTAAATGTAAAGAAATATGTAGAATATAAAGCAAATCTTCTCCCGTCCACTCACCTTTAAGAATACTGAACAAGAAAGTGTTTTCACTGTTCATAAACAAAAGGAGTAACTATAGTGACAGAAAAGATCATATGGAAGCTTTCAAAAGGTAAGAGACCAAACTGCCTATTTCAGAATTTACCTCCTCCTTCATCCCAGGAAAGGCAAGGCTGACCCTCTGGACACAGCGTTACTCATTGGGAGCCAAGTTTGATGCTTTTCAAGAAACAGACAAGTGTCAAAGGGACACTTAGCCAGCTATTTCTTAACCATTATTATTTCAGAAATTATTGTACTTTTAAAGGTTTATTGGTAGTACCAACACTTGTCTGTTCTTTGCCCTTTCTTAAGATGCTTCCTAGGAACTAAACTATACACAAACAGGAAAAAAAAATGGAGAAAAATGAACTCACTTTAAAATATTTCTATTTCTAACTATGAAATTTCAAACCAAGAAGAGTAAATGTCAGAGGACACAAAGGAAAAAAAAAAAAGGTAGCTAGCAAAAATCTCTTCTAGATTTTCTTTTTTACAGTGAAAACCATGATTAGGCACTAATTGGAATAGAATAAGGGCTCTTCTCTGGTAGTAACGACAAATACATGATACAAAATGATCATACAGTTCCCCAGGTAATTCATGTTCCAATTTTTCCTAATTTGAGATTCTACAATGCAGGAACTACCTACCCAAGGAAGAAGCCTTTAAGAAAACAGAAATCATTAACACCATTAACCAGCAGACGGGCCTCCATTGAGAAGGCCAAACAGCAGCAGCAGCAGCACAGCACCAGCCGCAGCTCTCAGCAAGGGAAAGTGCAGAGTCCTGCACCGCAGAAAGAATAACCCCGGGCAGTAGCAGCTGGGAGCCAACTGCATAGGAAGGTATGTGTTGCAGGGAAGAGAGAAGATGGAACCAGACCCTTCTTACAAGTGACATGATGAAAAGACCAGATACAATGGACACAGCCTGGAACATGAGAAACCACAATTAGATTAGGAAAACCATTTTTTTTTCCTCCTGTGAGGGTGGTCATATGGTCACTGGAACAGGTTATCCAGCAAGGTTCCTGAATCACAGAGATATTGCAAAGTTCACTGGACAAGTGGCTGTAATAATACAACATACCTTAATCTAACCCTGATATAACTGGATCTGGACTCTATAGTACTGATTATGAACAGCAACCTTTCACAAGGACACGTGACAAAATCCTGCTTGAACCAAACAAGAATTAAAACAAGATCAAGATCTTTGAAATGCTGATTCTCCCAATGAGTGTTGGATGCCATGAACTGCTTGTCTGGAAACTGATAAGTAATAATTAGAGATGACATCTTTGCTTACAGAAGCTAAAGATCATTTTCATGTGATAAACACAAGTCCTCCAGAGAACTGAAGTGTTTCAGACGCAATGCAGTAAAGATCCATCAGATAAAAATGATCTCTATTTCAATTTTGGGTGTCAGATTGTGATGCCTGAGTGGGTTTTTTTTTTCTGAATTCCTTTTAAATCTTCAGCTTCTGAAATTTATAAGAGACAATGGTTTTATAACGGTTACAAATTCAAATTCTTCAGAGAGTCATGCCTGCAATTTTCCAAAACCACACTTTAATCACACGTTTAACCCAAGAATAAAATATATGTAGGATTTATAATTAAATAGTGCTTATGATTGCTCATAACCTCTTATTTGAGAAAAAAACTCAAAAGGATTCACAATATAGTTATTAACAGATCTTATACAGAGGCAAAGGTAACAGGCATCCAAGAATTTAATCAATATTGAACCCAAGCTAATTGGTTATCTCAGCATCTCAAACATTTAGCACTTTCCATGGTGTCTCAGGAGCTTCTACAGGACTTTCTAAACAAGATATTTACTAAATAGTTATCTTAGATTTCAGTGACTGAATTTGGTGATCCAGGTACGGTACACTATACTTCTAACACTCACTCCTGCTATAGTAAAGGCAGACTGTTAATCTCCAAACCCACACTGCAATTTACAAATCCATATACAGAATTGTTTATGTGTTAATAAATAGTGAATGTTGTTTCTTGCAAGGTCATTCTGTTGTCTTGATGTATTCTTAGATGATGTACTTTCAGTGTTATTTCCACTGCAGACCTCCTAGTGTTCAGCACTATTCTTCACTGCAAGTGAGCGATATGAAAGGAGAATTTTCAGACTGTTGATGTAGACAAAAACTGTAGATGAGGGTTTCTTTGTATTTTCATGAAAAAAACAGCCCCAAGCTATGCACAAGTAGCTCAGTCTGACTGCACAAGCTCAAAAAAGGCAGCAATTGCTCCAAGGACTACTGACTTAAAATTCCAACAAGGTTAAAATTGTTTTCCAGTGGCACCTTGCTCCCCTTTCTCCTCCCACCACGACCTTTTTTTCCTTAATCATAATTAACACTTGTTTACTCTGGCTCAATCCCTCTTAAATATGCCCTTTGAAATTTGCAGCATCTTCTGATATGCTTTATAATCTAGTTCATTCGGTGAAACCTGAGATGTATAAAAGACACTTATACGTTAAGTCAGAGCAATGTGCAGTAAGACTGATGAATTCACAAAGTGTTTCTTGCAAGATGCTTGGTACAGGAGTAGTCACTGATGTCACTGTGACCTGAATATATCTGTTCTATCTGCAATTTTTTTTTAATATTTTCTTTATTTGCTAATGGGAATCCCATTAAATGCCATGACCGTAACTGAGCAAACAAGTTAGAATGCAAAAAAAAAATTACATGCAACTAATCAGTGCAATCTAAATGATCTCTGAGTATAAGGCTACAAATATGACTTCTGGTTTTATCTTGCTACAAATATGACTTCTGGTTTTACCTTGCTTACTTCTATCTACGTATTCAGCTGTTTTCTCTTGCTTTATTTTCTCCCAGTGGAAGGACAGACTAAAATATAGCTTTGCTTTAGATGGCGCATCAGCAACTGTAATAATAATATATTTTTGTTTAGCTAACAGCTTTTGTTCAGAACAAGCTGACCAAAACTGAAGGAAAAGAAAGGAATACACATATATCACAAAATTTTACAGAAACATCCCAAATAGTTCACAGTTTAACACTACCGTTGTCAGGAAAAACACATAAAATTCTTATTTTTCATCTCTGGATTTCACTTACAAAGTGAACAGAGTGAGCAGTAACATTCCCCAGATTAAAAATGTGTGATGGATAAGAGAACAAAGTACTTTCTTTATGTTTCTGATATGAGCCTCCTACCACTCGAATATCAATCTAAATGTACTACATATTATTCTTCACTCAAAACACTCCTCACTAGTACAAGCTATCACCCCTATTGAACAGTTCTGCAGTAACGTTCTGATGATGCTTTTATTGGCTATTCCATGCATCAGAAACACCTATTTCGTTTCAAAAAGTTCAGACCAAAAAGGACTGTAAAAGAAGAAAACCTTCACAGGGAAGTACACTATTAAGTGTACATATCAGATCAGTAAGAGTAGAAGGAGTTTCTTGTCTTCAGGTTCCCAGATGAATGTCAGTGCTGGGTGTCAAAGTGACCTATGCTAACCTGGTGACCAAATATTGCTGTTCACACCATCCTATCTTTAGTGAATGGATATTCACATTTTCAACAGCACCCTTGACTCCTGGCACTTCATCTGTCAGAAGCGAAATCAAAGACTGACCATTCTGGAGGTGACTTTTCCAAGCCAGGTTTCAGACACGGTGGTGACAGGGCAGTGTGGCAGTAGCTCATCATGTTTTTTGTTCTATTGCCTTTTCAAAATGGAAGACTTCAGCTACACTGAACAGCAAAGTTATCAGCAGAAAAAAGAATTGTTCTAGAAGCTAAGCTGTTCCCTCTTCCTATGTGTATATATCATATTATGAGAAGAATATGCAGTGTAATTTTTCATGCAGATAGTCTCTTATAAACTGATTCATTATAGTACCATACTTAAAGTAATCATCTTTCCTCCCAGAAAACCTATATGCAGCATTTAAACTTTCCTGAAGGAGTTTGTAAGTATTAAAGTAACTACACTTGACTAAAGTGACAGTATTAAAATATCTACCTTTGACTGAAGTACAAACAAGCCAAACTATTCTGAAAATTAAATTCAGTAAATTTTATGTAAGGGCAATTAAGGCAATAGAATTACTCTGGATTTAAATTGCTAGAAATAAGCCAATTTTTCTTCCCTTTGCACCCCTTCACTTTTTTTTTTTTTTTTTAAATAATGTCTTTTCACTACTTGGATGAAGGCCAGATTACTCTTTTTAATGAAATGAAAAACTTTGAGTGCATTTTTTTTTTTTTTCCACCAGAAAGTCTCTGAAGTACTTACACTTGTTGATCCAGTTTTCCATATTCTTTAGGGAATATTACAAAGAAGCTCTAAAGACATACCTGAAGATGAGTATTAACTACTATTTTGGAATGACAGCAATACATTATCTGACTAGTTCTCACCACAAGCACAATTGCAGAAGCTGACCTAAGAAGCTACCTTTGGGATCAGGACAAAAAAATCAGCATATTATTATATAACCAGGTGATTTTTTGCAAATGCCAGGGAACAGTTTGTTTGTCTCACAATCTTGTCAGGAAAACTTCTGAAAGAAGCTCAGAATACATCTTCACACAAACGTAAAATGAAGGAACAATCATTCTGGATCAGATCAAACCTTCACCTTTTCAAATATGTTATTATAGTTTAGATTAAATTGATTCAATTGAAACTAAAAATACTTTTATTGATCAGCAGTGCATATTCTCTCCAAAATAAATACACTGGTATACTGGTCAGTGTGTTCTTCTGTTTAAATAGTTTTCAAAGAGAGAATGTTTGTGAATACAGCATAATCTCCTTTGTTTTGGTCAGAAAATAAGCAAAACTTTTGATTTTTTTCAACTTTTTAAAATTTAAAAAATAGCATTGCTTTCTGCTGGTTTGAAAACATACATGAATCATAGTTCAAAATGCAGAGTGAACAATATCTTTTACGGAGATGTGGAAATAGGGAGAGAGCAAGTGACTTGGACATACGTAAGACCCAACCTTGGAATACCGAGGAATACGAACTGTTTTTTCAGCTTTTCTGTCCAAATACTTCTGTCACTAAATAGCTGACTGCAGTAAATGGTCTCTATTTATTACTTCTTATTCACTATCCTTACTCAGAAAATGCAAATAATTAGACAGATAAAAATGTTTCTTATTTTCTTGCCAGACCCTCTTGCCCAACCAGAACCCCTTCAACAGCAGGCCAGGATGGGCAATGCTGTGTCAGTTCAACAAAGTACATCTGGATCCTGACAGGGATCTGGATAGGCTACAGATTGGTAAGAACCCCTTATTAAAATCTTTTGGTCAAGAGCCAGGAGACACACTACAGACCTGGGAGCTCCAAAAGCTGTTGCCAGATGGGAGATGACAACTCCCTGGGGATCTCACTGCTCTGCTGAGGAACTGAGTGGGGCTGGAAGTGGCGCTGGGTCCCACGGCAAGCGTGCCGCAGCAGCCTCCCAGGCTTGCTTTCTCACACAGCCAAAGCGTGGGCTCCCTGAGCGTGCGTGCAAGCACAGCCCTGCTCCTGGTAGCCCTGATTTGACCTGCATGAGGAATACATGCAGATAAAGAGCAACAAGTTGGCCTTTGCATACAAAGATACCAGCATCTCTCCAAGCAGCAGACAGATTATCTTAAAACTGGCATTTGCTATAAACTCCAGGAGGTTATTCCAGTCTCTTAGGACTAGCAAGAGAAGGGATGTTAGAGCCATACTCTTTTCTCTCAAATACATCCCCTGAATTAGAAAAAAGGCAACCAGAAGAACACCATTAGGGGCAAGATTAAGGCTGCAGGCAACCTGCTGTGCGTGAATGGGAAGTCCCTGTAGGCATTAGGATGACCTGTGTCAGCCAGGCTGTGAACCACATCATCCCCTTGCTTTCCAAAGAGCGTCTCTGAATTTCTGTTATGCCTGTTTCATATGTACAGGGTTCAGGCAATGTGTATGGGCTGATTTTTGTGGATTCATTACAAAAGTAAAAACTAGAAGAAAGATAAAGCAAAAGATAGAAACACTATATTGTACAGGAAAATCTAAACGTAGAATTACGATCAGTATAACACATAATAGTACCATCAAATCAGTCAATCTTCACCTCTTGTTACTGTAGATATATAGAGGATTCTGGGAAGGAAAGAACAGCTCGTTTTCTCAGAAATAAGCACACAAATGGCACATTTCAGCTATGAGGCTTCGTTGTGTTAAACATACTCCATTGCTTTGTGCTTGTATTACAAACAATCAAAAAGGGAAAACTATTTGCATCCATGTTCCTTGCAACAAAACTGTAATTTTGAAGTGTCTGAGGAGCACCATCACTCTCCTCTGGGGGCAAGAATCCAATCTCAATTTAGTTAAATACAGGAACAAATATTTATCGGAATCTTTGCACAGTAGTGGAAAACCACCAGAAGAAAAGCCATAAGGAATTAGTTGTTACTGAGCTAGCCCTGGATTTCTTGGTATGGAAAAACAGTCCAACAGCAAATGCTTATGCCCTTGACAGCCCAGGATTTCCGCTGGAGCTCCCAAGAGTGCCGGTGGCTCCTCTTCTGTCCTTCTCTGGGAGACATAAAACTGCTAAGCTTTGCCTAGTAATATTCTCCTTAGTAGCTTAGGAGTCCTGCTTGATGCAGTCTCCTGTGTGCACTTCCAGTCCAGACATACAAGTTTAATTTTAAAGATATATTTCCTCTTTCTGCAATAGAAGTCAGCATTAAAAATCCTATGTGGATTTCAGCTAGGGAATTCAACTAGTGCCTTTTTTTCCATTCATGGCCATGCCCCATCTATAAAATGTTACATATCAATGGCCTGAACGCTAAGCTTGTATAATTTTGTGTTAAGATAGAATTATATTGCCAATGGATACAGTTTTTCTTCTCATGAAAGGGCTGTCACACCAACGGCTGTGCAAATTAGAAGTGACAGTCACAACAACTGTTCCACATTTGAGTCTCACAAAGCACACAGACAAAAAATTGGCTGGATCTGGCCAACAATGCCACCTGAAATGTGCCTGTATCACTTACGTAGTCACACCTCTCTGACACTTGCTTCAGAAAGCGATTGGCAAAATGCTCCAGACTTCCTGACTGAGAGCTAGAAGTCTTGTAGGACTGGAATTATTTTATCTTTGTATTGAACTTACCAGTATTGAGTCTTTAGAGATAAATCTTCTTTCTTAGCTTGGGATAAGGCAAGCACATGTACACGTATTTATATCCAGCAAGAGGGCAGGAAACGGAACTGAACTTTCTTATGTTCAAAGCCACTGCTCCCGTGAAGCTGCAGCATGAGTTAATGATTGTGCTGGTGGTGATGCCCTGCAAATAGGACAGATGTCCCCCATGGAGCTGTGTGCCATTTTTCTCACAGTGCACACTAAAGCTTGAGAAATCTCAGTTATTATTATGTAAAATGATAACAGATGAGAATTTTATTTACAATCCTGCTTCTAAATTCATTTACCCTAAAGAAATCACATCATCCATCTGTAAGTCCAGCAAATTAAATTCCCATAGGGGAGCTAGTTCTATGGAAAGGGTTAGAATATTCTGCTTCAAGCAAGAATCTTGGCAAGACCTAACACAATATTGCAATAATACTGCAGGCTCTGGGCTCCATCTTATTATTATTCTTCTAACATGATCACTATGCAACATTTAATGTTCATTAGCAAGAATATTTATTCTGGAGTCAGGCATATTGATATTATAATAAGAACTCAATTTCATACATCCCAGAACAATAATTAGATTTGTAAAAAACAAATATGTAGACAATGGTCAATAGATCAAAAGTGTTTATTGCACTGAGGTATCCTTTATGACTATTCAGATATTAATTTGAACAGGCTTCACACACTAAAACTAACTTACCCCGGTGTCAGAGAATATGGGACATATGTTGATAAGTCACACTGGAGATTGCCTAGGTCATGTCCTCATTTGTTATGAAATACATGGTTTTGAAAGTGCAGTAGAATCTGATACTCTATTGCACTGAATACTGAGCATATAGTTCTGATCATATCATAGTTATCACAGAGAACAGGTATGATTCAGAAAATGTTCTAATGTTTGATTGTAGAGGATGGCTTTCAAAACAATGTTAGCATTTATACATTCAATAAGTTTTGTGTATGTATATGAAGATATATATATCACTTGGAATTCAGATCATAAAAATCTTTTTTTCACGTGTTAGTTCACATCTACACTTCATTTACAAATACAGGATGATAATATGGTTATCATGTTCCCAAAAACCTCAACACATCAGTGTTTTTAAGAAACATTACATAGGTTGTACATTCAAGTTCTATTCCCATTTGTGAATTACCCTTATAATTATATCAAAAAACTGTCTGAATGCATTTGGAAAGATATAAATTAAATGCTTCTATTGCAATATTGATGCTTCTTGCCAAACCTGGACATAGTATTTGCAATAGAAGTCATCATATATTTAGATGATATGTTTGTCCATGATTTCCACACAGTTGGTTTCAATACCATATTAATGATTCATATAATGCCTTATTAATATGTTTCTCAATGTTAAAATACTTTGTAAACATTTCAGACCACAGATTCTTTGCCAGCTACTTGTTTTGAAGAGCCTTTCAGGTATTAGCCTTTATCATTACATGCGGTTGTTGCCTAAATCACACTGAACAGTTTTTACCATATGACTGAATAACAAACACACACCAAGTGAATCCATCTCTGACCTACATAGCAGGTAGCCATAGGAGGGCAGGAATGTGCTGTTTTGCATGGGAATAGAGACATTCCTTGAAATTCCCAGAAAACAAACTATTTGTTCAGAAGTTTGTCATAAAAGTGAACAAAAAGGATGAGAGGATGAATGAGTCAGAGAGACATTGAAAAAACACAATGTTCATGAAAATGTTGCATATTTTTGACCTGTTTTACCAGTCACAGACTGGTATATGATGCAGTAGTCTAGCTATTCCTCCAGGGAAGGAAAAATCATTGCTTCTGAGTCATGAATTAGGAAAAGAAATTAACAAGCAAAGAAAAGTGCATACTGGCAATACAGAAGAAATGAAAATTGCTAAAAAACAAGCTGACTTGGATATCAGGAGTGAAAATGTGCCCAAGAATAAGAGAACAGGAAGAGAAGGAAGCTGTTATGCACTGTGAAGTACAAGATTTAAAATAATCCTAGAGTAACAGGTGCTTTAAGGTCCTGGGAGAGAGATGGCTTCACTCTATAAGAGAGCTAGGCTCAGCTTTGGGGAATCTGCCCTGACTACCACCTAGCAGATTCAGACAAAACCCCATATCCAGAAAGAAGAGGAAAAAGGGGGTTATACAGCAGTTTTCTAGATGGAGGGGGCTGTTTGCTATAGCTGAAGGAAAACAAAGAATTGTTCTTGTTATCACTAACTGGGCAGAATTGCCTTGTTCTTTTGTTGGTCAGAAAATAAACCCAAGAGATTTTACACAAAACACACCACAGTACCCATTCTCCTGGGTGGCAGGAGACAACAAGTGCCTATGTCAGTACGGCCCCAGTTTAGTGTCCATAAGAAAAATAAAGAACACCTAAACCCTCAGTCTGATGGAAAGAAACAGAAGCATTTTTTTGCTTTTCTTGTTGAGAGTGCAAAAACAAAACCCAAAGAAGCTAAAACCTAACTGTGGAACCATCTTACTGTGGTTTCCATGGTAAGACAGGATACAGAAAATCATTCCAGCTGTCTGTTATAAACAGACAGACAAGTAATCCACCCGAAGGAGACCGACACCAAGTCCACTTCAAAACACCCACTGTATGGTGGCAGGAGAGAGCAGGAAGTATGGATGCAAACTCTGAACCATGAGGAGGAAACTGAGTTTCATTTTTGCATCCCAAAAGAGTAGTGAGTAAAACACAGATGGTTTTATCACCAGTTTCTAAAAGCACAATATTCTATTACAACTTCAACAAAAAGTTTAATTTGTCCTGAAATTAAATTTTACAGGCTACCATTTTAACAGGAAAAATTGATCATTTTGGAAGGTTAATCTAAAAGATTCTTTTCCCTTCAATCCAAGCTTAAAATGAAAATTTAATTACAGTGATAAATACTCTTTAATATACACTTTTGTTTAGCTATATTGCTGTATTTTTGATCCATCAGTTGTAAGAATGGACTAATATAACTAGAATTTTTGAAAAGTGTTTTATCTGAAGGATCGCTACCCAGTATAGACTTTAATATATTATTTCAGCATTTTAAGTCTTTATAAGGAATGCTTATTCTGTTTAAAAGGATACAGGATAGGACTACATTAAGTGGGGTTTTTTTAAATTCATGTGCAGAATATCTGATTAACTGGGATGTATCTCATTCCTGTTTCCAGACACTTAAAAAGGCTTTCCAGCACCTCAGGTCCACTGCTTCCAGAATACAGCTGTACGTTAGGAAAATGTAAAACTCTCCTTTTCTATAAACAGCATAAACAGACCTGGTTTCCTTTGAAAAACCTCTAAAATCTTTGCTCTCCTAAATTCTGCCCTGAAACACTGTCTCTCTGCCCTAAGTGAGGCTGATAAAATGCACCTCCCACAAGCAGCAATAAGAAACTATGGAGTTTGATATGGAAGCCTTACACCCAATAAGAATATGAGTGCATAAAATTATCCATCACAATCTGAAGGTCAAGTTGTCAGAAGCATCTATGTTTTCTTGAGATGCTGAAATATATTACTTAAAATATTAAGTGCTTTAATAAAGTCTTCAAAACTAGTTTTTCTGTCCTCTGTTAACTGTGAGGAGCAACAACTGCAGATAACACAAAGACAATAAAAATGAAAACCCTTAAACTCTGGTGAAAGAACACCCAGGAAAACGTAGATGGCACCACCTACCACTTACAAGTATTCATAACTAATAAGCAAATAGGGGAAACAATGCCAGACATGTTTATCTCAGTAGTGCGATTTTTGTTTTAAATAACTTTTCTATCACAAGAAAACAGGTAGTAAGTCACTAATACCTGATATACCTTCATGATATTGACAGTTCCTTCTCCATGCTGGCCTGGGGATCCTTGGCTCTGTAGTAGATTTCTCACTGTCTCCTCCATTCTAGAGAATGAAAATATTTATAAAAGTCAACTGTATGGAAAGAAATTCAAGAGTTGCATTCAGTGTTTTTGTTCTTTACAAGAGCCTAATGCATTCATGGCTACCATGAAATGAATATTTAAAGACAATCCTGGCCTTGTACTGTTCTCATACTCCATGTTATGAATAACACATTAAGGGCACTCTTTTATCTTTTGAATATGCACAGTAATTAGTTGTATTGTTAAAATCCTACTGGAGCTCTGTTACAAAAATTAAAAACAAATGTGTGCTAAAGACATCACCTTGTCAACAGTGTAACCAAACACCATGATAAAATTACTGTCATTTAGCAACAAAATCAGTCACATTAAAAAACCCCAACCTGCTGTATTTCTAGCCAAGTGTCAGTTTTGTGCAGTTTAGACAGACTGTCAAATACATTACTAGTATTTACTCTCTATGGTATAGGTGCAGCAGCGTGTGCCAGCACATTTGTTTATAGAGGCACAGCTGCTGAACACATTCACCCTTCTCTGCCCTTTCAAAGGGATGTAAAAAGCAAGTGTAGGCTACAATCTGGTACTGCCATCTCATGAAAACATAATCAACTTCAGTTCCATCAGTGAAAGAAGGAAGGTTTGCACTTCCATTTTAGAAGGTGCTAATACACAGCATCAAAAGTTGTCTTTGATCTACACGCATTCATCAGGCATGTTAAAACTGGCAATAACGCTAACCCTTCTGAATGGAGGCTGAACAGAATAAAGAGTTCTGCTCCTCCACACAATAGCACTGCTGGGAATAACAGAAGCCACCTACAAAACACTGGTCCCATTCAAAGTGGACCAGAAATTAATCCCATGGATTTAGGAGATGTCACCAAGATTGACCACAAGTAAAGGGTCTGGGACTATAGCTAGTTTCAGCTTTGTGAGTACGGGTAAGAGGAGGAAAGGGATCAAAAGCCAGAGTAACAGTGACGGACACAACAACAAGGACACTGGGTTTCACAACAAAAAATGCTGAGTGTCAATTTCATCCAAAGGTCCTCGCACTTCTCCACGCTCCCCGTCTCCTCACCCAAATTCTCACCCCTGTACAGCTGCTTCTTCAGCTGTGCGATTGCAACAGTTTTTCTCACCCTCCCTTTCATGTTTTCGGTTCTTTTCCTTTTAAGCTGTCTCAATCCCTTGACACAGTTGGAAACACAGCCCAGCTGGAACACGGGCTGGAGACGGGAAAACTGCTGTGGCACAGGTGTGTGGGTGATGTGAAGGCAGGAAAGAGAGAGGAATACCTTCAGCCATGATGCCAAATACGCTGGATATTAAAACCGTGACCTTGAAAAAAGAGCCAGTATTCCTAGGCACATCAGACCAGAAACTGCCTGCTGTTGTTTATTTCTACTGTGTTTAGGGAAACATGACTTGTGTACCATTCTTTGCAAATGCAGTTGAGCAGAAGAATTATTCACAGAATATCAATTTTTTTTATTATTTCTAAAGTAACAATCCAGCAATACAGCAAATATTAGCTAACTGCTCTGGCCAAAGGCCAATAACATTATCTTTTATATAAGCCTCATAGTCTTTCTGTTCTTTCAGTCTTATCAGAATGAAGGGTATTGGCTAATTTAGAACAATATGATGTTTTGCTAGGTTTTCTCCTTTCAAGTCAGCCAGCTACGCTACTTTTCGAGAGGCCAACACTGGGTATTCATTCTACTCAGATGAACACTGACATTTTACTTATTTGTATGATGTTTTTTTGTCATTGATGTGCAGACTTCTACATTGCCAGAATGCCCACAGAATAGTTGGACCATCTGTTGACCAAATGTGAATAAAAACAAGCCAGCTCTAATCTCTAGTGCAGACAGTGGTGCAGTTTTTCAGTTGCAGATTGGAACCATTTCTGCTCACAGGCTGACCTTAATCAGATGCCTTTTACACAAAAGAACAAATCATTTTGGTTTATAACATAAATTCCTGTGCAGTCCTCACCAAAAGATTTCATTTCTTAACATGCTCATAATTTCATTTTTAAATTAATGATGTAATGGGATTCTTAATTATTGTGGGTTTATATGCATACACAGTTCCAACTCTAGTCCTCCATAAAGTTCTTACAAATTAATAAACAAGCAAAAATGGGAGAAAGAATAGATTCAACTATCACTAAAATCAAAGTTTCTCAATTTAGGCCTAATACTATTAATGAAAATATAGTTTAGTTGCATATTAGTATCATCAGTTAAACCAGCTCAGAAAAATTATGAAGAAATCTTAAATTCAACAGGTCATTTCATCTTCAGTCAAATTCAGACTGTCTGTTTTAGACCCATCTTGTTGAACAGCCTTATAGAGACTGGCGAGCACACAGTTTCATGTGGCAATTAGAAACACCTCCAATCAGCACTCAGTTTTCTATGCAACAGAATAATCTTTGCAACATGACAAAGAGCTCAGGTAAACAGTTGAGAGTTGTGTTGTTTTGTTGTTTGCAGCTATTATAGAAGTTTGTAAGAGTTGACAGCCATAAAGCTGAACTGCAGGCGTAACAGAGAGACTGTCTGTATGGTCATGTCACTATAAAACCAGCACTGAGAGGATCTCACAAGCTTTAGGTACCCAAGGAATATCTGAAAAAAGGAAAGAGAAAACTGGTTTCTGTCAAACAACGAGGTGAAATATGCTTACAGTCAAATTCACTGTAAAGCTCTGACGGCCAGTGCTCTTGCAGTTAATAAGCTGCTGCTTCTCCACTAGCACCCCAGTTGTCCATTTTTAGGAAGGACTGCTTAACCAAACATGGCACAGGATAATAATTGAGACTTCTTTCTTATAAATTAGAATCTTTGAAGCATGAATTAATGGCACCTTAACTGAAAAGTGATTGTTATATTATGATCTATAATACTCTCCACAGTGACAGTACATGCCAGAAGGACTTAGTATAAATTCTTTTAAAGAACGCAAGAATAGTTGAGCCTCTATAAATTTAACTTGAAATCTCATGTTTGGCTCCCTGCAAAAGGCTTCCAAAGGACATGTAAATTTTGGAAATTAAGAAGAAAAATTAGATTTATGAAAGGCTATTTGTACACATCAACCTCTATCTTTAGCCCTTCTGGTAACCACAAAAGGTTATGTTCTCTTGATCATGATTCTAATATCCTAGATGGACCCGCTCCAACAACAAGCACTTGCCAATTACATCTAGAATAGCTATCCCCGACGCGTGTATTCTGCCTGATTGCTGGTTTGTGCTAAAAAGCCTGTTTTGCCAAGGATTCTGTGCATCTTATGTAACTATCAAGCTGTTACAATCCGCAAAAAGAGTCTCCCAAGCTCACCATTCCCAAGTCTACATTCTTCAATCACTATTTAAGAACATTTATTTTCCTCTTTCTTTAGTATTCTATTTACTGTCTATTCATCTGAAGCACCTCACTTAGTACCATTAAACTTTTTGTTACATCTATTATTTGCATACAAAATTGAAGTTTTCTTAAAACTGAAGTGTTCCTTTCAATTTTTCTTTTCTTAAAAAGCTATTTTCTTTAGGGGAAAAATAAATGAAAGCCATGTTTGATAGAAGCTTGTTAAGTTTCTTGACATAATGTCAGTTTAGAGCAGGGAAACAGTCTTCCACCAGTCCTAACCTAAGGATAAATTTCTCAAAGCATAAAACAGAAGAAGAAATGAGGCACTGTGAAACCAGAATCTGTTCATGGAATATAAGAGTTTAAGGAACATAAAATATTAATGCTACTGTGGAAAGCACTGTCAAGATTTCATCTGGAATATTATCTGCAATTACGATCACCAGTGTTCAGGAGTGGCTCATTCAGAGAGGATTCAGTGAAGAGACAGCTCTGAGGATGTTCAGAGGAACTGAGAGTCTGTGTCATGAGAAGAGACTAAACAACTCATCTGGCTAAACTTAAGAGACAAAGGGCTTACACAGGTATGACTTCCACAAAATAATCAGTGAGAAAAACGTAAAACAGGAAAGAAAACTACATCAACCAAAGGCCAATGATCGACAAAACAAGATGGGAATATAGTGGTTACAAATACATTTAGGCTGGAATTAGGACATTTTCAATCATTGAAAAAGTGAGACTCCAAATCAGCCTGCCATGTAGAGTAACAGGATGAGAAACCTAAACAGTTTTAAGCCAGAGTTGAACAGTTTATGAAATTAATTACACAGCAGAGTCAAGAGCCGAGGACTTGAATTTATGTTCCACAGGACCTTGCTGCTATTCCTCCTGAAACAAAATCAGTCATTCCTTTGTTTAAAAAATGTAATTTGTCCTGTGCTGTTGAGAGAATACCAGGAAATCAATCCAACTGCAACGTACAGTTATTTATTTTGGCTTTGTTTCTGTGTGTGTTTCTGGGCAAGGGGGCCAGGGGAAGCTCTGGAAAGGAGGAGACATCATTCCCTGCCCAGGGAGCAGCACAGGGGGCACAGATGCTCAGGCATCCAGAACAGCAGAAGGAGGCTTCCTCTGTAATTTTGCTGCAATACTGTCTGCAAGCCAGGACCCGCCTGCAAGGACCCACCAAGCTGTAGGAGACTTGCTTTTAAAGCCTGATGTTATGTTTCCGACAGCTCTGCTGCCTCCACCTCCTGCTGCAACTCACGGCATGCACCAGAACACAGTTTCAACCAGTCCAGGAGAGACAGACACTGCTGGGGTTGATGCGTCACTGGTAGGCAGTCAAGTTCCGTAACATCCCTCCCAATTGTCTCAGGACCATCATTTTCATAAATGGGCACCTCCTTTGTGCCATCCCCTAGCAATGCTGGGACATGGTCAGAACACCTGCCTGCTTTGTGTCTCTCCCAGTTCTGTCATTTCAAGTGGACCAAAGTCATAGGCGATGTTGTTGCGGTCTTCCCCAAGAACAGATTTTAAGACCATACAGAACTAATCTTTCCTCAAATACACTAATGCAAGGAGGCACAAGAGTTCTCTCAGCCCTCCCGCTCTTCAGAATGTTCCCCATATATTTTCCACTCCCCAAAAAGGACCTTCAGACTCCTTTCAGTTAGGTTTATTGATTTCCTTCCTTGAGAGAGGTATCTCTCACAGTCTGCCACAGCCATTTCACATGTGAAGAGGATTTTCTCTGACCAATCTCTCAACTGTGTAGGACATGTCTTTGTATCCTGTCTCATTCCAGAGAAAACCTGTTCACTTCTCCAGTCCTCTGTAGCATGTCCCTTAGAGGGGTTGATCTCCCCAGACCTAAAACCTTTCCTTGACAGAGTAAGCTTTCCTTGAAAAAAATCCTTCCCATATATCCTAATCTTCGATTCTCCTTCTAGCACAGGGACTAAATACTGCCTATAGCCCATGCCCTGTTCAGCCATGTCCCACACAGCCCTTTTTATGATTCTGCCTCCAAGGGGCAGGTAGCACGTAGTTCTAGCTCTAGAAGGTGCATGAGAGTTTCACCTCCTTCTCTCTTGACCTAATTCCTTCAAGATTTCCACAGTCTGGCAGCTACCTTTTGCTGGGTGCTATCACCTTCCCTTTTCATAACCCTCAAGCTGAGGTGACAGTACTCAGTGGTTATCTCAAATGCATGCCACAAGAATTCCTTCAACTTGATACTGACTTACAGTCTTACAGAGACGTGTCCAAAGGTTTCTAGAGAATCTTACTGCAGCAGCTGAGGTTTATGTTTCAGCTTTTCCCTTCTCCTTATGCCATGCAGCAGGTGCAGGACTCTTTAAAAAATCTTAGAGAAAAATATCAATAACAGATCTTTCTCCATTTTTAGCTTAACTTACTTCTGCATAATCAAAATTCTCAGGTGGGTATTTTCTTCCAGCTCCTATCTGTGAGACAGTGAAGCTTCCTGCCTCTCTCCTAGGCAGTCTCCAGCTTAAATGTCTTGACTTCTGCTTTTAGTTACAGCCTCCCTGGAGATGTGTCCTGGCTTTCAGCTCATTGAGCTGTCTGACCCCTCCCGACCACCTGATCAAGGACCAAGGAACAGGTTCCCACGTGGTTTCTTGGCTCATTCAGCTCTTCGTTCACCTGTGAACAGCCGGCATTTTCACCAGCTGGACTTTGGTTGTCTCTGCAATCTGTCTGGCTTTGGTGGCAGACTTCTGTGCCTCTGTCCAAGCCTTGAAGCTCTCTCTCCAAACCCACAATCCAACCAAAGAGCTTCTGTCTGACTCAGCTCCCAGATAAATTTGTTTGCTTACTCATATGTAGTTTTGGACTTCAGGCTTGGGGATACTTGCATCTCACTTTCCTCAGCACTCTGTTCAAAGCTCTGCAATGGATCAGGTTAGACTTTCTCCTTACAGTAAGCTCCTCAAACTATCAAAAGGCTTTGGAGTAAACATACACACACAAGCACCCTCTCCTGAACAACTAAAAAATCCAGATTTTAGATTAAGCACCAGACTTTTTTAAACAGGGAAAATATCAAAGTGGCTTTACAAGACCTAACAGAAACAAAAAAAGTTCATCAAACAGCAGTTCCTGTTTACCCTTGCAGAGTTGTCTTTCCTTCTACCTAGTTTCAATTAAATTAGTGCCTCTCTGAACTGCAGACTCTGCTTACTCCCTTCTGGCCCCAAGGATGTCCATTAGCTCCAGACATGGCTGCCTGCTCTCCTCAGCTCTCCCCCTGATCTGCAGGCTCATCTCCAGACTGTGCGGTGGTCTGCCAGACACACCTAGAGCCCCAAGACCCTCTGCTCTCCTCCATGAGCCATGATGATCCCCATGATGAACTGGTCCCTCCTTCCCAGGGCTGTGTCCAAGCCTGCTCTTCTCAGTGCACCTACTTTGGAGACCCCGTAGCACGCTGTTAGACTATTGCTTTAAACGGGTAGGCAGCCAGGAGACAGACACAGGCTTCTCCAAAGAATTTAGATATTGAAAATGGATTAAAAAAAGCAAAGAGAGAAGTGAAAATAGATATGTGATACACTTTAAAGAGAACTGACAGATGGGAAATGCTGGGGCTTTAAACCCCAAGGGGTTTTCTCTGCATTTTCAGTTCTGCTTAGGATACGACATTGGTACATGCCTTATAGCAGTACGCTGGGCAAAGCCTACAGAATGCACAATATCCATCCTTAATATTTCAGCTGGACAATAAAGTAATAATAACCTTTATAATAGCAACAGAAAGACACACATATAATGTATAATTTATGTTTATTCTTTCTGTTCATCAGTACAGGTGCTCATCAATCCAGAAATACCAAGGCAAATTCTCCTCCTGCAGCACCATCATGGCCCTTTCCCCACCACAGGCTCTGAGCAGACAGCTCAGCCCCATGGCATTCGCTAGTGGCAGATGCAAACTGCACAAGCCATGCTCTTTTCACATACTCATGCTAAACCCTCCTTCTACAAACATACTCAAAGTATACTCAAACTGTTGCCTGAAGGGCAAGCTATCTAAAGAGTAGCACATAAAATTAAGCATCTTGCGCATGATGAGGGCAACTATCGCAAGGCTGTGCTGGAATAAACAGGTCTCAAGCTCTATTTTACACGAACGGAGAAGAAACCTTCCTTTGAGTGGACAATCTGATCAGGTGCTCTGTCCACTAGATCGCACCACCACTTGAAAATTACTGAGCACAGAACTGAAAGATTGAACCACTGACCATTGAATCCACTGGAAATTTTCAAGGTATCCTTAAAATAACGTGAGTGTGTGCCTTAAACCTCAGATAAGTAGGGCAGGATTCTGAAAGACCTCACTCAGCATTGGCATATCACTGCTCCCACACAAGTCTGAATTCTGTTACATGCAATGGCAGACCTGACATTTCTCTGAAACTGCTCTAACTACCATCTGAGCCATGAAATGTTGGAAATGGTTCCACTGTCTCTTTCAGCCATACAGATTTCACTCATCAAACTTATACCTACAGCAAAAAGGTTTTGAACTGCAATAGAAACCAGTGGTAATGTTTATTTCTGTGTTGACAGACAGACAAATGCCATATGGACTGTATGGGTGTCTTCCATCACCAGCCCCGTATATGATTTTGTAAGTTACCTGCATGGAGGATTAAACAAAAACCAGTCCAAGACTAAGCTTCACAGAAAAGCTTCTCACAGGCAATTGAAAGGATTTTTCAGATGGAAAGACTGTCCCTCCTACAATTCCCATGTAACATATTTGAGATCTTAAGACAGGAGACATTTTCATTAACTATAAGTGGACAGAAGCAGACACGTATAGAAAGTTAATTCTCATGTCAGCTTAAACATATGCTCATAAATTCACACTCTATTCATGCTGGAGGCATCAGGAACAGTCACAGTGTTTCAGCATAACTAAAAGCATCAGAAAAATTACAGACAACTACACAATCACACTGCAAATATTTCCAATTTCAAATAATTGGGGTTTCACTTTTTTCTTTTTTTTTTTACATTTTAAACAAATATTTGTTTTTTCATATTTGAAAATATATAGATAGATATGTAGATATATCTACCAGCTCCTCCAAATACACATATTTAATTTTGCATATAAGCACCCTACCACAGACAAACCACTATTGCTTTAAGTTACTTAAGGGAATGTAAAGCCACTCAGAACTAAAAGGCTCGTGTTCCATTCTGAGTTACAGCTTCAAGGTGGTACCAAGACCACCTTGACATAGCTACATAAATTTCTACATGTTTCCTACAAATAGCAAAGATGCTATATGGAGGGAGGCACAGCTTTTGTAGGGTTGAAGTAGGTACAAAAGAAATGCAAGATGAAAAGGAGGTCTGACTGATGGCGTTTGTCTTCCGAAGTAACCATTACGCACGATGCAGCCCAGCTTTCCTGGAGATGGCTGAACACCTGCCTGCCCATGGGAAGCGGTGAATGAATTCCTTGTTTTGTTTTGCTTGCTCGCGCAGCTTATGCTTTACCTATTGAATGGTCTTTATCTCAACCCGTGAGTTTTCTCACTTTTACTCTTCTGATTCTTGCCCCCACGGTGGGGGAGTAAGTGAGCGGCTGTGAGGGACTTAGTTGCCGGCTGGTGTCAAACCACAACAGTTGTTCAGGAAGTTTCACTATATTGAACACCATACAACATGCCCTGATGCCACCAGAAACAAAAACTATAAAGGTTATTAAATTCTTGCATTCTTTTTCCCTTAAAATGTTAGTTATGAATTTAATGCCTTTAAAAAACTAACTACTAATGGAGCTAATGGGACTTTAAATAAATAAACATTCAAGATACCATTCCTGGTTTGGCTCAATAACCTAAATCTTACATCAAAAAACAAATTCACAAGACAGCACCAGCCCTTTCCTGACACTGTACAGCCAACTGCAAAGGCCCAAAGGCCAAACTCCTGCAAACGCAACCACGCAGGACTCAGGTATGACAGGAAAGCTTCCCACTTTGAACTTGGATCCCCCCAAAATGGGTCACCTCAGACGTTCACAAATACGAAGAACAGCAAGAATCAACAGAACAGCAAGAAACAATGACTCTGGTTCTCAACCATGAGATTCGCTCAAAAGTACTTTTAAAGACAACGTGGAGTCTTAATATTTTCTTTTAACTTTCTGGACTTCAGCCTTTCCAAATTACAGCTCATAAAGACTA
Organism: Nyctibius grandis; assembly: GCF_013368605.1. Classification (NCBI taxonomy): domain Eukaryota; kingdom Metazoa; phylum Chordata; class Aves; order Nyctibiiformes; family Nyctibiidae; genus Nyctibius; species Nyctibius grandis. Next base: position 35,815,335 of record NC_090666.1, read on the forward strand.
CAATAACAAAAGAAAAAAATAAAAGATTTTCAATTCAGCCATGACTTCCTGAAAGCCTCTACATGTAAGATCAGCAAAGATGGATGAAATATATCGAAATATTCCAAGTCATATGATAATATTTTAATTCCTAAGGGGGATAATGTGCTGCTGTAGGTATATCTAGAATTTGTCTTTCCTTCTTTCTCCTCAGCAGAGAGCTTGCTTTGGATATTCAAACAGACGTTTACAAACAGAGGGTATGGACAGTTCTTGGCCGATCAGCTACAATCAAATGTTTTCTCTGTACCCTTCATATACAGGCGATGCCCTGATGCCCTCTCTGTGTGACTAGGGCCTTCTCACACAACAAACCCTCCACATTAGCCTCCAAATTATCAACTTATGGAATGAAAAATATATAAATAAAATGTATCCGCGTGGCTGTCCCCAAAGTAGATCAGGAATGACTGCCAGGATAGTGAATGCCACGTGCCTTCTCTTGACCCTGAAGGATGCCTCCTTCCATGGTGGTTTCCTGCAGCATTGCTCTGGAAGAGCACAGTTTCCTATTTTAATGGTGCCCAGCTCAAAAGGAGTTTACCCTTCCAGAGGACAGATTCAGTAATCAGCAATATATATCTACTACCAAAGAAACCTAAGATGTAGAAGTAATTACTCTTCTAGTCTTAAATTACAGGTGGTTAGAAAACAACCACAAAAACAAGTCATGTCAGAAACTAAGAATGAAAGCTTACTGACTGTGGATTTCCAGACCCTAGCAGCATAGCAAAATGGCCTAAACAAGTAATATATGGTTAGAATAATGGTCTCCAAGGGCTTAATTACCTGTATCATTAGGTAGTGGTAGTCTCTCTAAAATTATATTGACAGCTCTTCTACAACAAAGCAGTTGGTAATGAGGCAATAAAAATAAGTGACAATGCACGCAGAAGAGGGCTGGAATAGCATCATATACAGCATCATCAGCTCTGATGCCAACAAACAAGAAGGGCTGAATTAAACTATTTGTGAACTGGTCACAGAAAAAATCCAGAAGGTCCTAGATATATTTTGTCATTAATCTTTTAATGTTCTCCCTTTCTGTATGTGTGTAGGACTATCAAAAGCAAAAGAAGGTAAGAAAAAGAAGGAAAGAAGATGAATATCATGGTGCAAATTTGATGCAAGAAGAAAGAATTAACAGCTGCATTAAAAAAAAAAAGAAAAGAAAAAGGCAGGGACACTTTCATGCCTCAATGTTAAGTGCCATAAAGCACTCCCCATATCTTTCCAAACACATTACTCTGTCACAGTCATTATCCATTGTATGAAGTAACAACAGGAAAAGAACACACCAGAACACACAGGCTCAAAATGCCAAATTCATCACTATTGAAGCCCATCTGTTTAAATTGCATTATCCTGGAGATGACCTGAATAAAAGCAGGGAAACGTTTCTGCATGTAGGATTTGCAATGAAATATACAGAGAGAACACTGGCTCTTTGCTGCATTTACGTGCTTCCACTACTGCCTGCTCCCATTTTCCCCTTGCTGAAGTCATGCAGAATGTTGCCCCTGTATCGGACACAGTGTCTGAGACCTCTCTCACCTCGTAGGTTCAGTAGGTTAAGTTGTATGATGCCAGAAAACCAGCGAGAAGATGAAAGGACACTTTGGAGGGATGGCCAGCTGTCAGCATGGAAAACAAAAGGAATAGAGGGCATATCCCATTACTTTGGCCCACAGAGTAGAGCAACTGAACGAACTAAGAGTTGGATTAGGAGAAGAGAGAAGAAGGAAACACTTACAAACAGAGAAGGAAAGCAGAGGAAAAAGATTTTGAGAAAGAATCTTAAGGAGACAATGGAGAGGAAGAGAAGAGCGCAAGACATGAGGACCAGAAATAAAGACAAAAGTAGCATAAAAGATGTAAGAAAACTTTGAGAAGAAGAAAAAAGGACATGCAAATGTAAGAAAGATGTAAGAAAACAGAAAAATAATCAAGTGGAACAGCAATAAAAAAGGTAAATGTAAAGAGAAGTGAAATGACGTCTAGACATTTCTAAGGTGCAAATGTTCATTTTAATTATTTGTAACATATTAGTATTTCTTTTGCAGAAACAGGAGAGCTATTAGCTAGGACTTCCAACAGAAGATCATTTAAGAAGGGTTTAGAGAAGGATTTTTAGTCTAAGTACAGCCCTAAATGGAGAATCACAACATCACTCCCTTCTCCCTGTTCAAGCACTCATTCTTTAATCATCTATCTTCAGCACAGCACGGGATACATTTTCAAACTGCTCTGCAGGATTTTAGCCACGCGGCTCCCATTGTGTTTAATGGGAATCCTGTGGACAAAGCTCTGTATGAGACCTTCAAAATGTACTCCAAAAATCTCTAAATAATGCACTAGTTGAACATTACCCTGTTTACTTCTCATAGGACGTGACTGAAATGAAACAAAGGTTAGGTCATTTATAAAAGTAGTACTTATTGGGAAGCTCATCAGCATTTCCTATAGGGATATTTTTCCTCTGTAAAAATATGTAACGTGACTATTCAGGGTTTACTTTTTTCACAATATATAAAACAGAGAACAAAATCAACTCAAACCACATTTGGTTCAGGAAGGAAGATCCAGCAGTTAACATGTCAGCCTAACATTCGAGAAGCCCCTCTTCAAGACTTCTCACTGTCACAGGATACCTTTGTGGCTTTGTTTCAGATTTTCTTCTGAAAGCTGATTTAACAGTTTCTATTTCATAGCAGCTTTATGATGATAATAAATACCAGTGAATCATTAATCAAAGATTTATCAAATACAGAAAAAATGCTCCAATATTAACTCCCTTTCTCCCTTCAAGAGGAGGGCTGTTGCCATGATCAGGTCTGAGATAACATGAAAGTTTTGAGAGATGTAAATCCTTGCCACCCATGCTCTATACAGAAAAGACCTTTGTTTGTGTGCTTTCACCTTTCAGAAGCAGCATTCAGAATAAATCCATGAAGATGCAATTTTAATCAGCTTTCATGCACCCAAACAGTAAATCATATTTCATCATCCTTTGGAATATGAACCAAATAGGCTCAGCTACATACAGAGCCTATATTTCTAGCTTCAGAAATTAACATTAGATGTAATATTAACACCAACACTCCACTATAAACTGTTACCTTATCCGTGCAATTTGTGCTATTGTGAAAGTGGAAGATCACCTTAGGAATACACACATTTATGTTAACATATCTGAGAACTGGGCTCAGCAAACAAAATCCTTCAGTTGTGAACCAGTTAAGCACTTTCTTCCTGGACTTACAGAACAGATACTGGACATAAAGGTCTACTACAAAAACCCCGGGAAATATCTGTAACACAAAATGTTCAGCATTTTGCAGAAAAATTAGATGACTCTAGAAACTACTATGTCTACCAGCTTCAAACTGTACCAGCACAAATTATTGCAAAATTGAATAACTTTGGGCAGAAGTCATTCCATTGAACTTAACAGTTCGTTTCATAGAATCAGGGCCTTTGTGACTTAAGTGAAGAGACAGCATGTATTTTAGCTAGTCTGGTGGAAAGAAAGCCTCACAAGCCTGCCTTGCTAAGAAATAATTTACTAGTTCTCCTGAGGGACTTTTTTTCCCTCTAAGCAAGAATCAACACAAAGAAAAAGATCCTTTTGAATCCTTAATTAAATATTATAAAAAGTTGAAAGAAAACAATCATTATCTTATAATACACCATTACAACGCAGGAGACCTATTCCTGAAAAACCAATTTAGATATCCATGTCCAGCAGGGAAAAAGGGCAACAACAACCAAAAAAGCTGGAATGCTACATGAAAGAGAGGCTGGGTTGGACAGGCAGGGAACGCAGGGCAAGTGCTGAACAGCAGTGTCTCACAGTACCAAAGCTTTAAAAATTCCAACTGTTCTTCAGAAAGGAAGGACAGTTTACCTTCATCATGAGCAAAAATGCTACATAGGGCAAGAAATCTTCTGCATGACAGGGGATTCTGCTAATGTGAGAAGATGCCACGTCAATGTCCATAGCTGGGCGGATGGAAAGGCAGGACTCCCAGCCAGTTATACAAAGGCAATGTACCCTGTGGGTATAGGAGACATCTCTGACTCCTGCTCGCTTGGTTACAAAGTTAAGCTATGTTTTCTGACACAATTATAATACTTCACTCAGGTTTCAACATTGGGCAGTTATAAGGAAAAAAGATCATATTTATTACAGACGTGACCCAGAGAGGCCAAGTGAGCATTGTGCCCTCCTGTGCCACAGAAAAGCTGGGCAGAGGCACGCAGGGCACGTTCTGGCTAACAGAAACCAGCACGGGCCAAACCTCCCACTGTGGGGGCTGCAGGTACAGCTCTTGCCAGCCGAGTCAGCTTTAGATAGATGACAAAAACCGCACCCAGACCAGACACTGTTTTTTGCACGCCAGTGCAGTCCTTATAGAGTAGATCTATCTGCTGGTTATCTTCACAGCAAAGACAATCCTACGCGACACAAATGCAAGTAACGTCATCTTGCAGAAAATCTAATACTGGCATTGACTGTAAAATCAAATTAAAATGAAAGTGAATTATTTTAGATCATCCATATTCACTTTATTTTTAAAATAACTGTTATAATAGTAATTTGTAAATTACCCATATTTGCCTGTTTCATTAGTGTCTTCTAAACAGCATTTTTATTTCAAGATTATTATAAAATAAAGATGCTGACAGACTTTTTATTAGCACAGTGCTAACACAGTCTTTTTATACCTTTGTTAAACTCATTGCTAATGATATATTTCAAAGTAATTTCAGATTACTGAAAGGAAGTGTAATAGATTTCCTTAATCTTCATCATCTTAAACCCTCATTCACTGTTCATGCCACTAAGCACATTGTATGTTTCGAGAAATCGCTTGGCCTGCAAATGGCATAAACTAAACCTGCTAAAAAAACAAACTTATTGTTTGGAAACGTAAAAATTACAAATCCAACAATATTTGGAATTTCTGAAAGAATATGGTAGCTCATTTTGCAATGAAGGCCACATCCTTCTGTAGAACACAGGCTTTTTTGTTTTGGTATTTACACTGATGCACCTCCAAATGGAACATAGTCTAGTGTGGGCGGGAGAGACAAATCTGTATCTGGTGGGGTGATCACTTCCAGTGTTTGACTCCTATCACTACGTGCTAAAGACAAATCCTTTAAAATTTGAGCAAATACATCTTGATTTTATAGATTATATCTGTACCTCTTTGAGCAAGTGGAAAGCTGATGGATTTTGAACTCATTTGGGAGCAAATCTTTCAATCTGTCACTGATGAAAAATTACAGAGAGACAAAAACACTATTGTTTACTTAAAATGTAAGCAGTCATCTAATCATTTTATTATTGAGTATTATTTATTATTTATCAGAGGCTGCTGTTGTTAAGAGAGTTGTTTTGAGAACCTGCTTATAAACAATATAAAGACAAATACAAACTGGAGGAACCCGATTGTTAGCAAGCATTAAGGGCTGAAAAATGGTTAATACACCTAAAATATTGTATATTATCAGTAGGTCTAAAGGAAGAATGTACCTCTAGTACAAACGTGCCTTGTAATAAACAACAGTTTTCAATTAATATAAAAATCACATATCCCTACATTCTGTAGCATACCTGATGATATAAAGATACCCAATATTTACTTTTATAACTTAATTCACTATTATGATCACACAGTTAAATAGTCAAACAAAATGTTAAGTTTTTCTAGGTGCCAAGAGCTTATGATGGGAATCTGTGCTTGAACAGTATCTTACACTTACACGAACATCTGCCCATTACAAAAGTTTCTCAAAACTAGCAAGTGGACTGTATATGCTGTCTTTTCTGAGCCTACTTAGAACAGTCATAGGTTTCACAGCAATAAGTTTCCACCTTGGGAAACCAAGGACATTTTAGCAAGCCTTATGTTGGTCAACCAGGAAACAAGACATCCAAAATCATGCAGCACTTCTTAGACTCTGTGTTTTGTCCTAAAATCTTTCACATTTTTGGTAAAAGTAAAAGGCACAGGAAAAGTCAGGTTACTTGCCTAGAATCAGTCAGTCAGAAGAGTTCAAACTTCCTTTCAGATTTCAGTGACAGCAGTATCTGGCTGGGCTAATAATTTAGTCAAGAACAAAACTCAGCAGCCCAGCTTAGTCGTTTATGACCAAACCACAACCACCATATTTTGCCTCTTATTTTCTTCAATAATGTAAAGGCATTCTTTTACATCTTAGTCCTTTATGTGCACACAAAAAGAACTCTCTGGTTTGGTTTAATCTTTGCTTTGTAATCCCAATATTTACAGTAATGCAGAGGTGAATTATAAGTATTTTTTTCTAAGCATTAATTTTTTTAATGACTTTCCCTAGCGTATGAACAGCATATGTAGAACAGAAATAGAAATAATAAACAAATGAGTTAATTATTTGTACTGTCTTAGTACAGCTACAGATACAAACACAGTATGAGAAAAATGTACATTAAGAATTACAGAAAAGTTGATTAATAAAAAAGCAGGTTTCTTCTAAAGTTTGGGGAATTTTTTTTTACCAATTGAATTTGCAAGTCAGCGTGACAATCACAATAAAGTCGGATGCATGCATGACTAGCTATTTGCCAAGCTGACTAAGATTTACCCCAGTATAGAGCAACCAGCCAGTCACTACACAGAGGGAGGAAAAGCTATGGATGGACATGAGCTGCACCAACAGATCTAACTGCCAGAATATTCACAGACCTATTATATTTGTCATACCCAGCATTTAACATGTATGCCTGAATATTACTCCTAAGAGTTTGTTTTCAGTTGAGAAACCACTCCGATTCCATGAAGGACAGCACTACAAAGCCAGGACAGGCAGGTAATACCTACCAAAATATCCTGTATGGGTGCCTGGTCTTTAACACTAAGTCAGACGGACAGTGTTATTCCTTACATTGAGCTACTCGTGGCATCTAACTTAGATACAAATTCAGAGCACTTAAAACTTGTGTGTGTCTCTACCTTGCTGCTAGATTACTGCAAACCACAGTCCAAGCATCAGCACTGGATGTGTAATGTCAGTGGTGTAATCACCATTCCTCTACACTCCTCAACAATGCCAGATACAGTCATCACTGGTGTGACAGGGCTTTACATGCTTTAAATAAACCTGGTGCCATCCCTACAACACACAATTGGATTAAGAGGGCAGTTGGCATCATGAGTTCAGGCTCCTCACCAAACAGATATTTCCCAAGGGCAGCATTATTTACAGCAGGTCAAAACCATAAGGCAGGCTCATGGATTAGAGTCAGTGGAGAATAAGATGTCCCACTCTACTGAGCAAGGTATGAAACAGTCTGTTTCAAGAGCGTTTACAAAAAAAATCAAAGCCTCAAGCTTATGCGGATATAAGGTGATAGATGGTGCAGATGGCACCTCGAAGGTAGGAAAAAAAAGTTTGAATTCCGTTAAAATTGTACAGGATTACCACATACAAATAAGCGATCTGAAAGGCTCTTCTGTTCAAAGAGTCAAAACCAGAGCGTACACATCCCTCTCCAACAGGTACTTAAGGAAGAACAAGGAGAAATCCTGACTTGAAATTTGATTTGATACTAGCAGCCTGTTCGGATAGGATTTGCATATAAATTCCAGCAGAATGCCAAGTACTTAGTTCCTTAACAGAAACAGTTTAGAGAAGTGATGCAAGCTTACTTAGATTAATCACACTTAAACAGGATTTTGGGGAAACTTCAGAAGTGGAAGGAAAACTGAAACAGCTCACCTAACATAAACCAGTGTGTGCTAGTCCCTTTTCTAGTAATGCTCAAGAGGAAAGTATCACCCACAGTATCCATATAAGTTAGCGTAGAACCACCAACTACAATTGTTTTGGGGGAAAAAAAAAGTATCATCTCCTTTCGAACTGGGCTTTGAAAACTTATATTCAGTATAGATCTAGGATAATGAATATTTTATGACATAATATTGTGCTGTGCTAAAAACTCTTTCTTTTTAAATATATGGAACAAAATGTTTCATTTTTTAACAATTAAAAAGATATTTCATTTGCCAGTAGAAACAAACAGGTTACCCTCAGAGTCTAAACATACAAAAACACTGGGAATTCATATATAAAACCTGTTTTTTAAAAAATATTATTATCCATTCTATATGAATGTGCAGTAATATATAAATGTGAGAGTACTGTAAATGTGAGAGGCTGATTTTGAAGAAAAATATTTTTAAAATTACAATCTATTCAAGTCATGGAGGTTGAACTTTGCTGAAGAACAGCCAGTTCCAACTGTTAATTATTTTTAAAATAGCATGGGAAAAAAATCTATCAGTGCCTATTTTTTCACTCATGTTTACTTTGGGATGCAAAATTTTGTTTGAGGTTTTCAAGCCATGTAGACTGCACAGATTATACTGAATTACAACACTCATGCTTTATTAGAACTCACAAGTACGTATACTAATGAATGGTCACCTCATACAAAATTTATATATTTCTGCCCACACACTGCATAAAATTAAGATAAAATGCCCCATATATAAATGAATGATAGCTAAAGTTTTATGAACTATAAACACAAGGTCAGTAGCGCTTCACTTCTGCAAGATAAATTTGACATTTGAACAGCATTATGAATCACACCCAGAAATGCAATGACCAGGGAATATAAGCTGCCTATTCAAAAAATAAACAAAAAACACAGCAAATCACTCTCACATGGACCTCTCAAAACATCATACCACCAAAAGCTAATGCGTCTTTCAGCTACTGCTGAAACCGTACCATCCTCCAAAGAATAATGAAATCATCTTCTGAGCCAAGGTCTTTTAATACGATTTTCAATACCACTTGTACACAGACGTTTTATATGATCTAGTCATACAAACAAACAAGACTTCACTTTAACCTAGTGGTGCCCATTTTTGTCGCTTTTGCTACTTTAGAGTTTCACTGTCATTTTGATTGAATGTTATTTACACCATTACATGTGCACATTATCAATCTGGCTCCAGAGCTTCCTTCTTGGTGCCCTATTTTAAAATCCCTATAGAAGCTCAGTCCCTGTGCTAGATTACTATGTCTAGCGCTGATACTGCTACAGACGTGACAGGCAGATTTAATTTACTCAAATCCTGAGCCACCCTGAATTTTCAGATGAACTTAACATTTAATTAAAGGAAAAAATGGGAAAGAAGAAAGACTTCCCATGAACATAATTTTTAAAATTCTGCTGGACAGTTTTCCTTAAATATTTTGACTGCTTTTATTTCTACAGTTAAGAAAATGGTATCTCAGAGAATTAGTGTTACTTTTACAAGAACTTATGATTGTACTTTCTTTTTTTCTAAGATTTACTGACTGAGTATATCCACGACTATAAAAAGCAAACTTGGGGATCTTAATGCAATATTTTCCTAACTTCTAAACTAGATAATACATGCATACTTTACTTAGGAACACTTAATAAAAATCTATTCATAAACTTCAATAACACATTCTCCAGGAGATGCTCTGATAGCCTATTCTGCATTATCCTGAAGTTTTACTTTGATTATCACTTTGTTGAGGAATATATTATTATGGGTCCAGTCCAATGAACAGTGGAGCACAAATTTTCAAAGTTTACATATTCACACCAATTTAACCAACAATTCACACCAGTTTAACAGTAATTTACAACTTTTTTTTTTAAAACAAAGAACCTTCTTTTATTGTTGACTTGTTTTGTTCACTCCATTATGAACAGAAACACTCAGATCGTGGAAGGAGGGGCTGGCCACTTGGGAGGAATATAAGTCTGTTGTCAGAGGATGTAGGGAGGCAACTAGGAAAGCTAAGGCCTCCATGGAATTAAACCTTGCAAGAGAGGTCAAGGACAACAGAAAGGGCTTCTTCAAATACATTGCAGGTAAAAACAACACTAGAGGCAATGTAGGCCCACTGATGAATGAGGTGGGGGTCCTGGAGACAGAGGATAAAAAGAAGGCGGAGTTACTGAATGCCTTCTTTGCCTCTGTCTATACTGCTGGAGGCTGTCCTGAGGAGCCCTGGACCCCTGAGGCCTCAGAAGAAGTCAGGATAGAGGAGGAATCTGCCTTGGTTGATGAGGGCTGGGTCAGGGACCAATTAAGCAACCTGGATGTCCATAAATCCATGGGTCCTGATGGGATGCACCCGCGGGTGCTGAGGGAGCTGGCGGAAGTCATTGCTAGGCCACTCTCCATCATCTTTGCTAAGTCGTGGGCAACGGGAGAGGTGCCTGAGGACTGGAGGAAAGCGAATGTCACTCCAGTCTTCAAAAAGGGCAAGAAGGAGGACCCGGGGAACTATAGACCAGTCAGCCTCACCTCCATCCCCGGAAAGGTGATGGAGCAACTTGTTCTTGGTGCTGTCTCTAGGCACATCAAGGATAGGGGGATCATTAGGGGCACTCAGCATGGCTTCACCAACGGGAAGTCTTGCTCAACCAACTTGATAGCCTTTTATGAGGATGTTACCAGGTGGATAGATGATGGTAAAGCTGTGGATGTGGTCTATCTTGATTTCAGTAAAGCGTTTGACACGGTCTCCCACAGCATCCTCGCAGCTAAACTGGGGAAGTGTGGTCTGGATGATCGGGTAGTGAGGTGGATTGTGAACTGGCTGAAGGAAAGAAGCCAGAGAGTAGTGGTCAGCGGGACAGAGTCCAGTTGGAGGTCTGTGTCTAGCGGAGTCCCTCAAGGGTCGGTTCTGGGACCAGTTCTATTCAATATATTCATTAATGACTTGGATGAGGGATTAGAGTGCGCTGTCAGCAAGTTCGCTGATGACACAAAACTGGGAGGAGTGGCTGATGCGCCGGAAGGCTGCGCAGCCATTCAGAGAGACCTGGACAGGCTGGAGAGTTGGGCGGGGAGAAATTTAATGAAATATAACAAGGGCAAGTGTAGAGTCCTGCATCTGGGCAAGAACAACCCCATGTACCAGTACAAGTTGGGGACAGAGCTGTTGGAGAGCAGCGTAGGGGAAAGGGACCTGGGGGTCCTAGTGGACAACAGGATGACCATGAGCCAGCAGTGTGCCCTTGTGGCCAAGAAGGCCAATGGCATCCTGGGGTGTATTAGAAGGGGTGTGGTCAGCAGGTCGAGAGAGGTTCTCCTCCCCCTCTACTCTGCCCTGGTGAGGCCGCATCTGGAGTATTGTGTCCAGTTCTGGGCCCCTCAGTTCAAGAAGGACAGGGAACTGCTAGAGAGAGTCCAGCGCAGAGCCACGAAGATGATTAAGGGAGTGGAACATCTCCCTTATGAGGAGAGGCTGAGGGAGCTGGGTCTCTTTAGCTTAGAGAAGAGGAGACTGAGGGGTGACCTCATTAATGTTTATAAATATGTAAAGGGCAAGTGTCATGAGGATGGAGCCAGGCTCTTCTCAGTGACATCCCTTGACAGGACAAGGGGCAATGGGTGCAAGCTGGAACACAGGAGGTTCCACTTAAATTTGAGGAAAAACTTCTTTACGGTGAGGGTGACTGAACACTGGAACAGGCTGCCCAGAGAGGTTGTGGAGTCTCCTTCTCTGGAGACATTCAAAACCCGCCTGGACGCGTTCCTGTGTGATATGGTCTAGGTAATCCTGCCCCGGCAGGGGGATTGGACGAGATGATCTTTCGAGGTCCCTTCCAATCCCTAACATTCTGTGATTCTGTGATTACCCATAAGGAGCACCACAGAAGTGATCACCAACATGTAAATGCTCCAGGAGGCTGCTACCTTTTCTTCTACGTTCAGCTTTCACTATTATAAGCAAACATTTATTTATTGAATGCTAGAAAAAAAAATTGCTAAAAATGTTTTAAGAGCTTGAATACAAGATGAAAAACCTGCCTCGCTTTTTGTCCATCCCCAGTCTGCGGTCACAGGGTTACCCAACCTTCCCCAAGTCCACTGCACACAACCATCCTTAGAAAATGATAAATGGGAGCTGGAATCGAGTGGATATTGCTGAAAAGTATGATAAAAGAGGACAGAAGCACTCCAGAAAGACTTCCAATGTCATTAACTCTTCAAAACTGACATAAATTTACAAACTGCAAGAAGCTTTAAAATTACTGAAACCTTTTGTGTCTACCATCCTTGTGGGGAATATAATCAAATAAATTCAGTTGTAATTACATGGGACTCAAATTCAATTTAATTTTAATTATTTGAAACATGTACACACTCCAGGAAAACCTCATTAAGATGGCTCAGCCAGTTTGTTTTCAAATAGGATCGGTAAGTCAACGTTTACAACTACACATCACAACAGCCATCCATTCACTCTAACGGTTCAGATTAATCAGTTATTACAGTCAATTCAAATCAGTAAGGAATAATGAATAAAATTGTTCTCAGTTGTGTAAGGAAAAGCCAATCTTCCAAACAAGAGAAAGACACTGCTGGAAATTTTTGTTTCCCTTGCTGCCACCTCCTACTTTTCATTTAGGATAGCACTTAGTGCTGTGGGGATGCTATTCCCACTGTTTTCCTCAGACAAAATGGACTTTAAGTTCTTTGGATTCCTACTAAAAGCAGAGTATTGCAACAAAGAAGAAAAAGATATTTTGACCTCAACTTCAACAGCAATAGGTTGATTTTAGTATACTTCCTATCTGCAATACATTAAACAGCAATGTCTTCCTATTTTGCCCTAAGCAAGAGCACAATCAAATGTTGTTCAGAAATAAATCCTTCATGCATGGCTGTTATATTTTTCCTTTTCTCCCCTTCCATGTTTCCCTCTCTCCATCTTAAACATTCTGTTTCTCTCCTGCTCTGAGTAATGCTTGGAACACAAGACTAAACTGCTGCAGAATAAGCAGCAACTGTTTGTGACACATTACTCTGGCTAAGGAAATTTTTTGAGCAATTAAATAGATTTTTTTTTTTAATCTTGGCACCTGAAGAGGCAAAATTTGCTTCTTTTCCCACTACCTGGGATATTTTTGTAACATCAAAATCATTAGCATACTAAATCTGCTAGTTTGATGACAAAAAATGTAACAAGACCTCAGGCATGAACAGGAGCCCATTGTACAAAAGCACTTCCGTGAAGTCAGCCAAAGCTAAATCCTGGGGTTCAGCGGTAGGTCAGCACATAGCACTTTCCAGCCCGAGTAAACAACTGAAAAAGAAATCAGCAGTATCTGAAAACCTTGTTTGAAATCCTTATTTAAAACATACTGTTAGTAAACCCAGCCCTTTTTTTCATAGGATCCCTCTCTCAGAAGTGGCATCAATCATACTGTCCAGGTATTATGCTTTCCTATATTACTCGCAACAGACACTTCCATAAAACTATTCATATATTAATTTCCCCAATTACAATGAAATTTCATTCTAAAAAAAAAAAAGTAGTTATTTTATTCTCAGACTAAAATTCACATAGCATTAAGATGAAACAATCACAGAATACTTCATTCATTAGTTGGTCATTAGCTTCTCCAAATCATCAACATCCAAATGCTGTATAACACACTTCCTAGATCTCACTTTGGCCAGTTCTTTTCTAGAAGCTCTCAGCTCATTTTTCTATCCTCAATTTTCCCTTTTTATTAATAGAGTCATTGCCTAGGAGCCATTACAAAAGTTCTTTTTTTTTTCCATTCCCTGCAAAGTGTCAGGGAGGTCATTTAGTTTCTGCAAGAGTAGCTGCCCTGAACGGAAATGATGCTGATAGCAGGTGAAGAGGCTGTGGAGGGTCTGACTGAGTTCAGTGGAACGCAACCAGATTTAGGTTGATGCTTTGGGTGATGTAACTTTATTACTAAGGCAAGTATCTTGCAACTGCAGTAACTTCTATTTAAAAGAAAAGGAGTATGAGTTTATGTTTTTCAACTTAGAAGAATCAAAAAAAGCATTTTAGAAAGGCAAAATAGTTACAGCAATTTTTCCACTGCTTATACGTATAAATTCAAACACTGCATCTTCCCCAATGACATGGGGAGTTATGACAATAACAGACTATAAGTTCAATATATGTTCACACATCTGCATCACTGCTACCCATGAATATTTTGTAATACTTTTAGAAAGCAACACATTGTTAGAAAATAAATAGATGTTAACCGAGTACTTGAACTAAATATACTGTAACATATAGTTAAGGTTCAGTGGTTAAGCAAGAATACTTATCTCTTCACTGCACCTATCATCTCTTGTTACTATTCATGTCATTACTTAGCCATAGGTCACTCAAATTCATTTTCCCAGGGTAATACTATAACCTTGCAGGTATTGGAAGCAGGCATAATAAAACAAAAAGGTTAATTGTGCATTCTGTCAGGACCATGTGGCATCAGGCCATGACCATCATTTGCCTGGTAAATCTTATCTCAGTTTTCTTTGCTATTTAAACTCTCCCTGGCTGAATGATAATTTTTCATTGTCTAAGCTGCCTAAAGGGTAGGTTTCAAAATACAGTTTCAGGTTCTTTTGCCTATATCTTGGTTTAACAATCTAAAATCCCTAATTTTGGCAATGCTTAGTATACTCTTACAGCTCTCTCACCTCTTAATTATTTAATATTATTTGCTTTTGTAGTTTAAATGTATTATGAGACTAGTCTCCTTAGTACACGGCTACAAGTGAATGTATAAACCAACTCAATAACATATACTTAAAAAATTATATTCCTTGCTATCAGTAATCAAGACACACCAAGGTTTGTGCACAATATAAAAAAGGTTGAAACATTAATCACTGTATCAAATTTTGATTCTTTTGGCCAAATTCAACTCATACAGGAGAAAGCCCACCCATGCCAAGGACAATTTAGAACTTCATCCACTAAGATCACTGTGAGTTGGATCCATAATTGAGCTTGTGCATCTGAGACAGAAGGTTGAGTCTTGAGGAATCAGAATGGAGGAGAGCAGCATCAGAGTCGTTGAGGAGCACCAGATGTAGTGTACGCACTTGGAGTACATCTATCACTTATGCCAAGGACTGAAACTCTCTTAAAACATAGTCACAATAATCATATTGTGTGGGGAGAGAAAGGTGATGTTGACCTTTTATGTTACAGCTCTGGAGTAAGAACATACATTCAACAGCAGGCCACAGCCAGTGTGAAGAACAGCATGAAGGGTCTCTAAAGTAATGGTTGGGACACTCACCTAGGAGACGTGGACAATTTTTATCCAGTGACTGCATAGCTATATGGATCCATGTAAACTGAACTAATTCCAGAAGGAGCCCAGCTTTAGGGGAAAAGAGGAGAATAGTTCCATGAGGAGGCAATTCACGTGCCAATTAAGGAACACCCTCCTGAAAGAAGGGATAAAGCAGCTAGACACCCTCAGTCTAAGCCATGAGTAGATACTATGTCTTCCAATTCTGGCTCAAGTGCTGCCTTCATTAAGTGTCAGAAGAGAGGACCACCTCTACCATAATTTCTTCTTCCAACCAGTCTAAAGACAAATTCTGAGCAGTTCACCTGTGGCACTGGTTTATGTGCATGAGCCCTATGAAGGGATACTGTCTTTCCCTCAGCTCTAGCTGGTTTCTCACTCAGCATGAAGGCTTTATGAACCACCCTTCAGAAGCACCTTTCTCTGTGCTGAGAGTACCTAATTTTGGGGTTATATTCTCTCTGTAGGTATGTTTTTATTTCACTTGAAAGTCCTTTACTTTTTCATATTATATTCCAACTAAACAACAGACAGACAAAGCCCAGAGAAAGTGGAACTAATTCGTGCCTGTGTTCCTTAAAGACAGCAAATGCTTTCTTACTCCATTTAATACGATACTGTGCATACAGGAGTAGCCAGGCAAGGATATTAATATTATCACTGTGTTCCAGTAATTAATAGCAACTCCCCTCATAGCTCTGATAAGCTAGGAAACACATTTCATTTCTTATCCTTTCCTGCTTGTGAAATACTAATGGAAGAGAAATAGGTACAAGACTCTTGCACTGACCTTGTATTAGGACTGCAACTCCTTTAAACTAACCCAGAATCAGTACGGAGCCATTACGAGTCTCCAGCAGTAAATGGTATGGGACACCCACTAAAAATTTAGACAGCATGCAGCTCAATGAGGCATTTCAATTCTGTCACAACACATTATTAATGCCAATTACAGCATGAAAGATGTTAATGCGAGGTACTTCGGAGACTAAGCAAAATACCGACCAATTTTGAAGATAAGGTTTGTCTTAGTTACCAGTTTCCCCTCCCAAGCACAGATTTATCTGTTGAAATTTTGCAGCCTGCTTCTTTCCCTGTCACTTTCAGAGGTACTTAGAGCTGTCGAAATGGAAACCTAGGTACAAGCTTCCCTCTCCAGAATTTCATGTTCTATCTTCTGAGGATCTTAAGGTCTAGCATTTGACAAGTATATTTCTTTCTATAAGCTTTGTCAGGGCCTAAAAACAGTTTTATGCCTTTTGCTCTCATACATATACCTTTCTCTCAACATATACTGTCTTTCTTGTTTATGAAACTGCATTAGTATCTCTCCAGCCAGCAGTGTCTAAGCATGACTCACTGAAGAAATGTAACTGAGGCAATGTCTGTCTTGTCTGTTCCACACCACACCCCGAGCTACACAGGGATGTGTTTAACTCCTCCATAGAGAGTAAGAGGAGAAGAGGAAACTTTATGGAAATTACCTCAGAAAATGTGGCTGGTTAAGTTTTTATCCTATTTATTAGCTATTTCTTCTTCTGGAGAGGGAAGCTTGTACCTAGGTTTCCATTTCAACAGCTCTAAGTACCTCTGAAAGTGACAGGGAAAGAAGCAGGCTGCAAAATTTCAACAGATAAATCTGTGCTTGGGAGGGGAAACTGTCATTGGCCCAATACACATGAAAATCATATAATAAAGTAGCAAGCATGTTCACTAGTAAAAACAAGTTAATAAAGCTTCCAGTGGGCTATTACTAAACAACATCATATGAAATGATGAGTTTAAAATTAAAGTTGTCCCAGGAGTGTATTTTTATGTTTGTTTTTTTTTTTTAATTAGAAGTAAAGGCATATATGTTGATTACCAGCATGCAACTTAAAGGAGATGAATTATAAGTCCTTGGAAAAAAAATGAGGATTTGAAAAGAAAAAGCTAAACAAACCTTTTAAGAAAAAAATTAGGATATTACCAAAGAACATGCTGAGTGAAAACACATTTGACTGCCACATATTCTCTTGGTATTTATTTCGCTCGTTATTAGTGATTTCTGCTATATGAGAGCCATCACTAGCAAATCAATCAGATTCCTAAAGGGAATAAAGTGGCATCTTCCAATAAAAGCAAACAGAAGTTCTAATTAAAAAGCAAAACAAGACAATAGGGTTTGACTTTCTCACTCCATATAACTCCCCTATCCAGTGCCTGCCATCCCATGAAAAACGTTTAACGGCACAGGCATTAGGCTGGGGCTACACTAAGCAAATCCAGGCAACTGGAAGAGATCTTACTTGTCACCAGTGTCTTGCCAGTGACAAGGAACATGAGATCAACAAGCTGCTGAAAACCATTGAAATGGTCCATAAGGTTTGAGTAAAATAATTTTAAATATTTTTTATTATAACAGCATCTATGCTACAAGGGTAACTAGCCATGGGAAAGAACTTGCACCACAGTAGTATGAAGCTCTGCTGAAATCAATGGGAGGTTTTTCTTAATAGAATTTAGTAAGAATATCAGAAATTTAGTAAGGATATCAGGCTCATATGCAAAATCACTACAAGTATTTGAGATACAATTTTCTTGTACATGACAAAGCTTTTGCTTAAGGACTTCTAACAAAGACGACAGTGGGCAGCAAATTAAATGCTAACCATGTATTAACATAACTTACTCCAACATCAGCCGCCACATTCATTCTCAGCTGGAAGACATTTACTTTCCTCACTGCAACGTCCTCTCTTTAGCAATTGTTATAACCTATATTCACATATATATTTCAGTACAAAGACAGGATTCTGAAGTATTATGAAAGGCTGGTTTATGTGCATGTTAATGTACGCCTATGAATTATGTAAGTGCAAGGAGAGCCAAAAAATGTATCATAGAATATCTACTTACTTATATTCACATAATGTCTAACAGTATGGCTTCACAGTAGAAAGGTGACAGCCACAATTTACATATTTTAGGTATCGACTGCTGTTAAGTAGTACATCTTTTTGCTTCTACATGCCTGTTGGCAGAAGAAGTCTGTACTCCACTATAGGGGGACTTTCAATCTAAATTAATACATAGCAGATCCATAAAAGCAAAACACCAAAAAGACAGCTCCTATGTGAAATGTGAGATAGCAGTATTTGTTCTTTCTGGTTAAGTATCTTGGTTTATTTTTCTCCAGATGGCCACAGTGGTGCTCAACTTCTTTATCAACAAATACTTTCCCTATGTGTTTCTTCTGCATCCACTGATATAACTTCTCGAAGCTATAAATGAAACAAATTGTATTTTTACTCTCACATAGTTTTAGTAACATGCAGGCATGTATGTGTCTTCGGGCACGCTGATAATCCTCCACGCAATCTGAATACGTTAGGACTTTGCTCATCTACACTGCACTAAGCTTCAACTTCACAGTTTAGAATCACTGCTAGAATATTTAACTGCAGAATGTTGCAACAAAGACTTTTTCTTGCTTTTTACTATATTTGTAAGACATGTGATACAATCAACAAACTTTATAGCAGTAACATTAAATATTTTTACTTTTTTCGCTCGCAAGTGGAAGTTGGGAATTATATGAACAAAAGATATTGTCACGTTTTTCCTTTTTTCTCATGTCTATATTTCAGCAATCACAAGTTACAGGTGTCATATACCCAACTATGGACAAAATATGTGAAATTTTCTTTTGGTTTGTGGGTTTCACTCTTTCAATTAAAATAGTTCTCTAAAAACATCTCAACTTGTTATGCTCTTTACAGACATAGAAGCAGATTTCCTGATTAACTGGAAAAGATTTTGTATGACTAATTGGATAAATTTGGATTTCCCCTATATAGTCTGTTTATTTTTGGAGCCAAACACCATCAATTATGTTTTGACAGAGGCTTATGGTCAATGAAGTATCTCCTGAGCACAGCACTGCAGTATGGAATGCTTAAACACCAGATTTTATACCAGGTAACTTCCCCAAAAGAACAAAAGATATTCATGATATTTTAAGCACATAAAAATTCATCATTGATAGAATTTGGTTTAACAAATGAGTACCTTCAACTCAGGATTAAATTATGATTCAGAAGACAGAAAAAACCTGAAATGCAAATTTAAACCACCGAAGAACAGAAAATTCATAAATAATCTTAGAATGGCGATATAAAAAACTGTCCTATTTATAATTCTTTGAGTTGTAAATACAGGAAAGTTCTTGTAAGTCTGACATGTGAAAGCTTAACACATGAGAGATCAAACTGAGGAAAGCAAGCCTACATAGTCATTCCTGTCAGAAACCATTAACTTTACCTGCCAAAAAAGCCACTGTTGTGGCTGAAACAATTCCCCAGAAAACAGTTCACCAGTTAGAAAGAAAGGCTGCACACTTATCACTGAATTCCTCTGCCAGGATTTCATGCAGTACTGAGACATACAGAAATGCTTACAGATAATTTTCCCATTTTACTGCTACATTACACTAAGGGGCTGGAACATACCCATGTAAGCAGCACTGTTAGAGCTGCTATATGACCAAAATTGCCTTTTGTATTAATGTAACTGCAGATGTTGAACTTAAGTGACTGATGGGGAAGAATATAATTCCTGGACTTAGAACATCTTATTATATGTTTGTAAACCAAAAACCACCTAGCAAAAGGAAAGAAAATATCAGCTATAAAGAGCCTGTAGTCTAAACAAACCTCTCACCATCTCAACTCAACTATTTTTACATAGCATAATACTGTAGGTAAAAGACCTGGACTATTTTCGAGATCCCTAGATATTACATATGGCCAAAGTTTTTAAAAAAAATTTTTAGTAATAGAATCTTCTCAAAAAGGTGCCTATTCTAACTAGCCAAAGAAAAGAAACACACAAAACTTCTACATCAATCTTGAGCAGGAAAAATCTAAAAAATGTAAATGTTAACTGTAAGAGTGAAAACATCTAAAAAATTGTAAGTAGGATGGATGCTTAATGACAACTGTAAATTTGTCTATAAAGAAGGCAATACTTCTAAAGATCCACAGTCAGAGATGCAAATGAGACTGAGCATCTCTGACTGTGGATCTTTACTTTGACTCTGACTTATATAAGAGTCATACAAGTCATAGAAGACTCTGACTTCTATGTGAAATCAGTTCTCAGAAGTCACTGTCATTACAGGTTTTTAAATAATAGGAATTTCAAAATTCAAACTAAAAATGCAGAGGAAGGAGAAGACAGAAGAAAACTAAAATTTGGAAATTTATTTCTAAGTCAACAATAGCATTATCACAACTTGCAAATAAGATTAAGAAAGCCTTCTGAACATTTTTGCTGCAATGGAACTAGCCCATGATAAATCTATGAAACTATTATAAATATAATAAAAGTATCTAAACCATGGGTACATGACAAATTTGTGGCTTGCATAAATCACACATTGCTACACATCAGAGTTATATGCTTTCCAGGGCATGAAAAATGATGAGATTTCAAATAAAACACTGAAAGAAGAAACAGTTCTTCAGACCAACATTTATAATGCTGTAAAAGAGGTCTTAAGACCTCTCCAAATTGATTGCACACAAGTGTGAACTATTAGTATACAATCAGCTATATGAATTTCACTGTATCATTCATCTCAAATTCTCTCAGACTTAACACAGTCAACAAGAAAAGTTTCTCCAGAAAGATGCAGTACCTGCAAACAGCCTCTCTTAGCATGAAATTCAAGTCAGGCTCCTGTGAATAGGCTCTCCTGGGGACACTCCTCTTGTGCATGTTCTGGGACATTGCCACTTCCTTTTTCTGACTTGGACAAATGACTTCTGAGAAAAGGCTACTCAGGAACTGAGCTGCTTTTTAAAAAAGCATTAACGTGCCCCACGCTGTGCAGTCAGACTCTTCTGCATGAAGCCTTCATTACTCATACGTTTCAACTCTGTTGCATAGCACACAGGACATCAAAACTAATCATTCTGTCTGGTCCTCTGTTTCAAAGTCTGCAGAGCTACTGTTTCCACTTGCTTCCGGGGGGGGGGGGCGGGGGGGGGGGGGTGAAACTGGCTTTTTCTTCACCACATGTTTGCTAGTGTCTGACCTACATCATGAAGAAGAACGAATCTTCCACTAATCCACATCCTAATAGCCAGACTTTCTTAAACCCCAAACAGGACAGCCAGGCATGTGACAAGAAGCATTATTCCTGCCCCCACCTTTTATTTATTATTCTTGCTCCTCAACTTCTTTTTCATATCCTTCTGTTCTCTTTGCAGAAACATATCAGAGTGAATTAATGGCATTTGTAATAATCTACTATGTTCACAAATTACAAAGATATGATCTGCCAGTACTCTGTTTATCAGAAAGCTAGGTATCTCTGTTGTAGTTTTTAATACAATAAACCTTTTAAATCAGCTTTAACAGAAGTCAATCAGAATGTGCTTACAGTAAATAATATTCTGTACTGGACCTGCAACTTGTTTATTGAAATACTGTCAACTATGCCACATCGAATTTTGAAACCCAAAATTATACAGTGGATTTTTTTTTTTCTAAACATTTTCTTCTTAGGCCGATTTGGGAGCCTATAGACTTAGAGCACCAGGTAACTGGACCTTTCATCTTCTCAATTAGCAAGAAGACTGGTGCTGACTGAAAACTTCATTACATTGGACAGGCATCTTTGGAAATGTGTATCAGTTATTTTTCAATTTAGGGTTCCCCTTCTCCTCCTTTATTAAAAAAAAAGTTATTCACAAAAGGTCTTGTATTACCAGTAGCATACTGGTGGTTCGACCATGCAGCTTGGAAATTCAGATAGGAAAAGAGTTTCCTGACATCCAGCAACACTGTTCTCTCCCACCTACCCCATTTTTCATGTGCAATTCTAATCTTTTTAGTATTTTTTTTATTAATGAAATGCTGCTTAATAGGCTTGATCAACTATTACCTTACTATGCTTTTCAGGTAAGCATGCCTGATGAAGTACTCAATCCTATTGCGTACCTTATGAAGTTCATCACAGAGTCAAGACAACAAGAGTTCAATTTTGTTGTTGTAAAACTTCTGGGGAAGCTCTTGTGTCCCTGTTCTGAACACCCTAAGTCTTAAAAGAACCATCATCAAACCTAAAATTTTGTGAAAATATTTGGCCTTCCTTTGTTTTTGAATATTCTTTTTCAAAATTATATTTAAAATTCTTGACAAGAAGCATTTCAGTATTTGCTTCCTCACTAAGCCCAAGTTACCTGAATTTACCATTCTTGATTCTGGAAAGGGAGACCAGACATAGGAAGAGTCTTCCCTTTTCCTGCTCGGTTCCCTCAGGACTGGCTGATCTGGATCCTTTTAAAATGGAGTTAGTTGGCTGGGTCTGAGCAAAGGCACGCGTCTTCCATGGTATAATCACTGTCTCTGCCCATAGATCCCATTTCATAACATAACTGTGCGATTTTGATTAATCACACCCAATTCAAGTGGACAGTGCTCTTTGTTTGTAATTCATTAAGAACACAATACCAGACAACATACTGGACTATGTATATACAGGGCTCTTTTCAGAGGTCCACAAGGCAGATTTTTTATGAGCGTACACGTACAACTACTTTGAAAGACATCAGGTCTGATGTCCTGCCACTGAGTACAGGGTTAGAAACAATGGGGTCAGTAGCCACTTGAAACATTTATATGGCTTCCATCAAATGCAATCTGCCTGTGAAAGACTTGACATTCGGTTAGAGTTCATTTGTGTCTTTTCATTTGCACACATATCTTTTTTCACTGGGTAGATGGATCAGATTTGCAGTTACCA